>NC_134808.1:12030551-12719089 GCF_046742065.1 Oratosquilla oratoria | reverse complement strand
TCCCCAGCAACCTGTAAACCAGTAATTTGGTTGGGATTATTTGTCAACCTTTTCAAAAAGTTCACAAAAACAATACATATACAGTATAAATGTAGAAAGGATAGGCAATTATGTTAAAACTATTTGCATTCTAACACAACTATTCATCCAATGCCATTTCTTCCCTCTCATCCACTTCTTTCTTGTTACCAAGGACCCTATACCACTCATGGAATATCCAAATCTCCCATCCCTATTTTACCTATCCCCATCACATTAATTATCTTTAATGGACCTTCACAAACGCCACACAATTACTTAATCTTATTTCTTGCCCAATAATGCCACTCATATCCCATTCTCTCCGTCCACGTCAAACCTACCCACCATGCACATAAAACTTTATTTCACCTTTCCTTTTCACTCAGTGCTAAACAAATTCTATCTTTCTTTTCACAAAACATACTTTGGTACTACCAATTACTTCCCCTTTACTCTCATTTTGTACCACACCTCCACAACACTTAATGACCCAATTATTAGGATTCTGGCTAGCATTCTCCCAGACCCTCTTATCCATTGAGTTTTCCCCAGGAGAAAAAAATAAAAATGTATTATAGACTTTAAGTCCCCTTAACTTCCATCCCCTCTCAATTGCCTCCTAAAATATGCATAGGGACATGTTGATGACCATTCTTATTCTCCCCTAACCACACAAAAAACATTCACCATAAAACCCACCATCAGGAGGATTACAGAAGAGAGGCAAAGACACAGATGTGGTTAAAGAACCAGGGTCAAAGGGCCATGTAGTAGTGCAAATCATCCTCATTTTTTTTATGAAATAAAAGTTTTTGCTTTAGGCATAGGATGAACAAAGACTCTGGTCTGTAAGTCCCCATAAAGTCCCCTAAAGTGCATGATTGGCATTTCATCATTACCTGTCAATACCCCTAGGAAAGATAGTAATTATGGTAAAATTGCCTCATGCAAGGATACTAAAACCTCTTGAGATTTGTTTAAATATTGATATTAATGACTACATTTCTCAAGCCTGACAAAAATGTCAAACTATAAACATTCTATCTTTGATTGGTTCTGATTAGGACAAAGAACCACTTTCTAAAATGTTTAGAAAATGTGTATAAAGGTTTCAAGAAGATATTTGTTTGTATAAATTTATTATGTTCAGAGAGCAACAAACCTAGTACAGTAGGTAATTTCTATTTTTACATAGTGTGCGTGATGTGTAGGTTACGTTACTACATACAGTGAAGCTTTACAGCAATTATAAGAACATAAGAGCAAAAGAGAGAAAGGAAGACTGCATGAGACCATAAGGCCCACACTTGGCAGTTGGCTGCCTTTGAAAGACGAGACCACCTCTTTCAGCCTTCTTTTCCGCCTGTAGGATGCATCGGTCCAGCATCCAGGCATGGACCCTCGCGGCATCTTTTGATGTGGGGTCTTGTGATGTAACAGGTGTAAAAATCATGAGTTGAAGCACCGAGGGATGAGTACAGATTCTCAGGTGACTGGAGATCAAATATTGGTACACAGAGTGGAGATATAAGAGACATAATTGGGGTAGTACTTCGGAGGAATGGAGATGCGGAGTCAGGTGTGAAGAGGGGAAGGCCCTCTACTGTAGGTAGGTAGTATTGTAGTCCAAGTGCAATGTGGTCAGAGAAGAGCATCTGTTTGGGAAAGCACTTAACGTATGTCACTGCTAGACCAGATGTGATGATGTGGTTAAGCATGCCTCCTCTGGAGTATGTGGCACCCCCAGTGGGCCAGTGAGTGAGGAGGTGGCAGTGGATGTACTCGAGAAGAGGTAGCCCACTGCGGTTCGGGGAGGGAGAGACATCTAGTGCAGGGTGCCGAGCGTTGAAGTCCCCCCACCGTGGGACGTGGGTGGGGGGAGGGCAGAGAGATTGATTTTTCCTGGAGCAGAGTGAACATTGCAGAGTCTCAGTTTCCCATTGCCTATGGATATCTCAAACAGTTGAAATGTCATGTCATCATGGATAGAGCAGCGCAGGAGTTGATGGGGGATGGAAGAGTGAATGTAACTTAGAAGGCCATTCCTGACATGATGGACATACGAGACGTAGCCTGAGAGCGGAGGTGCCTCTGTCCCAGGATCGTGGTGGCCAACAAAAGCTTCTTGGATAAATATAACTTGTGGTTGGTGGCGGCCTACATAGGTCTTGAGGGAAGTAATTTTCGGATAACTGTTGATGCCATAAGCATTCCAGCCAATTCCAGCTAATTGTGGATCAAGTCTGAATGACTTGGTAATTTCAGCAAACCAGCGAAGTTTCATATCCACTGTCGGGTTCTCACGGAAGATGAGTTTAACATAAGCAGTTCTGGGGGCGAAAGCAGGAGAGGTATTGGTAACTAGGGGTCGGGGAGGTGAGCTGCGGGGGAGAGGGAGAGGGTGAGGGTGAGAGGAGGAGTTATCGGAAGCCGTGCATTGGGAGTACTCGTCGTGCCTGAACGACTTGAGGGCTGGAGAATAGGATCCACTTGTGTTGGAAGTGTGGTCCGCAGATCGTTTGGTGGCGGTGGTGTGGGTGTGGGTGGTGGCAACAGCTGCAACAGTGGCTGCAGTGGCAGCTGTTGTGGCAATAGTGGTGGTGGTAGGCTGGGTAGCTGAGAGCAGCGGCTGCCATGGTGTGCTACTAATGTGTTGCTCGTGCACTGGCAATGAAGGCCAATGTTGTTCAGCAATATCCTCTTCCATGTTTAGGGCAAGGTCAGCATCTATATCGGTGAGGGTGGCCGGTCCTGAATAAGCCATGTTGCCTCAGCAATATGGCAGAATGGGGACAAATGGTGTTAATGGGGCTGCAGTGACATGGGTATGACGTTAAGATACGTCATACTCCTCATACTGCGCATGCACACAAGGATGGAGCACTGGACAGAGGGGTTTTTATTAGCCAAGGATAGGATTGTCTTGTGGCAAATATTGACTAAGTTCTTTATTCCTCATAACTACTTATACCACAAAGACTGATGTCTGGTGCTTACTGCTGTGCTCAGCTAAGGCTGGAAGACAGTAGCTCGCTGGATCTTCTATAATTACTTAGAATTGTAGGTCAATTGCGGTTGTATTTACACTCACAGTCAGCAATGGCCAATCCAGAGAGTGAGAGATACAAACTTGCACATACCAAAAATCTTTTTTCCTTCATTAAATGGGGTGGCCAAGCCAAAGTTACACCCCTCAAAAACCCAAATACTGTCCCTCCATTTTAGGTCATTTCTGTCCCCTGCCACACTGCTTGGGTCAAAGACAATGCAGTTAGACACAGTACTTCCAATTCAGGTTTACTTCCACCTCTTCATTATATGGCAAACTCCCCGCACCACGCGCTCCTTGTCCACTTGAGAAATTTATTATCTATCTATACACCAAGGGTTTTTTCTCCCTTACATGGGAGGTAGCCAAGTTAAAGACATGCACCCACTACCATCCACCACCCATGTTTTTCTCTCATCTTAGCTCCTCGTGGATGATGGGTCATTCCTGTCTCCTGTCCACTGCCTGGGTTAGAGACAATGCAGCAAGACACAGCACATTCACAATAAGGCCATTTCATTTAATGACAAACCCTTTTCTAAATTCTCTCAAGCAGACATTACAGAAAACACACACTTAATCCCCACTTCCCCCATCCTCCCCCTTCTTTGCTTGACAGACATTACACAAGAAATTTATACAACAGACTAAACCTTCCCTTTGGGCTGCATCATTCCTTCATCTATCCACAACCACTCTCCATTCACTCCTATCTTTTATACTTTCTCTTCCCTGCCTGACAAGACATTCCTCTTACATCCAGTGTCCTCTTCATTTCCATTTTCCAGTCTTATTTACTAGTCTCCCCCACTCATTCCTACCATGTGCTTAAACCATTTCAGCACTCCATGACTAACCCAATCCACCAAAAAATAAAATGTAAAGAACCATGTCATGCTTATCTTAGGAACTCTAACAATACTGTTTTTTCATTTTGTATACTTCAATGCACTTATTCTATCCATGTGCCTAAACCATCTCAACACTCTCATCAACCCGATCTATCAAAAAATTAAATATAAATAATCATGTCATGCTTATCTTAGAAACTACAACAATACTGTTTTAATCATTCTGCTTGAATTCCAATGACAGCTACAAAAATGAAGGTAACAATAACAAACAAACAAATCTTCTATGTTATACCTTTCCCCAAACCCCTAATTTTTTACCTTATCTGGAATCCTACCTGGAATGATAAGACTGGATACTCCACCGTAGGCCCCTACCCCAAGAACATCTTCATAAGGGCAAAACTGAAGAGATGATATATAACCTTTTCCATTGTGATGCATGTATGGATCCAATGCTCCATCAGTAGTTATATCCTTATAGACCTGTGATTATCAAAGAACAAAAATGTGAATTACTATGGTATCACATATATTTTTGGATGCTTGCTGGCTGAGTGTTGCTATTTATGGCAGAGGTTGAGGTTTTGGCAGTTCCAACCCAGCTGCCAGTGAGTTGGACTAAGGGTATGATTTATTAAATACCACACTACAAAGTCTTCTGTAAAGGGTACTGTTCTAGCCTCTTGATTAGGGGAGTTTGTAATGTTAAACTAAATCATCACATACATTTGTGTTTTGAAGTAGCTGAGACATTAAGGGGGGACTGAACACATGAAATTTTCATCCAAAAATTGAATTTTAGATATGGGCAAATTTGAATCATATAAACATCCTAAAAGCAAAATATGAATGAATTTTTTTCCCCCTAGCATAATGGAGGGAGTTTAAAGGGCCCGGAAGGCATGTCAATTTAAATGGCTCACACATGAATAGGCCTTAAATATCTATATATGTCTTGTTTTCGCTTGCACAATTCCATGAAACAGCTATATTTTTGTACATCTGGCATCAGCGTGACTTCTTCTTCCATGTGGTGTGCACAGCACACCTCAAGCCAGTTATCCATCAAACATCAGAATAGACTGATGCATAAACACATCACTGACTATGGCAATATTGTGTTCCTGTGCCACTGTTTGCCTTATATCCTGGACATTACTACACTTACTAGATATCCAATCATCAACTACATCATGATGAAGAGGAAAAACCAAAGAAATTATGAAAAAATTGAGCCAAAATTGGAATGAAAGTTGTGCTAGAAGGAGAGCAAGCCATGAGAGGCCTGGAGGAAGGGACATCACTCCCTTGCTCGTCACCACCACCACCTCCACTGCCAACACTATCTCCACCACCAAATACCACCACACCTGACAACACAGCTGACAAAGTGCTTTCTTCCAGATGTAGAGAAGAAGATGAGGAAAATTCAGGAAGAGGAAGAGAAAATAGCTGGCGAAGGAGAAACATATGGGGCTGGGATTGCGCCTGTATAGGAAAAGCAAACATATTTGATTAGCTTTGTCATCTAGCATAGAGAAGGTGCTCATTGCTAGTAAAAATGAACCACTCAGCAATGATTTGAGAAAGTGATGACACCCCAGCAGTGAGGTTTCAAGTAAAAGCGCAAAATCTTCAATTATGAAAAACACTGCTTGGCAAGTAACAAAAACATTTTAATGTACAACCACTCCTCATTTAACGACGACAATTGGGACCAGTGCGCTGTCGTTAACCGAATTGGTCGTTAAGCAAAAGTGTATACATATATGTACATGTACTGTATGTACAATGTCCAGCAATACATGTGTCTTTATTTTCGTGTATTTTCCCTCTTTTATACAGTACATTAAAGCTTTGTTTACTGTTTATTTATGGTGGTTAGGTTCCTGAAATTACCGTATATGACCAAATCCGCGTATGCTGACATTCCATATTAAATACTGGGGTATTTTTTTTGTTTCGACCATGGGCGCAATATAGCAATAGAAAATTAATTATTAATTTTGTAAATTAAAATGTATCAACGTAATATGCAATTTTGTGGGCGGAAATGAAAGTAAAAAATACCATGCTACAAGAAAATATGCTAATAAACGAAGTCGGTAGCATAGGATTGGGACGCCATCTTGTCGTCTGCCAACGTCTCTCACGACGACGACAACGAGGACGAGCCGGATGACATTTAATTTGCAGGTAATGATTTATCAAACACAGGTTAGGTTAGTTTAGTTTAGGTTGGAGGAATTTATCATCCTTTTATTTCTTCGACATCGGCATCTATCATAACAAACATGGTGTACCATTCGTCCGACATGACTTCGTCACTTACGAAATTTGTTTTTAGCACCTTTTTTTTATTTCCGCTCACAAAATTGCATATTACTTTGATACATTATAATTTACAAAATTAATAATTAATTTTCTATTGCTATATTGCGCCCATGGTCGAAACTAAAAATTTACCACTACCGGTATATACTGTACCCCAGGTAGTTTTTGCAGCTTGCAGGATGGTAACGTAGACCTAAGCTTCAGAACATTTTACCTCACAGCTAATATCCACCATACAAGTTCAATTATAACATCATACAAATTTGCCTCAGCCAACTTAATTATCGTACACGACGCCGTAACTTCGGGAGATTTATGTTAAACAAATATTGGTCTGTCATAAGGCCCGTCGTAACTCCGCGTCATCGCTAACCGAGTAGGTCGTTAAACAAGGAGTGGTTGTAATGTATAGTAGATATATATATACACTCACTATCCGAATTACGACCTAGATTGGTTCCGACCAACCGGTCGTAAGTCGAAACGGTCGTAACTAGGGGGATCCCTTGGTATCCGCTGGTCGAGGCATAATTAATAAAAAGAGGTTGAAGTAATAAAGGCTTAATAACATTTAAAATAATTCCCTCAAATGTACATGAAAACAAGTACAAGATTCGCTTCTATGCACTGGGCTCAATTGTCGCCTCCCATGCGAAAACGTTTGGTCTCTCTTTCATCAAATAAATATTCTATGCATGGAATAGTACAGTGAGATATATTGTCTTATTGAATATAAGATATTATACTTCAGAACTCCAGGAATATCATAGACTTGGGTTAAAGCTATTTATATCCCTGTTCGTACACTACAGCTTTCGACTTTCGACCAATAGAGAACTCGAACCAGAATGAAAAGTACGAATGCAGGACTACTGTAAACCGACTCTCTGTCTTGGCTTTCGGGGAAGCGTGTATCACCGATCTGGCAAAACTGCTCTTTCTGACCATTCCCACCTGCCCTGATTATCGGTGGGAACTGGGAATCGAAATACGGTATAATATCAATTCCAATAAAATTATGGCATATGGTAGACATCGTATGGTAGATGGTAGACACACACTAAATTATGGTAGAAATACCATAATTATGGCAGACAGCGCAACCTTGGTGAGATGCTGTGCTGCCGTTACTGTCGTACGGGATGCTGGACGCCACGTGCAAACGTACAGTAAACCAGTAAACTCATAATATGTGCATGTAGGCATCTGCTGAATGTGGTCATAAGTACGGGTGGACGTAAGTCGCACAGGTCGTAACTCGGATATATATATATACATACATATATATATATATATATATATATATATATATATATATATATATATATTTTTTTTTTTTTTTTTTTTTTTTTTTTTTTATTCAACCACAAACAACTTTTAATTCCATGCCATCGCAATCGAAACTGAAGAATCGCTTGATGGAGACATTTTGTTGGAAATTGAAACGTGGACGAGCCGAGGATTCGAACCCAGCCAACCCGTAACAAAGTTACAGTGTCTTAAACCAATGCGCTAACAAGAGAGACATAGCGCATTGGTTTAAGTCACTGTAACTTTGTTACGGGTTAGCTGGGTTCGAATCTTCGGCTCATCTACCTTTTAATTTCCAACAAAATGTCGCCATCGAGCGATTCTTCAGTCTCGATTGCGATGGCATGGAATTAAAAGTTGTTTGTGGTTGAATAAAGATATCAATTGATCGTTGGGAACCATTCAGTGTAGATATATATATATATATATATATATATATATATATATATATATATATATATATATATATATATATATATATATAAATATTTACTGACAACTTATTCAATATACATTACATAATAATGTGTGTTAATATAATAAAAATCACACAATAAATAACAGATATACAATGCTGAAAACTATAAACGCTCGTATCTCAAAACCAAATATTTACATACATACATATACCAAGGCTTTTTCCCCCTTACAAGGGGGGTAGCAAAAAAGAAAATGGCATAAAATCATTCCCACCCATTCCATCCCTGAATACACTCCACACCACCCCTCCACCCTCCCTCTTATCTTAGCACCTCCTGAATGACGGGTCATCCCTGCACCTTGTCCACTGCCCTGGGTCAGAAGCAGTGTCGCAAGACACAGCACATCCACAGCAAGGCTGCTTCATTAAATCGGCAACCCTCCCTCTCCATCCCCCCATTGCATAAAAAGGAGAGGACGGGGAGAAATCCCTTCGGGCTGCGTCAAATTTTGCTCACACATACTACCTCACCCCTCATCCACCCGCCCATTCCACTTCATGCAATCACAACATCATCCATATACAACCATTCTCCATTCACCCGTCTTCTGTCCTCTCCCGTCCTTCCTCAACAGACATTCCCCTCTTCCCCAAAGCCTCCTTCACCCCATTCATCCACCTCATCCTAGGACGTCCCCTCATGTTCACTCCCTCCACATCTGCCTTCCATACCTCTTTTACTAGTCTTTCTTCACTCATTCTTTCCATGTGTCCAAACCATCCTAATATTCTTTCATCAACCCTATCTCCCAGCTCCTTTTCCACCCCTGTTCTCCTCCTCACCTCCTCATTTCTCACTCTATCTAGCCTAGTAACCCCCATCATACTTCTCAGACACCTCATCTCAAACACATTCAAAAACCTTCTCTCTTCTTCTCTTATGTTCCATGTTTCTGCCCCATACAGTGCTGTTGGCACAATCACTCCTTCATACAGTCTCCTCTTAGCATCCATTCCCAAATGTCTATTCCTCATTACACTCTTTAATCCACCAAGGCATTTACTCGCTTCTCTCAATCTACATTTTACCTCCACTTTCACTCCACCTTTCCCTGCCACATTTTGCACCCAAGTATCTAAAACTATCCACTTCCTCCAGTCGCTCTCCCTTAATGCTCACTTCCAGTCTACTGCCACTTTCACCCCTTGTACATCTCATCACCTTACTTTTACCCACATTTATCTTTAGCTTTCTTCTATCACATACTCTCCCAAACTCTGCCACCAACTTCCTCAATCCCTCCTCCGATCCTGCCACAAGCTCAGTGTCGTTCGCAAACAACAGTTGGCTCACCTCCCACTTTTCTCCATTTTCTTTAACCATCTCCAATCCCTTGCCCACTACCCTTGCATTTACCTCTCGCACCACCACATCCATGTATAAGTTGAACAGCCAGGGCGACATAACGCATCCTTGACGAAGTCCCACCTTTACCTCGAACCACTCACTCTCTCCATTTCCAATCCTGACACAAGCTCTTCTACTCTCATAAAAACTCTTGACAGCTCCCAGAGGCTTTCCTCCTATCCCGTATATCTGCATAACCTCCCACAGTGCCTTCCTGTCTACCCTATCATAAGCCTTTTCCAGATCCATAAAAGCCCAAAAAACATCCTTCCCCTTTCCTATAGCTTTCTCACATATCTGTCTTACCACAAAGATCTGATCTACACAACCTCTACCTGTCCTAAATCCACACTGTTCCTCACCAATTACTCCCTTCTGTTCCTCTCCTAATCCTCTCAACCAAGATCCTCCCATAAGCCTTCCCAACTACACTCAACAAGCTAATCCCTCTGAAACTACTACATTCACACTTGTCCCCTTTTCCCTTGTAAAAAGAAACTATAAAGGCACTCCTCCAGTCCTACAGCACTCTACCCTCTCTCCAACAAACATTAAATAATCTCACCAACCAGTCCACCATCACTGTACCTCCCTTTTTCAGACATTCTGCATGGCATCCATCCAACCCAGGTGCCTTACCTGCTTTCATCATCTCAACAACTGCCTTCACCTCATCCTTCCTTATTTCTCCTCCATTCTCCTCATTCATCACTCTCAATTTCTTCGCACTTCCCACTGCAGCAATCTTTCCTTCCCTATCCTCCTTCACATTTAGCAACTCCCTAAAATATTCTGCCCATCTTCCCCTTACTGCCTTCTCTTCCATTATCATCTCTCCATCTGCACCTTTTACCTTTTCTTCTCTACTTGATTCGCCTCCTCTTCCTCTCTTAACCCATATTGGACACGGAGCCGAGATATCGGTTTGTTCGACAGTGTCCTAATGACGATATTTCGGCTCCGTTTAAATTTCGCGCGGTTCTTAAAGATATTCGTCTTTGTTTACACTGAGCCGAGACTTGATGTATCTAGACCAACCATTGGCCTATCATTTCCACGAGGTGGTCCAGCCAACCAATCACAGGGTGGCTTATAAATTGAATCTTATCAGCAGTAGCGGCACATTCGCTTTCCTGATCAAAGTGCGTCGGAAACGTTTACATATTTTGCCCATTTTTTTTCTTGTGATTAGTGCCGTAATCAGAAAAATTTTTTTATAGAAAAATAGATAAGTATCTGAGGAACAATACTTATAATAGATATTGTTATACAGTGCGTAATACCTTTGAAATAGGCAAATATAAGACGGCCTCATTGCAAAAGTCATGGCGTCTGCGTGTTTTAGTGGTGAAGATGAAATTGTCTTTCAACTTTCTGATTCGTTTGAAGTGTTTCCAATGGATGAGTGCCTTACAAGTGAGGAAGAATCTAGTGATGATGAAGGTGATGCGAGTTGTGATACGCTTAGTGCAAGTGAATGTGAAAGTGATGGTGATGATAGAAGTGCAGTGTTGTCGAGTGGAGCAGATGAATGGATGCTTGTCCCAGGAAATGATCCAGGCCCTGCAACAGTGCCTTTTACAGGTGTTAGTGGGCTGAAGCATCCCCCTAAAACTGATGCCAAGCCTGTGGAGTATTTCAAACTTTTTTTCAACGAGCAATTCATGAATGGAATTGCTACGGAGACTAACAGGTATGCAGATCAGTGGGTTGAAAGTAACAAACAATATTTGAAGGATAAACCCAGGTCTCTTGTACATCTTTGGTTGAAGCAAGGTAAGACATTATATGCATTTCTGGCAGTTATTCTAAATATGGGGATTGTAAGAAAACCTACTATCAAATCCTACTGGAACACCTCAGATCTTTCTATGGCCACACCATGGTTTGGAACCAATTTTAGTAGGGGGCGTTTTGAACTTCTCCTGAAATTCTTGCACTTCAGTGATAATAGTAAGATGCCTGACCAGCAAGACCCTGCATACAAGTTGTATAAAGTGCAACCACTACTGGATCATTTTATAAAAGCATTCAAAGCCCATTATAATCCTGAGAGGGCCATCTCAATTGACGAAAGTATCATTGGGTATCGAGGTAAGACCCCTCACTTACGCCAGTATATGCCTAATAAGCGCCATGCTCGTTTTGGTCTGAAGTTATGGTGCTTGTGTGAGGCAGCAACAGGCTATACTGTGACATTTGAACTGTACAAAGGGTTCTCCAAGAGTGTACAAGGTGCAACATATGACCTAGTGATGCACCTACTGACCCAGGCAGACCTCCTGCATCATGGATATCATCTGGGCCTAGATAACTATTTCTCCTCCTCGCCCAAACTTTTTTTACATCTCTGGGAAAAGCAGACAACAGCAACAGGGACTGTCAGAACAAACAGGAAAGGCCTGCCACAGGAAGCAGTAAAGGAAAAATTAGAAAACCATCATGTATCACAGCGCAGGAAAGGACCTTTACTGTGTGTTGCCTATACAGATGGAAAAAAGACTCCTGTACTCCTGTCAACAGTTACCAAAGGTGGCGGCTACACTACTGTAAAGACAGAGAGGAAACCTGAAAAGGAGTTGCCTTGTATTGTTGCTCATTATAATCAAGTAATGGGTGGCGTCGATCTGAAGGATACCCAGCTCTACACCTATCTATCTTGCAGAGAGAAAGACCATCAAATGGACGACTAAAGCTGCCTTTTCTCTCTTTGGCACAGCTACTCTCAACAGCTATATTCTGTACAACAAGAATACATCCCAGAGACCTATTCTAACCAGGCTCCAGTTCATCAACTCTGTCATAAGGGACCTTGTTCAAAAAAATTCTCCTCCAAAATTCCTCAAGAGGCCACGTACTCAAGAGCAGATTCAGGAAAGCAGAAATATAACAACATCGATATCGTCTCCATCACATTCACTACGTGCAGTGAGTGTACACCAGCTCAAACAGGTGCCAGATGGTAAAGAGTGTGTGTGTGTAGGGGACCATAGCAAGCGTGTACGATCCCGCAGGTACTGTCCTAAATGTGACAGTGGATTTTGCATAGATTGCTTCTTCAAGCACCATGTATTTTCATCCAAGTAAAGTACAAACACTCTACAAGCCTCTAATCATCACTGCCTTCAAATAAATGTAAGTACTTTCCCTACAGTCAGTTACATAAAATGTACGTTTTCTTTTCCAGATTTAGTGTCGTATTTAATTTTTTTTTTTTTCTTTTCATTATCCATATCAATTTTTCTTGGTTTCCTTTTCATCAAAATAAAATAGACTCTAAGCTTTATTTTGATGTATAATCATCCATATTATGTTTGATAACAAGTACATTTGTAAATAAAATTAAAATGAGAGTCTATGGGCCATTGTATCCATTGTTTTTATGAACGCATAGCAAATCCTTTGTTTACATATGTGCTCCGGGCAATATTGGTTAATTTCTTTCCAAAACATCTTTTTATTACTTTCAAAATTTTCTATCAAACTCTTACCCCATTTCACATCTGCTCTCCTCTTTGCAACCTTTACCTTTTGCTTTACTTCTCTTTTCTTTTCTTTGTACCTCTCATATGACTCCCTCATCCTATTTTGTAACCAATCTGTGAAAGCTCGCTTCTTCTCTTCTACAACCTTCTTTGTTTCCTCATCCCACCATTCACTACCCTTTCTTCTATTTCCCCCTGTCCTTCTTGTTCCACACACCATCCTTGCACACTTTATGACTCCCTCCTTGAACCATCCCCATTCCTCCTCCACACCCAGCTCTACTCTACCCTTTACTCCCTCCCACTCCTTCAGCTTCTTTCCGTACTCCTCCTTTTCCTTCTCATTCAAAGAGTTCACTCTAAGAACCTCCCTACCTTCTGTCCCTTTCCTCTTCCTCCATCTATCCTCCACTTTCAACTTACCTTCCACCAAAAAATGATCTGATATTCCCCCACCCTCTCCCCTTAGCACATGTACATTCTTAACTCTTCCTATCATAATCCTATTTACCACTACATAATCCATTAGCGCTCTATCTACCACCCTTCCCTCCACCACCCTCTCCCATGTGTACTTATGCTTGACTTTCTTCCGAAACACTGTATTTGCTATCATCAACTCTCTAGACACATTTCCACTATCAACTCTCCACTACGATTCTTTCCTGGAACTCCACATTTCCCAACCACTCCATCAATTGGACCATTTCCCACCCTAGCATTAAGGTCTCCCAGTACTATCACATTGACATTTCTTCCCAAATCCTCTATGCACTCATTTAGATCTATCCAAAAGGCCTCCCTTTCTTCTACACTCTTCTCACTGCCAGGCCCATATGCACTTACAAAGACCCACATCTCCTTCCCCAGTTTCACCTTCATCCACATTATCCTTGAGGAAACCTCCTTCCACTCCACTACCCGTTTACCTATCTCTTCACTTACTAAAATAGCCACCCCTTCCCTCCCTCACCCTCTCTTCACTCCTGATAACCTCCCACTTACACTCCCAAACTTACACTCACCCTTCCCTTTCAACTTAGTTTCACTCAAAGCCAACACATCCATCTTTCTTCTCACAAACATACTACCTATCTCTTCCCTTTTACTCTCAAACTGTACCACATCCACACATATTAAAAGACCCAAACCTTAGGGTGCTGGTCCGAGGATTTCCAGCCCCTCTTATGCCTTCTTTTTTTCTTTTAGGAATTTCCCCTGTGGGGCTACAAGGAAAAGGATGCCTAGTCCCAATCCCCGTCCCTTTCTTCTCACCTCTTACGATCCAAGTGGGAATACTTGGTGGCAGTATTCTTTTCCCCCACCACAGGGAATTCCATCACAGAAAAGGAATACTCAGAGAAATGGTACAGTACAGCAACAAGGGGCTGGAGGACAGCATAAAGGAGGGAGAGTCGTAGTATAAAAGTGTCATCATTTCTCTATGAACAGAGTTTTCCTCTATCATAGACAAAATGCTGTGTGGCTCTGGTCCGTAGGGGCGCCCCATATAGACCCTAAAGTATCAACTGCATGCTACTTTGCCACAATAACAAGCAGCCAATACCACAGATGGGTACCAAATATTTGCAATTAAAAATATGCCAAAAAAATTTAATCAATTGTAGCAGCCTGAAAATGCTTCTCTTAGTGTATAATAGGTATATTTTTATTTCCATATCTGGTTTTTTTTTTTTTTTTTTTTTTTTTTTTTTTTTTTTTTTTTTTTTTTTTTTTTTATCTTGAAAAACAGCGATGGGCTCCATCTAAGTGGGAAAAAAACGAGGAAAAAAGGGGTGACGTAAGTGACCATACTTATGACACCTATATCTCACGTTCTATAGCAAAATTTTAAAAAAGCAGGCATGAAAGTGCTTATAGGATAAAAAAGTAGAAGTCTGTAGTGCAAAAAATACGACGTACGTATTCGATTACGCAAAAAAAAACAAAAAAAACGTTATGACGTCAAAACGTAGCAAGTTCTTGGGTTCACAATATATTTCTATCTATATTCTAAATAAGACCTGAAAGTTTCAAGTTGAAAGATCATAAACTTTTTTATGTGATTTTTTAAGGTGTTCAGTCCCCCCTTAAAATATATCTTTCCTTCTGACCTTCCTCCACATCTCCCTTAATATTCTTATTAGTGTTTTAAAGCCAAGAGGCTCCTCTTTCTATGAAGATATAGGTCATTACCTGCAAAGCAAGGTGACTATCATCTGTGTGCCCCAAAGAGTCCATTCAGGGTGACTTACATCGCACCAGATCAACCCTCTCTTTTTCTTTCTTATTTCCCATGTATGTGCTATTTTTCTTTTTTTTTTATATATATTCTGTATACAGTAGAGGATGCTCTACAGTATGAGTATCATTTTTAGGATTATAATAATGATTACCCACTCCATGCCACTTGTCTCACCAGTAAAACCTTGATATGGCAACATGGGGGAACAGCACTGTCACATGTCATCATTTATTCTAATGAAAATTCAAATTTCTAATCCTAAAAAATTATACTCATTGTACTATACAGTTTCCTTTACTATACATAGATAAATATACACACATACACAAGCACAATAGCAAAAATATGTGAAAAAGTTATCAAAAGTTGATGGGTTACATCTGGAAGAAAAAATATACTGAATCCAAATCAATTTGGATTTAGACAAGGAAGATCATGTACAACAAACTTGATCTGCTTCTACTCGAGACTAATAGAAATAATAAAAGAAAAGGATGGATGGGCGGACTGTACTTTTCTAGACCTACAAAAAGCATCTGATAAAGTACCACACAAAAACCTAATAAGAAAAATAGAATCAATAGGTGGCATCGAAGGAAAATTATTGGAATGGAGGATGAAGTGGCTGAACATCAGTTCTTGGTGGTGGGGGACTCCATGGTGTGAGACTATCCTACAGTAGAAGACTAAACGAAGTTGCAATCTTTATGTCAACTGGGCAGTGGGATCGCCGATTGTACCCAGACCATCAGGAAGCAAAGGCGGACAAACACGGTTACGATTGTTCATACGGAAAGTAAAGATATGGGTAGGGTGAGATCAGAGGAACTTGTTCAGAATTACAAAGTCCTTCTTCAGGATATAAAGGAGCATGGGAGTTGTCACGTAGTCTGTGGGATCCTTCCAAGGATCTAAGCAGGCTTGTGTCAGAACAGTAGAACCATAGGGATCAATGAGAGGATATCGTGATTGTGCACGCAACTGGGATACCACTTTCTTGATCCTTGGTATCTCTTTTCCAGGCGTCATCACCTTTACGCTTCTGATGGCATCCACCTTACAGAGGCAAAGATGTTCTTAAAACCTCATTGTGGGAGTTTGTAATAAACTCGTTCCTTTTTTGGGGTAGAAACTAGAAGGCAAGGGGAAATAGGGTGTATTGGGGAAACTAGAGTAGGGTATAGCAATAACGTAGAGCAATACGTCAGTGTAGGACAAAATATCAAGATGGGATGTAATAATAATGGAGGACAAAATATCACAATTGGATATAGTGGACAAAATATCATGACGGTATGGAATGTTAGTGGTGGACAAAATATCACTGTAGGATAATAGTAGACAAAATATCATGACGGTATGGAATGTTAGTGGAGGACAAAATATCACTGTAGGATATAATGTTAGTGGAGGGCAAAATATCACGATAGGATATAATGTAAGTGGAGGACAGAATATCATTTTAGGAAGGGATGCCAGACAGAATGTCAGTGAACAACAGGTGGCCGGTGTGGAACGCGGTAACATATGGGGGCAAGGTATATAAAGAGATTGAATGACCGTGAGGGACCAGATATCCGTGATGAGGCAAATGTCCATGAGATACTGAATTCCAATGAAGGACCAAATGTCAATATAGAGCAAGGTGTCAATAAAGAACAAAATTATAATGTAAGGCATGATGTTGAAATACAAATACCATGTACTTTAATACTCATAGTATTAGGAATAAATTTCAAGAAATACTGGTGTATGTCAAAAGGGAAAATCTTGATATGATAGGAATAACCGAGACATGGTTGAATGGTAAAGAGTTTGAAGCTGAATTTAATATTGCAGGATATAAACACTTTCATCAGGAGAGAAACCACAAGAAAGGTGGGGGTGTTCTGTTGTATGTTAAAAACAATGTCCATGCTTGTGTTTTAGAGAAAGTGAAACAGGATGCATATGATAGTTTGTGGGTAGAATTAATCCAAACAAATGGTGTAATGTATAAGCCAAGAACATTATCGTTAGCAGACGACAAACTGTTTCAAGAACTCTCTAGTTTCTGCAACCGGGACCTATTGATAATGTGTGATTTCAA
The DNA here is from genome assembly GCF_046742065.1 of Oratosquilla oratoria. NCBI lineage: Eukaryota > Metazoa > Arthropoda > Malacostraca > Stomatopoda > Squillidae > Oratosquilla > Oratosquilla oratoria. Next base: position 12,701,872 of record NC_134808.1, on the reverse strand, counting down.
TTTTACTGACAATGATTGGATGACCCTTGAACATGGCCATATAGGTAGTCGCTTGATGGATTTTCTTGGCGACAATTACTTAGTTCAGCATGTAAAAGAGCCCATAAGACATGGAAACTTACTCAATCTATTGATCACTAGCCATGAAAGCACGATAACCGATGTAGAAGTTGGTGAAACTATTGCAAATAGCGATCACAACTTTGTTATATTCAAAGTGCTAAAAAAAAATTTAATAGATACTTGTGTACCTAAAATACCCAATTTTAGTAAAGCTCAGTTCATATGACTATGTCAGGAGCTTCAGCTTACAGATTGGAAGGTAAAATTAAGTGAAAGACCTGTAGATCAGATGTGGGAAATATTTCAAAATATACTTACTAAGATGATTCATACTTACATCCTATTTGAGGACAAACGTCCCCAAATCGGGCTTGCAAAAAATAGCTCAACAAAGAAACTGAAAAAAGTATTGATAAAAAGAGACTGGCTTATAAAAAATACAAGTGCTCGGGTTCACTTCATGACTATCAAACTTATGTAATAATACAGATTTAAAAAAGGCAATGAAATACGAAAATGACAATACAAAATGAATATTGCTAATAAATCCAACGATAATCCCAAAGAATTCTATAGTTACATTACAGATAAAAAGGTTATCAGGAGTCACATTGGCCCACTAATATCTGCTGAGTCAACTTGAATATTCAAATGAAGGAATGTGTAATATTTTAAATAACTATTTTAGCTCAGTATTCATAAACAAAACACCTCAAAGTGAACTCCAAACTGAAACCTGTGAAAAGTCTAGGGTAACCTTACTACAGTAAATATAACAAAAGAAAAAATTAAAAGGTGTATAGAAAAACTCAAAATTAATAAACCACGGGCCTGATGGTTGGCATCCATGAATCTTAAAGGAAATGAAAAATAAGTTGTTGTTCCATTAAAAGTTATTTTCAAGAACTCCATCATATCCGGAGATGTGCCAAGAGAATGGATGCTAGCTAGCATCATTCCGATATTCAAAACTGGTGACAAAAAGAAACCAAATAACTACAGGCCTATAAGCTTGACTTCAATCTAAGGAAACATTATGTAAACTATCATCAGAGATGCTATCGAACATCATTTAGAAAGTAACTGTTTGATAAATGATAGCCACCATGGATTCAGACAGAAACGTTCTTGCATGACTAACTTACTTGAATTCTACAACACAGTTATCTCAAATTATGGCAAAGTTTTTGATACTGTTCCCCACAAAAGACTACTTACTAAATTAGCTTCACACGGAGTAAGTGGTAGCCTATTAAGTTGGACTAGAAATTGGTTGAATGATTGAAAACAGAGTCGTTTTAAATGGCAAAACATCTAGCTGGAAAAATGTTACAAGTGGAGTTCCTAAGGGTTCCGTTCTTGGGCTACTTCTATTTATAGTATATATTAATGATATGGACCACAAACTAAAATCTAATGTCTCCAAATCTGCTGATGATACAAAATTGTGCGGAATGGCAAATGATCACTTAAATTAATTAGATATTCAAGATTTAGATAAATTACAGCAATGGTCTGAAAAGTGGATAATGAAATTTAACACAAGTAAATAAAAGGTTATGCACATAGATAAAAATAACAGTATGATTACAAGTTATTTGGCAATTCTTTAACAAAAGTGGATAGTGAAAAGGATCTCAGCATAATTATCAGTAACAATCTCAAATCATCTAAGCAGTGTATTTCAATCTCTAAGAAAGCAAATAAGATTCTAGGACTGATTGAGCGATCTTTTGACTTCAAAAGTTCATCTCTCATTAACAAGCTATATAAATTGTTAGTTCGTCCACATCTGGAATATGCTGCTTCCATATCATCACCAAATCTCATTTAAGACATCGACAGATTGGAAAAAGTACAACAGCCAGCCACAAAACTGATTCCAAATATCAAAAATAAATCTTATGAAAATTGACTAAAACACATTAATCTGTTTTCCCTAAAAAATGTAGACTCAGAGGACTTGATACAGGTCTTTAAGATTCTAAAGGGAATTGACAACATCAAAAGTGACAAAATTTTCACATTGAATGAGAATCCAACAAGAAATAATGGCCTCAAACTGTCAGGAAATAGATTTGATTTGGAAGTGGGTAGAAACAACTTCACCAACCATGTAGTTAAAGAATGGAACAAACTTTCTGCAGAGGCAGAGCAATGTAGTTCAGTTTGAAGCTTCAAGATTCATTTAAACACCTAAGCAAGATGCTGTAATGACTGCCATTTATTTTATATTGTTTATTTATTATTATTATTATTAATGCTAGGGTAGGAAACGAACCAATAGACGGAGTGATTGGGAAGTATGGAGTACCAGATAAAAATCGTAGTGGAGAAATGATGGTGGAGATGTGTCTAGAAAGAGAGTTGATGATAGCAAATACAGTGTTTATGAAGAAAGTCAAACATAAGTACATATGGGAGAGGGTGGTGGCTGGAAGGGTGGCAGATAGAGCATTAATGGACTATATAGTGGTGACCAGGAGTATGGTAGGAAGAGTTAAGGATGTACATGTTCTAAGGGGAGAGAGTGGGGGAATATCAGATCATTTTCTGGTGGAAGGTAAATTGAGAGTGGAGAATAGGTGGAGAAAGAGGAAAAGGGCAGAAGGTAGAGAAGTACTTAGAAACTGCTTAAATGAGAAGGAAACAGAGGAGTATAAGAAGCTGGGAGAGGAGTGGGAGGGAATGAAGGATAGAGTAGAACTAGGAGTGGAGGAGGAATGGGGATGGTTCAAGGAGGGAGTCATAAGGTGTGCAAAGATGGTATGTTGAACAAGTTGGGCAGGAGGAAATGGAAGGAAGGAGTGAATGGTGGGATGAGGAAGCAAAGAAGGGTGTAGAAGAGAAGAAGCAGGCTTTCATATATTGGCTACAAATTAGGACAAGGGAATCATATGAGAGGTACAAAGTAAAGAGAAGAGAAGTCATGTATAAGACAAAGGAGGCAAAGAAGAGAGCAGATGTGAAATGGGTTAAGAGTATGACAGAAAACTTTGAAAGTAATAAAAAGATGTTTTGGAAAGAAATTAAAAGAAGGAGAGGAGGCAAATCAAGTAGAGAAGAAAAGGTAAAAGGTGCAGATGGAGAGATGATAATGGAAGAGAAGGCAGTGAGAGGAAGGTGGGCAGAGTATTTTGGGGAGTTGCTAAATGTGAAGGAGGATAGGGAGGGAAAGGTAGTTGCAGTGAGAAGCACTAAGAAAATGAGAGAGATGAGTGAGGAAAATGTAGGAGAAATAGGGAAGGATGAAGTGAAAGCAGCTGTTAAGATGATGAGAGCAGGTAAGGCACCTGGGTTGGATGGATGCCAAGCAGAATGTCTGAAGAAAGGAGGTACAGTCATGATGGACTGGCTGGTGAGGTTATTTAATGTTTGTTTAAGAGAGGGTAGAGTGCCAGAGGACTGGAGGAGTGCCTGCATAGTTCCTCTTTACAAGGGAAAGGGGAACAAGTGTGAGTGTAGTAGTTTCAGAGGTATCAGTTTGTTGAGTGTAGTTGGGAAGGCTTATAGGAGGGTCTTGATTGAGATGATTAGGAGAGGAACAGAGGGAGTAATTGGTGAGGAACAGTGTGGTTTTAGGACAGGTAGGGGTTGTGTAGATCAGATTTTTGTGGTAAGACAGAGATGTGAGAAAGCTATAGGAAAAGGTAAGGATGTTTTGGGGGATTTTATGGACTTGGAAAAGGCTTACGACAGGGTAGACAGGAAGGCACTATAGGAGGAATCATAGATATATGGGATAGGAGGAAAGCTGTTAGGAGCAGTCAAAAGTTTTTACAAGAGTAGTAGAGCTTGTGTTAGGATTAGAAATGGAGAGAATGAATGGTTTGAAGTAAAGGTGGGACTTCGTTAGGGATGTGTTATATCGCCCTGGCTGTTCAATCTATATATGGATGGGGTGGTGCGAGAGGTGAAAGCAAAGGTAGTGGGTCAGGGGCTGGAAATGTTTAAAGAAAATGGAGAAAAGTGGGAAATAAGCCAGTTGTTGTTTGCTGATGACACTGCACTTGTAGCAGGATCAGAGAAGGGATTGAGGAAGTTAGTGACAGAGTTTGAGAGGGTATGTGAAAGAAGGAAGCTGAAGATAAATGTAGGCAAAAGTAAAGTGATGAGATGTACAAGGGGAGATGGTGGCAGCAGACTGGAATTATAAAGGGAGAGAGACTGGAGGAAGTGGATAGTTTTAGATACTTGGGTGCGAATGTGGCAGGAAAGGGAGGAGTACGGGTGGAGGTACAATGTAGATCAAGAAAGCGAGTAAATGTCTTGGTGGATTAAAAAGTGTAATGAGAAATAAACAACGGGGAATGGTGTGAGGCGGTGGACGATTTCTTTCCAATGTGAGGCGCTGGACGATTTCTTTCGCTCCAACATGAAGAGACAACAAAGAGGCCTCTCAGCTAAGCACAGGACAGCAAGAGCAGACCACTAGGCCCATATATCAGAGTGCCCGCAGGACATTCTAGACAAACTCGAAGCGACGCGCCAAGAACAGGGTCAAAGGTCATCGACAACTGTCTGCCCTTTTTGGCAATCTCAAGAGTGCCACCCTTCTCAATGTTTTTCATTGGGCACTCCTTTGTAGAGAACGCCCTTTTTGCCATGTATAATTTAGCTAGGAAAGTCTGGCAATCCTCAGAAGGTTTCTTCAGAGCTAGCCGGCAGCTGTTGTGAGAGATTAGACTAGCTAGGCAAAGAATAAAGACCAAAAAACCGAAATGCCTTTCGCTCCAACCCACCACACAACGCCAACAAAGTGGTGGCACCAAGTGGGATAGCGAAGCAAGACTAACTCTACAGCCATGGACATCGAAGAAGCAGTGCAATACTAATTAAGTTTACATCAACCAGCTAAACCATGCCAAAAAGCACCGATGCTCTAGCCCATCACCAACAACCCACGCCACACCGAAGAAAACATTCAACAACTTTGATCTTCGCTTCTCCATTAAGTCAACATACAGACATATTCTTCAGCGCCAATGGCGCCCTCCAACATCAAGACGAATCTCCAACAGAGAGTGCCACCAAGCCTTCAAGAGACCTATGTCACCAATGACGCGCTCCAACACCAAGACAAATCTCCAGGGAGCATCACCAAGCCTTCAAGAGAACTATGTCACCAAGGACGCCCTCCAACATCAAGACGAATCTCCAACAGAGAGCACCACCAATCCTTCAAGAGACCTACATCGCCAATGACGCCCTCCAACACCAAGATGAATCTCCACCAGAGAGTGCCCACCAAGCCTTCAAGAGACCTACGTTGCCAATGACGCCCTCCAACACCAAGATGAATCTCCAACAGAGGGACACAACCAAGCCTTCAAGAGACCTACATTGCCAACAAGCCCTCCTATACTCTCCTTTTTATTGTTGTGTTTTGTTTATATACCCACACATGCACACATATATGTATATAATCGTAATATTCTCTCCTCACACATTCTAAAACCAACATAGACACTAACCTTTCCCTACTAATTGCAGCAGTGCCCTTAAACACAAATTTCGACCGATGGAAACACCCCCTTCACTGCGACTCGCCATCACCCTTCCCTCCATATGTTAACCTGGTGCCCTTAACCGCAACTTGCCAACGGCACCCATCTCACGACGGAGATCACAACTCTCTATCACCCTTCCCTCCATACATCAACTTGGGTAAGTAGATATTTTTCCGTTTATTTAGCCACCTAGTAGCAACAAAGGATTACAAAGGATTACAAAGGCAAAGCATGCCGACAGGAGACCTTTTGATCCATATCTAGGTCGGATGCAAAAAAAAAAAAAAAAAAAAAAAAAAAAAAAAAAAAAAAAAATATATATATATATATATATATATTTATATATATACATACACATATATATATATATATATATATATATATATATATTAATAATAAATTAAAACTATAACAATGTAAATAATTAAAATACATAAATAAATGCATTGGTATAGTTGAATAACAAACAGGTAAATAGTAAATGATAATAAATTGACATATAACTAATAATAAATGAAAATCAGACAGACAAATTATAACAAAACAAAAACAAATAATATAACATAAATCATAATAATTACAGCATCTTACTTAGGTATTTATCTAAATGATTCTTAAAGCTTCGAACTGAACTACATTGCACTACCTGTGCAGGAAGTTTATTCCATTCATTAACTACACGGTTGGCAAAGTTGTTTCTACCTACTTCCAAATTGAATCTATTTCCGGACAGTTTGAGACCATTGTTTCTTGTCTGATTCTCATTCAATGTGAAAATTTGGTCACTTTTGATGTTGTCAATTCCCTTTAAAATCTTAAAGACCTGTATCAAGTCACCTCTGAGTCTACGCTTTTTTAGGGAAAACAGATTCATGTGCTTAAGTCGATTTTCGTATGATTTATTTTTGATATTTGGAATCAGTTTTGTGGCTCGCCGTTGTACTTTTTCCAGTCTGTCAATGTCTTTAATGAGATTCGGTGACCATACGGAAACAGCATATTCCAAATGTGGACGAACTAACGATTTATATAGCTTGTTAATGAGTGATGGACTTTTGAAATCAAAAGATCGCGCAATCAATCCCAGAATCTTATTTGCTTTCTCAGAGGCTGAAATACACTGCTTGGATGATTTGAGGTCGTTACTGATAATTACGCCGAGATCTTTTTCACTATCCACTTTTGTTAACGAATTTCCAAATAACTTGTAATCGTACTTGCTGTTATTTTTACCTATGTGCATTACCTTGCATTTACTTGTGTTAAATTTCATTAGCCACTTTTCAGACCATTGCTGTAATTTATCTAAATCTTCTTGAATATCTAATTGGTTTGAGTGATCATTTGCCACTCCGCACAGTTTTGTATCATCAGCAAATTTGGAAACAGTAGATTTTAGTCCATGGTGTATATCATTTATATATACTATGAATAGAAGTGGCCCAAGAACGGAACCCTGAGGAACTCCACTTGCAACACTTTTCCATCCAGAAGTTTTTCCATTTAAAACAACTCTCTGTTTTCGACCTTTCAACCAATTACTAGTCCAACCTAATAGGCTACCACTTATTCCATGCAAAGCTAATTTAGTAAGTAGTCTTTCGTGTGGGACGGTATCAAAAGCTTTTGCAAAGTCTAGATATATTAAATCTATATTGTTTCTTTTGTCATAATTCGAGACAACTGTGTTGTAGAATTCGAGTAAGTTAGTCACGCAAGAACGTTTCCGTCTGAAACCATGTTGGCTATCATTTATCAAACGGTTACTTTCTAAATGATATTCGATAGCATCTCTGATGATAGTTTCCATTATTTTTCCTACGATCGAAGTCAAACTAATAGGCCTATAGTTATTTGGTTTCTTTTTGTCACCTTTTTTGAATATGGGAGTAACGTTAGCTAGCTTCCATTCTCTTGGGACATCTCCGGATATGATGGATTTCTTGAAAATAATTTCTAATGGAACAACAATCTCATTTTTCATTTCCTTTAAGATTCTTGGATGCCAACCGTCAGGCCCTGGTGTTTTATTAACTTTGAGTTTGTCTATACACCTTTTAATTGTTTCTTTTGTTATATTTACCGTAGTAAGTTTACCCCAGACTTTTCACAGGTTTCAGTTTGGAATTCACTTTGAGGTGTTTCGTTTACGAATACCGAGCTAAAATAATTGTTTAAGAGATTACACATTCCTTCATTTGAATATTCAAGTTGACCGTCAGCAGATAATAGTGGACCAATGTGATTCCTAACAACCTTTTTATCTCTAATGTAACTATAGAATTCTTTGGGATTCTCTTTGGATTTCTCAGCGATGTTCATTTCGTATTGTCGTTTTCTTTTTCTTATTGTCTTTTTTAAATCTCTCTGTATTGATACATAACTTTCATAGTCATTAGATGCACCCGAGCACTTATATTTCTTATAAGCCTGTCTCTTTTTAGCAATACTTTTTTCAGTTTCTTTGTCGAGCCACTTTGGGCGAGCCTGATTTGGGGGACGTCTGTCCTTAAAAGGAATGTAAGTTTGAATCATCTTAGTGAGCGTATTTTGAAATATTTCCCACATCTGATCTACAGGCCTTTCGTTTAATTTTTCTCTTTAGTTTTTTTTAATGAATAGGACCGAACACCATTCTGACGTGACAGACCCATCACAAGAAGCCACTTTGCGTGAATGTCTGAGACACAGGACATGGCCACTCAGTAATCTAACAACTCATCACAAGGGGGAAACACATTGCAAAGCAACATGACTACCCAAAATCTAATTACAGTTATAAAGGACGAGATGACCTTGTCCCTTTTCAATGGTATGAACATCCCTGTACATAACTTCCTCATGGGGATCGGTGCCATCTGCGTAGAGCTGATGGCCAGGGGTAAATGCTGCTGTTTGGCCCCCAACTCTTGATATACAGACTCAACTCGACTCATTGACTATCATGAACAACACGCATAATCATACACATATCCCATACCAAGCCCTCTACACTCCCTCCTCTCCTGATATCACCTTTTGCTCCCCCTGCCTAACCCCAACAACATCATGGAGAGTGGTCGGAGCCCTTGGTTCTGACCACCTTCCAATCATCATCACCACCAAAACAAGATGCACCCCAGCTGGCCACAGACACACTTACACCAATTACAAGAGAGCTAACTGGGAAGCCTTTAATGAAGAGACAGAACAACATTTTGAAACACTTAACAGTACACCAATCACAAACATAAACAATGCTGTGCACGCTTTTAATACAATCATACAAAACGCAGACAAGAGATACATCCCTAGAGGCAACAGAAAATCACACAACCCCAACTTCACACCAGAAATCCAAGGCCTCATCAGACAACGTGACACACTTAAACACGATACCCCCACACCTATCCCTCAAAACATAGCAGACCAAATACAAACACTAAACACTGTGATTGCCAATAAAATACATGAACAAAAAACACAAAATTGGCAAAACTTTATCAATACACTTGATCACAAAACAAACACCAGCAAATTGTACAAAACACTCAACAGCATCACACTATCCAACACTAACACTACACGCTCTCACGCAGCAATAATCACAACAACAGATAATCTACCCTCAAACAGACAACAAGCAAACGCACTCATACGTCATTTTGCACAGACGAGCCATCTTACATCTCACCCTGACGACCGACGCACCATTCGACGTAAGAAAGACTTTCCCACAGACTCAGACTATACACCCTTCATAGACAGTCAGACAAAACTCATAATACATAGTCTCAAGCACTCATCTGCCTGTGGCCCTGATAACATAAGCAACATCCACCTAAAACACATTGGACCACAAGGTATACACGCACTCACAAACATTGCAAACTACAGCTATTCACACAACACTATACCCGACATCTGGAAGCATGGTAAAATAATCACCATCCCAAAACCGAACAAAGACCCAACAATCCCATCATCGCACCGCCCAATCACACTTCTCTGCACCCCCTCTAAAGTCATTGAACGCCTAATACTTAAACTTGTCACACCATATATTCCCCTTGCTGACTCACAACACGGTTTTAGGCCACTACACTCCACAAACACTCTTCTGACAAACCTCACACAAAGAATTTTTGATGGCATCAATTCAGATAGGCCCTACCACAGAACACTTCTTATAACATTGGACATTAGTAAAGCTTTTGATGCTATCCCCCGCCACAACCTAACAAATAAAATATATAACACAGACATGCACAATAACACCAAAAGATGGCTGGCCAATTATCTGGCAGGCAGGAATGCTCATGTGTCATATAATGGCCAATCATCGCACATCAGAAACATTAAGAACGGAGTACCGCAGGGCTCAGTTCTATCCCCCACATTATTTAATCTATACATGCATGACTTACCCACGCCAGACACCTCAGAAATACAAATCTCTTCTTACGCAGACGACATAACAATCACATGCACACATCGTAACACAGACAAAGCTGCAGAAATAATCCAGCCTTACCTTGACACACTCAACACATGGTTCATCACAAACAGACTCAAAATAGCTCCAACCAAATCTACAGCAACACTTCTCACCAACTGGACAAAAGAACACAAATACATACCTCATCTCTACATCAACAACACTCTAATACCACACACAAACACACCGAAAATTCTTGGTGTAACATACGATACATCCATGTCTTTCAAACAACACCTCACAAACATAAAAAACAAATGCACACCTAGACTTAACGCGCTTAAGTCAATCACTGGAACAACATTTGGACAAAACAAAGAAACTAATATAACAATATACAAACAATGTATACGCTCAGTGATGAATTATGCGAGTCCTGCATGGGCTCCTAATCTCAGTGAGACACACCACAACACCCTTCAAATCATACAAAACAAAGCCCTAAAAACAATTACAGGCTGCACAAATACATCACCTACAGACCATTTACACCATGAAACAAAAGTCCTCAAAGTCAAGGAACACCTCGACATGAGAGGCACACAAACACTTGCTGCAGCCACCACAACCACATCACACCCGTTACACTACATAGCAGAACACCCACACACACCAAGAAACATTAAAACTACACCCAAAGACCTTTATTACACAAAGATACTCTCTTCTCTTCCTCCACAACCACCAAATACCAGCCTCCGGAAACATATTCATAATCATATCACTCACCGCTCCATTAACACACTGAAAGACAACACACTGCTGCATGCCAGACCCCCTGATATCCACCCTTCTGAATCCTCTCTCCCACGTAAGGACAGAGTCCACTTGGCCAGACTGCGATGCGGTCACCACCCAGCACTTCTAAGCTACCAGAGGAGGCTGGACGACCGTGTTGTGAACAGCTGCCCAGGATGTAACACTTCACCCCATACCATACAACACATAATGGAAGACTGCATTATACACAATCATGCACGCAAACAACACAACATACACTCTATAAAGGATTTGTGGGAAAACCCAGTCTCGGCTGTGGCCTTCCTTGGGGAGACGGGACTGCTCGGACAGACAGTCTAGGGAACGACAACAACAACAACAACTTCCTCATGGAGGTTGAAGCAGAGATAACACGTAGAGGTGCCACTGATGACAAAACTAAAATATCCATTTTAACATCTAGGGGTGGTGCAAGAGGTGAATGCTAGGGTAGTGGGTCAGGGATTGGAGATGGTTAAAGGAAATGGAGAAAAGTGGGAGGTGAGCCAGCTGTTGTTTGCGAACGACACTGCACTTGTGGCAGGGTCGGAGGAGGGATTGAGGAAGCTGGTGGCAGTTTGGGAGAGTATGTGATAGAAGAAAGCTAAAGATAAATGTGGGTAAAAGTAAGGTGATGAGATGTACAAGGGGTGAAAGTGGCAGTTGACTGGAAGTGAGCATTAAGGGAGAGCGACTGGAGGAAGTGGATAGTTTTAGATACTTGGGTGCAAGTGTAGCAGGAAAAGGTGGAGTGAAGGTGGAGGTAGAATGTAGATTGCGAGAAGCGAGTAAATGCCTTGGTGGATTAAAGAGTGTAATGAGGAATAGACATTTAGGAATGGATGCGAAGAGGAGACTGTATGAAGGAGTGATTGTGCCAACAGCACTGTATGGGGCAGAAACGTGGAACATAAGAGAAGAAGAGAGAAGGAGTTTGAATGTGTTTGAGATGAGGTGTCTGAGAAGTATGGTGGGGGTTACTAGGCTGGATAGAGTGAGAAATGAGGAGGTGAGGAGGAGAACAGGGGTGAAAAAGGAGCTGGGAGATAGGGTTGATGAAAGAATATTAGGATGGTTTGGACACATGGAAAGAATGAGTGAAGAAAGACTAGTAAAAGAGGTGTGGAAGGCAGATGTGGAGGGAGTGAACATGAGGGGACGTCCTAGGATGAGGTGGATGGATGGGGTGAAGGGGGCTTTGGGGAAGAGGGGAATGTCTGTTGAGGAAGGAAGGGAGAGGACGGAAGACAGAGGTGAGTGGAGAATGGTTGTATATGGATGATGTTGTGATTGCATGAGGAGGGTGGGGGGTGGTTTAGTATGTGTGAGTAAATTTTGACGCAGCCCAAAGGGATTTCTCCCCGTCCTCTCCTTATATGCAAGGGGGGACGGAGAGGAGGGGTCGCCGATTAAATGAAGCGGCCTTGCTGTGGATGTGCTGTGTCTTGCGACACTGCTTCTGACCCAGGGCGGTGGGCAAGGTGCAGGGATGACCCGTCATCCAGGAGGTGCTCAGATGAGAGGGAGGGTGGGAGGGGTTTGGAGTGTATTTAGGGATGAAATGGGTGGGAGTGTTTTTATGCCTTTCCCTTTTTGGCTACCTCCCTTGAAAGGGGGAAAAAGCCTTGGTATATGTATGTAACATCTAGGATAAACACGACACCTTAGCTGGGGATATCATTCAGTCTGACGTCTTCTTGGAGACGGATATCTATGTGGATTTCATCACAGAATTGAAAAAAGCCTTTGCCATCTTTGAACCACTTGGAGCACTGTCCCTGTATACTCTCTTGTCAAGACTTTGAATCACGGGCCATACACCACTAAGGACAGAGCAGCTAAAATAGCATTCACATTCAAAAGTGAATTAAGAGAAAGCCTTAAGCAGTCAAAGTGAGTTGTTGACAAAAAGATTGCATTGGAACATGTAGTATCTATAATGGCGTATCTCCGATTCCTCTCTCAGTTGCACCCAGAAACATAACAAAGGGCCAGCACTCTAGCTCCCACACCAGATGACAAGGTAGCCAGATTTGCTAGGAAGCTGCAGGACTCTGACAAGGTGATCGCTCAAATACAGAGCCAGTCCATACCCATCACACCCAAACACACAGTAGCTCAGGTCACACAGGCATCTCCCCATAACATGAGATCGAGAAATACATCTCGCACCCTCTACCATTCACGCCACAGAACATGTAAGTTTTGCATATATTGCCAAAAACCAGGCCACATGGAAAGCACGTGCTACCACAAATACCCAACACAGCCAAACCATCACTGCAACTTCCACGGGACCTGTTTTCATTCTTCTGACAAATGTCGTATATTGCGCTCACAGACACAGAACAAATGAGGATCAACATTCCCTGCAAGGTACTCACATAACCCATCTACATATTCACGTCACACATCTCCGATGAGATGTGCACGTAACTCCTCCCCCTCAGGTCAGTCATGTGACCCCTTTCCCGCATGACTCCGTACTACGAAGTCTCAATGCCATTCAAGGTCAGTGAACCCTTACACTGATATACAGATGTCAACATTACCTGTATACACACTGAACATCCCAGACACATCTCCCCATACATTAACCTTCAACGCCAGGTCTGGAAACACCAACCTGTTTTTCTCAACACGGGTTCACCAGTGAACATCATGTCAGTGAAGTTTTCATAAATTCCTCACCCAAACAAAGCGAGTAGCCATTTTGGAACCCCCAGACCTAAATTTGTGCAATGTGGATTGAGTCCCTTTCCTTATCATTGGAAAATTCTCTTGACATTAGCTTCAAAGACAAGTGCATCCATTTCACTTTCCACTTACGTAGCTGATGTTCACTTCCCTGCTGATATCCTCAGGCTTAACATTGATGAAGCAACATAATATTATTATTTATCCTGTTCAACATGGCATCATTTATGCGAATCACTTCCTCCCTGCATTGCCATCCACAAATTCTCCTAAAGTCAACCACCTCAATGTGACCAAGCAGGTAGAGCCTGATTTAACGTCAAGTAATTCTAGCACAACTGTTCAAACTATCTACTTTCCGCCTATCCGTACAATTAAGTTTCCTCACATTATTCATATGTTCTGTTCTTGTATAATTCCCCTTACAGCACCTATATGATATACCCTTCATACCAAGGCCTTGAACAAGGACCTTGTTTGCATTTTCTCTCCTTTTCTTTTGTTTTCTATAAGTATAGAGTCACCGGGACGGTGACTGTAGCGTGGCCGAGCCAATGTGAGGCGGCGGACGATTTCTTTCCAATGTGATTTGACGGACGATTTCTTTCGCTCCAACATGTAGAGACAACAAAGAGGCCTCTCAGCCAAGCACGGGACAGCGAGAGCAGACCACTCTGGGCCCCCCATATACCAAAGCGCCCGCAGGACATTCTACACAAACTCGAAGCGACGCGCCAAGAGCAGAGTCAAAGGTCATCGACAATGGTCTTCACTTCGAAACCCATTTTTTTGGGAACACTCAAGAGTGCCACCCTTCTCAATGTTTTCCATTGGGCACTCCTTCGTAGGGAACGCCCCTTTTAATGTCCTTTTCTGCCATGTATAATTTAGCTAGGAAAGTCTGGCAATCCCCCAAAGGCTTCTTCGGAGCTGGCTGGCAAATGTTGTATCAGATTAGACTAGGCTAGATGAAGAATAAAGACAAAAAAACAAAACGCCTTTTGCTCCAACCTACCACACAACGCCAACAATGAAGCTAAGAGGAGGTTATATGAAGGAGTGATTGTGCCAACAGCACTGTACAGGGCAGAAACATGGAACATAAGACAGGAAGAGAGAAGGAGTTTGAATGTGTTTGAGATGAAATGTCTGAGAAGTATGATAGGGGGTTACTAGGCTAGAGTGAGAAATGAGGTGAGGAGGAGAACAGGGGACCTCAGAAAGGGAGTTGGGAGATAGGGTTGGTGCAAGAGTATTAGGATGGTTTGGACACATGGAAAGAATGAGTGAAGAAAGATTAGTATAAGAGGTGTGGAAGGCAGAGGTGGAAGGAGTGAATATGAGGGGGCAACCTAGGATGAGATGGATAGATGGGGTATAAGGGGCATTACAAAAGAGAGGAATGTCTCTTGGTATTAGTTCTCTGGCAATTCACTATTATTTACTGTTTATCAGTTTATTATTTAATTATACCTATGCATTTATTTATTTTTCTTTAATTTATTTATCATTATTACATTTTTTCCACATCCAACATAGCTATGGACCAAAAGGTCTTCTGTCGGCATGCTCCACCTTTGTAAAGACTTCTTGACTGGGAGGAAAATAAGGTTAATTAAAGACAAATACTCGACCTGGGAAGAAATTTTAAGTGGTGTCCCGCAAGGTTCAGTATTGGCCCCAATCATGTTTGCCATATATATAAATGACATGGATGAAGGAGTGGAATGTTATATGAATTTCTTTGCAGATGATGCAAAAATACTAAAGAAAGTAAGTACAGAGGAGGATTGTGAATCATTACAGATAGATCCTTGACAAAATCTGGAAAGGAGTCAAAAGTAGGAAGTAAACTTTAATATCAAGAAGTGTAGTATAATGGAGTTTGAAAAAGTAAAAATAGAATATAGAGAAATTATAAAATTGGTGAAGAAGTAAAAAACGTGAACTCGGAAAGAGACCTTGGAGTAATAATCAGCAAAGACAAACATATCAATAAAATAGTCGGAGAAACCTTCAACCTATGAAGGTAAATGAAAGGCATTTGACTATTAGGATGAGGAAATGATTTTAAAAATATTAATTACACTAATAAGACCAAAACTGGAGTACACAGTAACACTATGGACACCCAGTACTAAAAAGAATATAAAGAAATTAGAAAGAATACAAAGATGGCACCAACTCTCTCCAAATTAACATACGGACAAAGATTGTCCAAATTGGAACTACCAACTCTGGAACTAAGAAGAGAAAGAGGAGATCTACTGACTATAGAATCATGAAAGGAATGGAAATCCTAGAGATGATTTATTCAAATGGAACAATGGAAAAACATGAGGACATGAAAAGAAACTCAAAATGGATAATTATTGAAGAGATCTGAAAAAGAATAGCTTCCCACACAGTGGTGGATACCTGGAATAAATTAGATAAAGAAACAGTATGTGCAAACACTATTCAAAATTTTAAGAAAAAACTTGATGCTGAAAGATACAAAGACGGGTCACCATGAGCATAGCTGCCTTCCCATATAATACAACAGGGTAAATACAACTACATAAATACACACACACAGGCTACGATCTAGCAGTTTTGTCGCTGACACAAAGGAAACGACTAGTTGTTATTGTGCAGGATGTGTAGGCTATATTTCTCATATGACCGATAAGGTTAAATCCAGTTTTTGAAATAAGTATAGTTTGAACAATGGAGAAGGAAAAAGACGAAAAAATATTGAATGAACCAACAAAGAGAGGCCTAGATATAAGTAAGGCTGAGCCACCAAGAGGAGTAACTCCCAAGAAGACATGCTTAACCCCTTCCATACGGTGCCGCACACGTAGGCGTCATGGACTTAGATCTCGGTGGCAGCAGCCAATGCCAGCCGTACGACGTGTCGTAATAATACTCGCATCATAAAATATAGTCACCGCTTATATCGATCGTTCTCTCTTCACCCGTGAATTTTGATAACCATAGAAAATGCGATTACAAAAGAATTAGAAAGAATGTCATTATGGAGGGGCGACTACAATAAATATAATCAAGACGCCGATATGGCAGCCTCGCGAATACACTCGCTCCCCATGACGCCTACGTGTGCGGCACCGTATGGAAGGGGTTAATTGACACACCAAGAATAAATCAAACATGGGAGAACAACAGTTTTTCAAGTTTTCCAAGAAATCCAGGAGAATTAGGTAAAGGCTTAGATATAGATAGAGAAGTTAGATATAACAATGCATTAAGAAATTGTGAAGTAAACGAATTATTGGAAGAAATCAGATTTAAAATTGGACTACCGAGCTGCACTTAGGGAACTGATTACTTTGCATAAGAGTAATGAGCAAACGATTAAAGAATTGACCTAAAGAGCAAAATTGATATGCTCAAAAGTGCAGGATTGTACCCGCATATAATGAATAGGATTAGGAAACATTTTAACGATAGGTACCAATTACTTACGGTAGGCACAGGTCCCATAGATGAGGTAGGGGCCGGTAGGAGCAATCACGGAAAGCCGGTACGCAAAAGTGTAAGTCTGTTTAGTCATAATCGTCAACAATGTCTTACGTACCTGTCTCCGGATTGTCTCACCAGCGTCTTATGTGTCAAAGTTTAAGTAGTTAAGTATAAGTTCTTTTGATTGGCAATATCCTGCTACCGATCCGTTCTAGTCGGTGAGTGCTACCCAACTTACTATACTCGACTGACCGATCCGACCTGCTAATGCCGGGCTGTCGTCCGCGCGCTCTCTACGTCCGAAAGCGTCGTTCATTTGTTTCGTGTTTTTAGTAACGAGTTTAAATGACGTTACTGCACCCCTCCACCCTTAGTCAAAATATCTCTCCCTCCCTTTAGATGCAAAAATTTCCCCATTTAAAATACTCCCATCCCTTCCCTTCCCCCATTTTTAGTAACAAGTTACAAATCTAATTTCACAACAGGTCTCCTATCCCTAGAGGACCGTTGCAACTTAGGAGACGGGGAAGATATACTATTAGGTTTGACATTTTCTTGTCTAGATGGAGAAGGATGAGCTATCATAGTTGCTTCTGAAATAGGAAGTTTTGCAGGGGAACTAATTGAAGTAGTCACTGGTGAACTTTGTTCAGGTGGAGGAGTAATTGTTCTAGTTATAATTTGGTCTTGATGCCTCTTTACTATCTTACCAGAAGGGACTGAACACTGATAGGACAAAGGACCAGTTTGTTTTACGACTGTGGAAGGGATCCACTTAGAACCATCAGGGACATAGTTGCGAATCATCACTGGTGATTCAGGTGAGAGGTGTATGGATCGAGGAGCGTTAGTATGTTCTTTCTTTTGTGCTTGCTGTTTCTTAGATACTCTAGAAGACATACCATCTGCAGGCCATAAAAGGTCCAGACGCGAGCGGAGGCATCTGCCAAACATCAACTCGGCTGGTGAGACACCAGTCGTAGAATGCGGAGTTAATCTATAATTAAATAGAAATCTATCCAGAGTATCCTGAATAGCTGACTTAGAGGTACGTATGGCCTTCTTGGGTGTTTGTACCATTATCTCTGCCAAACCATTGGTAGAAGGTTTGTATACTGCTGTAGTGATGTGCCTAATACCTGAATTATTACAAAATTCTTTGAACTCCTGAGATAAAAAACATGGACCATTGTCCGATACAATTGACACTGGAAGTCCAAATCTAGAAAAGGAGTGTCGCAAGCACTTGATAGTTTCCTTACTTGTAGTACCAGAAGTAGGATAAATGTCTACCCACTTCGAGTGAGTGTCCACTATTACTATAAAATAGCGACCATCTACAGGACCTGCATAGTCAACATGAAGACGATGCCATGGGCGATCAGGCCATTCCCAAGGGTGTAGCTCTGCCTCAGAAGGCATAGTTCTGAGAACTAAACACACTTGACAAGAATTTGTCAATTCTTCTAAATCCTTATCCAAATTTGGCCACCACACATAGCTACGGGCAAGTTCCTTCATGCGTGATGAGCCTGAGTGACCCATGTGAAGTTCTTCCATTAGCCTAGTTCTCAATTTTGGAGGAACAACCACACGAGAACCCCACAAAACACAACCATCTTGGATAGAAAGTTCATCCCTTCTTCTGATAAAAGGAGTAAATTCCAAACTATTCAAAGTCTTAGTATTAGAAGGCCAACCTAATTCACAAAAGCGCATGACCTTCGATAGAGTAGGGTCTTTTCCGAGTATGTTCCTTGATATCTCCACTACCTATGGGTGAAGATTCTAGAAAATGTACTAAGTTAGTCCAATCAGCAGGCATTGGAGTAGAATCTGTAGTAGACATCAAAGGAAGACGACTAAGTGCGTCGGCGGTACCAAGGAGTGCACCCGACCGATGACATAATGTAAACTTATAAGCTTGGAGGAAGAGGAAGAGGAAAGGGACAAAAGGTAGGGAGGTTCTTAGAGTGAACTCTTTGAATGAGAAGGAAAAGGAGAAGGAGTACGGAAAGAAGCTGAAGGAGGAGTGGGAGGGAGTGTGAATGTAGTAGTTTCAGAGGGATTATCTTGTTGAATGTAGTTGGGAAGGCTTATGGTAGGATCTTGGTTGAGAGGATTAGGAGAGGAACAGAAGGAATAATTGGTGAGGAACAGTGTGGATTTAGGACAGGTAGAGGTTGTGTAGATCAGATCTTTGTGGTAAGACAGATATGTGAGAAAGCTATAGGAAAGGGGAAGGATGTTTTTTTGGCTTTTATGGATCTGGAAAAGGCTTATGATAGGGTAGACAGGAAGGCACTGTGGGAGGTTATGCAGATATATGGGATAGGAGGAAAGCTTCTGGGAGCTGTCAAGAGTTTTTATGAGAGTAGTAGAGCTTGTGTCAGGATTGGAAATGGAGAGAGTGAGTGGTTCGAGGTAAAGGTGGGACTTCGTCAGGGATGCATTATGTCGCCCTGGCTGTTCAACTTATACATGGATGTGGTGGTGCGAGAGGTAAATGCAAGGGTAGTGGGCAAGGGATTGGAGATGGTTAAAGAAAATGGAGAAAAGTGGGAGGTGAGCCAGCTGTTGTTTGCGGACGACACTGCGCTTGTGGCAGGATCGGAGGAGGGATTGAGGAAGTTGGTGGCAGAGTTTGGGAGAGTGTGATAGAAGAAAGCTAAAGATAAATGTGAGTAAAAGTAAGGTGATGAGATGTACAAGGGGTGAAAGTGGCAGTAGACTGGAAGTGAGCATTAAGGGAGAGCGACTGGAGGAAGTGGATAGTTTTAGATACTTGGGTGCAAATGTGGCAGGGAAAGGTGGAGTGAAAGTGGAGGTAGAATGTAGATTGAGAGAAGCGAGTAAATGCCTTGGTGGATTAAAGAGTGTAATGAGGAATAGACATTTGGGAATGGATGCTAAGAGGAGACTGTATGAAGGAGTGATTGTGCCAGCAGCACTGTATGGGGCAGAAACATGGATAAGAGAAGAAGAGAGGTTTTGAATGTGTTTGAGATGAGGTGTCTGAGAAGTATGATGGGGGTTACTAGGCTAGATAGAGTGAGAAATGAGGAGGTGAGGAGGAGAACAGGGGTGGAAAAGGAACTGGGAGATAGGGTTGATGAAAGAATATTAGGATGGTTTGGACACATGGAAAGAATGAGTGAAGAAAGACTAGTAAAAGAGGTGTGGAAGGCAGATGTGGAGGGAGTGAACATGAGGGGACGTCCTAGGATGAGGTGGATGGATGGGGTGAAGGGGGCTTTGAGGAAGAGGGGAATGTCTGTTGAGGAAGGACGGGAGAGGACAGAAGACAGGGGTGAATGGAAAATGTTTGTATATGGATGATGTTGTAATGCATGAGGTGGAATGGGGATGAGGTAGTATGTGTGAGCAAAATTTGACGCAGACCAAAGGGATTTCTCCCCGTCCTCTCCTTTTATGCAATGGGGGGACGGAGAGGGGGGGTCGCCGATTTAATGAAGCGGCCTTGCTGTGGATGTGCTGTGTCTTGCAACACTGCTTCTGACCCAGGGCAGTGGACAAGGTGCAGGGATGACCCGTCATTCAGGAGGTGCTAAGATAAGAGGGAGGGTGGAGGGGTGTGGAGTGTATTCAGGGATGGAATGGGTGGGAATGATTTTATGCCTTTTTATTTTTGGCTACCCCCCTTGTAAGGGGGAAAAAGCCTTGGTATATGTATGTAACATTGATAAAGTGATATTACATGTATCTGTTGATGCTAGCACCTTAGCCTATGGTGCAGTCAGTTATTTTACTGATGACAACCAATCGGTTATTTTGACCTCAAAGGCCAGGGTTGCTCCACTGAAGAACAAAACCACAATTACTTTACTGCAACTAGAATTGACAGCCCTACAACTGGGCACACAACTTGCATATAACCTACAGAATCTCTTAAGAGAACGTATTAAACAGGTGATTATCTGGTCTGATTCAGAAGCAGCCTTGCAATGGATCAGGAATGACAAAAGCAACATCCCATATGTGCAAAACAGAGTAGCGGACATCAGCAGTCTAGGGTCATCCTTCGGATATCGGCATGTACCCTCCAAGGAAAACCCAGCGGATTTAGTTACCAGAGGAATTAGCATCAGACAATTTAAGAAAGCCAAGATATGGACTGGAGGCCCGGAATGGCTACCCTTCAGAGAACACTGGCCTACACAGAGACCAATTGTGTTGGTGTGTGAAATAATCTCAAAGAGAACCCAAGAATTACCAGAGGTTACACCCTTATTTGACTATACAAAATACTCATCTCTTAATATGATGCTTAGGATAGCCAATTATATATTCAGGTTTATAAGAAAGTGTAATCCCAATATTTCATTACCAACGGCTAGTGTGTATTGGATGCAGATAGCTCAGAAGACTCATTATCCTAGTATTCATAATTTTCTGATGAATGGGAGGGATACTCTCAATAAGAATAATAGACAATTTATCAAAGACTTAGGTCTGTACAAAGAGGAGTATTCTGGTCTTATCCGCTCCAGAGGCCGTTTGAATTATGCTTCTATTGATCATGATACCAAGTTCTCTATCCTCATCCCAACTAAAAGTCACTTAGCATATTTGTTTATCACCCATGCACATGAAAGGTGCCTGCATGGAGGCACTCAGGAAACAATGTTACATGTTAGAATGTATTATTGGATGCCAAAGTGCCGTCAAACCATCAAGACCATACTGGGTCGTTGTGTGACTTGTAAGAGGGTTGAAGGTAGGAAAATTTAATACCCTGGTCCACCTCCATTGCCTGCTGAGCGTGTGACAATTGAGTGTCCTTTCCTTCACATAGGAATAGATTATTCAGGACCTATAACACTCACAAGGACGGAGGATGGAAACCCCCACAAATATTACATATGTTTATTCACATGCACAGCAACTAGACTGGTGCACTTAGAGTTAGCCTCAGATATGTCGGCTCTGACATTTCTGAACCTCTTTCGGAGATTTTGTGCAATGTATTCATTCCCGAGAACAGTAATTTCGGACAATGAGTCCAATTTTGTTGCTGGAGCCAAGTTCTTCAAGGAGATGTTAGACCATACTAACGTCTCTGAATATATGACAGGAAATAGCATAACATGGAAATTCATAGCCCCCAGAGCACCGTGGAAGGGAGGCTTTTATAAACGCATGATCAGTTTAACTAAGTCATGTCTGAAGAAGGTCTTGTATAAGAAGAGAGTGACTCGGGAGGAGTTGGAAACAATTCTGCGGGAAGTACAAACGTGGTTGAACAATCGCCCCTTAACCTACCTCAACGAAGAAGGACCCGTAGAATCCTTAACTCCTAATCACCCTTTGTATGGAAGAACCATAAACCCCTATCCACCACTGGTAACGCCGGACACATCCGACCCCGATTTCTTGGGACATACAGAATTAATTGCAAGACACAGCTGTCTATCATCAATAATTATCAAACATTTTGAAAGAATTTGGAAAAAGGATTATTTGACTTCCCTGAGAGAAAAACATTATGGCTCCTCGAAACCAATGCAAATGAAACCACCCAAGGTGGGAGAAGTGGTGATAGTGGAGAGACTTGGACCACAACATGAGTGGCCATTAGGACCTATTGTTAAGCTACACCCTGATGAAGAAGATAAAGTAGGCATTGCAGATGTGTTATGCAACGGGATGATTAGTAGAAGAACCCTGGACAAACTAGTTCCCTTGGAAATTCGTTCCCAAGGGCCAACACCCTTAACAGATGAAGAATCCATTGGTGGGGATGAGACACGTTCAGTACGTCCTATGAGACAAGCCGCCCGAAAAGCAATTCGATTAAGGCAATCCCTGATTGACAATGCTCAATTGTAATCAGATATGCACCTTAGCCGCCCAGAGGGTCTCGGGAATAAATCCCGACAGAGGCATTTTTTTGAGTAAATAAACTATTATTACAAATTAATTTAGTGAATTGATAGCTGTAGAATTAGGATTAAGTTTGAAATACAGCAAAAGCATATCAAGCTGTATGAAATTTGTATTCTAGAAACTTAGTATATGAAAACATGCATAACAAATTATACAGTCTCTTTCCATTTAGATAGAGTGGCCTATCATTTTTGTTTTTATATACGAAAAAATTATATAAAGCATTATGTAAGGACTCGACACCCTTAGTTAGCAAGCCGGTTGTTCTAACCCCTCTCAGGAATGTCGAGTTACCGATATGTCATTTTCATTATTAATCATTTTATTTACCACTTAGTGTCTTCTCTGTCGTGAGTATTGGTTCTGGTGCATTACCCATCTATAGTTCCTATGCATGGGGATTATATAATATGTATTGTGCAACATTTTCACTTCAGTTAATTAAGGTGAAGTTGTACTTCCCATAGACCCTTGGCAACGAGAGGTCAAAGGTCACTAGGCGTTCGGGACCAAGAGAGGCTCCTCTCGCCTATATACGCAGTTGAGTTCAAGTTGAATAGGAGTTGAGTACTAGTTGAGGACAAGACAAGTCCGAGACAAGAAATGTAATTGACCAAAGTGTTAGTGATTCGTGACTAGGGAATGATATGAATTCACACCAATCACAGACCTCATATATATCATGTGTGAAGTGCATATACGACGAAGTGTGTCTTAAACCAGTGAGGGTATTCTGTGAGAGAACCATTCCCCTCAACATACCTTTATCCTTTCCCATTCCCATACTCACCCTCCATGCCACGCCCGAAGTTCGTCGCGCACATCACCGCCATTAACCAGAACAAAGACGAAGAAGATTTCCAACTGGCCCCAAGGTAATGGTAAGTCATAAATTGAGTTACATGAAATATCCAAAACAATATGAATAATTGAAATAATTATATATTCATAAAGATACATGATGCTTTGTGATGCCATTATACGTTTCAGGGTTCGATGAGTTCCCTGCCGTTCACAGGTAAGTAGTTTTGTAGTGTTGAAAGTTGTATACAAGTTCACACAGAGTATCCCAGTATTAACTCGGTGGGACGGTCACCTAGATTAACTTACACCGTCAACATTCGTATTAAAAGAGATGGGAAATCTGTCGGAAGTCATAATATTCTCCACATCCTCTGTTTATCTGTTCTTTGGGTTGTAGCAAGTTATAATATTTCACAATATATTTACACATGTGTTTTTTCTTATACTGTTGATATCTATTTGAAGTATATTTAGTGTGTTTTTGTGCTGGGGCGTTTCTGAGAGTGCATTGATGTATAATAGTTGCAGCTCCAACTCTGTTTTGATAAATGTAGTGCATATAAGGTGGACCCATATATAGAATGTGTGCACTCAATAGATGTGCAAGAAATTGATTGGTTTTGTGTATATATGACATGTGTATGGGACTTTTGTTTTTTGTCTCCAGCTTGAGGAAGGCATGGGAGGGCAAGCACTGGAGTACCAGTCTCCTTATGTGAAAAAAACAGAAGTTAAAAATGAGAGTGGTCCTAGTTTCTGTCCCACACTGATACAACCTACAGAACAGTCAAAGATTTTTTCCAGAGATATATAGGAGGGCCCTCGGACTGTGGGTTTCCTGTTTGTCAAACTCAGGGCAACAATTATCAATCAAAATGGTACATACCTCTACCATGCTTCCATAGGAAACAGCAAGAAGTTTCTTCTGAGAAAATGCTAAATTTGAAGCTCCAGTACGAATTTTATATGAACTCAGACTTTCACCAAGGTTACGTGCATCCCATATTTTAAGCATTCGGTCAACTCCTGCTGTTGCCATGTACCTGTAGAAAATAAAAGTCATGCTTTATGAAATTCACTGAATTCAATTTGACTTCCCATTCCTGTCATCTTAACTGTAAAACCAATTTCTACAATTTCCAATATAATTATTATTCCAGGAGGAGCCAAGAAAAGAGGTAGGGAGGGATGGTGAATGGAAGTGGAGTAAGTGGGGATGAAATGGGTGGGAGTGGATTCATGCCTTTGACTTTGGCTACCTCCCTTGTAAGGGATATGTATATGTATATTATTATTCCATCTTATATGTCTTGAGCATAATCTCCTCCAAACAGTAAGAAAGTGTTCAGTCTTGAAGGTATATTACACAACTGTTGGTCTATCCTGAGGGATGACTGTTAGGGAAGTTGTACTTAACTCAACTCTTCTCATGACCCCTAACCCTGCACAATGTCCCAGGAGAGTTGCATGCTGCCCAGCCACATGAGCTGCATAAGCGATTCTTTGAGGAAGTGCATGTGCAATTCACCAGTCTAAGAGCAGACCCTGTTGGCTCCCGTGATGACTAACCTATGCCTTAGCCAGCTGCATCAGAACAGACATTGATTCTTTGAGGAATGCATGTGAAGTACCAAGTATATCTGCAGCCTGATAATGTACTGCTTCTGGCTTCTCAGGCATTGACACTTGCCCTTGAGCCAATTAAGGGCAAAGGTCATGACCTGACCTTGGTATATAAGCTGGATGGAATTGCCAAAGACTCATATTGCCTCAGATCATCACATTGCGAGTCTAGCTTGCTGACTCCGTAGCAGTCTCCTCCCCCATCCCCCTTCAATGAAGACCACCTTGGGACACAACTTGAAAAGCTCAGTCATCATCTCCCTCACCATCTCTCCCTGCCCCTCTTCTCACAATTAGAGCTAGCC
This sequence comes from Oratosquilla oratoria, assembly GCF_046742065.1. Lineage (NCBI taxonomy): Eukaryota > Metazoa > Arthropoda > Malacostraca > Stomatopoda > Squillidae > Oratosquilla > Oratosquilla oratoria. The sequence continues at coordinate 12,676,262 of NC_134808.1, read as the reverse complement.
ATATTACTATTGGTGCCCAGCTTCCACTCTAATAAAACCCACTATTCTCCCAGAGTTTGCCTTCCAGCCAGTCCTGACATTGGGGTTCAGCGTGGGGCCCTGATCCCCAGCTCTGCCAACTCCCAGCTTGCCTGTCCACTAGCTTCATTGCCGCCACTGCCTGCCAAGTCTGCTGACTGCCATCTAGCCTGCCCACCAGCTTGACTGTTGCCACTTGCCTGCCACCAACTACCTTCCAGATCAACTGCCACCACTTGACTGCCAGTTCGACTGCTGCCGCTTGTCTGCCAGATCAACTGCCGCCATTTGCCTGCCAGATCAATTGCTGCTGCTTGACTATCAGCTCAACTGCTGCTGCTCCCTGCCAGATCTGTTGATTGCCAGCTCAACTGCCACAACCGCTTGCAAGGTTTGCCAACAGCCAACTAACCTGCCTACACTCCCGCCTACCACAGGCTTACCACCACCACCACTAGATCATCTAGCAAACTAGAGCTGTGAGCATCCCCACCTTGACCCACCTTCATGCTCAACAGGGATTACAAGGTCCTGCAACTTCACCTTGGTAAAGCTAATGACTAACAACCTTGACTGTCAAGGTCTACAATGCCCTGGGTGGCCTCATGCCCCACCCACTAACAACGACCATTCTCAAGTGTCTATCTTTTCAGGGAGGTGTTACACTCACACTACTGATGTCACCATACATGATCTTAGGATATATTCCAATTATAAGTTCTTTCCAGCAGCCTCCTGAGATCTACCAACCTCCTTGATGTCATCCAAGACATAGAGGTCAACTCCAGTGCTACAAGAGTAGCCGAGCACCCCGAGGCTTGCTACCCTGTGAGAAATGGACCACTACCTGCTACTGCTCCTCCAGTCTACTGGTCAGCTCCCTCCCCACCTTCAAGCACCGGCCCCATCATGTCTGGAATGAGGACAACTCCCTTGACAATTTCTTGTTGAGGCTCCACATGACTTCACTTCCAGCCTAGACTTCCATGGGGGCATGTTAGGAAGTAGTCCTCACCTCTTCTCATGACCCCTTGACCTGTAGGATGTCCCAGGTGAGTTGCAAGGCATCCAGCCATGTGAGCCGCACAAGCAGTTCTTTGAGGAAATGCACATGCATTTCACAAGCCTACGAATGAACCCTGTTGGCTCCCACAATGACTAACCTGTGCCTCTGCCAGCTGCATTGTGACAGGCAATGGTTCTTTAAGGAAAGCCATACATTCCAATACGGTAAAATCAAAAGCCTGAGAATGTACTTCATCTGGTTTTCCAGACATTGACACTTGCCCTTACACCAATAAAGGGCACCTAACCCAGGTATATAAGCTGGACGGAATCACCAAAGACTCAGATTGCCTCAGAGCATCATGCTGCATGCCTACTTCATTGCATTTGTTGCAGTCTCCTACTCCCTCCCCTCCCTCACTGGAGACCACCTTGGAACACGACTTGAAAACCACAGTCATCACCTTCCTCACCTTCCAGTTAGTCCTGACAATGATACACCCTTTATACCCCACCAAGGTGACTTAATCTGGTTTGATAAGGTTGTATGGAAGGTGAAGTACATGTGGAATGTTGAGCATTATAGAGTATTTGTGGTTATGAACAATATCTGAAACCAGTATAATCAGCTTGACCACACTGATAAGTGTTATACCTTCATAGACATCACTATATAATCCATCAATACACTTTTGCCTACCTTCCCACCAACTACCCAGGCCCATGTGCACTGCATACCTCTTTCTTCTTAAATAATGTATTCACTATCATCAGCTCTCTTTCAATAAACATCTCCAACATTGTTTTTTCATTTTTGTTACTGGCAAATCATACCTCTGTATTACTTATCCATTAGCTAATTTTCTACTTTTATTATTTAGAGCCCTCATGTCAAATTTAGATTCCTTCTGAAACTATCCACACACTCATACAAATCATTCCAAAGCTCTTCTCTCTTCTTATTTTTCTCATTATCACATCCATATACACTCAAAAACACCCATGATTCCCAACTTACTCTTAGTTTTTCATCAACAGTATCCTCTATGAAAAGACAAGGAATTTCTTTTTGTCTTCTTTTTTCATGAGGAAACAAGGGTTGTAGGTCACCATGTAAATTAAGTGGCTGACTTTGCTGTGGATGTGTTGTGTCTTGCAACATTGCCTCTGACCTGGGCAACAGGCAGGAGCTAAGGATGATCCTTCATCCATAAGGTGCTAAGATAAAAGTGAAATGGGTGATAGATGGGAGTGGAATGGGTGCATCCTTGATTAGCTACCTCCCTTATAATGAGGAAGAAGCCTATTGGTATGTTGACAAATAATCCTTAATGACACTTCCTTCAAACCACATGCACACATCTCATCACTCACCAACAAAGCCACTTCTTCCCTCCCTTCTCCTCTTTTCACTCAACACCCTACCTGCCACACTTCCAAATTCAAACTCACCTTTCTCTTTCACTTTTGGTTCACTCAATGCTAATGTATCCATTTTTTTTCTCACATACTACCAATAGCCTCCTTTTCATTCTCACTTGTTCCACACCCTTGTACAACAGTCCCTGGTTGAAACCTCCCTCTAAATCTAAGAACACATGAAAGAATATTACCTGCCAGATGGATCTATGGTGATAGCTTTGATAGGATGTGGGTGACACAGCATTGTTGCAACAGGCTCTTTGCTGTTTGGAGTCCACATTGTCACAGTACCTTTTGAATGACCACAACACAAAACTGCATTGTATGGATTTTGGCACATGGCTTCTATTCGACCTTTGTGAGTAGGGTATTGAATAATTTCCTCACCCAAAGTAATATCTAGCCAGCTCAGGAATCCTGTTTCATTCTACAAAATAAAACAAATATATATCCTATCTTTGTTTACATTTTAAAACATGGTGTGTCTGTGTGTATATGTATATATATATATATATATATATATATATATATATATATATATATATATATATATATATATATATATATATAAACAAATCACTAAAACGTGTGAATGTAAGAATTTGCAGAAAACCACTTGGGAAAAGACACTATGATCAGAACGTTTTAGTCTATTCAGACATTTTCAAGGAATACAGAATGATAAAAGGTGGGAACGAATATACAGAAAAGTAGTAGACAAGACAAGAATGTGAGGTCACACAAGACAATTTTTCAGAGTGTATCAAGGCAGGGACACACAGTGAGCTGCTACATAATAGCCAATATTACAAAGGATTATAAAGGCGGAGCATGCCGACAGGAGACCTTTTGATCCATATCTAGGTTGGATGCGAAAAAAATCATAATGATAAAATAACAAATAAAAACTATAATAATGTAAATAACAAATAATATACATAAATAAATGCATAGGTATAGTTAAATAATAAACAAACAGGTAAATAGTAAATAATAATAAATTGACATATAATAATAAGTGAAAATCAGACAGACAAAAGATAACAAAACAAAAACAAATAATATAATATAAATTATAATCATTACAGCATCTTACTTAGGTATTTATCTAAATGATTCTTAAAGCTTCGAACTGAACTACATTGCACTACCTGTGCAGGAAGTTTATTCCATTCATTAACTACACGGTTGGCAAAGTTGTTTCTACCTACTTCCAAATTGAATCTATTTCCGGACAGTTTGAGACCATTGTTTCTTGTCTGATTCTCATTCAATGTGAAAATTTGGTCACTTTTGATGTTGTCAATTCCCTTTAAAATCTTAAAGACCTGTATCAAGTCACCTCTGAGTCTACGCTTTTTTAGGGAAAACAGATTCATGTGTTTTAGTCGATTTTTGTATGATTTATTTTTGATATTTGGAATCAGTTTTGTGGCTCGCCGTTGTACTTTTTCCAGTCTGTCAATGTCTTTAATGAGATTCGGTGACCATACGGAAACAGCATATTCCAAATGTGGACGAACTAACGATTTATATAGCTTGTTAATGAGTGATGGACTTTTGAAATCAAAAGATCGCGCAATCAGTCCCAGAACCTTATTTGCTTTCTCAGAGGCTGAAATACACTGCTTGGATGATTTGAGGTTGTTACTGATAATTACGCCAAGATCTTTTTCACTATCCACTTTTGTTAAGGAATTACCAAATAACTTGTAATCATACTTACTGTTATTTTTACCTATGTGCATTACCTTGCATTTACTTAGTGTTAAATTTCATTAGCCACTTTTCAGACCATTGCTGTAATTTATCTAAATCTTCTTGAATATCTAATTGGTTTGAGTGATCATTTGCCACTCCGCACAGTTTTGTATCATCAGCAAATTTGGAAACAGCATGGTCTATATCATTTATATATACTATGAATAGAAGTGGCCCAAGAACGGAACCCTGAGGAACTCCACTTGCAACACTTTTCCATCCAGAAGTTTTTCCATTTAAAACAACTCTCTGTTTTCTACCATTCAACCAATTACTAGTCCAACCTAATAGGCTACCACTTATTCCATGCAAAGCTAATTTAGTAAGTAGTCTTTCGTGTGGGACTTGAAATTATCAAGTTTATATAAACCTAAATTTACATTCATAAAGTTATTAAAAGAATTTTAATCAAACTAGATTCAATAATGTTTCTATCTAGCAAAGAACTACAATAGACAATTTCTTCAGAATTATTCCAATCAATGGGATGGTTCCAATCTCTAACGTGTACAAAAATCCCACTGGACAATAGACCCGATCTCACACTATACCTGTGTTGATTGATTCTGGTAATTAACTCATTTCTAATTTGACCAATGTAGTATTTATCACACTTGTGACACGGAATGCTATAAACACAGCCTACCCCATCCTTGAAAATGTCTGAATAGATGAAAACGTTCGGATCAGTGTCTTATTTCCCAAGTGGTTTTCTGTGAATATATATATATATATGTATATATATACATACATATATATATATATATATATATATATGTATATCTATATATATTTGTGTGTATATATATATACCCCATCTTGGGTATTAGCTGCATGTTATTGTGGCAAAGTAGCATGCAGTTGATACTTTAGGGTCTATATGGGGTGCCCCTACAGACCAGAGCCACACATCATTTTGTCTGTAATAGAGGAAAACTCTGTTCATAGAGAAATTATGACACTTTTATACTACGACTATCCCTCCATTATGCTGTACCCCAACCCCTTGTTACTGTCCTGTACCATTTCTCTGAATATTCATTTCATTTTTTCGCCAACCCTGTGGTGGGGGAAGAGAACGCTACCACCAAGTCTTTCCACTTGAGTCATAAAAGGCGACAAAAAACGGGACGGGGGATGGGATTAGGAGTCCTCCTACCTGTAGCCCCAAAAGGGGACATTCCTAAAAAAAAGAAGTAAAAGGCATAAGAGAGTCTGGGAGTTTTTTAACCAGTACCCTAAGGTTTGGGTCTTTTAATGTGCATGGATGTGGTACAGATGAGAGTAAAAGGGAAGAGATAGGCAGTATGTTTGTGAGAAGATGGATGTGCTGGCTTTGAGTGAAACTAAAATGAAAGGAAAGGGCAACTGTGAGTTTGGGAGTGTAGCTGGGAGGTACTTAGGAGTGAAGAGGGGACGAGGGTGAGAAGGGGTGGCTATACTAGTGAGTGAAGAGATGAGTAAGCGAGTAGTGGAGTGGAAAGAGGTTTCATCAAGGTTGATGTGGATGAAGGTGAAGCTGGGAAAGGAGATGTGGGTGTTTTTGTAAGTGCATATGGACCTGGTAGTGAGAAGAGTGTAGAGGAAAGGGAGGCTTTTTGGGTAGATATAAATGAGTGCTTAGAGGGATTAGGGAGGAACGTCAATGTAGTAGTGTTGGGAGACCTTAATGCTAGGGTAGGAAATGAACTAATAAATGGAGTGGTTGGGAAATGTGCAGTTCCAGGAAAGAATTGTGGTGGAGAGTTGATGGTGGAGATATGTCTACAAAGGGAGTTGATGATAGCAAATACAGTGTTTTGGAAGAAAGTCGAGCATAAGTAAACATGGTACAGGGTGGTGGATGGAGCAATAATGGACTATGTAGTGTTAGATAGGAGTATAATAGGAAGAGTTAAGGATGTACATGTGCTAAGGGGAGAGAGTGGGGTAATATCAGATCATTTTCTGGAAGGTAAGTTGAAAGTGGAGGATAGATGGAGAAAGAGGAAAAGGGCAGAAGATAGGGAGGTGCTTAGAGTGAACTCTTTAAATGAAAAGGAAAAGGAGATGTAGTACAAGAACAAGCTCAGGAACTGAAGGGAGTGAAGGATAGAGTAGAACGGGAGTGGAGGAGGAATGGGGATGGTTCAAGGAGGGAGTCATAAGATGTGCAAAGATGGTGTATGGAACAAGAAGGATAGGAGGAAATAGAGGGAAGGGTAGTGAGTGGTGGGATGAGGAATCAAAGAAGGTTGTAGAAGAGAAGCGAGTTTTCATAGATTGGTCACAAAATAGGACGAGGGAATCATATGAGAGGTACAAAGTAAAGAGAAGTAAAGCATAAGTTAAAGGAGGCAAAGAGGAGAACAGATGTGAAATGGGGTAAGAGTATGACATAAAATTTTGAAAGTAATGAAAAGTTGTTTTGGAAAGAAATTAAGAGAGGAAGAGGAGGCAAATCAAGTACAGAAGAAAAGGAAAAAGGTGCAGATGGAGAGATAATAATGGAAGAGAAGGCAGTAAGGGGAAGATGGGCAGAGTATTTTAAGGAGTTGCTAAATGTGAAAGAGGATAAGGAGGGAAAGATAGTTGCAGAGGGAAGTGCTGAGAAAATAACCGTGATTAGTGAGGAAAATGGAGAAAAAAGGATGGATGAAGTGAAGGCAGTTAAGATGATGAGAGCAGGTAAGGCACCTGGTCTGGATGGATGCCATGCAGAATGTCTAAAAAAAAAAAAGGAAGGTACAGTGATGGTGGACTGGCTGGTGAGGTTATTTAATGTTTGCTGGAGAAAGGGTAGAGTGGGGGAGTACCTGTATAGTTTCACTTTACAAGGGAAAGTGGGACAAGTGTGAGTGTAGTTTCAGAGGGATTAGTTTGTTGAGTGTAGTTGGGAAGGCTTATAGGAGGATCTTGATTGAGAGGATTAGAAGAGGAACAGAAGGAGTAATTGGAGAGGAACAGTGTGGGTTTAGGACAAGTAGAGGTTGAGTAGATATGATTTTTGTGGTAGGGGAAATATGTGAGAAAGCTATAGGAAAAGGTAAAGGTGTTTTTTGGGCTTTTATGGATCTGGAAAAGGCTTATGACAGGGTAGACAAGAAGGCACTGTGGGAGGTATTGCAAATGTACGGGATAGGAGGAAAGCTTCTAGGACCTGTCAAGAGTTTTTACAAGAGTAGTAGAGCATGTGTCAGCATTAGAAATGGAGCGAGTGAGTGGCTCAAGGTAAAGGTGGGACTTCGTCAGGGATGTGTTTTGTCACTCCTGGCTGTTCAAATTATACATAGATGGGGTGGTACGAGAGGTAAATGCAAGAGTGGTGGGTCAGGGATTGGAGATGTTTAAAGAAAATGGAGGGATTGAGGAAGCTGGTGACAGAATTTGGGAGTGTGAAAGAAGAAAGTTCAAGATAAATGTGGGTAAATGTAAGGTGATGAGATGTACAAGGGGTGAAAGTGGTAGTAGACTGGAAGTGAGCATAAAGGGTAAGTGACAGGGGGAAGTGGACAGTTTTAGATACTTTTTTGTGAATGTGGCAGAAGAGGGTGGAGTGGAGGTACAATGTAGATTGAGAGAAGTGAGTAAATGCCTTGGTGGATTAAAAAGTGTAATGAAGAATAGACATTTGGAAATGATGAGGATGTCTTCCGTGTCTTGTAGTAGATGACGAGGTCAATTTTTAAAGCCGGGTCGGTGGGTGTGACATTCTTGTAGATTGTATTGTATTCCCTCAGGAATATAATCTACAAGAATGTCACACCCACCGACCCGGCTTTAAAAATTGACCTCGTCATCTACTACAAGACACGGAAGACATCCAACTTGGTCATAAAGAACAGCTGCCTACCCAAGACAAGTGATATGCAAGAGGTGAATACCGTGTACGAACACACATGCTCCAGTGGCAACTGCAGTCGCCCTAACTCCAAGTACATCGGCGTAACCACCACAACACTGTCGAAGAGGATCTCAGCCCATTTGCAGGACGGCGCCATAAGGAGGCATTACCTGTACGAACATGGGCTCGTACTCAAAAGGCACCACATGGAAAACAACACCACCACCATCATCGAGAGAAACAACGACACCAGACGACTAAGAATGACAGAAGCGGTGCTCATTTTCAACCAAAAACCCGCTATCAACATCCAGCAACAGCCCGAAATGTCTTTACCAACCAGAAGGCAGAGAATGATTCCCGTGCGCTGATTGGCTGACTCCACCGCCCCGGGCACTGCCCGGTGATCCACTCCCCACCGCTATATACCGTCCCATAGCCACTTCGATTCATTCTCCGTCATCAATTTGACCAGCCCACACCTCCTGAAGATGGCCAGTTAAGGCCGAAAGACGTCTCGAGAGATATACACCATGGACTTCAGCAATCTGCTTAAGAACCTGCTTCCAGACGACCGCACGTTGGTGCGCAACTTAGAAAAGCATTTCTACAAGCATAATAATGCTATCGCAGCTGTTGACTTCAACAACGCATGCATCATAAATGGCCTCCTTCCAAAATATATATATATATATATATACATATATACATATACATATACAGTACATATATCATATACACATATATATATATATATATTATATATATATATATATATGTAAATATGTAAATATATATATGTAAATATATATATATATAATATATATATATATATATATATATATATATATATATATACAGACGCTCCTCTACTTACGTTCATTCGTTTTACGTTTTTTTTCGATTTTACGTTTGGACTGTAAAAAAAAAAAAACATTTCGAGTGAATTTTTTAGTTTAGCGCACTCTCCGTAGTTCAAACGATACTTACGCATGATGCTGCGTCCATTGTTTACATGGCACAAACAACAGACTGAATGTGCCTTGCCTCCTCCTCCTCCTCCCCCTCCTCCACCATCTCAATTTATGTTGCTTGAATTTAATTTATTTGAAATTAATGTTGTTATTCTACAATGTTATGTTTATAATTAATGATTTAGGGGTGTTTTATAAGATACGGTAATAGAATTTATGGATGTATAGTAAAGTAACAACTTACGTTCATTTTCACGTTACGTACGGCCGTTCGGAACCTAACTAAAACGTAAATTGAGGAGCGTCTGTATATATATATATAATATATATATGTATATGTATATATATATATATATAGATATAGATATATATATATATATATATACAGACGCTCCTCAACTAACGTTTTAGTTACGTTCCGAACGGCCGAACGTAAGTTGTTACTCTACGTTCTAGTAATGTATGACCGTTCATACTGTACTATACATCCGTAAATTCTGTTACCGTATCTTATAAAACACCCCTAAATCATTAATTATACACATAACATTGTAAAATACAGTAAACTTCCACTTATCCGAACTCCAAGGGGGATTAGAAATGTCCGATTAACCGAAATGTTCGGTTAATCCGACTTTGTGTGTTTCATTCCCGTAGAGTTTGTGCGGTAACGTCCGCTGCAATATTCTTTCTTGTAAACTTAACATACGCATGGAAATGCTTATAATAGTTCATAAACATATTCTATAGAGTATAAACAGCCGATCAGGTGTAAACATGGAGTGTGCTGCCACCGTGTGAGCACTTGGTGAAGCTTGCGGGGGTGGCGGAAGAGGCGGCGGGGTGTTTGAATGTTCGGTTGAGATCCAAATAAGTTCGGTTGAAGTGATGGCTACCGTATTGAGAAAATGTTCGGTTAATGCGATTATTCGGTTAAAACGCTTTTGGATAAGCGCGAGTTTACTGTAACATTAATTTCAAATAAATTAAATTCAAGCAACATAAATTGAAATGGTGGAGGAGGAGGCAAGGCATATTCAGTCTGTCGTTTGTGTCATGTAAACAATGGACGCAGCGTCATGCGTAAGTATCATTTGAACTACGGAGAGTGCGCTAAACAAAAAAATTCATTAAAAAAAAAAAAAAATCATTTTTTTTTACAGTCAGTTCAAACGTAAAATCGAAAAAACGTAAAACAAATGAACGTAAGTAGAGGAGCATCTGTATATATATATGTATACATATGTATGTGTATATATATATGTATGTGTATATATATGTATATGTATATATATATATATGTACAGGTAGTCGACTTACGACCTAGGCGACTTACGACTGATCGACTTTACGACCACGAGATTGTGTAATAATATCTAACATTTAATAGAGTAATAGAATTGCAATGTTATGCCTGGCAATGCAGTACAATTACTTTGCACGCCACGAGACGCGAGTACGATAGTTTTGGCAGGTTACTGGCAGCGTCAGCTTCCCTCTCATTCAGGAGCATGTGGTATTTCTGACTTCATTCATGACAAGGATTATATCTTTAATTTTTTTGTGCTTGAAACCCCCATGAAGATGTCTAAAAGAAAATTATCTTTAGATATTTCCAAGCCTGCCAAGAAACAAAGAAAGGTTATTGAACTTGACACGAAAATGAAAGTGATAAAACATTATGAAGGAAGGAAGAAAGTTATGTGATAGCACGTGAACTTCAGTTATCACATTCTAGTGTCGATAATTTTAAAAGACAAAGAGAGGATCTCAATTTTGCCTTGGATTTTATATTTTAATATGTTTTGCAATTAATAAAATGTAACAGTAAAACTTTTTTATGCCTAGTCTGTTGTCGATAACAATATGTTCAGTACAGCATTTTGTATTTTTATGTTTTGCAATATTTTTGGTATAGTACGTAAACGAAAACAATGTTTTGAAATATTTTTTTCCTAATTTTGCCTTGCATTATGTATTTTTATGTTTTGCAATTAATAAAATGTAACAGTAAACTTTGTTAGCCTAGTCTGTTGTCGATAACAATATTTTCGGTACAGTACGTAAATGAAAAGAATGTGTTTTGAAATATTTTTTTCCTAATTTTGCCTTGCATTTAGTATTTTTAATTTTTTGCAATTAATAAGATGTAAATTATACAGTACAATGATTTTAATTTAACCAACAAAAAAGTATTTGTAGGTCAAAGATGACAGGGCTTTATTCAGTATGCGTAGGCCTAGGCTACGTTTCCTAACGACAATTATAAAAAGAATAATAAATATTAAACAATGTAGCTCAAAGATGATAACATTTTATTCAGTATGCATACGTTTCCTAAAGAAAATCTGATGATAGAATAATAAAAATTTTAAAAAATATAGTATTAAATATCATGGGTCAAAGATGATAGGATTTTATTCAGTATGCTACGTTTCTCAAAGAAAATCAGATAAAATTATAAAAAAGGTTTAAAAAATACTATACAACATAGTTGAAAGATGCTAAGATTATTTCAGTATGCTAAATATAGAATATACATGTATACAGTAACAAAAATAATATTTAAAGGGTAATATATACCGTATATATATAAATTCCGACTTGCGTCCAGATCGACTTACGACCTGTCTGTCGGAACCGAACTCAGTCGTAAGGCTTTTTCCCCCTTACAAGGGAGGTAGCCAAAAAGGAAAGGCATAAAATCATTCCCACCCATTTCATCCTTGAATACATTCCACACCCCTCCACCCTCCCTCTTACCTTTGCACCTCCTGGATGACGGGTCATCCCTGCACCTTGTCCACTACCCTGGGTCAGAAGCAGTGTCGCAAGACACAGCACATCCACAGCAAGGCCGCTTCATTAGATCGGCGACCCCCGTCTCCGTCCCCCCATGTATAAAAGGAGAAGACGGGGAGAAATCCCTTCGGGCTGCGTCAAATTTTGCTCACACATACTACCTCACCCCCCATCCCCCCGCCCATTCCACCTCATGCATCACAACATCATCCATATACAACCATTCTCCATTCACCCCTGTCTTCTGTCCTCTCCCATCCTTCCTCAACAGACATTCCCCTCTTCCCCAAAGCCCCCTTTACCCCATCCATCCACCTCATCCTAGGACGTCTCCTCATGTTCACTCCCCCCACATCTGCCTTCCACACCTCTTTTACTAGTCTTTCTTCTCTTATTCTTTCCATGTGTCCAAACCATCCTAATACTCTTTCATCAACCCTATCTCCCAACTCCCTTTCCACCCCCGTTCTTCTCCTCATTTCTCACTCTATCCAGCCTAGTAACCCCCATCATACTTCTCAGACACCTCATCTCAAACTCCTTCTCTCTTCCTCTCTCATGTTCCATGTTTCTGCCCCATACAGTGCTGTTGGCACAATCACTCCTTCATATAGTCTCCTCTTAGCATCCATTCCCAAATTTCTATTCCTCATTACACTCTTCAATCCACCAAAGCATTTACTCGCTTCTCTCAATCTACATTCTACCTCCACCTTCACTCCACCTTTTCCTGCCACAATTGCACCCAAGTATCTAAAACTATCCACTTCCTCCAGTCGCTCTCCCTTAATGCTCACTTCCAGTCTACTACCACTTTCACCCCTTGTACATCTCATCACCTTACTTTTACCCACATTTATCTTTAGTTTTCTTCTATCACATACTCTCCCAAACCCTGTCACCAACTTCCTCAATCCCTCCTCTGATCATGCCACAAGTGCAGTGTCGTCCGCAAACAACAGTTGGCTCACCTCCCACTTTCCTCCATTTTCTTTAACCATCTCCAATCCCTAACCCACTACCCTTGCATTTACCTCTCGCACTACCCCATCCATGTATAAGTTGAACAGCCAGGGCAACATAACGCATCCTTGACAAAGTCCCACTCACTCTCTCCATTTCTAATCCTGACACAAGCTCTACTACTCTCATAAAAACTCTTGACAGCTCCTAGAAGCTTTCCTCCTATCCCGTATATCTGCATAACCTCCCACAGTGCCTTTCTGTCTACCCTATCGTAAGCCTTTTCCAGATCCATAAAAGCCCAAAAAACATCCTTCCCCTTTCCTATAGCTTTCTCACATATTTGTCTTACCACAAAGATCTGATCTACACAACCTCTACCCGTCCTAAATCCACACTGTTCCTCACCAATTACTCCCTCTGTTCCTCTCCTAATCCTCTCAATCAAGATCCTCCCATAAGCCTTCCCAACTACACTTATGGGGATTGTCCATTAGAAAATTGAACTTTTTTAGTTTGGGATGAAAGTGGCTGAGATTTTTTCCTAGTAACTGTCTTGTCTCAGAGAAGATACCACCGAGTTTTTTTACATTGTGATTTTTTTTTTTTTTTTTTTTCGAGGGGTAATTTTTGAAAATTTTGAAATTGATTCAGAGGATAGACCTTTGACTGGATATTGATTTTTTTTTTTTCTTTATAATGGGCTAGGATAGATGAAGAAACAGGCAGAATTATGATGTTCTGATCATTCTGTTATGATAAAAAAAATGCAAAGTTGATGAAAAAAGCAAAAAAAAAAAGAAAAAAAAAATTATGAAAAAATCCGACTAGTCCTTGACAGGACATAAATCTGCCTCCAAATGTTCTCCCAATTATGCTGAATCCGAAAAGGATTTGCAGTTAAAAATCAGTGAAGGCGTTTTGGATATGAATCAAGTTAAATGTGCAAAAATCAAGTTTTTCAGGAATGAGTGTCATAGTTTTTTTGTTCATGGTTACTGGTCCCCTTTCATCATTTAGGATGTTATGGTGTTGAAAGGGTATCATAGGCACAACCCTACTCTTTGTTGCCAGCTTTTGATTAATTACAGGTTTATATGATGAATCCAGTTAGTATCCACCAGGGTTATATTGCACTTTTCCCTTTCTTGGCGCGATGCATCTTTGGCGACAGACGATCTTTATCTGCCATCCTAAGCTGTTTTATGGCATCACTGGTTGTTGTCCCTCTTGCTGATGGCATATATGCAAGTTCATAACCAAAGATGTGGTTCAGAACTGCAACTTGAGCACAGAATTGAACTATAGCTGCTGATGCAAACTTCCTCTTTGAACTCAAAGCCCAGATCTTTGCATGGAAGCTTTCATTTTGGTTTTGTGTCCTTCCCTTGAGGCATTTCTCTAAAAGCTCTGTAGAGGTGAGGTCTTGATATATTGCCAGGATGGATTTCCGCTTCTCAGTGGGAATCTTCGCCAGGAACGGCTTCTTGACTCTGTGAGACTCGGGTTCCTCTTGCCTGGCTAGTGCTCTCTGCAAAAAAACACCACGAGTCTTCTCCCTTAGGACAGTAAGAATGCAATGACTTCTCATCTGTGCTGACAGATGGCAGGTAGGAGGCCATAATAGCTTTACGCATTGTCTGAACGTCAGTATTCACACAATCACATATTGCCTTCCCATAATACTGTGTCAACTGTCACAGCATCTGTCAACATATTAGCTCATATGCTATTATTTATCATACAAAAGCATAAATATTGTGCAAAAAACAAAGCTTCTTTTGTTAGCAAATATATGTAACAACAGAAAACATAATATGTAGTACGCAGCGCACACGATCCAGCCACAGTAGGGTGGGGGGGTACTGTATTATTTTTTTTTTTATAGTAAAAATCAAGATACAGCTTCCATACTCAGCCACGAGATAGCTTATGAGCAACACTTTTAGAGGAAATATTTTCAGAATTTCGTTTTTTTTTTTTTTTTTCGTGATTTTCTGATGGACGACCCCCTTAACAAGCTAATCCCTCTGAAACTACTACATTCACACTTGTCCCCTTTTCCCTTGTAAAGTGCAACTATACAGGCACTCCTCCAGTCCTCCGGCACTCTACCCTCTCTCCAGCAAACATTAAATAACCTCACCAACCAGTCCACCATCACTGTACCTCCTTTTTTTAGACATTCTGCATGGCATCCATCCAGACCAGGTGTCTTACCTGCTTTCATCATCTTAACAACTGCCTTCACTTCATCCTTCCTTATTTCTCCTCCATTTTCCTCACTCATCACTCTCATTTTCTTAGCATTTGCCACTGCAATTATCTTTCCCTCCCTATCCTCCTTTACATTTAGCAACTCCCTAAAATATTCTGCCCATCTTCCCATTACTGCCTTCTCTTCCATTATCATCTCTCCTTCTGCACCTTTTACCTTTTCTTCTCTACCTGATTCGCCTCCTCTTCCTCTCTTAATTTCTTTCCAAAACATCTTTTTATTACTTTCAAAAATTTCTGTCATACTCTTACCCCACTTCACATCTGCTCTCCTCTTTGCCTCCTTTACCTTTTGCTTTACTTCTCTTTTCTTTTCTTTGTACCTCTCATATGACTCCCTCATCCTATTTTGTAACCAAAGGCTTTTCCCCCAACACGGGGGTGGGGGTGGGGGGTGTTAGCCAAAAAGAAAAAGGCACAGAAACCACTCCCACCCATTCCATTTCCTATATATTCCACTCCCCTCCACCCTCCTTCTTATCTTGGCACCTCTTAGATGACGAGTCATCCCTGCATCCTGTCCACTGCCCTGGGTCAGAAGCAGTGTCGCAAGACACAGTACATCCACAGCAAGGCCGCTTCAGAAATTTGGCGATCCCCCCTCTCCGTCCCCTCATGCAGAAAAGAAGACGGGGAGAAATCCCTTTGGGCTGCGTTAAATTTTTCTCATACATACTTCCTCACCCCCCCATCCCCCACCCACTCCCCCTCATGCATCACAGCATCATCTATACACAACCACTCTCCATTCACCCCTATCTTCTGTCCTCTCCTGTCCTTCCTCCACAGACATTCCTCTCTTTTGTAATGCCCCTTTCACCCCATCCATCCATCTCATCCTAGGACGCCCCCTCATATTCACTCATTCCACCTCTGCCTTCCACACTTCTTTTACTAATCTTTCTTTACTCATTCTTCCCATGTGTCCAAATCATCCTAATAATCTTTCATCAACCCTATCTCCCAGTTCCCTTTCCACCCCTATTCTACTCCTCACCTCCTCATTTCTCACACTATCTAGTCTAGTAACCCCTATCATACTTCTCAGACATTTCATCTCAAACACATTCAAACTCCTTCTCTCTTCCTCTCTCATGTTCCATGTTTCTCCCATGTACAGTGCTGTTGGCACAATCACTCCTTCATATAACCTCCTCTTAGCATCCATTCCTAGATGTCTATTTCTCATTACACTTTTAAATCTACCAAGGCATTTACTTGCTTCTCTCAATCTACATTCTACCTCCACCACCACTTCTCCCTTTCCTGCCACATTCCCACCCAAATATCTAAAACTATCCACTTCCTCCGGTCTTTCACCCTTAATGCTCACTTCCAGCCTGCTGTCACTCTCTCCCCTTGTACATCTCATCACCTTACTTTTACCAACATCTATCTTCAGCTTCCTTCTTTCACACACCTTCTCAAACTCTGTCACTAACTTCCTCAATCCCTCCTCTGATCCTGCTACAAGCGCAGTGTCGTCAGCAAACAACAACTGGCTCACCAACCACTTTTCTCCATTTTCTTTAATCATCTCCAACCCCTAACCCACTACCCTTGCATTCACCTTTCGCACCACCCTATCCATGTAAAGATTGAACAGCCAGGGTGACATAACACATCCCTGACGAAGTCCCACCATTTCTAATCCTGACACAAGCTCTACAACACTCGTAAAAACTCTTGACTGCTCTTAACAGCTTTCCTCCTATCCCATATATCTGCAGTACCTCCCACAGTGCCTTCCTGTCTACCCTGTCATAAGCCTTTTACAGATCCATAAAAGCCCAAAAGACATCCTTACCTTTTCCTATAGCTTTCTCTCATATCTGTCCTATCACAAAAATCTGATCTACACAACCCCTACCCTTCCTAAACCCACACTGTTCCTCACCAATTACTCCTTCTGTTCCTCTCCTGATCCTCTCAATCATGACCCTCCTATAAGCCTTCCCAACTACACTCAACAAGCTAATCCCTCTGAAACTACTATACTCACACTTGTCCCCCTTTCCCTTGTAAAGCGGAACTATACAGGCACTCCTCCAATCCTCCAGCACTCTACCATCTCTTAAACAAACATTAAGTAACCTCACCAGCCAGTCCACCATCACTGTACCTCCTTTTTTTAGACATTCTGCATGGCATCCATCCAGACCAGGTGCCTTACCTGCTGTCATCATCTTAACCCCTTCCATACAGTGCCGCATACGTACGCGGCATGAGGAGCAATTGGATATGCGAGGCTGCCATATCGGTGTCTTGATTATATTTATTGTAGTTGCCCCTGCATAATGACATACTCTCTAAACTGTCTTCATCACATTTTCTATGGTTATCAAAATTCACGGGAGAAAGAGAGAACGATCGATATAAGCGGTGATTATATTTTATGATGCGAGTATTATTACGACACATTACGTCTGGCAGATAATGCTGCCCGCGAGATTTTGGCCCGTACTGAAGAGGTTAACAGCTGCTTTCACTTCATCCTTCCCTATTTCTCCTCCATTTTCCTCACTCATCACTCTCAATTTCTTTGCACTTCCCACTGCAACTACCTTTCCCTCCCTATCCTCCTTCACAATTAGCAACTCCCTAAAATACTCTGCCCATCTTCCTCTCACTGCCTTCTCTTCCATTATCATCTCTCAATCTGCACCTTTTACCTTTTCTTCTCTACTTGATTTGCCTCCTCTTTCTCTTTTAATATCCTTCCAAAACATCTTTTTATTGCTTTCAAAATTTTCTGTCATACTCTTACCCCATTTCACATTTGCTCTCCCCTTTGCTTCCTTTATCTTATGCTTAACTTCCCTTATCTTTACTTTGTATCTCTCATATGATTCCCTCGTCCTAATTTGCAGCCAATCTATGAATGTCTGCTTCTTCTCTTCTACACATTTCTTTGCTTCCTCATTCCACCACTCACTACCCTTCCATCTATTTCCTCCTGCCCTCCTTGTTCCACATACCATCTTTGCACACCTTATAACTCCCTCTCTGAACCATCCCCATTCCACCTCCACTCCTAGTTCTACTCTATCCTTTACTCCCTCCCACTCCTCTTTCAGCTTCTTCTTATACTCACTCTCCTTTTTTTCCTCATTTAAGCAGTTCACTCTAAGAACCTCCTTACCTTCTGCCCTTTTCCTCTTTCTCCACCTATTCTCCACTCTCAATTTACCTTCCACTAGGAAATGATCTGATATTACCCCACTCTCTCCCCTTAGAACATGTACATCCTTAACTCTTCCTACCATACTCCTGGTCACCACTATATAGTCCATTAACGCTCTGCCACTCTTCCATCCACCACCCTCTCCCATGTGTACTTATGCTTGACCTTCTTCCTAATCACTGTACCGTATATACTCGTCTATAGGTCGATCTCGTGTAAAGATCGACCCCCCATTTTTGGCCAAAAAATCTGAAATTTTCCATATACCTCATGTATAGGTCGAGTGGCTTGTTTTTGTTTTGGTGCTGTGAGCATTCCACTGTCTTTATGCTTTGAAGTGGCATGGCTTGCCTGGTATAGCAATTGATTATCATGGTTTTTTCACTTCATTAATTCTGATGTATTTTGGCTTATGTTTTTTCCAAGTTCACTGATTTTAATATTCAATAAGTTTCGCTGAAGTTGCCATTTCAGCAGAGTGAAAAACTTGAACAGATTACAAAGATTTTTTTCATGAAAGTAGCAGTTACCGACAAGACTGACGAGTTAAATACCATATGAGGACGGAGCCTTTATTGTACGACGTTTCGCTTATTTTGTTCAATAGTGTTCATTCCTTGAATGATCACTGCTTCTAAACACTTCCTGCGGATTTTGTCTGATTCTCGTATCAGCAGCTTGCATTTTTTCATGCCTGATGTCGTAACGGTGTTCATGTATTCTTGTATTCAGGTCGCGTGACGTTTCTCCGATGTAAACTTTATCACGTCCTGAACATGGAATACGATAAACACCAGCTTTTGTGCCCGGTGTTTGGTTGTTGTGTATTTTCGTCTTCGTGGTGTCTTTTATTGTCCTGCTTGTCTGGCACACTACTTCCAAATTGGTGGTTCTTAAGATTTGTGTCATGTTGGTGACAACGTCGCTGGTTGGCAACACGAGACGTCTTGTTGTGCAGCAGGACAGCACAACAAGACGTCTCGTGTTGCATTGTTTTGGTAATGGTAACAATAATATATACCATATAGAAAGCTAAATTTGAGAATATCACAGCATTTTATTATTTTCTAAACAACTATGGGTACTATAATAGTACACATGATATAATAATCTTGCCTGTGCTAAGAATTTTAACAAACAGGTAAAACCACAGTATGGGGTTACCGTATCTAGAAGGAATTTCACATGTTTTGGTACGTACCGTGTATTTTATGTCCCCATTGTTTACTGGTAGTAACTAGTAGGTAAATATTTTGATTTTTGAACCTAAAGAAAAGGTAAGAGTTCTTCTTAGCCTTTCTTGTCATGTCTGGATTTCAACCTAACAAGATTATTACTTGTGTATAGGTCGACCCCTAGGTTTTGGCCTAAAAAATGTTCCTTAAGATTTTGACCTATAGATGAGTATATACGGTATTTGCTATCATCAACTCTCTTTCAAGACACATCTCCATCATCATTTCTCCAGTACAATTTTTACTCCGTCTATTGGTTCATTTCCTACCCTAGCATTTAGGTCTCCCAATACAACTACATTGACATTTCTCCCTAATCCCTCTATGCACTCATTTATATCTACCCAAAAAGCCTCTCTTTCCTCTACGCTCTTCTCACTACCAGGTCCATATGCACTTACAAAAACCCACATCTCCTTTCCCAGCTTCACCTTCATCCACATCAACCTTAATGAAACCTCCTTCCACTCCACTACCCGCTTACTTATCTCTTCACTTACTAGTATAGCCACCCCTTCTCACCCTCGTCCCCTCTTCACTCCTGAGTACCTCCCAGCTACACTCCCAAACTCACAGTTGCCCTTTCCTTTCATTTTAGTTTCACTCAAAGCCAGCACATTCATCTTTCTTCTCAAACATACTGCCTATCTATTTACTTTTACTCTCATCTGTACCACATCCACGCACATTAAAAAGCCCAAACCTTAGGGTACTGGTTGGAAAACTCCCAGACCCTCTTATGCTTTTTTTTTGGGGGGGGGGGGGGATGTCCCCTTTTGGGGCTACAGGTTGTAGGACTCCTAATCCTATCCCCGTCCCGTTTTTTGTCGCCTTTTAAGACTCAAGTGGAAAGACTTGGTGGTAGCATTCTCTTCCCCCACCACAGGGTTCGCAAAAAAAGGAAATGAATATTCAGAGAGATGGTACAGGACAGTAACAAGGGGTTGGGGGACAGCATAATGGAGGGATAGTCGTAGTATAAAAATGTCATCATTTCTCTATGAACAGAGTTTTCCTCTCACAGACAAAATGATGCATGGCTCTGGTCTGTAGGGGCACCCCATAATATACCCTAAAGTATCAACTACATGCTACTTTGCCACAATAACATGCAGCCAATACCCCAGATGGGGTATATATATATACATATAGTAAGAGGCTTCCTCTCCCTAATAAGGGGGATGTTGGTTAAAGACTATTAGTAAAATGTGAAAGAAGCCAAGATTTAATAAATATATAGAAGGAAGATTGTTCAAGGTAATAAATGACAAAGTCTTGTGTAACACAGCATGCATTTTCAATTAAAGTGCATCAGAAAAAGACTACTTCCACAACAACTTCTATGCACAGCTACATGCTGTCTGGAAAAGGCCTAAGTAGATCAAAATACTTACTGCAGAACACAAGAGAAAATGATATGGCAGGAATTCTAGTTTCAATACATTGTCCATTCTCTTCAAGCAATGAAGCTCAATTCCTTGGTTGTCATATATATACGTCCACTTTTTCTGGGCTACTGCAATCATCTGTTCAGTATGAAGCCAGCAAATGTCATGTATAGATTCCATAACATTGATTTCAAAGTGAAGATTCTTTGTAAGCCAGTCAAATGCAGCAAGGTGACCCTTCTTACCACCAATAAGTAAATGTCGACCATTTCGGGTATACTGATGCCTGCAGAGAAATGGGGATTAAAAATTATTGAATATTGCATAGACAAATACAGCAGCAAGTATGCTCATAACTTTGTTTCATCGTACAAGACTACCATCTTTTCACAATTCATTCTATACATAGGCAAGACAAAGGAGAAATTTGCCAATAACTAATTGGACCCATGTTCATGAGAGACAGACTTCCCAAAAAAGCACCCCTAAGTAGAGTGGACACCCACCACCAGATCTCCAACCAAAGCCCCATCACCTACCTCACCTCCACCAAAGATGCGACTTTAAGAACCTGAGACCTAATCCTCCAGAATGAGCCCATGATCAAATTTCATAACCTACACCTACTATCCCCGTCTGGGGTATTGGCTGCATGTTACTGTGGCAAAGTAGCATGCAGTTGATACTTTAGGGTCTATATGGGGCACCCCTACGGACCAGAGCCAAATATAATTTTGTCTGTGATAAAAGTGGGCTCTGTTCACAGAGAAATTATGACACTTTCGATATACTGTGACTGTCCCTCCATTATGCTTTCCCCCACCCCCTTGTACCATTTCTATGAATATTCATTTCCTTTTTTTGCCTACCCTGTGGTGGGGGATAGAATGCTGCCACCAAGTCTTCCCACTTGAATCATAAGAGATGAGAAAAACAAGATGGGGATTAGGACTAGGCATCCTTCTCCCAGTAGCCCCCACAGGGGACATTCCTAAAAAAAAAGTAAAGGCATAAGATGGTCTAAGAGTTTTCCAACCAGCACCCTAAGGTTTGGGTCTTTTAATGTGCATGGATGTAGTACAGATGAGAGTAAAAGGGAAGAGATAGGTAGTATGTTTGTGAGAAGAATGATGGATGTGTTGGCTTTGAGTGAAATTAAGTTGAGAGGGAGGGGCGAATGTGAGTTTGGGAGTGTAATTGGGAGGTTCTCAGGAGTGAAGAGAGGGCAAGTGAAAGAAGGGGTGGCTATACTAGTAAGTAAAATTTTAGGGATGGATACCGCACAGAATGTCAATGAAGGCCAAAATATCATGATAGGATCTAATGTCGCTAGAGGACGAAATGTCACATTAGGATGTAATGTCATAGGACAAAATGTCGCAATGGGATGTAATGACAGTGGAGGACAAAAGATCACGATGGGAAGTAATGATAGTGGAGAACTAAATATCACGATAGGATGTAATGATAATGGAGGAGAAAATATCACGGTAGGATATAATGTCAGTGAAGGACAAAATATAATTTTAGGAAGGGATACCGGACAAAATATCAATGAAGGCCAAAATATCAGGATAGGATGTAATAACAGTGGAAGACAAAAGATCACGATGGGATGTAATTATAGTGGAGGAAAAAATATCATGGTAGGATATAATGTAACTGGAGGACAAAATATAATTTTAGAAAGGGATGTCGGACATAATGTCACTGAACGACAGGAGGCCGGCGTGAATCACGGTGACGTAGGGGGACAAAATGTACAAAAGAGATCGGATGACCGTGATCGACCAGATGTCCGTGATGGGTGAAATGTTAATTTTGATAGAAGAAATGTTAATGAGGCATTGAATGTCAATGAAGGACCAAATAATAATATAGAGCAAGGTATAAATAAAAAACAAAATGATAATATAAGACATGATATTGAAACTCAAAATGTGTCAAAAAGAAATAATCACAAGTTTATTAAAACCATGTACTTTAATGCTCGTAGTATTAGGAACAAATTTCAAGAAATACAAGCGTATGTCAAAAGTGAAAATCTCTAAATGATAGGAATAACTGAGACATGGTTAAATGGTACAGAGTTCTAAGCTGAATTTAATATTGCGGGATTTAAACACTTTCATCAGGATAGAAACCACAAGAAAGGTGGGGGTGTTCTGTTGTACGTTAAAAATAATGTTCATGCTTGTGTTTTAGAGAAAATGAAACAGGATGCATATGATAGTTTGTGGGTTGAGTTAACCCAAACAAATGGACAAAAAATGAATATAGGTGTAATATATAGGCCAAAGACATTATCATTAGCAGACGACAAACTGTTATTTCAAGAACTGTCTAGTTTCTGCAACCGGGATTTATTGATAATGGGTGATTTCAATTTTACTGACATTGATTGGATGACCCTTGAACATGGCCATATAGGTAGTCGCTTGATTGATTTTCTTGGTGACAATTACTTAATTCAGCATGTAAAAGAGCCCACAAGATATGGAAACTTACTCGATCTTTTGATCACTAGCCGCGAAAGCATGGTAACTGATGTAGAAGTCGGTGAATCTGTTGCAAATAACGATCACAACTTAGTTAGATTCAAACTCCTAAACAATTTTAGAATAGATACTTGTGTTTCTAAAATACCTGATTTCAGTAAAGCTCAGTTCATAGGACTATGTCAGGAGCTTCAGCTTACAGATTGGGAGGCAAAATTAAACGAAAGACCTGTAGATCAGATGTGGGAAATATTTCAAAATACGCTCACTAAGATGATTCAAACTTACATTCCTTTTAAGGACAGACGTCCCCCAAATCAGGCTCGCCCAAAGTGGCTCGACAAAGAAACTGAAAAAAGTATAGCTAAAAAGAGACAGGCTTATAAAAAAATATAAGTGCTCGGGTGCATCTAATGACTATGAAAGTTATGTATCAATACAGAGAGATTTAAAAAAGACAATAACAAAAAGAAAACGACAATACGAAATGAACATCGCTGAGAAATCCAAAGAGAATCCCAAAGAATTCTATAGTTACATTAGAGATAAAAAGGTTGTTAGGAATCACATTGGTCCACTATTATCTGCTGACGGTCAACTTGAATATTCAAATGAAGGAATGTATAATATCTTAAACAATTATTTTAGCTCGGTATTTGTAAACGAAACACCTCAAAGTGAACTCCAAACTGAAACCTGTGAAAAGTCTGGGGTAAACTTACTCACTATGGTAAATATAACAAAAGAAAAAATTAAAAGGTGTATAGACAAACTCAAAGTTAATAAAACACCAGGGCCTGACAGTTGGCATCCAAGAATTTTAAAGGAAATTAAAAATGAGATTGTTGTTCCATTAGAAATTATTTTCAAGAAATCCATCATATCCGGAGATGTCCCAAGAGAATGGAAGCTAGCTAACGTTACTCCCATATTCAAAAAAGGTGACAAAAAGAAACCAAATAACTATAGGCCTATAAGTTTGACTTCAATCGTAGGAAAAATAATGGAAACATCATCAGAGATGCTATCGAACATCATTTAGAAAGTAACCATTTGATAAATGATAGCCAGCATGGTTTCAGACGGAAAAGTTCTTGCGTGACTAACTTACTCGAATTCTACAACACAGTTATCTCGAATTATGACAAAAGAAACAATATAGATTTAATATATCTAGACTTTGCAAAAGCTTTTGATACCGTCCCACACGAAAGACTACTTACTAAATTAGTTTTGCATGGAATAAGTGGTAGCCTATTAGGTTGGACTAGTAATTGGTTGAATGGTAGAAAACAGAGAGTTGTTTTAAATGGAAAAACTTCTGGATGGAAAAGTGTTGCAAATGGAGTTCCTCAGGGTTCCGTTCTTGGGCCACTTCTATTCATAGTATATATAAATGATATAGACCATGGACTAAAGTCTACTGTTTCCAAATTTGCTGATGATACAAAACTGTGCGGAGTGGCTAATGATCACTCAAACCAATTAGTTATTCAAGAAGATTTAGATAAATTTCAGCAATGGTCTGAAAAGTGGCTAATGAAATTTAACACAAGTAAATGCAAGGTAATGCACATGGGTAAAAATAACAGTAAGTACGATTACAAGTTATTTGGAAATTCCTTAACGAAAGTGGATAGTGAAAAAGATCTCGGCGTAATTATCAGTAACGACCTCAAATCATCCAATCAGTGTATTTCAGCCTCTGAGAAAGCAAATAAGATTCTGGGACTGATTGCGCGATCTTTTGATTTCAAAAGTCCATCACTCATTAACAAGCTATATAAATCGTTAGTTCGTCCACATGTGGAATATGCTGTTTCCGTATGGTCACCGAATCTCATTAAAGACATTGACAGACTGGAAAAAGTACAATGGCGAGCCACAAAACTGATTCCAAATATCAAAAATAAATCATACGAAAATCGACTAAAACACATGAATCTGTTTTCCCTAAAAAAGCGTAGACTCAGAGGTGACTTGATACAGGTCTTTAAGATTTTAACCCCTTCCATACGGTGCCGCACACGTAGGCGTCATGGACTTGGATCTCGGTGGCAGCAGCCAATGCCAGCCGTACGACGTGTCATAATAATACTCGCATCATAAAATATAGTCACCGCTTATATCGATCGTTCTCTCTTCACCCGTGAATTTTGATAACCATAGAAAATGCGATTACAAAAGAATTAGAAAGAATGTCATTATGGAGGGGCGACTACAATAAATATAATCAAGACGCCGATATGGCAGCCTCGCGAATACACTCGCTCCCCATGACGCCTACGTGTGCGGCACCGTATGGAAGGGGTTAAAGGGAATTGACAACATCAAAAGTGACCAAATTTTCACATTGAATGAGAATCAGACAAGAAACAATGGTCTCAAACTGTCCGGAAATAGATTCAATTTGGAAGTAGGTAGAAACAACTTGTGCCAACCGTGTAGTTAATGAATGGAATAAACTTCCTGCACAGGTAGTGCAATGTAGTTCAGTTCGAAGCTTTAAGAATCATTTAGATAAATACCTAAGTAAGATGCTGTAATGATTATAATTTATCTTAAATTATTTGTTTTTGTTTTGTTATAATTTGTCTGTCTGATTTTAATTTATTATTAGTTATATGTCAATTTATTGTTATTTACTATTTACCTGTTTGTTTATTATTTAACTATACCTATGCATTTATTTATGTATTTTATTTGTTATTTACATTATTATTGTTTTTTTATGATTTTTTTTTTGCATCCGACCTAGATATGGACCAAAAGGTCTCCTGTCGGTATGCTCCGCCTTTGTAATCCTTTGTAAAGTGATAGGTAAATGTGTAGTGGAGTGGAAGGAGGTTTCTTTACTGTTTATGTGGATGAAGGTGAAACTGGGAAAGGAGATGTGGGTCTTTGTAAGTGCATATGGGCCTGGTATTGAGAAGAGTGTAGAAGAAAGGGAGGCTTTTTGGATAGATTTAAATGAGTGCATGGAGGGATTAGGGAGAAACATCAATGTAGTAGTATTGGGAGACCTTAATGCTAGGGTAGGAAATGAACCAATAAACGGAGTGGTTGGGAAATATGGAGCGCAAGGAAATAATCACAGTAGAGTTGATGGTGGAGATGTGTCTAGAGAGTTGATGATAGCAAATACAGTGTTTTGGAAGAAAGACAAACATAAGTACACATGGGAGAGGGTGGTAGATAATGTTAATGGACTAAATAATGTTAATGGATTATGTAGTGGAAAGAAATGTTTTGGAAAGAAATTACAAGAGGAAGAGGAGGCAAATTAAGTAGAGAAGAAAAGGTAAAAGGTGCAGATGGAGAGATAATAATGGAAGAGAAGGCAGTAAGGGGAAGATGGGCAGAATATTTTAGGGAGTTGCTAAATGTGAAGGAGGATAGGGAGGGAAAGATAATTGCAGTGGCAAATGCTAAGAAAATGAGAGAGATGCGTGAGGAAAATGGAGGAAAAATAAGGAAAGATGAAGTGAAGGCAGTTGTTAACCCCTTCCATACGGTGCCGCACACGTAGGCGTCATGAGGAGCAAGTGGATTCGCGACGCTGCCATATCGGCGTCTTGATTATATTTATTGTAGTCGCCCCTGTGTTTTTACATTCTCCCAAATGCGCCCTTAATCCCATTCTCTGTGGTTTTCAAAATTCGCGGGTGAAAGAGAGAACGATCGATATAAGCGGCGACTATATTTTATGATGCGAATATTATTTCGTTACGTCGTACGGCTGGCATTGGCTGCTGCCCGCGAGATTTAAGTCCCGTATTGAAGTGGTTAAGATGATGAAAGCAGGTAAGGCACCTGGTCTGGATGGATGCCATGCAGAATGTCTGAAAAAAGGAGGTACACTGATGGTGGACTAGCTAGTGAGGTCAAGGTGACGCCTACGTAGGCGGCATGAGGAGCAATTGGGTACTCGATGATGCCGACGTCACCATCTTGATTATATTTATTGTAGTCGTATCTACGTAACCTCCATTCTCTCTAAACTGGTTTCATTATATTTTCTATGGTTATCAAAATTCACGGGTGAAAGAGAACGAACGATTGAGCACTGACTTTATTTTTTATAATGTGATTATTATGACACAACATCGCACGTCGGGCAGCTAATGCTGCCACACGTGCGATGTGCCCCGGAGTGAAGAGGTTAAATACTGTCCTGTACCACTTTTCTGAACATTCTTTTCCTTTTTTTGCCAAACCCTGTGGTAGGGGAGAAAGGATACTGCCACCTAGTATTTACCTAGTTGTATCTTATAGGAAGAGGAGCTACACTCATGGTGTCCCATCTCTGTATCTCACCATGTCTAATTTGCTCTTAAAATCAGGGCATTATAGGACTAGACATCCTACTCTCTGTAGCCCCAAAGAGAGAAAAAAAATCAGAACTCTAACGTTTGGGTCTTTTAATGTAAATGGATGAGGTACAGATGAGAGTAAAAGGGGGGATAGGCAGTATGTTTGTGAAAAGAAAATGTGTTCCCATTGAGTGAAACTAAGTTGAAAGGGAGGGGCAAGGTTGAGTTTGGGAGTGTGGTTGGGAGGGTGTCAGGGGTGAAGAGAGGATGAGGGAGAGAAGGGGTGGTTATACTTGTAAGTGAAGAGTGTGGAATGGAAGGAGGTTTCTTCAAGGTTAATATGGATGAAGGTGAAACTGGGAAGGGAGATGTGGGTTTTTAAGTGTAGGCCTGGTAGTGAGAAGTGTACAGGAAATGGAGGTTTTTGGATATATTTAAATGAATGCATAGAGGGCTTAGGGATAAATGTCAATGTAGTGGTATTGGGAAATCTCAATGCTAGGGTAGGAGACAAACCAAAAGAGTGGTTGGGAAGTGTGTCAAGAGAGTTGATGATAGTAAATACAGTGTTTAGGAAGAAAGTCAAGCATAAGTACACATGGAAGAGGGTGGTGGATGGAAGGGTGGTAGATAGGGCATTAATGGGATAGTGGTAACCAGATAAGAGTAGGAAGAATTTTGGATGTACATGTTCTAAGGGGAAAGAGTGGGAGAATATCAGATCATTTTTTGGTGGAAGGTAAATTGAGAGTGGAGGATAGATGGAGGAGGAAAGGGACAGAAGGTAGGAAGATATTTAGAGTAAACTACTTAAATGAAAAAGAGGAGTACAAGAAGCTGAGAGAAGAGTGGGAGGGAGTGAAGGATAGAGTAGAACTAGGAATGGAGGAGGAATGGGATGTTTCAAGGAGGGAGTTGCAAGGTGTGCAAAGATAGTGTGTGGAACAAGGAGAGGAGGAAATAGAAGCAAGAGTAGTGATTGGTGGGATGAAGCAAAGAAGGTTGTAGAAGAGAAGAAATGAGCATTCGTAGATTGGTTACAAAAAAATGAAGCAGATGAGAGGTACAAAGAAAAGAGAAGTAAAGCATAAGATAAAGAAGGCAAAAAGAAAAGCAGATATGAAATGGGGTACAAGTAGAAGAATGATCAAAAACAGATAGTTATTTTAGATGGAAAAGCTTCTAGCTGGAAAAATGTTACAAGTGGAGTTCATCAAGATTCCATTCTTTGGCCACTTCTATTCATAGTATATATGAAATAGACCACGGACTAAAATCTATTGTTTCAAAATCTGCTGATGTTACACAACTGTGCAGAATGACAAATGACCACTTATACCAATTTGTTATTCAAGAAGATTTAAATAAATTACAGCAATGGTCTGAAAAGTGGCTAATGAAATTTAACACAAGTAAATGCACGGTAATGCATATAGGTAAAAATAACAGTATGATTACAAGTTATTTGGAAATTCATTAGCAAAAGTGAACAGTGAAAAGGATCTTGGCATAATTATCAGTAATGATCTCAAATCATCTAAGCAGTGTATTTCAGCCTCTGAGAAAGCAAATAAGATTCTAGGACAGATTGCGCGATCTTTTGACTTCAAAAGTCCATCACTCATTAACAAGCTATATAAATCGTTAGTTCGTCCACATTTGGAATATGCTGTTTCTGTATGGTTACCAAATCTTATCAAAGACACTGACAGAATAGAAAAAGTACAACGGTGAGCCACAAAACCGATTCCAAATATAAAAAATAAATCATACGAAAATTGACTAAAACATATGAAACTATTTTCCCTAAAAAAGCATAGATTCAGAGGTGACTTGATACAGGTTATTAAGACTCTAAAGGGAAATGATAACATCAAAAGTGACAAAATTTTCACACTGAGTGGGTAGAAACAACTTCGGCAACCATGTAGTTAATGAATGGAATAAACTTCCTGCAGATGCAGTGCAATGTAGTTCAGTTCAAAGCTTTATCATTTAGATAAGCACCTAAGCAAGATGCTGTAATGACTGTCATTTATTTTATATTATTTGTTTGTTTTGCTATGTAATCTAGTCTAACCACACCAACCACACACGTGATCCACAGACATGCAACATGGCATTCATCCAGAGCGAGACTTGCCTCATTTGCCGACTTTGCTCTCCCAGAACAAGCACTTTAACTCAGCACTAATTCAGACAAACAGGATATCGCCACACGAAGATGCCTAATGTCACCAGAGAAACCCATTAAACCCCATTTATTATAACACCCCTATTATATTACCCATAAGCTAACATATACATAACATGTCTAACCACACCCACCAATCGGCTGTGGCATTCCTTGAGGAGACAGGACTGCTCGGACAGACAGTCTAGGGAACGACAACAACAACCATACAATTAACCCCTATACATAAAACTAACTCCAATGCTTAACAATGGCAAAACTAACACCTTTACTTACGACAACCCACTAACCCCTTTTATATGAGAATGTTTTGTAACCAAGACAGCAGAGCTGGGCAGGTCAAGCGCCTGCCAGCCAGAGCTGGCCAAGTCAAGTACCTGCCAGACGCAGGTGTGCCCGAGGTCAAGGCCTAGCACTTACTGTATTTTGCCCAAAGGGCCTATTGATAATTTGTTGTTTGAAGACCCAGATTTATTGTTAATAAACAGAAGAAACTCCGGCTTGGACTTTATTTTGCCCACATTAAGTCCCCCTTATGTAGCTACTCAAAACAAAGGCTACAGTTATCATTTGTCTGTTTGTTGTGAATTTATTGTCATTCATTATTTACCTGTTTGTTTATTATTTAACTATACCTATGCATTTATTTTATTATTTTATTTTTTATATTCTTTATTTATTCATTTGTTTATTTATTTATTTATCATTATTATCATTTTTTTCCATCCAACCTTGATATGAACCAAAAGGTCTCCTGATGGCATGTTCTGCCTTTGTAATCCTTTGAAAAGAAGAGGAAGAAGAAAAAGAAGATATGAAATCGGATAAGAGTATGACAGAAAATTTTAAGTAATAAAAAGATGTTTTGGAAGGAAATCAATAGATGAAGAGGAGGTAAATCAAGTAGAGAAAAGGTAAAAGGTGCAGATGGAGAGATAATAATGTAAGAGAAGGTAGTAAGAGGATGATGGGCAATTTTAGAAAGTTGCAAATGTGAAGAAAGACAGGTAGGGAAAGGTAGTTGCAGTGGGAAGCTCCAAGAAAATGACAGTGATAAATGAATAAATTGGAGGAGAAATAAGGAAAGATGGGTTGAAAGCAGTTATTAAAATGATGAGAGCAGGTAAGCCAGCTGGGTTAGATGGATGTCATGAAGTTTCTAAAAAAGGGAGATACAGTGATGATAGGCTGACCGGTGAGGTTGTTTAATATTTGTCTAAAAGAGGGTAAAATGCTGGAGGACTGGAGGAGTGCCTGTATAGTTCCAGTTTACAAGAGAAAAGGAAACACATGCAAGTCTAGTGGTTTCAGAAGGATCAGTTTGTTAAGTGTAGTTGGATAGCCTTATGGGAGGGTTTTAACTGAGAGGATTAGGAGAGGAACAGGAGTAATTGGTGAGGAACAGTGTGGGTTTAGGAAAGGTAGGGGTTGCGTGGATCAGATTTTTGTGGTAAGACATATATGAGAAAGCTTTAGGGAAATGTAAGGATGTTTGTTGGGCCTTTATGGATTTGGAAAAGGCTTATGACAGGGTAGACAGGAAGGCACTGTGGGAGGTAATACAGATATATGGGATAGAGGAAAGCTGTTAAGAGCAGTCATAAGTTTTTACAAGAGTAGTAGAACCTGTTTTAGAATTTGAAATGGAGAGAGTGAGTGGTCTGAGGTAAAGGTGGCACTTCACCAGGGATGTGTTATGTCACCTTGGTAAATACAAGGGTAATGGGCCAGGGATTGGTGATGGTTAAAGAAAATGGAGAAAAATGGGAGTTAATCCAGTTGCTGTTTGCCGATGACACTCCACTTGTAGCAGGATCAGAGGAGGGATAAGGAAGTTAGTGACAGAGTTTGGGAAGGTGTGCAAAAGAAGGAAGTTGAAGATAAATGTGGGTAAAAGTATGGTGACAAGATGTACAAGGGGATGGCAGCAAATTGGAAGTATAAATGGAGAGACACTGGAGGATGTGGATAACTTTAGATACTTGGGGGTAAATGTGGTGGGAAAGGGAGGAGTGGAGATGGAGGTAGAATGCAGATCTATAGAAGCAAGTAAATGCCTTGGGGGATTAAAAAGTGTCATGAGAAACACATTTGGTAATGGATGCTAAGGAGTTTGTATTTACCTAGTTGTATTATATGGAAAAGGGAGCTATGTTCTTATATTCTTGTATGGTGCTTGCATACTATTGTTTCATCCAATTTGTTCCAGACATCCACCACTCTGTGTGGAAAGCTGTTTTTTTCCAGATTTTTTCTATAACTGTCCTTTTTTTAGTTTCTTTTCATGTCCCCTTGTTTTTCTTCTATCCCACTTTAATAGGTCTTCTCTCTCAAGGACTTCCTTGCCTTTCATGATTCTGTAAATGGCCAATAGATTGCCTCTTTCTCTTCTTTGTTCCAGGGTTGGAAGCTCCAGTTTGGACAATCTTTGCGTATATGTCAATTTTGAAAGTGTTGGGGCCATCTTTGTCGTTCCTCTTTGGATTCTTTCTATATACATACATATATCAAAGGCTTTTTCCCCCTTACAAGGGGCATAAAACAAAGGCATAAAAACCAATCCAACCAATTCCATCCCTAACATACTCCACTCCCCTCCACCCTCTTATCTTGGCACCTCCTGGAAGACATGTCAGTGATTGCACGCACTAAACAACAGCACCAAAAACACAGCGAAAACACCACAAACACAGCTAATTAACGTCCGTTAATGAGAGGTCTCACTGTATCTAGCCCACTATCCTGGGTCAGAAACAGGGTCGCAAGACACAGCACATCTATGGCAAGGCTACTTCATTAAATTGGCGACCTCCTTCTCCATCCCCTCATGCAGAAAAGGAGATGGGGAGAAATCCCTTCGGGCTGCATCAATTTATTTCTCACACACACTCCCTCACCCCCTATCCTCTACTCATTCCCCCTCATGCATCACAGCATCATCTATACACAACCCCTCTCCATTCACCCCTATCTTCTGTCCTCTCCCGTCCTTTCTCAACAGACCTTCCCCTCTTTCCCAATGCCCCTTTTACCCCATCTATCCATCTCATCACTCCTTCCACCTCTGCCTTCCACACCTCTTTTACTAGTCTTTCTTCATTCACTCTTTCCATGTGTCCTAACCATCCCAATACTCTTTCATCATCCCTACCTCCCAACTTCCTTTTCACCCCTGTTCTCCTCCTCACCTCCTCATTTCTCACTCTATCCAGCCTAGTGACCCCTACCATACTCCTCAGGGACCTCATCTCAAACACACTCAAACTCCTCTCTTACATTCCATGTTTCTGCCCCATACAGTGCTGATAAGACTAAGATTGGAGTACACTGCGACATTATGGACATCCAGTACAAAAAAGAATATAAAGAAGTTAGAAAGAATCCAAAGAGCAACGACAAAGATGGCACCAACACTGTACTGACATACAAACAAAGATTATCCAAACTGGATGAGTAAGGAAAAATGGAGGAGAAATAGGGAGGGATGAAGTGAAAGCAGCTGTTAAGATGATGAGAGCAGGTAAGGCACCTGGGTTGGATGTATGCCATGCACAATGTCTGAAGAAAGGAGGTACAGTTATGGTGGACTGGCTGGTGAGGTTATTTAATGTTTGTTTAAGAGATGGTAGAGTGCTGGAGGTCTGGAGGAGTGCCTGTATAGTTCCGTTTTACAAGGGAAAGGGGGACAAGTGTGAGTTTAGTAGTTTCAGAGGGATTAGCTTGTTCAGTGTAGTTGGGAAAGCTTATGGGAGGGTCTTGAATGAGAGGATTAGGAGAGGAACAGAGGGAGTAATTGGTGAGGAACAGTGTGGGTTTAGGACAGGTAGGGGTGGTGTAGATCAGATTTTTGTGGTAAGACAGATATGTGAGAAAGCTATAGGAAAAGGTAAGGATGTTTTTTGGGCTTTTATGGAAAGATTAGTAAAAGATTTGTAAAAGAAGATTAGTAAAAGAAGTGTGGAAGGTGGAGGTGGAAGGAGTGAATATGAGGAGGCGTCCTAGGATGAGATGGATGGATGGGGTGAAAGGGGCATTACAAAAGAGAGGAATGTCTGTGGAGGAAGGACGGGAGAAGACAGAAGATAGGGGTGAATGGAGAAGGGTTGTGTATAGATGAGGCTGTGATGCATGAGGGGGAGTGGGTGGGGGATGGGGGGTGAGGAAGTATGTATGGAAAAAAAAAAAAAAAAAAAATTGACACAGCCCATAGGGATTTCTCCCCACCTTCTCCTTTTCTGCATGAGGGGACAGAGAGGGGGGGTCGCCGAATTTATGAAGCGGCCTTGCTGTGGATGTGCTGTGTCTTGCAACACTGCTTCTGACCCAGGGCGGTGGACAGGATGCAGGGATGACCCATCATCCAGGAGGTGCCAAGATAGGAGAGAGGGAGGAGGGTGGAGGGGAGTGGAATATATGGGAAATGAAATGGGTGGGAGTGATTTCTATGCCTTTTTCTTTTTGGCTACCCCCCGTGTAAGGGGGAAAAAGCCTTTGGTATATGTATGTATGTATGGATCTGGAAAAGGCTTACGACAGGGTAGACAGGAAGGCACTGTGGGAGGTACTGCAGATATATGGGATAGGAAGAAAGCTGTTAAGAGCAGTCAAGAGTTTTTACGAGAGTAGTAGAGCTTGTGTTAGGATTAGAAATGGAGAGAGTGAATGGTTTGAGGTAAAGGTGGGACTTCATCACGGATGTGTTATGTCACCCTGGCTGTTCAATCTTTACATGGATGGGGTGGTGCGAGAAACAGACATCTGGGAATGGAGGCTAGGAGGAAGTTATATGAAGGAGTGATTGTGCCAACAGCAATGTACAGGGCAGAGACATGGAACATGAGAGATGAATAGAGGAGTTTCAATGTGTTTGAGATGAAATGTCTGAGAAGTATGATAGGGGTTACTAGGCTAGATAGTGTGAGAAATGAGGAGGTGAGGAGGAGAACAGGGGTGGAAAGGGAGCTGGGAGATAGGGTTGATGAAAGAGTATTGGGATGGTTTGGACACATGGGAAGAATGAGTGGGTGAATATGAGGGGGGATGAGATGGATGGATGGGGTGAAAAGGGCATTACAAAAGAGAGGAATATCTTTGGAGGAAGGATGGGAGAGGACAGAAGATAGGGGTGAATGGAAAGGGATTGTGTATGGATGATGCTGTGATCCATGAGGGGGAGTGAGTGGGGGATGGGGGGTGAGGAAGTATGTATGAGAAAAAAATCTGACGCAGCCGAAAGGGATTTCTCCCAGTCTTCTCCTTTTCTGCATGGGGGGACGGAGAGGGGGGTTGCCGAATTTCTGAAGCGGCCTTGCTGTGGATGTGCTGTGTCTTGCGACACTGCTTCTGACCCAGGGCAGTGGACAGGATGCAGGGATGACCTGTCATCCAGGAGGTCCCAAGATAAGAGGGAGGGAGGAGGGTGGAGAGGAGTGGAATATATAGGAAATGGAATGGGTGGGAGTGTTTTCTATGCCTTTTTCTTTTTTGGCTACCCCCCCATGTAAGGGGGAAAAAGCTTTTGGTATGTGTATGTATGTATGTATGGAACTACCAACCATGGAATAAAGAGAAAGAGGAGATCTACTCACCATTTACAGAATTATGAAAGGGATGGAGTCCTCGACAGAGATTTATTAAAGGGGGATAAAAAAGAGTACATGAAAAGAAACTCAAAAAGGATAGTTATAGAAGAGATTTGAAGAAGAATAGTTTCCCACACAAATTAGAAGAGAAAAGTGTGTACAAAAACTATAAAAGAACATAAGAACAAACTTGATGCTGAAAGATACAAGGACGGGTCACTACTAGCATAGCTCTCTTCCCATTTAATACATACATTCATATACCAAAGGCTCTTCCCCCTTAAACAGGGGGTAGTCAATAAGAAAAAGGCATAGAAATCACTCCCACCCATTCCATCTCCTACATATTCCACTCCCTTCCACCCTCCTCCCTCCCTCTCATCTCCTGGATGATGGGTCATCCCTGCATCCTGTCCACTGCCCTGGGTCAGAAGCAGTGTCGCAAAACACAACACCTCTACACCAAGGCCGCTTCATTAATTCGGCGACCCCCCATCCCTGTTCCCTCATGCAGAAAAGGAGAAGACAGGGAGAAATCCCCTCGGTCTGCATCAAATTATTTCTCATACTGACTTCCTCACCCCCCCATCCCCCACCCACTCCCACTTTATGTATCACAGCCTCATCCATACACAACCCCTCTCCATTCACCCCTATCTTCTTTCCTCTGTTTTGTAATGCCCCTTTTACCCCATCCATCCATATCATCCTAGGATGCCCCCTCATATTCACTCTTTCCACCTCTGCCTTCCACATCTCTTTTACTAATCTTTCTTCACTCATTCTTTCCATGTGTCCAAATCACCCTAAAACTCTTTCATCAACCCTATCTCCCATCTCCCTTTCCACCCCTCCTTATTTCTCACTCTATCTACCCTAGTAACATCTATCATATTTCTCAGACATTTCATCTCAAACACATTCAAACTCCTTCTCTCTTCCTCTCTCATGTTCCATGTTTCTCCCATGTACAGTGCTGTTGGCACAATCACTCCTCCATATAACCTCCTCTTAGCCTCCATTCCCAGATGTCTATTTTTCATTATACTTTTTAATCCACCAAGGCATTTACTCGCTTCTCTCAATCTACATTCTACCTCCACCCCCACTCCTCCCTTTCCTGCCACATTCGCACCCAAGTATCTAACATTATCCCTTTACTCCAGTCTTTCACCCTTAATGCTCACTTCCAGTCTGCTATCACTCTCTCCCCTTGTACATCTCATCACCTTACTTTTGCCCACATTTATTCTCAGTTTCCCTCTTTCACATACTTTTTCAAACTCTGCCACTAACTTCCTCAATCCCTCCTCTGATCCTGCTACAAGGGTCAGCAAAAAACAACTGGCTTATTTCCCTCTTTTTTCCATTTTCTTTAACCATCTCCAACCCCTGACCCACCACCTTTTCATTCACCTCTCGCACCACCCCATCCATGTATAGAT
The DNA here is from genome assembly GCF_046742065.1 of Oratosquilla oratoria. Lineage (NCBI taxonomy): Eukaryota > Metazoa > Arthropoda > Malacostraca > Stomatopoda > Squillidae > Oratosquilla > Oratosquilla oratoria. The sequence goes on along the minus strand of NC_134808.1, from coordinate 12,639,378 downwards.
TGAACAGCCAGGCGACATAACACATCACTGACGAAATCCCACCTTTACCTCAAACAATTCACTCTCTCCATTTCTAATCCTAACACAAGCTCTACTACTCTCATAAAAACTCTTGTTTCTTTTGCATTTTCCTGCATCTGTTGTTGTACTATTTCTTTAAAATCTATTTCTTTGTTTTCTTTATTTTCATTCTTTTTCTTAATCTTCTACAAATTTTCCTCACCTAAGTTTTCTTCAATTCTTTCAGACATTGCCTGTATTTTGTGATTTACCTCTTTTTTTTAAGCTTTCACTATTGATTTTCATCTTTTCATTTTCACATTTAACCTCCATTATATATAATTTTTTTAATCCCTTTCTCTATCCTTCACTCCCTCCCACTCCTCCTTTAGCTTCCTCTTGTACTCCTTCTCCTTTTCCTCTTCGTTTAAAGAGTTCACTCTAGGCACCTCCATACCATTTGTCCCTTTCCTCTTCCTCCACTCTCAACTCACCTTCCACCAGAAAATGATCTGATATTCCCCCACCCTCTCCCCTTAGCACATGTACATCCTTAACTCTTCCTATCATAATCCTATTTACCACTACATAGTCCATTAAAGCTCTATCTACCACCTTTCCCATGTGTACTTATGCTTGACTTTCTTCCGAAACACTGTATTTGCTATCATCAACTCTCTTTCTAGACACATTTCCACCATCAACTCTCCACTACGATTCTTTCCTGGAACTCCACATTTCCCAACCACTCCATCAATTGGCTCCTTTCCTACCCTAGCATTAAGATCTCCCAGTATTATTACATTTACACTTCTCCCTAAACCCTCTATGCACTCATTTAAATCTATCCAAAAGGCCTCCCTTCTACATTCTGTGGAGGAGGAATGGGGATGGTTCAAGGAGGGAGTCACAAAGTGTGCAAAGATGGTGTGTGGAACAAGAAGGACAGGAGGAAATAGGAAGGGTAGTGAATGGTGGGATGAGGAATTGAAGAAGGTTGTAGAAGAGAAGAAGCGAGCTTACACAGATTGGTTACAAAATAGGACGAGGGAGTCATATGAGACATACAGGGAAAAGAAAAGAGAAGTAAAGAAAAAGGTAAAGGAGGCAAAGAGGAGAGCAGATGTAAAATGGGGTAAGAGTATGACAGAAAATTTTGAAAGTAATAAAAAGATGTTTTGGAAAGAAATTAAAAGAGGAAGAGGAGGCGAATCAAGTAGAGAAGAAAAGGTAAAAGGTGCAGATGGAGAGATGATAATGGAGGAGAAGGCAGTAAGGGGAAGATGAGCAGAATATTTTAGGGAGTTGCTTAATGTGAAGGAGGAGAGGGAGGGAAAGATAGCTGCAGTGGGAAATGCTAAGAAAATGACCGTAATGAGTGAGGAAAATGGAGGAGAAATAAGGAAGGATGAGATGAAGGCAGCAGTTAAGATGATGAAAGCAGGTAAGCCACCTGGTCTGGATGGATGCCATGCAGAATGTCTTAAAAAAAGGAGGTATAGTGATGGTGGACTGGCTGGTGAGGTTATTTAATGTTTGCTGGAGAGAGGGTAGAGTGCCAGAGGACTGGAGGAGTGCTTGTATAGTTCCACTTTACAAGGGAAAGGGGGACAAGTGTGTCTGTAGCAGTTTCAGAGGGATTAGCTTGTTAAGTGTAGTTGGGAAGGCTTATGGGAGGATCTTGATTGAGAGGATTAGGAGAGGAACAGAGGGAGTAATTGGTGAGGAACAGTGTGGGTTTAGGACAGGTAGAGGTTGTGTAGATCAGATTTTAGTGGTAAGACAGATATGTGAGAAAGCTATAGGAAAGGGGAAGGATGTTTTCTGGGCCTTTATGGATCTGGAAAAGGCTTACGACAGGATAGACAGAAAGGCACTGTGGGAGGTTATGCGGATATATGGGATAGGAGGAAAGCTTCTCGGAGCTGTCAAGAGTTTTTATGAGAGTAGTAGAGCTTGTGTCAGGATTAGAAATGGAGAGAGTGAGTGGTTTGAGGTAAAGGTGGGACTTCGTCAGGGATGCGTTATGTCACCCTGGCTGTTCAACTTATACAGACGCTCCTCTACTTACGTTCATTCGTTTTACGTTTTTTCGATTTTACATTTGAACTGACTGTAAAAAAAAAATGGTAAATTTTTTTTGAGTGAATTTTTTAGTTTAGCGCGCTCTCCATAGTTCAAACGATACTTACGCATGATGCTGCGTCCATTGTTTACATGATACAAACGACAGACTGAACGTGCCTTGCCTCCTCCTCCACCACCATCTAAATTTATGTTGCTTGAATTTAATATTACATTAAACTCGCACTTATCCGAACGCATTTTAACCGAATAATCGCATTAACCGAATATTTTCTCAATACGGTAGCCATCACTTCAACTGAATGTATTTGGATCTCAACCGAGCATTCAAACACCCCGCCGCCTCTTCCGCCACCCGCAAGCTTCACTAAGTGCTCACACGGTGGCAGCACACTCCATGTTTACACCTAATCGGCTGTATATACTCTATAGAATATGTTTATGAACTATTATAAGCATTTCCATGTGTATGTTAAGTTTACAGGTATATTGCATACATTACCACATAAAAATCTACGGGAATGAAACATACAAAGTCGGATTAACAGAACATTTCGGTTAATCGGACATTTCTAATCCCCCTTGGAGTTCGGATAAGTGGAAGTTTACTGTATTTTACAAAGTTATGTGTATAATTAATTATTTAGGGGTGTTTTATAAGATACGGTAATAGAATTTACAGATGTATAGTACAGTAACAACTTACGTTCATTTTCAACTTACGTTCGGCCGTTCGGAACGCAGCTAAAACGTAAGTTGAGGAGCGTCTGTACATGGATGGGGTGGTGCGAGAGGTGAATGCAAGGGTAGTGGGTCAGGGATTGGAGATGGTTAAAGAAAATGGAGAAAAGTGGGAGGTGAGCCAGCTGTTGTTTGCGGACGACACTGCGCTTGTGGCAGGTTCGGAGGAGGGATTGAGGAAGTTGGTGACAGAGTTTGGGAGAGTGTGTGATAGAAGAAAGCTGAAGATAAATGTGGGTAAAAGTAAGGTGATGAGATGTACAAGGGGTGAAAGTGGCAGTAATCTGGAAGTGAGCATTATGGGAGAGCAACTGGAGGAAGTGGATAGTTTTAGATACTTGGGTGCAAATGTGGCAGGAAAAGGTGGAGTGAAGGTGGAGGTAGAATGTAGATTGAGAGAAGCGAGTAAATGCCTTGGTGGTTTAAAAAGTGTAATGAGGAATAGAAATTTGGGAATGGATGCTAAGAGGAGACTGTATGAAGGAGTGATTGTGCCAACAGCACTGTGTGGAGCAGAAACATGGAACATAAGAGAGGTAGAGAGAAGGAACTTGAATGTGTTTGAGATGAGGTGTCTGAGAAGTATGATGGGGGTTACTAGGCTTGATAGAGTGAGAAATGAGGAGGTGAAGAGGAGAACAGGGGTGGAAAGGGAGTTGGGAGATAGGGTTGATGAAAGAGTATTAGGATGGTTTGGACACATGGAAAGAATGAGTGAAGAAAGACTAGTAAAGGAGGTATGGAAGGCAGATGTGGAGGGAGTGAACATGAGGGGACGTCCTAGGATGAGATGGATGGATGGGGTGAAGAGGGCTTTGGGGAAGAGGGGAATGTCTGTTGAGGAAGGACGGGAGAGGACAGAAGACAGGGGTGAATGGAGAACGGTTGTACATGGAAAATGTTGTGATGCATGAGGTGGAATGGATGGGGGAATGGGGGGGTGAGGTAGTGTGTGTGAGCAAAAATTTTGATGCAGCCCAAAAGGATTTCTCCCCATCCTCTCCTCTATATGGGGGGACGGAGAGGGGGGTCGCCGATTTAATGAAGCGGCCTTGCTATGGATGTGCTGTGTCCTGCGACACTGCTTCTGACCCAGGGCAGTGGACAGGGTGCAGGGATGACCCGTCATCTAGGAGGTGCTAAGATGGGAGGGAGGGTGGAGGGGTGTGGAGTGTTTTCGGGGATGGAATGGGTGGGAATGATTTTATGCCTTGTCCTTTTTGGCTACCTCCCTGGTAAGGGGGAAAAAGCTTTGGTATATGTATGTATGTATGTTAATCCCTTTAGCTCTTTATTTAGTTTGAAATTTATTTTCTTTAGTTCACATATCTCGTTAGCTTCAAAAAGACCTTTTGTTAAATCCACAATCTCCTTCCTTAGTTCTATGAATTCTTTCTCCCATAATTTTCTATTAATACTCATCTCCCTTTCCATGTCTGAGCTTCAACTCAATTTTTTTCTTTCGTACTTACCAAAACCAGAAAAGGTGTCTTTGTTATAAAATCTAATCATCCCTTTTGGTGTCTCCAGGCTTCTGTTTACATTAACTTTCAGTGTAGCCCCTTCAGAGGGCTCTGCGTTTGAGTAGACATTCAGCTCAAAATCATTGTTTTTATTTTCTTTCATTAGATCAATTTAACACTACAGAGAAATCATTTTGGGTAACCACAAGTGCTCCCTCTCCCATTCAATACAAACCATGCCTCTTGTTTTCCTTGCACTATTGAGAATTTTAATCTTATTCAGCAGCCTTCGAAGCTCTAGTTGAGAGGTGTTGACAGCTTGGAAGCTCGGAAGTGTTTGACATAAAGTGTTTGACATGAACTGTCTAAGAAGTATATCATCACCCTCGTAAAGAAATTGCCTAAGTAATTCTTCATCAATTTCTGGATTTTTTTTTTTTCTAATTAATTTTTCATTGCTCCTTGTGGTACAATTCCCAATGTTTTATTTAGTGTCTGAGTAGGTTAAAACTACATTAGGAGGAACATTATGTACATTTACAAAATAGAATTTTTTTTTTTTTTTCGATTTCCTGAAAAGTTGGACAAATGACTCAGGCACTTTCTTTATGAGGCTGGCGAATGGTAAAGTTTACAAGGTTGGAAAGAGTGAGAAACGAGGTGAGGAGGTGAGTAGGAGAGCAGTGATGGAAAAGGAGCTGGCAGATGGAACTGATGAAAAATTATATGGATGGGTTGGACATATGAGTGAAGAAAGATTACCAAAAGAGGTGTGGAAAGCAGAGATGGATGGAGTACTTGAGGGGACAACTGAGGATGAGATGGATGGGTGGGGTGAAAGAGGCTTTCAGCAAGTGGGGAATGTCTTATTGAGCAAGGGAGAATGCAGAGGATTGGGGCAAGTGAAGGATGATTATGTATGAATGATATTTTGATGAAGCCTGAAGGGATTTCTCCCTATCTTCTCAATTTTCCACATGAGGGGATAGGAAGGGGAACCACCATGTAAGTGAAGCTGCCCTGCTGTGGATGTGCTGTGTCTTGCTACATTGCTTCCTACCCAGAGAGTGGGCAGGAGACAGGGATGACCCTTTATTCAAAAGGAGCTAAGATATACAGGAAACAAGGGTGTTCAAATGGGCGGGAATGGGTGCGTGCCTTTGACTTGACTACCTCACTTATAAGGGGGAAGAAGCCCTTGGTAAATAGATAGAATAGAGCTTGTGTTAGGATTGAGAATGATAAGTGAGAGTGGTTTGAGGAGAAGGTAGGGATGTGCCACAGCTGTGTAAGGTTAACATGGTTGTTCAATGTGTACATGGAAGGGATGGCATGGAAGGTAATTTGAGGGTGATGGGCTGGGTATTAGAGATGGTTTGTGAGAGTAGAGGTAAGTGGGAGGTGAAACAGTTGTTTGCTGATGACAATGCTTTTGGCTGGGTCAGGGGATGGTCTAAGGCAGTTAGTGATGGAATTTGGGAAGGCATGTGATAATAGGAAGCTGAAGGTAATTTTGGGTAAAAGTATAGTGAAAAGATGTACAAGGGATGAGAATGGCAGTGAGCTAGAGATGAGTCTGAAAGAGTGGCTTAAGGAGGAGGATAGTTTTAATTATTTTGGATCACATGGAACAAGGAATGGATAAGTGAGGGAAGCAAGTAAATGCCTAGTGGGAATGAAGTGTCATGTGAAGAAGTATGGTAGGAGTTATAAAGATGGATATAGTGAGAAATAAGATGAGAAGAGCAGAGGTGGAAAGGGAGCTGGCCCATAGGGTTGATAAAAGAATACTGTAAGGGTCTGAGCATATGAAAAGACTGAATGAAGAAAGACTAGCGCAACAAAAAAAAAAGAAAAAAAAAAAAGTGGAAGGCTGATGTGGATGGAGTGAACTTGGGGGAAGTTGTGGGTTCCCTGCAAGAGAGACCTGAAGCAATGCACTGATTCATTTATAATCTGGCTATTTTCTTTGTTGTAGTCCATGTATGTCTTTTTGTGGGTGGGTTTATTTTTCTCTGCAAAATCTATGGTGGGAAGATGTCAACCTTTGGGAAGTTATCAGAGAAGAGATAATGAATTTTGTGTTACCTGTGAATAAACTGAGGGTGAACACATTGTAATGTGAGGATATTGCTTCTTGGTTGTGTTAACCCTTTTCTATATTCCAAATCATAAAACTCATTTTCAGAGATAATCAAAGATAATGCTCTAGATTATTTATCTATACACCAAGGGTCGTTTTCCCCTTACCAGGGAGGTAGCCAAAGTCAAAAGGCATATATGCACGCTATCCCATTTCACTTCCATCCACCACCCTTTCCTCCCTCTCATCTTAACTCCTCATGGGTGACAGATCATCCCTGTATCTCACCCACTATCCTGAGTCAGAAGCAATGCAGCAAGACACAGCACATACACAGCAAGGCTGCTTCATTTAACTGGCAACCCCCCTTCTCCGCCCCCTCACACAGAAAAATAGCAGACTACCGCACTATAAATTTTACCCACATGTTCTTCAGTCTCAATTCCTTTCTACAGACCATATTTAAAGTTCCTGTAATAATTCTCCATAGAAATATAGTAAAAGTACATACTTGTAAGGTCCAAATTCATGAAGTGTGAGGTCAAATGATTTAGCTGCTGTTGTGATATCAACAGCTTCTCGAATTTCCTGCTGAGTGATACGAGAAGAATAGGTCCCTTCCTCAGCTTCTAGATGACCACTTGATTCTATGGAATAAAGTACTCATAACTATATGACAAAAATATTTGTATACATGTACAACAGCCACCAGAATCAGGCATGGAGAAATGACACAGTTGAATAGATTTTTTTATGGGAGTAGGGTAGAAAAGATATCAAAATATCAAGATCAAAATTCTGATCAAGAATCAAAGATCATGGAAATAAAAAACAGTTAAATGAAGTAATCTCTCTTAATATAAACCAGAAAAATTATATGTAGCACTTAATAATTAAAGAAGAAACCATAAAGATATAAATTCAAGCTGTTTTGTGGTGTTTGCCAAACTACTATCCAGTCCATTTCAACTATTACCTTAAAATGGAATTGGAAAGTATCAAATCAAACTATTCCCCCCTTGTCTCTCTTGCAGAAGACCCTTGGCCTTCAGGTAACCAGCAATTGCCACTTATATACAGTATATGAAAAAATATATACATATCAATTACTTGCTTCATACCTGTCAAAAGAATTTCTGTTCGAGCCGTGTCCTTCTCTCCTGCTTTGATCATGGCTTCTTTCCTCTTCATTTTGTAACGCTTTACAGGGTTCTTAAATTTTTTCACCTGCAGGCCAAAAATAATCTAATTACTACTATGACAATTTTAATGTTAGGACTCCAAAGAAACCCATTACTAAGTGGAACTGTCTCAGCATGCTTTATACATACACATGTGTTAAATGGAGAGTAAGAGACAGGACCCCATAAGAGTTGTTCCTTTCCTGTATATTACAATTAGGCAAACACACACACACACACACACGATCGTCGAATTGACAACGAAGATTGGAACTCAGGAAAAAACACAATTTTCATGGAATTCAATGAGGAGGGAGTACCTGTGTTGTATTAGTAGGGAAAGGGAAAGCTCATGGTGTAGTGGAAAGGTGAAGAAAAAGAAGGGGAGGGATTATTGAGGAAAACAGAAGAAAATGAGGAAGGGGACAAATGGGCCCTGGATGCCAGAAGGAATGTAAGCAAGAGATGTGCAGACGACATAGGTGAGGTCGAATAAATCAGTAAGGGCATAAAAATTAGAAATATAGATAAGAGCAGCACAACAGAAAGTGGAGACAATTATTTCTATGGATTTAATGAGGGAGGAGATGACAACTGCCCAGATTAGCAAGTCTACAGGAAAACCTAACAAAAATTAACAAATCATGGGAGCTTATGTTCAGTCAATTTGTGCTGATAACACAAAGAGTTGATAAATTGGAAGAACTAAAGAAGGAGAATCAAAACCTAAATAAAGAAATAGAAGAATTAAAAAGACAGTTAAAAGAAGTAAAGGATGAGAATGAGGAATTAAAGAGGAATAATAAAGAGAATAAAGAGTCCATAGCAAAAGAGGTAAGTGGTTGGAAAAAGGTTCAGGAGAATAGCAAAACTGAATTTAGAGATATAGTGAAACAACAGATGAAGGAACACACTAAGGACACAGTTATTAAAGTGATGAGAGAGAAGGAGAATATAGTAAGAGACTTAGCAGATAAAAAGAAATGTATAATTATATTAGGAATGGAAGAGAAACATAATCCAAATAGGACTACAGGAGTAAGAGAAGAAAAAGAGTGAACAAGGTACTAAAAATATTTCAAGAAGGTGAACAGGAAATAGGGAAAGAAATTGAATATATAGACTAGGTAAATACAGTATAGACAAGACCAGACCAATTGAGATTAAATTCAGGTCACAAATGACAGCAGAGAATGTCTTATCAAAAACAGGAATAGCAGAAAGTGATCAGTACAAACAGGTATGGATAAAAAGAGAGATGAATTAAGAGGAAAGAGAGGAAGAGAAAACAAAAAGAATTGAAGGTAAGGAAAAAAACGAGAAAAGAACAGAGTCAAAGAGAAATTCTATGGATGAGTAGTGGCTATGAAAGTGAGGAAATGGTTCATAGGAGAAAAAATGGAAGGGAAACAGAAAACAGGATGGAGATAACAGAAAATTAAAAATGTCCTTCACAAATATGGCTTGAATGAACTGAATGATTCCCTGATGGAAAAGGAACCCGACATAATGGGAATTGTGGAGACAAAATTGAAAAGTCCATTACCACCCAACAGTGTAGGACATGGTGTATATAATTATTGGATTAGAAACAGAGAAGTAAAACAAGGTGGTGGAGTTATGTTCCTGACTAAGGATATAAATGTGAGGAATGTTACATATGGAAAGAATAGAGTGGAAATTATGATGGAAATAGAGGACAGGGAAAGAACAGGAAGTTTGTGGTAAATTATGTGCCTCCTAAAACAGCTTTGTGGGAAAAGAGAGAACACAAGAATATGTTAGAAGACACAAGGATAACACAAAATAAAATAATGGAAGATGGAGGCAGAATAGTTACAATGGGTGACTTTAATTGTAAAGAAATGACAGTGAAGGGTGTAGACGACCTATGGGGAAATGTACTTCTTGATTTGATTATAGAACATACAATGACACAATGAAGAAATACCATAGAGACTAGATCTAATAATCACATCTGATCCTGAAATAATGGAAAAGATTGAATATAAGACACCACTAATAAAAGTGACCACAAATTAGCAGAACTGGAGCTAAATGAAGAAAAATACATGAGAAAAAACGAACAATATAGAAAGGAAAGAATGATGTATGGGAAAAAAATCAAAAGATGAGAAAAAAATATATAAAAAAAACAGACTGGAAAGGATATACAAAGAGGAAACAACAGTAGAAATGGAAAATTTTGACAAAAATTTATAAAAGAGTGGAAAAGTATGTTCCAAGACAAAAACAAGAAAAAGGATATGTAGAATGTTGGTACAACTAAAGATGTAGAGAGTTAAAAGATAAACGGGATAAAGCTTGGACAAAATGGAGGAAAAACAAAAAACCTGAAAAATGGAAAATATATACTGATTATAGAAATGAATATGTACAGGTGCACAGTGAAGAAAAGAGAAAATACAAAAAGGATGTTATAGAAAAATGTAAAGAGCAACCAAAACTATTTTATAGATTTGTAAACAAATTGAAAAACAAATAAGAATTAGTGAAACTATGACAAGGAGGAATAGAATACACAGAGGAAATAGAAATGGCAGAAATTATGAACAAGCATTTAAAATCAGTTTTTACAAGGGAGAACATACAACTTAGAGATGTCGAGTGGGAGGAGAAAGTCCCCCCTATGAAAGAGATAGAAGTAACAAGGAAAGAAATAATGAATCACTTGAGTAATCTCAATGTTTGAAAATCACATGGACCAGATGAAATGGCAAACTGGACTAACAGACAAAAATGCATAGTCTAATAAGCAGTTCATTGAAAGAAGGAAAAGTTCCAGAAGATTGGAAAAGAGCAAATATAGTACCAATATATAAAGGGGGAAACAAGGAAGACCCTACTAACTATAGACTAGTCTCTCTTACAAGTACAGTAGCTAAAATTTGGGTAAAGCATTTGGAAAAAAATAATGTACTAAATCCAAGGCAATTTGGATTTAGACAAGGAAGATCATGTATTTACCTAGTTGTATTTACCTAGTTGTAATATACGGGAGGGGAGCTATGCTCGTGGTGACCCGTCTTTGTATCTCTCCGCATCAAGTTTTATCTTAAAATCTTGTAGTGTTAGCACATACTGTTTTGTTGTCTAATTTGTTCCATGTATTTATCACTCTGTGTGGGAAACGGTTCCTTTTCAAGTTTTTTCTATAACTATCCTTTTTCAATTTTTTTCCGTGTCCTCTTGTTTTACCGTTGTCACACATTAATAGGTCGTTCCTGTCTAAAACTTCCATTCCTTTCATTATTCTGTAGATAGTTAGCAAATCTCCTCTTTCTCTTCTTTGTTCCAGAGTTGGTAGGTTCAATTTGGATAGTCTTTGCTCATATGTTAGTTCGGCGAGTGTCGGTGCTAGTTTTGTTGTCGCTCTTTGTAATCTTTCTAGTTTCTTAATATTCTTTTTGGTACTGGGTGTCCAAAGTGATGCTGCGTACTCGAGTTTTGGTCTTATTAGTGTAGTAATTATTTTCCATATCATTTCTTCGTCCATATAGGTAAATGCCACTTTGATTGCTCTCAATAAGTTGTAGGTTTCTCCGAACATCTTGTTTATATGCTTATCTGGTTTCATGTCCTTTCCAATCATCACTCCAAGATCTTTTTCATAGTTTGTTTTATTTATTTTTTCTTCCCCAATTCAGTAATCTTTTGATATTCGTTTTACTCTTTCCAAATTCCATTATGCTGCATTTCTTAATATTGAATTTTACTTCCCATTTTTTAGTCCAATTCCATATTGTGTCCAGATCTTGTTGCAATGAGTTGCAGTCCTCTTCCGTTTTTACCTTCTTAAGTAATTTTGCATCATCTGCAAAAAAATATATATAGCACTCCACGCCTTCATTCATGTCATTAATGTATACAGCGAACATGATCGGTGCCAGTACTGATCCTTGCGGGACCCCGCTTTTTACTTCTTCCCAGTTGGAGAATTTTTCTCTAATTACAACTCTCATTTTCCTCCCAATCAGAAAGTCTTTCATCCATTCCAATAATTTTCCTCTGATGCCACCTTTTGACTCTATCTTATTTATTAGTTTCCTATGAGGTACCTTATCGAATGCCTTTTGCAGGTCCAGAAAAGCACAGTCTGCCCATCCATCTCTTTCTTCTATTATGTCTACTAATCTTGAGTAAAAGCAAATCAGATTTGTTGTACAGGATCTCCCTTGTCTAAATCCAAATTGATTTGGGTTCAGTATAGATTTTTCTTCCAGGTACTTAACCCATCTGTTTTTGATCACTCTTTCACAAATTTTTGCTATTGTGCTTGTTAGTGAGACCGGTCTGTAGTTAGATGGATCTTCCTTATCACCTCCCTTATAAATTGGTACAATGTTTGCTTTTTTCCAGTCCAATGGTACTTTTCCTTCTTTAATTGATGATTTAATTATATCATATATTTTGTCAGTTAATTCTTCCATGCATGTGTTCGTATTCAAGACTCATAGATGTAATACAAGAAAGAGATGGATGGGCTGATTGTGCATTTCTAGACCTGAAAAAAGCTTTTGATAAGGTGCCACATAAGAAATTAGATGAAAATGTGGTGTGTGCAAAAATGATACATGAATCTAAAAACAGGTTTGATAAAATGAGATATGAAGACGGGACACTACGAGCATAGCTCCCCTTCCTGTAAAATACAACTAGGTAAATACACACATTACACGAGCAGCAATTAAAGCAAGATGTATTGAAAACATGCTCCAGACCACTAGCTAGTGATTCACCAACGGATAAATTTGGAACCAACCAACACCTACCTACTTGTTCACACAAAACGAGAAGGGAGATATGTAATTCAAGTATCTAACAATGTAACTGTCTTTGTATCTTTATTCTTTTTCATGATCAGTTACTAAAAATGGAAGGAAAAATGAAGGACATAGGGACAAGGAACCAGCAAAAAGATGCCTACACATGAGTACAATCGAGTCGTTGCTTGGGGTTATACAGAAAAGGACGTGCCTGAACAAGACATCAAAGACAAACCAAAGGTTTGAAAGGAATGTATTTTCGGAATTTGATAGGGATAATAATAATATGTATAGAGAACCCAGGTTTAAAAATATAATAAGAAATAGGGAAATCAACGAATTGTTAGATGAAATAATCAAACTTAAAAGTAAATGCATAAGTATATACAAAGAAGTAGCCCTATTAAAAAAGGCCAATGAAAAAAATAACAGGGAAATAGATGAGTTGAAAATGGAACTAATTAGGATAAAGGGAGAAAATGAAAGATTGAAAAATGAAGATATGAATAGGAATGAGGCATTAAAGAAAGAGCTGAAGGATCAAATACAGGCAATGATCGAGAAAGTGGAAGAAAATATGAAAGAAAATGACTTCCAAGAAATAATGAAACAGTGGAAAGTAGAACAGGAAAGCAAAAATTATCTTTTAAAGAAATAGTGGAACAGCAGGTCAGGGAGAATGCTACAGAAATGGTAATCCAAGTGATTAAAGAGAAAGGTAATTTGGTTAGGGACACAGTGGACAAAAAAAGATGCATTGTAATCTATGGCATCAAAGAAAAGCATAATGTTCCTAGATATCAGAGAAAAAGAGGAAAAAGAGATTGCTAAAGAAATTCTGAGATTCAAGAGGAGGGACAAAGTTTAGATAAAGAAACTGAAACATAGAGAATAGGTAGATACTCAAAAGAAAAAATATAGGCCACTAAAAGTAAAATTTAGGTCACAAATTAGGAAATGGAATGGGTGGGAGTAGTTTCTATGCCTTTTTCTTTTTGGCTACCCCCCATGTAGGGGGAAAAAGCCTTTGATATATGTATGTACAAATTATTGCAGAGGAAGTACTATCTAGAAACACAAAACTAGCAAATAGTGAACAACACAAAAATTTATGGATGAAAAAAATAAATGAGCAATGAAGAAAAAGGAAAGGAACTTAGAAATGAAGCAAATGAAAAAAAAAAAACTGAGACTGAAAAGAATGATTTTTTTTTCTTTTCTTTTTTGATAGAAGAACTGGGGCTGAGAAAATGGTATATCAGGAAAAAGGAAACAAAGTAGACAGAAAAAGACAACAAATAAAAAAATTAAAGGTAACCTATACCAACATAGATGGAATGATTTCAGGATTGAATGAACTAAATGACTATCTGGCATTAGAAAAACCAGACATAATGGGAATAGTAGAAACTAAATTAAAAAGTAATCTACCACCAAACACTGTGGGACAAGGTCTATACAACTGTTGGACGAAGAATAGAAAGGAAAAACAGGGTGGGGAAGTATTATTTTTGACTAGGAAATACTTAAATGTGACAAAAATAACAGAGGGAAAAAACAATATAGAATCACTTATGATGAAAGTTGAAAGCAAGCACATGAAAAGTAGAAAATTTATAGTAGTGTATGTGCCCCCCAAAACACAGTCCTGTACAAAAAGCAATCATTCCAAACTGTTGGAAGATACTAAGTCTGAACCAACTGATATACCGAAGGAAAGGGAAAATATAGTAATTATGGGTGATTTTAATTCAAAAGAAATATGTTGGGAAGAAATGACAGTAAAGGATGGAGAAGACATCTGGGGCAACATGCTGCTCGATATGACCACTGAATACACGATGACTCAGTGGATAAAGGAAAATACTAGATACAGAAACTATGAGGAACCATCAAGACTGGATTTAATACTTACGTCACAGCCTGAAATTGTGGACAGAATAGATTACAAAACACCAATAGGAAAAAGTGACCATGTACTAATAGAATTCAAACTAAAAGAGCAAATAGGCCTAAAAAGAAATGAGGAACATAGAATAGGAAGACCAATGTACAACAAAACGAATTTCGAGAAACTTAAAAAAAAAATCATAATGCAAACTGGGAAAAATTCCTAAAGGAAGAAACAAGGATGGAAGAGAAATGGAATATACCAAAAGAAATTTATAATTAGGGAGTGAACAAATATGTACCACAACAAAAGCAAGAAAGAGTATACATATAGAACTGGTACAACAAAAAATGTAGTGAAGCTAAGGATAAAAGAGACAAAGCTTGGAAAAAATGGAAAAAAAGAGCAAATTGCATACATCAATCTAAGAAATGATTATGTAAAAATATGCAGAGATGAAAAGAGAAACTATGAAAAAGAAATAATAGAAAAATGCAAGGAACCTAAACTATTTTACTGATATGTGAATGGTAAATTAAAAAACAAACAATAAATAGAAAACCTGCACCAGGGAAATTATGAATATACAGAACAACAAGAAATGGCAGAAATTATGAGCAATAATTTCAAATCGGTATTCACAATTGAGAGCTCACCTAACTGTGAGCGAATAGACAGAAATCCTCCCCCAATGAAGGAAATAACTGTAATTCAGAAGGAAATCAGTGACCAAATAAAAAACCTTGATGTCAGAAAATCGCATGGTCCAGATGGAATTGCAAATTGGATACTAAAAGAATGCATAAAGGAGTTAACAGATAAAATATACAATATAATCAAATGCTCCCTCAAAGAAGGAAAGGTACCACAAAATGCAAATATTGTACCAATATATAGAGGAGGAAACAAGGAAAATCCAACTAAATACAGACCGGTCTCCCTTACAAGCACAATAGCAAAAATGTGAAAAAGTTATCAAAAGTAGATGGAAGAAAAAACCATACTGAATCCAAATCAATTTGGATTTAGACAAGGAAGATTGTGTACAACAAACCTGATCTGCTTCTATTCAAGACTAATAGAAATAATACAAGAGAGGGATGGATGGGCAGACTGTGCCTATCCAGACCTACAAAAAGCATTTGATAAGGTACCACACAAGAAATTAATAAGAAAAATAGAATCAATAGGTGGCATCAGAGGAAAATCATTGGAGTGGATGGAAGACTTCCTGACTGGGAGAAAAATGAGGGTAGTAATTATAGATAAATACTCGAAACGGGAAATGATAAGTGGTGTCCCGCAAGGTTTGGTGATGGCTCCAATCGTGTTTGCCATATATATAAATGACATGGATGAAGGAGTAGAGTGTTATATGAATTTCTTTGCAGATGACACAAAAATACTAAAGAAAGTAAGAACAGAGGAGGATTGTGAATCATTACAGTCAAACCTGGACAAAATCTAGAAATGGACTCAAAAATGAGAAGTGAACTTCAATATCAAGAAATGTAGTATAATGAAGTTTGGAAAAAGTAAAAACAGAATATCAAATAATTATAAAATTGGTGAAGAAGTCAAAAAAATGAACTTGGAAAGAGACTTTGGAGTAATAATCAGCAAAGACATGACTCCGGACAAACATATCAATAAAATAGTCGGAAAAACCTTCAACCAATTAAGGTCAATGAAAGTGGCATTTGACTACTTGGATGAAGAAATTATTTTTAAAAAATACTAGTTACATTAATAAGACCAAAATGGAATATGCAGCAACATTATGGACACCCAGTACTAAAAAAGAATATAAAGAAATTAGAAAGAATACAAAGAGCAACAACAAAGTTGGCACCAGCTCTTTCCAAATAAACAAAGATTATCCAAATTGGAATTACCAACACCAGAGCAGAGAAGAGAAAGAGGAGATCTATCTATAAAATCATGAAAGGAATGGAAATTCTTGATAGGAATGATTTACTAAAATGAGACAATGGAAAAACAAGAGGACACAAAAAGAAACTCAAAAAAGGATAATTATAGATCTGAAAAAAAAAGTTTCCCACACAGAGTGCTGGATACTTGGAATAATTTTGATAAAGAAACAGTGTGTGCAAACACTTTTCAAGATTTTAAGAAAAACCTCAATGCTGAAAGATACAAAGATGGGTCACCACGAGCATAGCTCCTTTCCCGTATATTACAACTAGGTAAATACACACACACCAGATATAGAAACAATGAAGAACTGTTAAGACTAGACCTATTATTCACATCTAAGCCTGAAATCGTGGACAAAATGAATTATAAGACACCAATTGGGAAGAGTGACCACGCACTAAAAGAGTTCAAACTTAAATAACAAAATGTAAGAAGAAATGAGAAACACAGAGAAGGAAGATTAATATACAACAAAACGGACTTTGCAAAACTTAGAAAAAAAATTCAAAATACAAACTGGGAAAAATTTTCAAATGAAGAAACAAAGATGGAAGAGTGGTACATATTTAAAGAAAAATATAAGAGGGGAACAGATAAACATGTACCAAAGAAGAAACAAAAAGTGTAGTGACATTAAAGACAGAAGAGACAAAGCCTGGAAAAAATGGAAAAAAGACAAAAAAAATTACCGAATGGCAAACATACATCAAACTGAGAAATGAATATGTGGATATACACAGGGAGAAAAAAAGAAACTACAAAAAAAGATATAATAGATAAATGCAAGGACCAACCTAACCTATCTTACATATATGTAAATTATAAACTAAAATACACACACGAAAAAATGAAACTGTGTGAAGGAAATAAAGAATATATAGATGATGTAGAAATGGCTAAAGTAATGACCAGGCATTTTAGGTCTGTATTTACAATTGAAAGCTCACAAATTTGGGATGAAGGACAACAAGGGAGATCTCCCAAAATGAAAGAAATAATGGTGATAAAGAAAGAGATAAGGGACCAAATAAAAAACCTTGATGTTAGAAAATCAAACAGGCCTAATGGAATTGTAAACTGGACATAATACACAAGATAATTGACTTCTCACTCAAAGAAGAAAAGGTACCATAAGATTAGAAAAATGCAAATATTGTACCAATATACAAAGGAGACAAAGAAAATCCAACAAACTATAAACTGGTATCCCTTACAAGCACAATAGCAAAAAAGTTATTAAAAATAAATGGATTAAACACTTGGAAGAGAACAATATACTAATTCCTAAACAATCTGGTTTTACTCATGATTAATAGAAATAATACAAGAAAGAGACAGATGGGCATATTGTGCTTTCTTGGATTTACAAAAGGCTTTTGACAAAGTACCACACAAAAAGCTATTATTTTTTTTTTTTTAATAATAGGTAGAATACAAGGAATATTATTGGAATGGATGAAAGATTTCTTGAACAAAAGAAAAATGGGGTTGGTACTTTGAGACAAGAACTCAAATTGGGAAGATATGATAAGCAGAGTCCCCCAAGGGTCAGTATTGGCTCAAAAAAATGTTTGCTATTTAAATAAATGATATGGATGAAGGCATGGAATGTTATATGAACTTCCTTGCAGATGATGCGAAACTATTGAAGAGAGTAAGTAGAGGAATACTGCAAATCTTTTCAAGAAGACTTGGACAAAGTCTGGAAATGGAGTCAAAAAAGTGAAGTGAACCTCAACATTAAGAAATATAGTATAATGGAATTTGGTAAAAGCAAAAATAGAATCTTGGGTCAATATAAAATTGGTACAAAGTTAAAAAAGTAAACTCTGAAAGGGACCTAGGAGCAACTATCTCAAATGACATGACACCAGACAAACATGTCAACAAATTAGTTGAAGAAACTTTTAACTTATTAAGATCAATGAAAGTAGCCTTTGATTACACGGATGAAGAAATGGTAAAGAAAATACTAGTTACACTGATAAGACCAAAATTGGAATATGTAGCATCACTAAGGACACCTAGTACAAAAAAAATAATAATAATAATAATAATAACAATAAAAAAATAAAAAAAAATTGGAAAGAATTCAAAGAGCAATGACAAAGATGGCACCAACACTTTGCAATTTGACATACAAAGATTGGATAAACTAAATTTAACAAACCTGGAACAAAGAACAGAAAGAGGTGATTTGATAACCATTATAGTATTATGAAAGGGATGGAAATTCTTGATAGGGATGACCTACTAAAATGGGACAGAAGGAATACAAGAGGAGATGAGAAGAAACTTAAGAAAGACAGGTACAGAAGACATCTGAAAAAGAATAGTTTCCCACACAGAGTGATAGATATCTGGAACAAACTGAAAGAGGAAACAGTGAGTGCTAAAATTATACATGACTTTAAGAAAAAACTGGATGTGGAAAGATACAATAGCAGACCACTACATGCATAGCTCTTCCCACAAAATACAACTAGGTAAATACACACACACAAACCTGACCCTTGAAATTTGTGGGGGTTAAAGGGCATACAATCATTGCTAAGCCAAGCTTATACACAAAGAAATAATCACCTGAAGGCACATTAATAAATTTCAATACCTCTAATGCCAAAACCATAAAAAACACTCCCAATTGAACACAAAATAACCAATGAAAAAAATATGAATGAAGAACTCGAGAATGTTGGGTGTATGATGGCAGGGTAAATAATGAAAAAACATATACACACACACACAATGAGCTTTTCCCCGCTTACAAGGGAGGTAGCCAAAGTCAAATGACATAAATTCACTCCTACCCATTTCATCCCCACCCACTCCACTACCATTCACTATCCCTTCCTCCCCCTTTTCTTGGCTCCTCCTGGATGAGGGTTCATCCCTGTATCTCCCCCATTGCCCTGGGTCAGAAGCAATGCAGCAAGATACAGCACATCAACAGCAAGGCCACTTCATTTAATCAGTGACTCCCCCTCTCCATCCCCCTCATGCAGAATACGAGAAGATAGGGAGAAATTCCTTCAGGCTGTGTCAAAATATCATTCACGCATAACAATTCCCTAAGCCCCCATCCCCTACCCACTCCATGCATCACAGCATCAACTGTACACAACCATTCTCCACTCACCCTTATCTTATTTCTTCTACCTTCCTCAACAGACATCACCATCTTGCTCAATACCCCTTTTGCCCCATCCATCCATCTCATCCTCGGCCGTCCCCTCAAGTTCACTCCATCCACCTCTGCCATCTACACCTCTTTTACTAATTTTTCTTTACTCATTATTTCCATGGGTTCAAACCATCACAATACTCTTTCATCAGCCCTATCTCCCAACTCCTTTCCCACCTCTCTCCTTCTCACCTCCTCATTTCTCACTTTATCCAGCCTAGTAACCCCTATCATACTTCTCAGACATTTCATCTCAAACACATTCAAACTCTTCCTCTCTTATGTTCCATGTTTCTGCCCCATACAGTGCACAGATGAAAAAAACAGAAAAAATGGGAGATAGAGGAAACAGATGACTGAAAAGAGATACAGTGAGTGAAGACAGAGAGATATACACACAACACTGTCAAGGAACTCATATCGTACTTACTCTGACTCCTTCACCTTTTGTGTACTTCTCAACCAATTTGGGATCTACTGGTTTCCTTCCAGGGAAAAGTTTCTTTTTTTTCTTCACACCACCCGGTCTTTTCATATCATCATTGTTAATCTCCATTTCTTTTATTTTAACACCATCAGCATTTGTAAAACTTTGGGGCACTTTCTTACCACCCTGTTTGGAAGGCAATTTGCCCCTCTTGTGGGGTTTGTTTCCTTTAACTGGTGCTGAAGGCTTCCCCATTTCTGAATCTGAGGATAAATACAAATCAGAAATGAATAAATTAATCAAATAAAAGTAAATGAAAAATATTCCACTGAAAGTAGTATGTCTGCTTCTGCCTGAGGTCATTTTATTCAGTCATGGGGAAGACATATGAAAAAAATGTGGTCTGCACCAATGATGATAATGGTGGGGTCTGGATGAAGTTGGAAGTGTACTAGGAAGGAAAGCAACCTTTGTTAGAACTCACATTGACATCCCACAAGAACAGAAAGCACTAAGATAGAATCAGTTGTTAACTGATTAACTGAATCTTCATTCCTTATTAATATTTCTGTTGTATATAACATCACACAATCACAAGGTATTATCTAATCTCGAAACTGCCTTTATTAGGCAATTCTGCTATACTCTCTGTTTTTTTAGCATTACACAGTATATGCTTATATGTTTTCAACATGCAAATAAATATTCCTTTCTACATTAATATTTCTATTTTTTTGTGACATGCTAGTCAATCACAGGGATATATTTCACTATAAAACTGGGGGTCTGACTCCTTAGCAACAACCTCAGTTTTCACCCACATTAGGTTATGTTAAGTTAGCTCAGCTTAAGTATGGTTAGGTTAGGTTAATCTACAGCACTTACGTTAGGTTGAGTTAATATTATTTGATTAATTACATTGGGTTCTATTAACCTATTTTTCTTCATTTCATTTTTTAATCTACATTTTCCCTGATCATTACAGCCCTTCCATCTACCATGGAGAACAGTGGGGGGTTGCAGTGTCAATATTGTCATGCTCTTATATCAACAAACTATAAGTTCAATAGAAAGCTACAAAACTGGTTCTGGAATTGGCTGAAAAATCACAAGAAAAGAGGCTGACCCATACTTACTACACTGGAAGAGAGATTACATTGACATGATTAGGTAGGTCAAACACCACCAGAGGCGCTACCGTCGATGAGCTAATAAATTTATCGTGCGGGCAACTGACCATAATGAACCAAAACTACAAATATCGTGGATTATTCTAATACCAAAATAAAGTCAGTATGTTACGGTAGAGCTGAGAAATTGGTTGTTTAAATTAGTTTTTTTTTTCTATCGGGTCGGATTATCGGATAACAACATCAACATCCATCCCGCCATCTTATCTATCACTGGTGATATGGACCAAACTTCACTCTATTAAGTTTCTTACTATTATGTTATTAGTGTAATAGACTTATAGTTGAATTATTTTAAATATTTCCTTTAAAATGTGTGATTTTCATGTAATTTGATCGAAGAGAAGTTACGTTTTCATCCTCCGTAATATTACGGACCACAGCTACGATTCGTCCTGCCCGCTATCTATGATCACTGGTGGTATGGATCAAACTACACTATTAAGTTTGTTACTATTGGGTTATTAGCGTAATACCTTGCATATAATTGAATTATTCAAATTATTTTCTTTAAAATGTGTGATTTTCATGTAATTTTACGGTATTCGTAGCTGTGGTGGGTAATTTTGCAGAGGATAAAAACGTAATTATATGATCAAATTACATGGAAATCACACATCTTATAGAAAATAGGTCAAATAATGCAACCATATGCTAATTTTTTATATAAAATTGTGCCTGTCAGTAAAAACCGTCATTGTTTACGTTTGATCGGCGATCAGTCAGACCGCACGTTTCGGCCCGATTTCCTCGGACAAAATAGGCCCAATTTAATTCCATTCAAAATGCAATATCTCGAGAACTAGGACAGCTAGATGGATAAATCAAATTGCATTATACTCATAGCGACTTTTTCCATCCCATGAGAACTACTTCAGCTCAAATATCAGGAATTCCATTTTCATATTGACCTAGCTAACATGATTCTGGTTTATAAGATAATGCATAGTATTGACACAGTCAAGCACAATAACCCTTTATACCTTGCAATAAGAGGATCACCTGAACACCAGAGGGGACTGCCTAAATCTTACAAAACCTAGCCACACAACCATGAAGAGGCTGGTTGGAATTTTCAAATATCAGGATAGTAAATCAATGGAGTAGACTGCCACAAGCAGTCATGAGCAGAAATGTGATTTTTTTTAAGACTAATTTTGAAAAGTATATTATATAAAATTACATCATCATGTAAACATGGATATCTAACATGATATTCAAAATGTCTAATACCTCCTAATGTAATATATCCTAATGCAACCATTCCACAGGAAGTATATATCTTTGAAATGGGAAAAAACGAGATAAGTGATAAATGTGTTTGCATGGTACTGGAATAATACCATATATTGAGACTGAAAAATAGAGAGGCAACATATGTTGTGCCTCCACAGAGCAGTGGGTAATGGTCCTGCCTCAGAACACGGAAGGCCCAGGTTTGATCCCTGGTAAGTGCAAAAATATTTTCACAGCTTTCCAACCCCCCTCCACAATGGCAAACTCCAGAGATGCAACATATTATAGTAAATTTTAAGAAGTGCATAACTATGCAATATAGTAATAGAAAATTAAATAATGATAATTTTGTAAATTATAATACATCAATATAATATAAATTATTCTTGGCAGAAATTAATAATAGAAACAGTTGCTAAAAGCTATAAACAAACAAAACCACTTTGACTACTTGAGATGCCATCTTTGTTTTGGTAAAGGCGGAAGTCAAAGAAATTAATGTATGCTAAATTCATCTATTCTAACCCAACCTAACCTGCATCTAATAATGGATATTGTCAGGCCATCATCTTCATCTCCATCCTCCAAATCTATCAAAACAAAGATGGGATCTAAAGAAGTCTACACAACTTCATTCATTTCTCCATAGGTTTTAGCAAATTTTTTTGATGATGCTTTCCATCAAGAAAAATATCTATTACCTAATACATTAATGTATTATAATTTATAAAAATAATATTTAATCTTCTAATGCTATACTTCAGTGTGCACTTCTAAAAAAAATACCCAGATTAGTGTTGCATACAAATGTTAGAACCTAATCAGTACGATTGAGCTGATTACACTGTTTGGTATTTAGTTGTGCACACCTATGCAATATAGCATTAGAAAATTAAATATTAATTTTGTAAATTATAATACATGAACGTGATATTCAAATTTCATGGTGGAAATAAATAACAAAAAATACTTGCCACAAGCAAATCTATTAAAGAACAAAGCCGCTAGGATACAGTCCAGACACCATGTTGTCATCTGTCCAGTCCAGTCACTGTCAATTAGACAATGGCTTTCATGTTGTGGACCAGGTGTTCTCCAACTACAGGTGACATTAATAAGCCCGGTTACAAAGACAATACGGTTTCCTTGGACTTTTTGAAAGAACACTGGGTTCTGCTGTCATCTGTTAACCTCTTCATTCCGGGGCACATCGCACGTCTGGCAGCATTAGCTGCCCGACGTGCGATGTTGCGTCATAATAATCGCATTATAAAAAATAAAGTCAGTGCTCAATTGTTCGTTCTCTTTCACCCATGTATTTTGATAACCATAGAAAATATGATGAAGCCAGTTTAGAGAGAATGGAGGTTACGTAGGTACGACTACAATAAATATAATCAAGATGCCGACGTCGGCATCATCGAGTACCCACTTGCTCCTCATGCCGCCTACGTAGGCGTCACCATATGGAAGTGGTTAATTACCCAAGGTACAATAATAATCAAGCTGTCACCATCAGTAAATTTTGACGCAGCCCGAAGGGATTTCTCCCCATCCTCTCCTTATATGCAAGGGGGGACGGAGAGGGGGGTCGCCGATTAAATGAAGCGGCCTTGCTATGGATGTGCTGTGTCTTGCGACACTGCTTCTGACCCAGGGCCGTGGGCAAGGTGCAGGGATGACCCGTCATCCAGGAGGTGCTCAGATGAGAGGGAGGGTGGGAGGGGTGTGGAGTTTTTTTAGGGATGAAATGGGTGGGAGTGTTTTTATGCCTTTCCCTTTTTGGCTACCTCCCTTGGAAGGGGGAAAAAGCCTTGGTATATGTATGTATGTCACCATCCATGACGACAACGACCTGGATGATCTTTAGAATTTGAGGTACCGAATTACTAAATATAGGTTAGGTTACATAGTTTAGTTAGGTTAGAAGAAATGAATTTATCCTTTTATTTCTTCGACCTCAGCATCTATCAAAACAAACATGGCGTATCATTCAACCGCCGTGACTTCATTCCTTAATAAATCATTTTAACCACTTCCATACGGTGACACCTATGTAGGCGTCATGAGGAGCAAGCAGGTATGCGATGATGCCGACGTCGGCATCTTGATTATATTTATTGTAGTCGTACCTGCGTGACCCTCATTCTCTCTAAACTGGCTTCATCATATTTTCTATGGTTATCAAAATTCACAGATGAAAGAGAACGAGCAATTGAGCAGTGACTTTATTTTTCATAATGCGATTATTATGACACAACATCGCACATCTGGCAGATAATGCTGCCAGACGTGTGATGTGCCCCGTAGTGAGAGGGTTAAAAACTTTTTTATTATTGATTTCCACCAAGAAAGTGGCATATTACAATATATATAATTATAATTAACAAAATTAATCATTAATTTTCTATTGCTATATCACATAGGTGTGCACTTCTAAAAATTGACCCACTGCTTTCAGACTTCATTCACAACACAGCCATTCCAACATACAAAAAATAAAATCAGACAATTTATAGTTTCACCCAACCATAGAATTTGATATGTGGCTTATGTGTTTCTGGTGAGAAATGTTGAGATATGAATGATGGTGTACATCATTTCCGTTGCAAATGCGTACTTTTGAAGTAATTAAATATTGAAGTTATGCACTTATGCCAACATCTCACATATCACATATGCACTTTTCACCATGAATACAACCTTACAAGCAGGATTAAGCCACCGTGGTGAGGTACAGAGGCTACATTGTCCCTCATGGGTCCTCACTGGTAGGTAGGTCAAACACCACCAGAGGCGCCGCCGTCGATGTCGAGCACAATAGCGCGTCATTTTATGTGCACACCATGCAAACGGCCAAATTTACATACCGCGGGAAATTTCATTCATACAAATGTTATGCGAGTGTATTTACTATGATTGTAGTAAATTTCAAACAATTACATCATCAGTTACATGTCGGTACATAAAAACATAAGATAAACATGGCAGTAAATCGAAAATTGGTTATGTTTCAGCGTAAAAAATGAGCTAAATAAATTCAGTGTTTTGGCAACTGACCAAAATAAACAAAAACTACTAGTCTCGCGGATTATTCTAATAACAAAATAAAGGCAGCGTGTTACGGTAGAGCTGAGAAATCGGTGGTACTAATTAGTTTTTTTCTATTGGGTCGGATTATCGGATAACAACAACATCAACATCCATCCCGCCATCTTATCTATCCCTGGTGGTATGGATCAAACTTCACTCTATTAAGTTTCTTACTATTATGTTATTAGTGTAATAGACTTATAGTTGAATTATTTGAACTATTTTCTTTAAAATGTGTGATTTTCATGTAATTTGATCAAAGAGGTTACATTTTTATCCTCCGTAATATTACGGACCACAGCTATGATTCGTCCTGCCAGCTATCTATGATCACTGGTGGTATGGATCAAACTACACTATTAAGTTTGTTACTATTGTGTTATTAGTGTAATAGATTGTATATAAATTTAGTTGAATTATTCAAACTATTTTCTTTAAAATGTGTGATTTTCATGTAATTTGACAGTATTTGTAGCTGTGGTGGGTAATTTTGCAGAGGATAAAAACGTAATTCTTTTATCAAATTACATGGAAATCACACATCTTAAAGAAAATAGGTCAAGTAATGCAACCATAAGCTAATTTTTTTATATAAAATTGTGCCTGTCAGTAAAAACCGTCATTGTTTACGTTTGATCTGCGATTAGTCAGACCGCACGTTTCGGTCCGATTTCCTGGGACAAAATAGGCCCGATTTAATTCCATTCAAAATGCAATATCTCGAGAACTAGGACAGCTAGATGGATAATTCAAATTGCATTGTACTCATAGCGACTTTTTGCATCCCATGAGAACAACTTCAGCTCAAATATTAGGAATTCCATTTTCGTGTTGACCTAGCTATCACTGGAGATCCATCTCAGCTGCGTCTAAAATAATAGTCGAAATAACTTCAATCATTCAAACATTTACATAAATTCATAGACATAGTCATAGTCACATAGATTAGTCATTAGAAGCACTGACTCCCATGTCTCGTAACTAAGTTTAACTATTAAAGTACCACTCGCAACTAGTTACTAGGGCATTGCCATAAGTTTGGAAATACGTTTCCTGGTGGTCCCATCACCCATGTTTCTGGATAGGACCACTTGGAACTATACCTTGAAACTGGTTCTATATAATTATTATTACTCATTCCCACGGCAAATGATGCTTCGGAACAATGATAAAAGCAAATGGACGAAATATTATAACACTTTCAAATGAAAGAAAACATGATAACATCCTCACATTTGAGAAATAGTAATAAAGGGAATATTCACATTTATATTTCTCCCTTTCCTTTTGGTGATGAAGTGTATTTTTCAATAAAAATCTAGTCTGAAACAATGTGCTTATTTAACTTCTACATTTAGTTTCCTCTTCTCCACGTTTGTTTACACTACAGTCGTCACGTGTAATAAATATGGACGGTTTACATGTTTTTCTACGATAGTTTTGCCTTCCTATCGCTGTATATAAAAAATATATAAATTTCTGTGTTTTTATTATTATTATTATTATCATTATTATTATCATTATCATTATCATTATCATTATCATTATCATTATCATTATTATTATTATTATTATTATTATTATTAATTATTATTATTAATTATTATTATTATTATTATTATTATTGGCATTCTTTTCAGTTTTTTTTTACCTTCCTTCTGGTTTATTTTTTCTTTTCTCATTATTTTCTTATTTTTGCGTTTCTTGCGAACAACCCGGGCTCCTTCGAACGGCTCCGGACAGTGTCGTTCAAATACAACATCTAAGATTCGCCAAGCCCAGTAGCAACGACAAAGATGGTATGAGTGAACAAAAACACACGATCTTCCTTGGTCACTTATATCAATTCAGGGCAAACAAATTGGGTATTCCTCTACACAATGAAAATATACACATTCACGTAATTATAAATAGCACAATTCAACTGTTCCAGTTCGTATGCAGGTAATGTAACAAGATTATCAATAGTGGGCAAAGGGGGTGCAAGAATCCACCGGCTTGAGACGATGTCTACAACAGTCTAACGACACAGTTCGGTTAAGCTACAAGCACGATCTGATTTCTGATTTCCTAGGAAAGACCACTCGCTTGCGAGGAATCGGTTTTTGTGGGAGGGGAAGAATGTCTGTGAGAAAATGAAAAGATAGTAGTGTTTAAGAAAAAAAAAAAAAAAAGAGGGCTATTGTCACCGGGCGATTAAGCGAGCGTTCAGGGACTGCTGGTGGTCGTGGCTCGGGAGAAATGGACAGGGAACTCGGACGGCGGCGCCGACGCCGGGATCAAAATCACCAAAAGTTCAGAAAATGGTAGGAGGCGTAGTAGTAGAGAAAGGCGGGAAAACGGAAAAATCTTTAGTGGGAGGTAATCTGAAATGAGAAGATGTAGTATAAGAGAAAGTTAGAAAGGAAGCGAATTTTAGTCGAAGAAAAAGTAAGAGTAGATGTTTGTGCGTGGGTCGTGGCTATGTTTGTGAGAGGTCTGTGTATGTATCTTACGGGAAGTGAGTAGAGTTCACTTCCCGCGTGTAGAGCGCGTTCCTGTTTAGCCCCAGGTAAGGCCTGAGCTGTTCCTGCTTTTCCCCAGGTTGGGTTTGAGAGTCTGTAGAGTTGATTCAGTGGCGGTGCGAGGGGGGGGGGGGGCAGGCGGGCAGGTGTTGTACTATCTCTCTCCTTCCAATCACAACTCTGAAAGCAGAGAATTACGTGATTGGGAATTGTGTGTAAATGTCAGAAGTGTAAACTCGCTCGCCAGCGTCAGCGAAGAGACCAGCGTTAGGTGGCGGGCCGGTTGGACAAAGAGGCTCCCCAATTCCCCTCCGTCGACCAGCCGGCGATTAGATAAGGGTTCTGATTAAGAGTTGGGTTGGGCCTCTGCTAAGCCAGCGAGCAAATGTGCGTGTGCCTCTTTTCTTCCAAGCACTACTCTGAAAACAGAGAATTACGTGACTTGGGAAATGTGTGTATTTGTCTTGGTGTAAACCCGCCTGCCGTCGTCAACGAAGAGTTCGGCCTGTGCCAGACCGGCAGCACCAAAGGAGATATATCTCCTCGCCACTACCGGCCGGCGAAGATTGCTGGGTGCTTGTTGAGTGAGCTGGAGTGGAGAGACGTCCGACCTCTAGGAGTGCTGTGTTGATTCTCAGCATTGAACCTCTTAAAGCACGATCTGACTGTCCCACTGTATTTTGGTTACGACATCGCCTCTTCTCCACCACCTCCTCCTCCTTGTCTGCCTGCCTAACTACCTCTGCTAATCATAAACTACCCGAACTATGTTGTTTACGAGAAGCACTTTTACGTGTTCGTAACACTATGTTACTTGGAAATCTCGGCGAACTCGCCGACCTCCTTATCTACAGGAACTGCCACTGCTTCCTCTCTGGCCTTGTTGCCTCTAGTGGAGTGATGTACTAGCTTGTTGTAGTGGTGTGGGAGATGTGTCTTCAATTTCTTCTAGGGAGGCACCCAGCCATCTTTTGAATACTTACACTGTGCAGGATGTGGTGTTCTTCAAGTACTTGAGAAGATTATTGAAGATGTTGGGGAGTTTGTTTGGAGAAGACATGGTGCTTCTTGTACTGCTGGCTATTCTTTCAACATGGCAAGATCTCCCTCTTGCCCTTTCTTGGCTGAGTGTTACTCCAATGTTGGGGACGTGACCCTCCAGCATTTGCCACGTGTAAATGATCAGGTACCGTTCTCTGCGCCTTTGGAGTGAATAAAGTTTGAGGTGTTTGAGTCTGTCCCAGTAGTTTATGTCTTTTTCGGCTTTTACACACTGAATCTTGCTGGTGAAGATTCTTTGGATACTCTCAAATTCCTGTATCTCCCCTCTACTCTGGATTCCACATTTGGCAGCAGTATTCAAGTTTAGGTAATACAAGGGTCTTCCACATGTAAATGTTTTAAGGATCCAACCTGATATTTTTCTGGCGCTGTCAGTTACAATGTTGTCAATGTAAAATTGCCATCTCGACTCAACTTTACTCCCAGATTTCTAAGTCGCCTTGTTTACGATCTCTCCGTAAGCTGCGGTGTAGTGTTGGATGTTGTTTGTGAGGCTTTTGCCATATATCATCAGTTCGAAATTGGTTTCGTTGAATTTCATGTTGTTGTCAACAGCCCAGCTGTACACATTTTCAAGGAAGGTCCTTCTGGAGGAGGTTGCCATCTTCGATCCCCCTTATTTCTTTGGTGGCTCTGAGGCTGCCCCATTGATGGCTACGTGTTGCTCTCTGTCATGAAGGAAGCTGTGCAACCATTGACCCAATTTGCCTGTTAATCCCAAGGCCTTCAGCTTATGTAGTAGGATGCTATAAACTACTTATCGAAGGCCTTAGCAAAATCCAGGTTTACAACATTTACTGCTTTCTAGTTTTTCCATATGTATTCCTGGTGGGCTAGCATATGGGATAGGCGGGAACGGCCTTTCCGGAAACCGTGTCGTCCATTATTGAAGAGTATTTTCTTCTTAAAAAAAATCAACTAGGTGTTTTCTAAATACAGCTTCGAAATTTTTTAGATGAATGATGCTAAGGTGACAGGTCTATAATTTGTGTTTTCTCCTCTCTTGTACCTCTTTTGTGTGGGTGTTATTAGTCCTTGTTTCATAATGTCTGGGACTATGCCTTCATCTAGGGATTGTCTTCATATTCTGTGCAGTAGCCTATAAGCTAGAGTTCTTCCTTGCAGGCTTTTAGAAGGGGCGCTACCATGCCATTTAGCCCAACTGAGGATGAGGATCTGAGTCCTTCTATAGCCCTTTCAATGTCCTTACTGAAGAAGCCGAGGTTACACAATGTATCTTCCCTTGATTCAGCAAAGAACATTACTGGAGAGTAGTGGTGGGCAGCTACCGGTAAAGTTACCGGTTTTATCGGTAACAGCCTTGACGGTAGCTTACCGGCAATAATTCTGCTACCGTTAAGGTTCCGTTAACCGATAAGCTATACCAAACACTCGTGGAGCGGTAAGCACGTCTCGGCTTGGTGGTACTGAGTGACGGTAGTCAGGGCCGTTTCTAGCTATAGGCGGTATAGGCGATTGCCTAGGGCCCCCAACCTACCAGGGGGCCCCCGGCCGGCCCAATGGCTAGGTAACGCTACCGAAGGTCAAATATGAGCCTGTGCCTCTCCCGCCTGCCGACGCAAATAAACAACACGCCTCTTGCAATGTTTGTTATTGTTTGAAATGTTTTGATCGTCTGCTAAAAATACTATCTTGTTAAAAATCACCTACATCTAAAGATATATTATGGTAAGCATTAGTTGGCTTTATTTATTCATTTATGTGTTCACTAAGCTAGGGCTTATGGCTACAGATGTTATAAATTGTTGATTACAAACTCTTTTTGGCCATTAGCTTACTATTCTTTGTCCAATTGTTTGGCTTTATTTGTCACTGGAATTGGCATCACCAGCATTCTTGTTTACTCTTTGGTTGCTTCATGCTTAGCTTCTAATAGTGTAAATTTGTAAGTTTGTGTGTTCTGTGACTGTAAGTTGGAATTCCTTTAATTATATTTGTATGCACAATAGGAAATGTTTGTATTCTATGGAATGTTTACCTTTTCCACCTTTTTCAATATTCAATGTTCATATATGTTCATATGTTCAATTTTGTTTATTTTGTATCGATATTTTATCCAATCCCTTATTCATTTATTCGCTTATTTCTTTATTATCAAAATTATGATTATTTATTTTCTCACTTCACCTACCTAATGAAAAAAACACTAGATTGCAGGACCGAGGTTAGCTCAAAAGGAAGTGACAGAAATACATGAATTCTATTCCGTTTGTCGTGTGGTCCGTTTCTCTAGTTCGTATATAATATAACCACAGGCTCAACAATCACCCATCTGTTCACATTTCAGGTCTACCCGAATTTCGTGTATGTAGAATTATTTTTATTAAGGGGTATTCAAAAGGTTTACACTTTACAGATATGTGTGTTAGGCCTACACTGATAAAAATAATCATATTTATTCTACTCGAATATCGTGTATGTAAAATTGATTTCTGTGCTAGGCCTACATAAGACTCTAAGACTCGCCAATCATCATTCCCATAATGGCATCAAAACGAATTTATCTCAGCGGAGCAGAGAAACGAAAGAAAAAGAAATTTGACGAAGAAAAATGATAAAAAAAAAGGTAATTCATTATTGTTTATTTAATAATTTAAAGAAACATATTAAAGTTTGGTTTTATTATGTTTTCTGAATGGTGAGTATTAATTTAGACTAATGCCTAATCATCTAAGGAAATTTGTAATTTTGCAGGATCAATTCTGAAATATATTGGAGCTCCAGACAGCAAGCCAGAGGAATATTCTGAACTTCCTGAACAGGATGCTCCAGTGCCATCACATTCATCAGGATCTGTCCAGGAAGCTGTACTGCCACCAAGACCACCACACTCCCCAGAACCACAGAAGGCATCATCTACTTCTGAGCAGCCTCCCATTTATTCTAAACCACTAGATCCTGCTAACTGGCCAACCATTCTGTCTGATGCATTTAGAACGGATGCAGTAGGTAGAGGGCCATTTCAGATTAGTTCTGATTTCACATTTCCCAAAAAAGAAGACGGAAGAAGTTTTCATTATCATTATTTTTGTAGAACATTGATTAATGGAGAAAAATTGATGAAGCGGACTTGGCTTATCTACTCAAAAACAAAAAATGCTCTCTATTGCTTTTGTTGTAAATCATTTTCAACCAAAGAACAAAAGTTAGTGACAGAAAGACTGACAGACTGGAAAAACATAGGCACACTTTTGAAAAGTCATGAAAGCAGTTCAGGACACATAGCGCACATGGCAACCTGGAAAGATTTACAACTCAGTTTGCAAACTGGAAAGACAATAGACCAAGCTGAAAGAACACTATTGGAGGCTGAAAAGAGGCGCTGGAGAAATGTCCTGACTTGCTTAATCGCCATTATCCAATCCTTAGCCGAGAGAAATCTTGCATTTAGAGGTTCATCAAACACGTTACACCAGCAGAATAATGGGAATTTTCTAAAAGAGGTGGAGCTGCTTGCTAAATTTGATCCTGTCATGAAGCAGCACATTGAGCGTGTTGAGAGTGGCCAGTTCAGTCATTCCAGCTACCTTGGAAATATCATCCAAAATGAACTTATTGCTTCAATCAGTACTAAAATAATGGACACAATGGTGACTAAAGTTAAACAGTCAAAATATTATTCAATTATTTTGGACTGTACTCCCGATGTAAGCCATCAAGAACAGATGTCAGTCGTCATAAGGACTGTCAAAATGGATAAAAAACCAGAAATTAAGGAACATTTTATGGGGTTCCTTGTAGCTTCTGAAACAACAGGTCTTGGTTTGTCATCTCTAATTATAAAGAAACTGACGGAACTGAATATTCTCCTTGAAGATTGCAGAGGACGATCATATGATGATGGTGCCAACATGAAAGGGAGAAACAAAGGAGTTCAAGCCAGACTTCTTGAGAAAAACCCTCGTGCACTCTATGTTCCATGTGGAGCACATTCCCTAAACATGATGATATCTGATGCAGCAACAGCTTCAATAGATGCCACTAGCTATTTTGGCACTGTTCAGAAACTGTACAACCTATTTTCAGCCTCACCACAAAGATGGGCAATCCTAAAAGATTATGTTACTGTTGCACTCAAAACCTGGAGTGACACAAGATGGGAGAGCCGTATTAATAGCATAGAAGCTGTGCGGTATCAGGCCTCTAATATAAGGGAAGCTTTGTTGAAGGTCAGGGAAGTGTCTGATCCTCTGACCAAGGTTGAAACCCAAAGTCTGGCAGAAGAGGTGGGGTCATACCGATTTATCATTTGCACAGTCATATAGTACGACATTCTACACATTGTGAACCATGTCAGTAAGCTCCTGTAGTCTCCTAAAATGCAGCTTGATGTGGCAGTTGACTTCCTTACTAAAGCGAAAACATCTCTGACTAACTACAGAAGAATTGGATTCACTTCAGCTCAAGTCTCTGCTAAAGATATGTGTGAGGAAATGAATATAGAGGCTGTACTCAAAGAAAAGAGATTAAGAAGTACAAAAAGACACTTTGCTTATGAGGCCGCAGATGAGCCCATTGCAGATGCAATGAAGAGGCTAGAAATAACATTCTTTAATGTTGTTGTTGACACTACCATTCAATCCTTAACTGATAGATTTAAACTCTGAGTGAAGTAAGAGACCAATTTGGAGTGCTGCTCAATTTCCAGAAACTGGATGATCAGTCATTGAACAACCAGTGTGACAAACTATACAAGACATTAACCTCTGGAAATGAAAGTTACATTGATGGAAACGAACTGGCTATGGAAATTAAACACTTACCAAGTTTGCCCTCAGGCAAAATGACTGCTCTTGAGCTCCTCACCTTTATCCACAAAAAACATTTTAAGGAATTGTACCCCAATCTGTGGGTTGCACTGAGAATTGCCTGTACTCTGCCTGTGACTGTGGCCTCAGCAGAGAGGAGCTTTTCGAAGCTGAAACTCATCAAGAGCTATTTAAGATCATCTATGGGGCAGGAGTGACTCAGTGGTCTTGCAATAATCAGCATCAACCATGAAGTGGGGAAAGACGTGTTGTATGAAGACATCATTGATGATTTTGCTAGTAAAAAAGCCAGAAAGCAGAGATTTTGAGCCCAATACAATGCAGTTGGTGGTGGTTTGTATTCAGAGACTGTGATGTTAAGTTACTACTATTTTGGAGTGTGGTTTGTATTCAGAGACTGTGATGTTAAGTTACCAATATTTTGAAGTGTGGTTTGTATTCAGAGACTGTGATGTTAAGTTAAAATAAATGTTTAAATAAATAAATATGGTGTAATAGTTACTTGCATCCTTTAACACCATCAAAAGATATAGAAGTAATTTAATTACTGTTTGGCAAACTTCACAGGTATAAATGAAATACCAATCTGTCTATCTCTCTAACTTTTGAGGGCCCCTAACTGCCTCTTGCCTAGGGCCCCCACAAAGCTAGAAACGGCCCTGACGGTAGTGGTGGGCAGCTACCGGTAGTTACGGGTTTTATCGGTAACAACCTTGACGGTAGCTTACCAGCAAAAATCTGCTACCGTTTAGGCTCTGTTAACCGATAAGCTATCCCATAATACTCAGAGAGCGGTAAGCACGTTTCGGCTTGGTGGTACTGAGTGACAGTACTGACGGCCCTACGTAGGATGAAAATTAACAGGAACGTATTCAACGTGCTAGATCGTCCTGCTCCCTTCTCGGCCCACAGATGCACAGTACGAAATGTACGTATTCGAATATGAAAATTAACAGACGTGCTAGATCGTTTTGTTCGCATCTCGGCCCGCAGAGGTTCAGTGCAAAATGTACATATTCGATTAGTCAGCCTATGTGATCTAGAAATGAAGAGGTGGTCAAACTACTCGAAAACTTTTCAGTCTGCTTGGTTAAAGGATCCCCTGTTTAAAAAATGGTTAGCGGAAGTGAAAGAGGATAAGGCACGTTGTAAAGTTTGTAGAACGGACATGAAAGCTCACAGAACGGGGAGATTGGAGAGACACTGTTTCCACACTTACCAGATCTTCATATTTAACTTTATATTTAATGTTTATTAATATATGCATATTTACATAAATGTACGCAGTTGCTCATGAAAGACACCATCTGCATGTTACAATCTATTTGTACTGTACTTGTATAGGAGTTAATCACAAACAAGTTCACAAATACACTTATCAGACTCGCACGAGTGATGACTGACAAGGATATATATATATAAGCTATGGGTTGGGGCAGGGAATACAGTATACCACAACAGACTCACGGAAAGCAGACAAGAATAAGCGGGCAGAGACGATCAAAGATTCTGGTGGATTAACACTGTGCCCATTGAAGTGGCCTCTACGACGCAAGGTAACGTGTTATTCAAAAATCATATTTTGTTAGTGATACGCATGTAATTATTATTCGCGTAGTCTTAAGTAACTAATATTTGCGAGCCTTACCCTAGATTGGTGGAGGTGGCGCGCGCTGGCGATTCCGGTGGGCATGTATCCAAATGGATACACAGAATAAAAAATTAAAATAAAATATATGCGTGTGTTTTTTGTCCATTTAAAGGTACTGTAACATAAATATAGGGATCGTAGAGTCCTGCTAATACAAAATTAACGTAATTACAATATAAAAACTGACAACTATGAACAATTGAAAAAAACTGACAAATTCAAAGGGTAGAGATTATGTGTTCCTGAGCCTAATATAAGAGGAACTTGGTAAAAAAAAAAAAACATTATGAAAATGACCTACATATGTCAATTCATCTCACACAAAACCTTTAAAACCTCAAGTGTACAAAAAAAAACTTTGTCCTGACTAAATGAACAATGGCTGAATTTGGAAATGAATTTTTATGTGTAATGTGTAAAAATGATGCATGTAATTATTTTTCTTTTATGAAATTGTGTTTCTATGTGAAAAATATATTCTTTGTATGAAATTGCACTTACATAGAGACGGAAGTGGAGTGTGAGAGGGGGAGGGGGGGATTGGTGCGTAGGCCTATGCACTGAGGGAGAGGAGGTAATGCTGTGACCTTACACGCACCCCCTCCCTACTCCCCGCCCACGAGAGTTGGAGTAACGACTCGGAGCGCAGGATTTTTATAGTGACGTTACAAAACTTGAGTTGTGACTACACACCATAGTAGGATGAAATTTGTTTAGATTTAAGTCATAAAGGCGACTCGAACTTGGGACGTCACTACTACCTCACGAGTCTTTTACCGGTAAATTACCGGTAATTCCGGTAACGGCATTGTTGTTTACCGGTAATTCCGGTATTGAAATTAGCGGTATTTGCCCAGCACTACTGGAGAGTCTATCACCGTGTTGGCGATGGGTATGCTGAAGGAAGGTTCGTACTGTTTTCCTTGTTGTTCGGCTATCAGATAGTGGTCCTGTATCATATCACCACTTTCATCTATTAATGGACCAACCTGAGAAATTATTTTCTGTATTTTCTTTGCGTACGTAGAAATTATTTACTGTTGGTTTTATTACGTTTATTACTTTTGTAAGGATTCATGTTTGTGTTTCATTTACTACTTAGAGTTTGATCCTAAATTATATGTGTTTTGATTCTCTTTTATATTACTTGAATGTTTATGTTTTGTTACTGCCCACTGACGCCTGGCATAGAGATACCAGTACTTATGATTTTGAGCCATGGCGGACACATGTACACATGGTGAAGATTAAAGCTAAGAAAAACAATGTTTGTTTGGGAATTATCCCGCCATAACAAGTGGCGACGAGGACAAAAATTGGATAATGAGTGCTATGGTTAAGTGGACATTGAAATTACACGACTGTAAGTATGTCTACAATACATTATTAGACTCAGATTAGGCATCGGCAGTGATTCTTAGTGTTTGCACAAAAAGATGTCTAAGGATAGACAGATTGACAGATTTGAGCCAGATAGGATTTCACTAGACCTATGGCTGAGTCTTTTGGAAGCTCACTTCCAATATATAGGAATAACTGGCACCAGTGATGAAGATTTAGTGAAGAAGAAAAACTTATTATTAGTGTCTGTTGGAAATGTTGTGTACGCAGAGTTGGGAAGGATCTGTGCTCCTGATCTCCCTCATACAAAATCATTTAGTGAAAGCGTTAAAGCAGTACTATATAGTCACTCCATCCTACCATAGAAGTCTTTTAGCATTTCAACAAAGGAAAAAACGGCCAGGTGAAAGTTTGAATAATCTATATGCAGAGTTAAAGGCTCTGGCCAAAGACTGTAATTTCGCTAATCAGTTTGACAACTTTTGATAGAATATTAAATATGGAACAGGCATTTGTGTGTGAAAATAACAGTATATGAGCGGTATCAGAGAGTCAAAATTTCCACAAGAAAAAAGGAAGTAGACATGACCCTAAGACCTCTAGTTATTATCAATCAGATAATAGTAAGCCTAAGCTTACATGCAAACACTGTGGTTTTCCCCATGCAAGCGAAAAATGCAGGTTTCAAGAAAGACATTGCAACATGTGTGGTAAAAAGGGACATTTGAAAGCAGTCTGTAGATTCACAAATTCAAAGCTTGAAAAGAAAAGTAAGGGAAAAGGAATTGCAGCTGCAAACAGACTGGTAGATTCTTCAGATTCAGACAGTGCAGATAACAATTTGTTTGGTGTTAAATCAGATGCAAACAGACTGGAATTTCTTCAGATTCAGACAGTGCAGATAATAATTTGTTTGGTGTTAAATCAGATGTCTTTTCTGTGAAATCTGAGTTAGTCAACTTCAAGATTAATGACAATTTAATACCATTTGAGATTGATACAGGTGCTTGTGTTTCCACATTATCAGAAAATTGGGTACATTCCTTAAAACTATCCATGTCACCTGTTAATAAAGTGTTGCGTGCTTATGGTCACACAGCCATTGATGTTTTAGGAAAAGTGGATGTTACAGTATCATATAATAATTATGTCTTGGAACATACCTTTTGTGTTGTAGCTTCTGGTAATATTAATTTATGTGGTAAAGATTTACAGAAGAAAGTAGGAATTTCTCTTACAGGTATTCCTGATGCCTCTAGAGCAGTGGTTCTTAACCCCTGGGTCGCCAAGCCATTTTATTGGGTCGCTAAGGGTTTGTAGAAAATAATTATTTTCCCACTACAAATATATTATAATTATATATTGTAATAATTAAAATACATGATGCCTAGTTTTAGGATTTTAAGCAGACCATGATTAAATAAAAACTCCAAAGCAGAAAATTTATTTGTAGGCTTAGGTCGCGATGCTTAATTTGTGCAAAATTTTGGGTCGCGATGCTTGATTTGTGCAAAATTTTGGGTCGCTGCCAAAAAAGGTTAAGAACCACTGCTCTAGAGTGTCTAGAGTAAATATTGTGAATGCTAGTACCTTATTAGATGAGTACACAGTTGATTCAACAAAACCCATAACAGCAATACATCTTAAACCTGAAGCTGTATCTAAGTGTTACAAAACTCGTACAGTATCATTCCATTTTCGAAAGTTAGTGGAAGACGAGTTGGACAACCTAGTTAAGGAGGGTATCATTTCCCCTGTAGAATTCAGTGAATGGGCAGCCCCGCATATGTGCAGACTTTAAATACCTCAATCAGTTTTTGCTAGTAGTTCAGTATCCATTACCAAAAGTGGATGAACTTTTGTCTGTGGTTGGAAAGGGACAACTCTTTTCCAAGTTGGACTTAAAAAATGCTTATCTGCAAATGGCAGTAGATGAAGAGGCTCAGAAGTACTTAGTGATTAACACTCCAAAAGGTCTATTTAAATACAACAGATTACCTTTTGGGCTTGCTTCCTCTCCTGCTATTTTTCAGCGCTTCATGGTTCAGTTAATGAGTAAAATTCCAGGAGTAGCAGTATTTTTGGATGACATTCTTGTAACTGGTTCCACTGAACAGGAACATGATGAAAGACTTTTAAAAGTACTAGGCATACTTCAAGAAAATAATGTCAAGGTAAATAAAAGTAAATCTGTACTTAAAGCTGATTCAATTGAATATCTAGGATATGATGTGAGTGGGAAGGGTATAAAGCCTTCTGAATGTAAAATAAGAGCAATTGCTCAAGCCCCAGCTCCTACCTCAGTGGCAGAAGTAAAGTCATTTGTTGGCTTAGTAACTTATTATTGTAGGTTTGTTCCACAATTTGCTATAATTCTTGCTCCTTTGTATGATCTTCTACAGAAAAATGCAACCTTTAAGTGGACTAAGGTAGAAGAAAATTCTTTTTTTACTATTAAGAAAGAATTGTGTAACTCAAGAATTTTGTCAAATTTTGATGGCTGTTCTCCCCTTATCTTAGAGGTTAATGCATCCCCAGTTGGAGTTGGATGTGTTTTAAAACAAGTTGTGAATAAGGAAGAACAGACTGTGTATTTTGCCAGTAAGAAGTTATCTTCCGCTGAAAAGAATTACTCTCAACTGGATCGAGAGGCTCTTGCGGTGGTTTATGGAGTAGTTAAGTTGAAATATTTCTTACTAGGAAGAGAATTTGTTGTAAAAACAGATCACAAACCATTGTTAGGTTTATTTGGTAAACAGAAACAAATTCCAATTCATGCCAATGCCAGATTGCAGCGTTGGGCTCTGTTGTTATAACAGTTTAACTTTGATCTGGTGTTCAGAGCAGGCAGAGAAAATCAGGTTGCGGATGCTTTAAGTAGATTACCCATAGTAGATTCGGACAATGAATCTAGTGTACCTGTTGAATATGTCAATTTAATCAAGGTAATGGCATATAGTGATATTGTTTTGGACAAAGTCAAACTGTATACCAGAAAGGACCCAGTTCTTAAACATGTTGTAAATAACCTTAAATTTGGTTGGCAAAATAACCCAAATGTGTCAGAGTACTCCAAGATAAAAAATTATCTTAGCCTTCATGATGAAATTGTGTTGTTCAGAAATAGTGGTAATTCCGTCGGAATTAAGGAAAGTAGTGTTGGATAATTTGCATTTAGGTCATATTGGAGTAAATGCGATGAAAGCTGAAGCAAGAAAATGGGTATGGTGGCCTAAGCTGGAGCAAGATCTGTTGGAAGTTACCAAAAGTTGTTCTATTTGTTCTATTTCTAATCACCAGCAGCCCCAATCTCAGTCTCTTGCTTGGCCAGATTCGGGTATACCATGGTCAAGATTACACATTGACTATGCAGGACCTATAGATGGACAATATTTTTTAGTAATTGTTGATTCCTTTTCCAAATTCATGGATGTGCATGTTACTGAAACCATTTCTTCATAAACTACTATTAAGTTGTTGCGAAGAACATTTGCAAATTTTGGCTTACCTGACCAAATAGTGTCAGATAATGCCGCAAATTTTTGTTCAGCAGAAATGGAGGAATTTTTGTCTAAGAATGGCGTTAAACATGTGATGCCAGCACCATACAATCCTTCCTCAAATGGGTTAGCAGAATGTGCAGTGAGAACCTTTAAAAGTGGATTGCGTAAATTTGAAAGTGGGGATATTCATCTTAGAATATGTAGATTTTTATATAATCAGAGAAGAACTGTTAGTGCTTCCACTGGCAAAACGCCCTCAGAGATGTTAATGGGTAGAACTTTTAAGGGACCTTTGCACTCCCTTCAAAAGGAAAAGAAGAGGAGAAGTAAGATTGAGG
This sequence comes from Oratosquilla oratoria, assembly GCF_046742065.1. Taxonomy (NCBI): domain Eukaryota; kingdom Metazoa; phylum Arthropoda; class Malacostraca; order Stomatopoda; family Squillidae; genus Oratosquilla; species Oratosquilla oratoria. Next base: position 12,598,890 of record NC_134808.1, on the reverse strand, counting down.
AAGAGGTTGTAGGTGTATCCAAATATAAGTTAGAAGATGCTGTGTTTGTGAGGAACTATGGAAAGGGAGAGAAATGGTTGCCAGGAAAAGTAATTGAAGAGTTAGGTGTACGTAATTATAAGATTCAATTAACAGATCATGGAAATGTATTTTGGAGAAGGCATGCTGATCAGATTATGCCAAGATATGTAACCACTGTGGCTCAGAATGTTAAGAAGCCTATAACTCCTGTAGTAATGGATAATAGTTCTGTTGATGAGTCTTGCCATTCTGATGCTCATAACAAACCTTCATGTGATATTCCTAACACTGATGTTAATTTTCCTGATGACCCGGCTAAAGACAATGTTCACATTAACAATTCTCCGGTTAAATCTCCTATCAGGGAACCTGAGAATAGAACCAAATCTGGTAGACTTATAAAGCCTCCAGATCGCCTTGATTTGTAGTGCTGTATTGTGTGACACCCTAATTGGTTATGTCATACAAAATTTAGGAAAAAGGGATGTAAGGATTCATGTTTGTGTTTCATTTACTACTTAGAGTTTGATCCTAAATTATATGTGTTCTGATTCTCTTTTATATTACTTGAATGTTTATGTTTTGTTACTACCCACTGACGCCTGGCATAGAGATATCAGTACTTATGATTTTGAGCCATGGCGGGCACATGTAAACATGGTGAAGATTAAAGCTAAGAAAAACAATGTTTGTTTGGGAATTATCCCGCCATAACAACTTTTATTTCGTTAGGTTTACGTTCTTCCTCGTGTGACTTTAGTACCCCACTTTCAATCTTAATTAGCTTGTTTTTTAAGGTTGATTGCTTTGCCGGATTTGTGGTGTTGTCCTTCTTACCCCCCCCCCCCCTGAGCGGGACATAAAAGCTGCATATGCTGTAGCACATCTTCAGAAGGATCTGGATCATTTGCTGTTTAGATTTACCGTCAAGACGCCCCTGTCAGTTTTCATCTCTAATTTTCTTCTTGATCTCATTCCAGTTGATTTTGTCACTGAGAAAGTTCAGATTATTTAGCCTACTCAACAAGATCTGCCAGGATGGAGGAGAGGGATTATTCTCCCCAGGCTTGTATGTTCTCATCAAGATTCTGTGGTCCTATCTTGGATCTCGCAACTGTGAAAAAAGGCGTGGTAACTCGCTAAGGTTATGTCTAGTATGTTTTCTTTGCTAGTTGGTGAAGGAATGTGCTGGGCTTAGTTCTTCTACTAGATCTAGCAACATCTTGACTTGTCTGTTTTCTGGTGCTCTGTTAATGGTACTTTTCCCAGTTTATTTGTGGTATATTAAAGTCTCCTATTATTTTGTTTATCTCTATTTTTTTTCTTATTTTTTTTCTCATTCTCTTTCACTCTCATCTTTCTCTTTGTTTACATTTTTCATAATCTCTTCCCCTTTTTGTTTTTCTGTTTCATTCTTATTTTATTTCCTTTTATTGTCACAACTTTGGGTTGTGACACACGTCACACGGCCTATTATTTCTTCTCATTTTCTTGCGACTGGTTTCAAACCACAGTTACCAAATGCTTTCGCTCAAAGGACTCGCCGACACCGCAGGCTTCACATTTTTTCGTCTGCTTTCAGCCCTTTTCAACTATCAATTCCCTTTACTCTATGGAATTGCCGGAACTCTTAAGGCCTCTGGCAACTACTTCTTGATATTTTTCCTTCTCCTTATCTTCATTAACTGTTGCGCCAATTTGGCAGTCAATTACAGTGCCTTAACGAGTTTGAGAGAGACTTCCAACTGCTCAGGAAAACCCTCCCCCCTCCCTTTCGTTCTAGGTGTCTACATATACCTGCGAGCAAAGACACGAATGTTTAATATTAAGTGTGGGATTCCACAACCTCTCAGTTTTACTGTTTGTCCATGTTGCAGTTGTAATTTGCTACTTTAGGATTAGAATTGCAGTTACCGTTCGAATTGGTTCTAACGGTCCCCCCCCCCTGCGCACTTGCCATTTAATGTTTAGGCTAGTTAGAATCATATCGTCCTCCCTCGTGACTAGTGACTACCTCAAAGGACAACTAGAAATTATTCAACTCCCACGTAAACGTTGCACTGCAGTCCCTTCAGAACTAGTGATTTGAAATTCGAAGTACCGGCAACAGTGTATGCCATAGACATAGGCAGTTGACCCTACAGTGCTGGGCACCGGCAGTTAACCCCTGGGTTCCCACAGGGAGAGGTGGGCCTCACGTGCTCTCGGAAGATCAAACGCGCCCCACCCTCCCATAGGGTGGCTATCGAGGATTTTACCCCTCCATACGACCCGTTTACGCACCGTCAGGCCCTACACGAGTGATTCATGTGTAAAATCCCCCGGAGACCTATCGAATTGAGGACAGTGATGCGAGTGACGCCCCGACCCTCGTGGGAATGGGTTTGAACGGTGTCACGACGAGGTCAGCCTCCAGTGAACAGGCCGCGCTTAGTGTGTGCAGAATCGCCTTTCGGGACATCCTGACCAGAAAAGAACTTTAGACAGTGACATGAAATTGGCAATCTAGAATCAGCTGAAAAATTATCTAATTGTACCTTGGAATCCAAAACATTAACTCCTTCCTCTATACCTGTGAGTGCAATACCAATTTTAGGCATTAAATCTCTTCCACATAAGTTAGAGTTATTAGATTCAACTACATACAAACTTTGAATTACATTGTGACCATTATAAAATATATTAGCATAAACCTTACCCAAAACATGCAAATCATTATTACCATAAGCCTTCAAAATTTTATCACTAGGCTCCAAAGATAAATTTAATGTCTTAACCCAATGTAAGGTTAGGGTAGACACACTGGCACCACAATCAACTTCGTACGGCACATTATGACCTTCAATATTAATATCAACCTTATTTCTCACTGGCAAAACCTTACCTACAACACTGTGTACAGGTTCATGAGAAATATCAACACTAACCACTTCTGGAAGGCTAGGTCGATCCACTAAATGTAACAATTGGTTATCATCACTACCAGTATCTCTCTCTTCCTGAGAAATTCCCTCGAAAACCATATTAGTTTTCTTTTTTCCAAACGTCTTCTTGTTGGTAAATTTTCCAAAAGATCCTTTCTGGGCACTGTGTGGCTTACCATGAGTCCCTGTGTGTTTAGCAGACACAGACTTATCAAGACGGCACACTCGTTTTAGGTGTCCTCTCGTGTTACAAACTGAACAAGTTAGGTGCTTAAACCTACAGTTCTCACTTTTGTGTGGATACCCGCAATGCTTGCAACTTTCTTTTTTCTGACTATTAAAATATTCAGAACTAACCCCCACTTTCCTCACTTCAGTAGTTGGGAGCTTTTCTCCAACAAAAGCTTTTTCCAAATTTAGAATTTTCTCTAAAATGTCCGTTGAAGACATAGTTTGTAAATCCAAATTCTCAGCAACTAAGTTCGGGAAATACACTTCAGTTTCTATTGCCATGAATAGTTGGTCTCTCACTTGAGCATCAAATAAGGTATCAAAACTACAATCCTTGGCTAGACTTTTCAAGTCAGCATACAAGTCTCTTAAACTTTCATCAGATTTTTTCTTTCTATTCTGAAATTTGATTAAACTCCGATGATAGCTCGGTTTTACCTTGTAATGTGCTTCTAAAAGCTTCACTAAATCATTATAGGTTTTCACATGTGGCAAATCAGGTGAAGTCAGGGTGGCAAGGGTGCTATACGTATCACTTCCTAATCATACTAATAAAGAATTTCTCTTCTTGTTATCATCAGTGATTCCATTGTATGCAAAATGAGCTTGCAGCATACTAAGCCATATCTCCCATCTAATCTTATTGGGGTCAAAACAGTCAGTCTTACCTGAGTTATTTGCCATTGTAAATCTACTTGCATTAAATCCTGTTTTCTTGTGAAACTAATGACTCGTAGCCTGCTAAACCAAGGCTATTTTCGAATCCAGAGTGGCCAGGACGGTTCCGATGGAGTGAATAGGCGAGTATATCTTCATCCTTCGATTTCTCCACCATCAGTAGGAAAGGCAGCTATTTCTGTCTTCTAAAACTTAAATCAGTCCTTTAGCACACTAATCCACAAATCCTCGTCGCCACTGTAGCATTGTGTCGGTGAGGAAAGTTGAAAAACGGGGTCTTGCTTTCTTGCGTTTATTAGCAAGCGGATGTAAACAAACAAGCGACGTCTAGAACGTCTTCGTATCAATAATTTTACATAAACAAAAAATGTCTACATAGGATTCAATTAGATACACACGACTAACGGTGCTGTATAGGATCTAAAACTATTACAAAGTATAAAACATATGAGATGTCACAATTTTTTAAATTGTGACACCCAGCTCGTTGTCTCCCTTCCCATTTTCTCGTCTGTTTTCTCTCCGTATCAGTCCTTCATTCCCCATACTCGGGGGAATTTCCAGTCCTTAAGACTTCTAGTAGCTGCATCCTGTCCTTTCTCCTCGTTATCCTCTTCATCTGTCATGTCATTTTTGACAATCAATTCAATGCCTTAACGAAGGGAGAGACTTCTAATTATCTAGAAACACCCCCCCCCGTTTTGATTTGTGTTCTCAGAGCCATGCTCAACGGTTTTCGCGCCCACACAAAGCGCTCAAACACACCCCCTCCCCCCCCCCTGCGCGCTGCCACATATTTGTTTAAGCTAGGCAATTAGAATAATTAGGATTGTGTTTAACCCGCTCGTGAACAGTGTCTACCTCAAAGAACACTTGGAACTGTGTCACCCTCCCGCATGAACATTATTCGTAGTACCCTTCGCAACTAGGGACGGAGACATAGTACTATTGGCAACGTCGGAAGCCGGCTAGCGGACATCGTGACCTGACCTACCGCAGGACACAAGCAGTCTACCCATTAAAGTCGATCAGGGAGGTTCGGGCCGCTCACGTCCTGGAGAGCCAAATCGCGCCCTATCCTCCCTCATGTGGTTATTAAGGATTTGCATCCTTAAGTGAGTGCGTGAACGTTAAAGGAGTATTAGCGGGTCAAATCCCCCTCCGAACTTATCAGGTGGAGTGCTGTGTGTATCATCCCGACTATCATAGTGACTAGAGGCCTCCAGCCTCCAGTGAACCAAACATTTGTGTATCAAGGGGTCACGTACGTATCTGTACCCCCTTTCCTCGGGACGCTGACCTGAAAGGAACTGGATAGCGTACACGAGAAGCCTCCTACGTGTTCAATCCTGCTCCCCCTCCACGAGGCTAATCACAAAGGATGACCTGGGTTCCCGCCGTGATCGACAACAATGATATACTTCAAAAGCATCCTGCCAGAACGAGGAACAATACCCCATGAAAGTCATCCCCTCAACCAGCAGAGACCCTCTAAGGATAATAGCAAGTAACAAGGAGTATTTAATAGATAGGACCCCTAGATAGGCGCGCAGGGAGATAGGATAGATAGGATGTATGTGTGAATCCAACTGTTAAAACCCTTATTTAATGTCAAGTAGCTTAATTTTAGTGTTTAATTATTCAATTCATTAAAACTCACAATAGGAATTCTGGGTTTCATTACCCAAAGACGGTTATCTTTATGAGTTGTCCCCACACCCCTCTTTGATTTACGTACATACACGCTTGCTGTGAGGAAGCACGCGTGGTCCCGTGTGGTAATGCGAACTCCTGGACTTCGGCTTCCCCACTGAGATTATCATCCTCCTCCATTCTTCACTCCCTTGAGGTACGTATTTCCCCACGCCCCCTCAACCACCTCCTCCTCCTTCCACTGTCCAGGAAATTTGTAATATGAGAATCACATATATAAGGATTCTACAGCACCAGTATACAATTCTTTAACACCATCTACATGTATATAAAACTAATAATAAGACAATTAATCTCAATTTACCACAGTATGAAACTAGAAGAGCGAAGCAGAGCGCGTATATCCTCTCCCTTCGACTGTTATTGACACTGCGCAGCAATGAGAAATCAGTGTTGCCACTCACAAAATGTAAAAATGCCAAGATGACCCTACGAAAAAATCCAAGAAAATCCAAGGATTATTTTTTATAGATACTTGCGAAAAACAAGGTGACATGGCTCTTGAAATGGATTGTGGCTTATTTAAAATAGGAAATTTAGCTAGAAGAGGAAGTTCTACTCACCAAATACTTTACAGACAATGGTATTATTGCAGGAAGAAGGATACTGGCATAGGGTCCTCCTCTAATTCCTCATCATCAACATCATCGGCTTCACTATGATATAAAGTTCCTGTGTTACTCTTCTTCCTGGACTCTTCCCTCTCTTTATATCTCTTCTTGTGACAGTGACCCAACTTTACATCTTTGATTAATGAAATAGATGGTTCCCACTTTTGGCAAGTCACTTCTTGTCTTGTGATGGCTTGCTTGGCCTATAGACGGTTTGCAACTGTATTTGTGTGTAGTCTGTTGCTTTGCTTAGTTTTAACTTGGTTTATTTGGGAATAATTTATTTCAATACATGCAGACGAGTGTGGCAGAGCTAATAAAATGCACATAAATGTTGCAAGAAGATTAAACTATTCTTTATTATTCCCATCTTTCACTGAAAGTAAATAATTCCAGAAAACAGTTGCAGACTGACTTAATTTATGCCTTTAAGTGTGTCTCTTGCATATAGAAGATCTCGCCATTGCTCTTGCAGCAAATCTAGCTCATCCTACTTTATCAATGTTGGAAAATGTACAGCAAGTTTTCAAAGAGATTTTAAGTCCCTTTTTGTAGAAAGAGCTTCAGCTGGTTCCGCTACCTTTAACATAGCAATGAGGCTATTTTCTTCAAAAGGAAATCTCTTTTTCATCTGCATGCACAATTCTATTAGAAACTGCTTGCAGTCATATCGAAAAAGCTCTTCCTTTTCCTGAAGAGGTTCACTTTCCATGCTTCATGGAAACTTTGTGTGCCATCAGAGACGACTTATTGCAATGCTTGAGTTTGCTGCTACATACAGTACACAAGACAGTATATTTGTCAGTAGGATCTGGTTGTACCCAATCTTTCAGTTCATCCTCCTCCATCCATTCCTTTCTAAATGCCTGCTGATACCACGTCACTTTCGCTTTTCTCTTTGGTGGGGTAACATCACCACTATACCCTGGTTCTTCAGTCACTCATAATGATTTCTAATTAAATCATGTAGGGTTGAATAACTATCAACAGGTCTCACATACCACACACGCACGACTTATGAGCTAGAGAAGACTGGCGGACTAGGAGAGAAACGTCTCAAACGTATTGAACGTGTCATGGACGCGTCAACTCATAGAAGACAACTTAGTTGGCAAGTCGTGGTTTCCAGCCTTAACTTTTCAACAATCTCATGAATTAAAATTCAAAACTTAATTTGTCCTCTGTTGTTAACATAGTGTACCTCATACTTTATTAGGTGGCAAAGAGAATATTTTATTATTAAACTAATATTTTAAGCAATTGTCTACAATTTGGCGAAAAAATCCAAGATTTGTTAATTTTTTATAGTTTATTTCCAAGATTCCAAGTTGATGGCAAAAATGCCAAGATATTGGGAAAAAAAGCCAAGGAGTGGCCACACTGTTAGAAATCGGTACGCCCCATGACTGCTTTCATGATGCCAAGGTCTAAATATACAGGTCAGACCGTTTGAATTATTTTGCGCAGCTTCTGACGTCATTAGGCTGGGTCCGTTTTCTCTTTGTGAAACACTGAAGAAAACTGTGAAACGCCAAGGAAGACAGTAAAAATAATTACCTATTTCTAGTTTTATCTTATAATTAAATTAACAAAGCCTTATCACACACCAGTAAGTAAAATCTATAACATTAAGAGTCATGTTTTTAATTCTAAATACACTTATGCAGCAATTTATGTCGTATTTTTTTTAAATATCGGTTTCCAAATTAGCTAAGTCACCCCTTTGCCTCATGAAATCTGAGACAATTGAAAATTCTAGCGCTAATAGGAAACTACGAGCCTGACTGCGAAAGGTCCCATTAAACACTCTGCGCTCATCCGTTAAGTCTTTTTGACCAAAGGGTTTAAGAAAATCTTTTTCATAGCGAAAGCTTCGTCACCAAGAAATACATTGGGTAGCACTTTCTCACTATTATGCACTTTGTCTGCAACAGGTACACACAAGAGACCACCAACAAGTTTATCGTAAAATTTAGTGTTGTCCAAGACTCCACCATCTGAGATTCTACAATTTGTACCAAAGTCACACATGATAAACTCATAACTAGCATTTGCTATTCCCATCAACACCAAACTATGGTAGCCTTTGTAATTGTAATAAAATGAGCCTGGTGGTGGAATGATCTGGACGTGTTTCCCATCCACTGCTCCTAAACAGTGAGGAAAATGCCATTTGTCTTCAAATCCCTTTGCAACATCTCTCCATTCTTCTTCCGACGTGGGAAACGGAAACAATAAGAAAAAAACAACTAAATACACTGATATTGCATTAGGCCAGTACTGGCCAACCCCACACTTGTCCTGTACTAAGTTACTGATGATAATTTCATTACTTGTTCACAAGAAGTGGAAATCAGTGACTATGAGGCGACAGTCGACCCAAGACACCCAAGACATCACTGGAAGCTAGCACCAGCTGTCAAACCAATGAACTAACATTAATCTCCAACTGTACAGAATCTGGGGTATTAACCAAAAGCAAGAAGCCTCAACGAAAGCGCAAAGTGGATCAGACTGATGCTATTTTGTCATTGATTGGAGAACATTTTAAATCATCCCGTCCAGAAGATGATTTTGATATTATGGGGAAGTACTTTGCTACAACACTTAGACATGTTGCAAAAGATCAGCGATTATATGTAGTGAAACTCATGAATGATGTACTGTTTGAGGCTCAACTTGGCAACTTGAATAGGCACTGGACATTATCCAAGCCTAATAAACAGTTGGAAGGTACATTTCCCCAGCCTGAATACCTTCCTCAAAACTCGTCACTCACAACAGGCGTGATGTCTCAGTCACTGTCTGCTAGTGAGTATTTCAGTTAATTTTATCCAATGTAGTTTTAAGACTATCAATCATGTTTTTTGACCTGACAAGCTCGATGCAAAATGTGATTTTCGCAGGAAAATTATTTTTTAGCGAAGATATTTCTACCGCTAAATTAGAATCCTCACTCGGTGGGTCTGGGCAACGCTTATCCTCAAGGGGCCCTATTGGGGCAAGGGGGACCCTTGCCCTCCACCACAAGTCTCGCACACTATACTCCATTCTCTGAGCCAGGTATGAAATTAAGCACAAGGTTTGTCAGGCAAGGAGAAGGAACTGTTTAGAGGGGTGGTTGAGGAGGGCCATTAGAGGTAAGGAGTACCTCAGGTTTGTATCAGGGAAAAATTAATTTTCCTGCGAAAATTACATTTGCTCCGAAGAATACAAACTCTTCGGTACTCCTTTCAATAGGAGACTCGGACTTAGGAAGGAAGTTGTTATATAGCCTGGAAAACCCCCGTAAGGAAAATTTAGTGTGCTAAGACTACGTTGACCAGACCCCTATACATTCCCCTCACTTTGAAGTGCACCCTTTTCTGTTCCCTGGAGTGGAGACAGACAGGTTATACTCACTGAAGGGCTTGAATTGATTCCCTTGGAATGCTTGAGAGCCCTCGGGTGAGGTAAGGGAATGTAGGAGAATAAAAAGGACTTTGGAAAGTTATCCCTGCGGTTGCCGAGCCAGAACCTGGATGAGTTGTCAGGGTCGGCTGTGTGCTCTTGGGGAGGGGCATATCATTTCAGGACTTCTTGGGCGGCCACTATGGGGCCCAAAGAGAAGTTCCCTAAAGATTCCCACATAACTTCTTTGAGGTAAAAGGAAGTGAACGTATTCTGGCTCTTCCATATATCTGCTTGAAAAGCCTGGTTGACTGACAGATTTTTTCTGAAGACTAGGGAGGTCCCCACTGCCCTCAGGTCATGGGCTTTCGCCTTAGGGCAATCTGTGTGGTTCATGTCGTAGGCTCTGCGGATGACTTCCTTGATCCAGTAAGAAATGGAATTCTTAGTGATGGGCTTCGGTTTACCTTTAGTAGAGACGAACAACCTCTTTAATTCTGGTCTAAGATGTTCGGTTCTCTTGAGGTAGGTCCGGATGGCTCGTACCGGGCATAGTACTGTTTCAGTCTGTTCTCCCCCTACAAATTCGTCTAAGGACGGAACACTAAAGGACCAGAATCTAGGGTCGGATTTGGCAGGATCTTGGTTTTTGGCAATGAATTGAGGCATGAAAGTGAAGGAGACCTCTTTCCATCCTTTGGAATGGGCGACTCTATAAGAGATGGCGTGTAACTCCCCTACTCTCTTGGAAGATGCCAGGGCTAGCAGAAAAACTGTCTTCAAGGTGAGGTCCTTCAGATGTGCCTCTCGGAGGGGTTCAGGACTAATGCCATATCCCACGGAGGAGAACTGATTTCCCTGGGGGGGGGGGCATGATCTTTGAAGTGCCTGGAGAGCATGGAAATTTCCGGTGAAAGGGCTGGGTCCATTCCCTTCAGAGAAAACACCTGATTTGGAGCTGCCCTATAGCCTTGTACTGCCGAGAGGGAGATCTTCTTGGACTTCCTGGGGAAGTGGAAGAAGGAGGCGATCTCAGGAATGGTGGCTTGATGTGGGACTATCTTCCTGGAGTGGCACCATTCTGCAAAGGCATTCCATTTCCCTTGATAAAGGTTAGCTGAGGAAGAGCGAATAGGAGCGGACATATCCTCCGCCACTTCTCTGGGAAAACCCTTCTTTAGGAGGATCCGGACCATAGTCTGAACGCGTGAAGATTGAGTGCTGAAGGGTTCTTGTGCCAAGCCCCGTTGATGGGTTGATGTAGAAGATCTGGTCTTCCCTGAAGGGCCAGAGGCTCTTCTACTGCTAGATCGAGGGCGTCTGGAAACCATGGGGCTTCGGGCCACCAAGGAGCGATCAAAGTCATCCGAAGGTTGGATGCGTTTCTTGCTCTCTGGAGTACCTTGTGGAGCAAGGGAAACGGTGGGAAAGCGTAGGTGTCCAGGTTGTCCCAACTTTGCAGAAGAGCGTCTTCTCCTGCTGCCAGAGGATCCGGGAGAGGGCTGAAATATATTGGGAGTTGGTGATTCCATCTCGTGGCGAAAAGGTCCACTAGAGGGGAGCCCCATTTGCTGAGGATGAAGTTCGCTACTTCTTGATGGAGGGACCATTCTGTGCTGATTATCTGATTCTTCCTGCTGAGGTGGTCCGCCCAGACATTCCTCTTCCCTGGGATGTAGCGGGCTTTGAGTGACACTTGGAGATTCTCGGCTAGGTTGAGGATGTCCATCGTCAGAAGGCATAGTTCCTGGGAGACTGTGCCACCTTGCTTGTTCAGGTAGGCTACTACCGAGTAATTGTCCGACATTATGCCCACTACTTTCCCCGAGACTTGATCCTTAAAGTGACGGAGAGCCAGGAGTACTGTTTCAACTCTAGCCAGTTGATATGGGCTGTCCGCTCGACTGTGGACCAGGAACCGCTGATGTGATCGTCGTTGAGGTGGGTTCCCCAGCCCTCCTTGGAGGCATCGGAGAACAGGAGGACTTCGGGGGGAGATGGGCCGAGGGGCATCCCCACGAGCAGGTTGCACGGGTCCTTCCACCAGAGAAGAGACTCCTTGATTTCTTCGGTGAGGGAGATGTGTTGTAGGGGTTCTCCCTCTTGCGGGGCCCACTGAAACTTGAGGAGCCACTGTAGCGGTCGCATTCTTTGTCTGCTCCTGGGGATTGGTCTCTCTACGGAGGCCATATGGCCCAGGAGGATTTGGCATTGTTTCGCCGTCAGGAACCTGGTCGATAGTGCCTGTCCAACTAGGGAAGTGAGATTCTGGATCCTCTTTTCTACTGGGAAGGACTTCATTAGGGAGGAGTCCAGGACCATACCCAGGTACGTGACTCTCTGTCTTGGTAAGAAATCTGACTTCTCCGGGTTGACTACGGTGCCCAATTTCCGGACGAAGGTTAGGACCATTCTCAGGTGTTCTTGGCATAGCTGGGCGGAATGTGCAAGGATCAGCCAGTCGTCCAGGTAACGGAGTAGGCGAATTCCCCTGGAGTGGGACCACGCTGAAACGAGTTTGAACACTCTGGTGAAGACTTGGGGTGCTGTGGAAAGTCCGAAGCATAGGCAGGTGAACTGGAAAGTGTTGCCCCTGTGGACGATTCTGAGGAATTTCCTGGAGGAGTGATGCACTGGTATTTGGAAATAGGCATCTTGGAGGTCCAGCGACACCATGAAGTCCCCTTCCCTGATAGACGCCCTTACGGACTCTGGGGTGTCCATTCGGACCTTCGTCAGGGAAAGGAACTTGTTGAGTGTAGACAAATCGATGACTGGTCTCCACCCCCCTGTTGTCTTTTCTACTAGGAATAGCCTGAGTAGAACCCTGGGTCCGGAGTCGAGACTTCTTCTAAAGCTCCTTTCTGGAGCAGAACGAAGATTTCCTCCGCTAGGGGCCGCCCGCGAGCCGAGTCTGGGTGGTAGCTGCTGACTTGGATGGGATAGGGAGAGAGGTTTGGGACAGTGTGAAAGGGAAGACGATAGCCTGCCTTGATGACTTGTAGGGTCCAGTCTTCCGCCCCGGCCTCTTCCCATGCTCTCCAGTAGAGGGAGAGGCAACCCCCCTATCTTGTGCGGACGGGCTGGCGAATTCCTAGAATTTTCTTGGGGGGGGGGGGAGTCCGGAGCCTCTATGTTTGCGTCTAGGTTCTCTAGTCGGAAAGGGGCGGGGCTTTTCTGTCTACATTTTCGACTTGGAGTGGAGGGGTGGCCTTTCTTCTTTCTTCGAGTGAGGAAACGGCTATATTTGCGTCTGAGGGGTCCTCGGGGCTGATAGGGAGGGGTTGGCCTTGGTCTCGAGGTAGGGACGGCTACTCTCTCGATGGCTCTGTTATGCATCAGTTGGTTTTTGTTTGTGATTGCTGAATCCACCATGTCCGGGGGAATCAGCATACGGGTTAGAAGGGGGACCCTCTTCAATGGAGCATAAATTTCTCTGAGGAGGGAATCACTGGGGTCTCCTAGGATGGTGTCTCTCCTGCGTGACTCGATGTTGGCCCAAGACGTTGAGAGGCAGGCCGCTTGATGCTTCAGGGCTCTGCTCGAGCTTTCCAATAGAGCCTGGAGGTTGCATTCCTCCTGGGGTTGCAGCTCGGGTAAAAACTCCTTTACTGAAGCCAAGACGCGTTCCAGCCAGGAGTTCACCGCGAGAGAGCCAGGCCCTGAACGAGGTCCCTGGATTCTCTGCCGGAAAGGATGACGTTTCTTCTGAGCAGGGAATCCACGTCCGCTTTGACAAGCTCTGGTAACCGAGCCGGGATCAAGGCTTCTTTAAGGTTTGTCCCTGATGGGATGTAGAAGCGTTTTTGCTGTTCCACTGGAACAGAGCGCCAGCGCGGTTTCTCGGTTGTCCGGTTTGCGAGTGCGTCAAAGGCCTGGTTCATGGCTCTTACCGTCTATGTACTCCATGGGAGTTGGATTGGAGGTGGTTTTGTTGTTTGAGAATTGCCCGTCCTGAAGATTTCCGACTCGAACGTGGCTTCCTCTTCTTGTGGAGGGCTCAGTTGATTAGCTCTCCTAACTTTAGAGAGGATCTCTGAGAAGGAGGGTTTAACAACCATCGGGGATTCCGACTGGGAATCCTGCGAAGTTTGGTAACTTGCCCTCTCATCCCCGGTGCTGTGGACGTCGTCGTCGTCGTAGCTGGAGTCTGTCCGGTCAGCGAGAAACACCGCGTCTTCATCCTCGTCCCTGATCGGTTCGGGGGGGTGTTGGGTTTCCGATCAGCTGGAACATGTTCTAGGGGGGGGGGGTGCTCTTGTGGGCGTTGAATCCTTGCGAACTTCGAAGTTCATCAGGAACTTTTCCTGAGTTGCCCGGATGAATTCGCGTTGTTCATCCATCATCTGTTCTCTCATTGTGTTAAAGAGGGAATAGATAGTGGGGAGAAGTTCCTGTAAATGCCCGCTTGGAGAGTCGCGATTAGGTTCAGATGGTCCGGGGGACCCTAAGGAGAGGCTCTCTCTTCTGGTAGAGGTGGGTTTATCCGCAAGTAACGTGCGCGTAGGCCCACCTCTGTCCTCGTGATCAAAGGGCATGGAAAGGTCTCCGTTGATCACCCGTCTCTTCCTAGGATGGGTTTTATGCGTACTGCGGGATTCCTGCGTAGAAGAGGCTGAGGGGCTCTTTGTCTTCGAACCCGGTTCTTTGTCCGTGTCGGCGTCGAGTTTCCGGGATGGGTCGAGGGCAAGCCGCAAACGACCTCATCCGGGAAAAATCTCGTACAGGAGCGGTAGCTAGAGGTGGCCGGAGGCGCATGTCCGTCTACGCTAACCGTCCTGGTTAAGGAATAGAGGACAACTTGGCCTGAGAATGACTCGAGGTGGAAGTTGTACAACTTTCCTGTCTACTACGCTTTGGAGGGAGAGAATTGCTCGTCTCCTCTGAAGCCGTAGTCTGCCTTCTCTTGTTTTTTGGGGGGTGAAGGTGGAAGCCATTTCCTATACTTGCGCACCTTTTTCCCTGCATGCACTTTCCTGTGAACATGAAAGTACACGGACCACTGACTATCATCCCACTGAATGCACGTCTCACACGAGGATGAAGGTGAACACCTGAGAGCTCTACACTAGATACACCAAATGTGAGGATCCGCTTGGGCTGGCGGTAAGGGGGTGAGACAAGGGTATCTCCCTTCGGCGAAGGCACACAACCTATCTTGAACAACAACAATACTGGAACCAGATTCCATACTTACAGTGAAGGGTAGGATACCCGGTGGCGGTTAGGGGAATAATACAGGAAAAGGAGAGGGCAATCAAGAAATTCCAGGACACAGGATGGCGTAGGGAAACCTCGATGAAATTGAAGGACGACTAACTCCTTAGCGTCCTGGGAGTGAGCTGGCGACAATCGAAGCGGGTTGCTTGATTTTCGGCACACAACGTAAATATTGAACCGTTGATTAATTAACGGTTCGCTGCCGTGCTAATAAGGGTTTTTGACTGAAAATCGGTCCAATAAGGGGGAAACCGATAAAAACTAAATAGGTATAGTAGAGAGATGTTGACTCGTTGACTACCGCGAAGAAAATGAAGTATAGTGTGCGAGACTTGTGGTGGAGGGCAAGGGTCCCCCTTGCCCCAATAGGGCCCCTTACTGAGGATAAGCGTTGCCCAGACCCACAGAGTGAGGATTTTAATTTAGCGGTAGAAATATTTGCGCTACGCGAAGTATCCTAATGTAAGGAGTACCGAAGAGTTTGTATTCTTCGGAACAAAGCCTAGTTTAAGTTTCCTATTTTCATATGGTTTTTCAGTTGACAGGTTCACGAAAAAGTAAAACTACAATGACGCATATTCTTTGTTTTCACTGCATTCCACTGGTTTCGCATTTTTGGCAACTTCAATAAAGTTCTTACCTTCATAAAGTTTATATATAATGTCCTGTAGATTGCTTGACATGTTTCTGGTATTGCAGCACTTAATGCTTGGGGGGAAATTATTGTTGAAAACTTTATATCTTCATAGCTTCTTCCTGTTGCTAAAAACCTGAGAGTTGCAGTAAGCGCACATGGGGACTAATGGCTTTTCTCATACAAGTATCTTGCTTCTCTATGAGAGGTGCAACTAGTGACAGGAGGTTCCGATACCTTTCTTCATCCATACGTAGATAGTTAAACCAGTCATTCGACTCCAGCCGTAGTTCTGACAGCAGATTTATATGTGAAAACTGATCCCTCTGTAAAATCCATTGTTTACACCACTTTCTTTTCAATTTCTTCTAGTCTAGTTTTCTTTTTCTTGCTATTAATGTCACAGCCAAACCAGCTAGGAGGTCTTCCTTGGTTGTATACTTGCTCCCGTTAACCTGAACCAAAGCTAACTGAACTGTTTACACAGACTTGTCTGAATAGTGTGGAGGCAAAACCTGTGGGCAGATTTATTTGTTCAGATTTGGTCTGTGCAGACAAGTCTGATTGAAAGTCTGTGCGTTTGTAGTGCCCTTTATAGCAAGTCGCGAGTCGCGTTCACTCCAGGACACGACATCTCTAAGCAGCAGTCCTCTCCAAGCTTCAAGTTCCCCTTCGCTCTCAGACTACGACCTTCCTTTCGAGCTTAGTGTTCATTAAAAACCCGAGTGCCTTAGTGTTATTGTGAGTTTCATTTCCCTGGCTTGTCTGAACCATATCACGACAGGGGATGCGTGGTAGTATACCCTTTGCCGTCTAGGCTACGACGTCACACATACCCAACTAATCACCGTTCGTAAATAAGACACGCACATTACCAAGGTCTAAGTAAACAGGTCTAACCGCTGGAGCAGTTCTGCGCAGCTTCTGACGTCAATTGGATGCGTCCATTTTCTCTTTGTGATACACTGAAGAAAACTGTGAAACGCCAAGGAAGACAGGAACTATAATATTTTATATATATATATATTATATATTCATATATATAGACAGAAACTATGATATTTTATATATATTTATATATATATTTTATATAATATTTGTCAGAATATAACTAATTGAGTGGAGCGGTGCGAGCGAAGGCGACGTCATTTTCGAACGACGGACCAACTTCAACTGACAGCTATAGGACCCGCTAACCCCACTTTGAACAGCCAGGTGACGTTCACGGGCTCGCTGCGCCAACTCCCTCGAAATTCGGTCGGAAGTGGTTAGACCTTATATTCTTAGATCTTGCACATTACAACGCTAAATTTCTGATATACGTCGCTAGTCGATATATTTTTATATACTGGCCATCGTTATAAATATGATGGCCAGTACAAATAACGTTCATATTGAGTATCAAAGCTAAAAAAAAAAAAAATCCTGAGTAATGGTATGAGTATTCATCTCAAAGAGCGAGTGGACGTTCGTGAATTCGAGTACTAGCGTTGGTAATTGGATTCTTCAACTTTCCTCGGATTCGTGGGATCCGAATTCAGTACTCTGATGAAAAAATAATGCCCATAATAAGGAACATTACCAACACGTCGTCTCTCACTTTTATTTTTTTCTCCACCAATTCCATGTCATATTTCTCTGTCTCTTTAGGTTATTTCCTCTCACCGGTTACTTCTTTCCGATTCGTGTTTTCATACATCCAAGATAATATTATCGCCAAAGACCTTTGATTATAGTTTACAAGGATCATATACGTGTTAAAATGCTTATCAATGTCATATTTATTACTTAATCATGCCAAATATGAATGAATTGATTGGTTATAACTATAAGAAAAAGAAAGTCATATCACTTTATGAAAGTTTCGATTTGCTGGCAGAAATGGGAGCTTTCGCAGTCAGGCTCGTAGATTCCTATTAGAGCTAGAATTTTCAATTGTCTCGGAATTAATGAGGCAGAGGGGTGACTTAGCTAATTTGGAAACCTATATTTAAAAAAAGATACGCCATAAATATTTGCATAAATGTATTTAGAATTAAAAACATGACTCATAATGTTACAATTTTTACTTACTGGTATGTGATAAGGCTTTGTTAATTTAATTATAAGGTAAAACTAAAAATAGGTACTTATTTTTTAATTGTTTTTACTGAAGTAACTATGAGCACTAAAAATAAGAGGATATCGATTTGGGTTTGTGCATTCTATCTGAGAGTGTTGAAAAATAATGGATATCACTGTCACGTCCTGTATATATGGATAATCAATGAGCTAAAAAATTACAACAGTGGTGGCGGACGTACGAAGTTAATAACAGTTTTGTAAAATATATCCTCTTAGATCTGCTGGGAGCTATTTTCAAACAAATATGACTAATTATACGTGTGCCGTGGCAATCTGAACTTCAGATTCAAGAAAAAATAAGAGGGAGACAAAGTTTATCGTATCGAAAAAATTAAGTTTTCGATGTAAAATTATATTTTCGATACATTACATGGATTTGCCTATTGCTTGGTGCATTCAAATGAAAGTATATATCAGTATACGTCCATTGAAGTCGATAGAAAATGACAAATTGTTTGGCTTGATACAATTATAGGCTGTTTTACGAATATCATCTGTGATTATAAATAGAGGCTCAAACAATGTCATATGCCGTTTGCAATCATGAAATTAATTGACTTAAATTTCAGACACAATAATGTACAACGATACACCTCTGTAAGCTTATAAAACTTGCCCAAAAAAGTATTTATTTTCCGGCAAGAATTACAAGATCTGGCGGTGTCTGGTATTAACTTGCTCACTGCGAAAGCTCTATTCACAAACCAACTGCAAGAACCAGTTATTTGCAATAAACATGGCGATAAGACTAGGTACCTGGTACGCAAATGTGGGGAGAAGGGTATTTCCACTCTTCGCAAGAAATGTTATTAGAATTGAACCACCCAAGGTAATTTCCTTAACAGAAAGGTAGAATAGTATGTCATTAATATTCTTCATTTATTATTTTATAGAGAAGCAGGTGTCGGCAAGTGTTAGACCTACTTATAACTTAGCTGCTACCAATATGGTGCTATAGTATAGGCAGAAATAGGTATTAAGGCATTTACAGTGGACGAATGTCTGAAGTGTAAAGGGTTCAGCTTACCTGGCAGGGCCATAATATTTCAGCAGTATGTTTCAACAACAGGACGTAATTATTTACTGAACTGGCTGATAGAGCGTACCCTTAAATCCTAATTAGTCTATTTGCCATTTGGCATAGAAGACTACCTTGGGTATACGGCTGCTGTATTTTCTAGATAGTAGAAATTGTTTGTTGATTGTGGGGTGTTTGAGATGTTAAGTAGATTCAGCTGAAGAGTTCATCTCCTAAAGCAATAATGAGTTTGCTCTTAAATTGTACAAGTGATTGGGCTTCTACGTGAGATGTAAATGTTCAGTGTCTGGCTACTCGATGTGAAAAGAATTTTCTGCAGACTAGTGCTAATTTGATGTGCTGAGGATGAGTTTTGTATTGGTGATCTCTTGTGATAGGATGAGGAGAGGAGTAGGATGTTTATGGGATGGATGGGAGAAAGACCATGAACATTTTTGTAGCACAAAATGATATAATTCCTAAATAGTCTGCTTTTGATGGAGAAGAGATTTATTGTTAAATGTTCAGAGTAAGGTAAGTCACCAAAACCAGTCACCTACTTGGTCCTATGCTGGACTGACTCCAGCTGATACGTGTCACCCACAAATCCAAGATTCCAAACTGTTGAGGCAAAGTCCAAGGTACGCTGTTTAACCAAAATGAAGAGAGTGGTCATGAATTGTAGGGAGTGGCACAATGTAGATTTGAGCAGATTGATGGTAACAACTTCAGCCTTGTGCACAGTATATGACTATATCTGATGTGTTTATGGAATCTGAGCTGGGAGTCAACAATTAGACCAAGATCTTTGTGAGCAGTCTTTGGAGTGATGGGAGAGTTATCCAAGAAGTAAACACTTGTTAACTCAATGAGTAATACAGCAAATTTAAAGTCCCAGGATGTAGGTGTGGCAGACAGGGTGTTGATAGCTTCCTGCAAGGTTGGGCCTGGGGATAAATTAGCCAGGTGAGGATTTAGCAGAAAAGTGGTGATACAACTTTAGGTCATCGGCAAAGAGTATATATTTGTAGGATAAACTAGCTCCAAGGTGGTTGACAAAGGTCAGGAACAGAAAAAGGACCCAGGACAGAACCCTATAACACTCCACTGGGGACAGGCTTAGGAGTATTTTTTTTTTAGAAGTGCACACCTATTAGAAAATTGGTATTATTTTAGTTGTACACAGCTACATGATATATCATATGGCACTAGAAAATTAAATACGTAAAGTATAATACATGAACGTCATATGCAATTTTCTTGGCAGAAAAAAAGAACTTGCTCCAAGCAAATTTACTAACGAACAAAGCCACTAGGATACAGTATGGATGCCATGCCAGTCCAGTCATTATCAGATGACAGCTTTCACGTTGTGGACTGGGTGTTCTCCAACTCCAGGTGACATTAATAAGCACTGTTACAAAGACAATAGGGCTTCCTTGGACTTTATGAGAGAACATGGGTTTCTGCTGTTGTTTGTTAATTGCCCAAGGTACAGTAATAATCAGGCCATTAACATCTGTGACGATGACAACGGCCCGGATGATCTTGAGAATTTGAGGTGCTGAATTACTAAATGTAGGTTGGTTAGGTTAGAATAGACTAATTCAGCCCTGTGTAACCTGCGGCCCTTTCTCCTAAAAATAGATAAGCTATAGTGCGGCCCTCAGAGAGGGAGAGAGAGAGAGTGTTACCAACTAAAGCCCACCGAAAGTTTGACTAAATTCATATTCTTGTGTACAATTTTCACCATATTTTTTCTATTTCATTCACAAAGGTACAGATTTTAATTATATCAGAACAGAAAAATAACTTATTACTTGAAATTTTTAATTATTAGATTGAGTGGTCCTTGGCTGTCTTTCATTTGCTAATTAATGGTCAGGAAAATGTCTGTTTGATAATTCTTATGTTAATGATCCCAGTTGACCAATATTAAGTAATTATTTATGTTTGTACATTATAATAATAAGGTACGAGCCTTTCATTTGCTCATTTATAGTAAGGAAAATACATTTGTTTTGGACAATTCTTATTTTTGTGATCCCAGTTTTGAATAAAATCACTAACAAACTAATTGTCTATCTTTATCAGTATAATCTAACACAATACGTCTTCGATTGAAGTAAATAACATGAAATAGTAAGGTTATGTGGCCCTCCATACCAACAGAGTCGTGACTAGTGGCCCTTTGGGAAAATAGGTTGCACACCCTTGGACTAATTTATCATCCTTTCATTTCTTCAACCTCAGCACCCATCAAAACAAACATGGCGTATCATTCAACCGCTGCAACTTCATTTGTTAGAAATAGGTTCTAGCAACTTTTTTTGTTATTGATTTCTGCCAAGAAAATAGCAGATTACATTGATCTGTTATAATTTACAAAATTAACAATTAATTTTCTATTTTACTATTTTACTATTAGAATTTTGGTGGGAATAGGGTCATTATTTGTATGTGTATATAGGGATGCTGTGCTGCATTGATATACCTAATGCCTTGTTTGATTTCAGATGCTTTGCTCTTCTATGACTGAAGATAAGCCCAATTTTCCTGGGTCACGTTCACAATGGACAGAAAAGCTAGAATTTGTTCAACCAGATTTATACGATGGAATCCCTGTCTATAGGGTCATGGATCGCAATAGTGATGTCATAAACCCAGATCATGATCCACAGGTTGGTTTGGTGATTGGTATAGAATAGTTTGGATGATCTAAAACATTCCCCTTTCCTGTGGATTTACCTTTGCAAGATTCAATCTGTAGGATGAGAGAAGTATATGAGAGGTACAAAAAAAGGGGAAGTAAAGCATAAGATAAAGGAGGCAAAGAGGAGAGTAGATGTGAAATGGGATAAGAGTACATACATACATATACCAAAGGCTTTTTCCCCCTTACATGGGGGGTAGCCAAAAAGAAAAAAGCATAGAAATCACTCCCACCCATTTCATTTCCCATATATTCCACTCCCCTCCACCCCCTCCCTCCCTCCTATCTTGGCACCTCCTGGATGACGGGTCATCCCTGCATCTTGTCCACTGCCCTGGGTCAGAAGCAGTGTCGCAAGACACAGCACATCCAGAGCAAGGCCGCTTCATAAAATTCGGCGACCCCCCCTCTCCGTCCCCTTATGCAGAAAAGGAGAAGACGGGGAGAAATCCCTTCAGGCTGCGTCAAATTTTTTCTCATACATACTTCCTCACCCCCCATCCCCCACCCACTCCCCCTCATGCATCACAGCCTCATCTATACACAACCCTTCTCCATTCACCCCTATCTTCTGTCCTCTCCTGTCCTTCCTCTACAGACATTCCTTTCTTTTGTAAAGCCCCTTTCACCCCATCCATCCATCTCGTCCTAGGACGCCCCCTCATATTCACTCTTCCACCTCTGCCCTCCACACTTCTTTTACTAATCTTTCTTCACTCATTATTTACATGTGTCCAAACCATCCTAATACTCTTTCATCAACCCTATCTCCCAGTTCCCTTTTCACCCCTGTTCTCCTCCTCACCTCATTTCTCACTCTATCCAGACTAGTAACCCCTATCATACTTCTTAGACATTTCATCTCAAACACGTTCAAACTCCTTCTCTCTTCCTGTCTCATGTTCCATGTTTCTGCCCCGTACATTGGTGTTGGCACAATCACTCCTTCATATAACCTGCTCTTAGCCTCCATTCCCAGATGTCTATTTCTCATTACACTTTTTAATCCACCAAGGCATTTACTCGCTTCTCTCAATCTACATTCTACCTCCACCCCCACTCCTCCCTTTCCTGTCACATTCGCACTCAAGTATCTAAAACTATTCACTTCCTCCAGTTTCTCACCCTTAATGCTCACTTCCAGCCTACTGTCACTCTCTCCCCTTGTACATCTCATCACCTTACTTTTGCCCACATTTATCTTCAGCTTCCTTCTTTCACACACCTTCTCAAACTCTGTCACTAACTTCCTCAATCCCTCCTCTGATCCTACTACAAGCACAGTGTTTTCAGCAAACAACAGCTAGCTCACCGCCCACTTTTCTCCATTTTCTCTAATCATCTCCAACCCCTGACCCACTATCCTTGCATTCACCTCTCGCACCACGCTATCCATGTAAAGATTGAACAGCCAGGGTGACAAAACACATTCCTGACGAAGTCCCACCTTTACCTCAAACCATTCACTCTCTCCATTTCTAATCCTAACGCAAGCTCTACTACTCTCGTAAAAACTCTTGACTGCACTTAACAGCTTTCCTCCTATCCCATATATCTGCAATACCTCCCATAGAGCCTTCCTGTCTACCCTGTTATAAGCCTTTTCCAGATCCATATAACAGAAAATTTTGAAAGTAATAAAAAGATATTATGGAAGGAAATTAATATAGGAAGGGGAGGCAAATCAAATAGAGAAGAAAAGGTAAAAGGTGCAGATGGAGAGATGATAATGGAAGAGACAGCAGTCAGAGGAAAATGGGCAGAATATTTTAGGGAGTTGCTAAATGTGAAGAGGATAGGGAGGGAAAAGTAGTTGCATTAGAAAACAATAAGAAAATGACTGATGAATGAGGAAAATGGAGGAGAAATAAGGAAAGATGAGGTGAAAGCAGTTATTAAAATGATGAGAGCAGGTAAGAATAAGACAGCTGGGTTAGATGGGTGTCATGTGGAGTGTCTTAAAAAGGTAGGTATAATGATGGTGGACTGCTCGGTGAGGTTTAAAGTTTGTCAAAAAAAAAAAGAGGGTAGAGTGCCAGAGGACTGGAGGAGTGCCTGAATAGTTCTGCTTTACAAGGGAAAAGGATAAGTGTGAGTGAAGTAGTTTCAGAGGCATCAGTTTATTGAGTGTAGTTGGGAAGGCTTATTGGAGGGTTTTGATTGAGAGGATTAGGAGAGGAACAATGTCGATTTGGGACAGGGAGGGGTTGCATTTATCAGATTTTTGTGGTAAGGCAGATATCTGAGAAAGCTTTAGGAAAAGGTTAGGATTTTTTTGGGCCTATATGGATTTGGAAAAGGCTTATGGCAGTGTAGAAAGGATGGCACTGTGGGAGGTATTGCAGATATATGGGATTGGAGGAAAGCTGTCAAGAGCAGTTAAGAGTTTTTACAAGAGTAGTAGAGCCAGTGTTAGAATTAGAAATGGAGAGTGAGTGGTTTGAAGTAAAGGTGGCACTTGGTGTTATGTTGCCTTGGCTGTTAATTCATATATGGATGGGGTGGTGTGAGAGATAAACACAAGGGTAGTGGGTCAGGGATTAGAGATGGTTAAAGAAAATGGAGAAAAGTGGGAGATTGCCAGTTGTTTGCTGACAACACTGTGCTTGTGGTAGTATCAAAGGAGGGATTAAGAAAGTTAGTGACAGGGTTTGGGAAGGTGTGCAAAAGAAGGAAGTTGAAGAAAAATATGGGTAAAAATAAGGTGATGAGGTGTACAAGGGGAGATGGTGTCAGCAAATTGAAGTGAGTATTAAAGGAGAAAAATTGGAAGAAGTGGGTAGCTTTAGATACTTGGGTGTGAATGTGGCAGGAAAGGGAGGAGTGGAGGTAGAAGTAGAATGTAGATTGAGAGAAACAAGTAAATACCTTGGGGATTAAAAAGTGTAATGAGAAATAGACATTTGGGAATGGATGCTAAGAGGAGATTTTATGAAGGAGTGATTGTGCCAGCGGCACTGTATGGGGCACAAACATGGAACATAAGAGAGGAAAAGTTTAAATGTGTTTGAGATGAAATACCTGAGAAGCATGGTAGGGGTTACTAGGCTGGATAGAGTGAAAAATAAGGTGAGGAGGAGAGCAGGGGTGGAAAAGGAGCTGGGAGATAGGGTTGATGAAAGGTATTGGGATGGTTTGGACACATGGAAAGAATGAGTGAAGAATGATTAGTATAAGAGGTGTGGAAGACAGAGATGGAAGGAGTGAACATGAGGGGGGGTGACCAAGGATGAGATGGATGGAAGGGGTAAAATGGGCATTGGAAAAGAGGGAAATATATATTGAGGAAGGAAGGGAAAAGACAGAATATAGGGGTGAGTGGAGGATGGTTGTATATGGATGAAGCTGTGATGCATTGAGGGGAGAGGGTGGGGGATGGGGGGTGAGGGAGTATGAGTGAATGATATTTTGATGCAGCCTGAAGGGATTTCTCCCTATCTTGTCTTTTTCTGTATGAGGGAATAGAGAGGGGAGGGGTCGCTGAATAAATGAAGCGGCCTTGCCGTGAATGTACTGTGTCTTGCTGCATTGATTCTGATCCAGGGCAGTGGGCAAGATGCAGGGATGACCTCTCATCCAGGAGGAGCCAAGAAAAGAAAGAGGGAGGGGTGGTGAATGGGAGTGGAGCATGTGGGGTGGAAATAGGTGGGAGTGGATTTATGCCTTTGATCTTGGCTACCTCCCTTGTAAGGGGGAGAAAGCTGTTGGTATATGTAAGATTCATTCAAAGTGCAATGAGAAATAGGCATTTAGGAATGGATGCAAAGAGGAGATTGTGTTGATAGCACTGCATGAGGCAGAGACATGGAATTTAAGAGAGGCTGAGAGGAAAAGTTAAAATGTATTTGAGATGAAATGCCTGAGAAGTATGGTGTCAGTTACCAGGTTGGATTGAATGAGAAATGAGGAGGTGAGAAGAATGTGGGATGGAAAAGAAGATGGCAGATAAGGTTGATGAGAGAGTATTGGAGATGTGAAAAAAATGAATGAAGAAGGATTAGTAAAAGATGTGTGGAAAGTGAGGTGGATGGAGTGAACATGAGGGAGCAACTGAGGATGAGATGAATAGATGGAGTAAAAGAGGTATTGAGGAGGAGGGGGATGTCTGTTGAACAGGGAAGGGAGAAGGTGGGAGATAGGGGTGAGTGGAGAATGACTATGCATAGGTGATACTGTGATGCATGGAAGGGAGTGGAAGGGGGATATGGGTTTAGGGAGCAATTATGTGTGAATGATATTTTGACACAGACTGAATGGATTTGCCATTTTTCTGCATAAGGGGGGCAAAGAGGGGGGTTGCCAATTAAGCGAAGTGGTCTTGCTGTATTGCTTCTGATCCAGGGTTGTGGGTAGGATACAGGGATGATCTGTCATCCATGAATATCTAAAATGGGAGGGAGGAAAGGGTGGTGGATGGGAGTGGAATGGG
The DNA here is from genome assembly GCF_046742065.1 of Oratosquilla oratoria. Taxonomy (NCBI): domain Eukaryota; kingdom Metazoa; phylum Arthropoda; class Malacostraca; order Stomatopoda; family Squillidae; genus Oratosquilla; species Oratosquilla oratoria. The sequence goes on along the minus strand of NC_134808.1, from coordinate 12,573,184 downwards.
TGGGGACTTTGGCTACCTCCCTGGTAAGTGGGGAAAAGCCCTCGGTATATAGATAGAAGAAGAATTTTGTATGCCTTGTTCTTACATTCCATTGGGAACCACTTGTGCTTTTCCACCTATCTATGACTTGGATTTTAAGTGAGTTTCAAGACCCTCACCCCATGTACATTTTGTCACTTCCCCACTACATTTACTTTCAGCATCATTCTCTCACATGTCTACCCAAACTCCACCACTTAATTTTTTAGTCTGTCATCTGACTTGGCTTCATGTGCAGTGTCAGCTGGAAACAACAACCAGCTCACTTCCCACTTTCCTTCACTGTCAGCATCCCCCTTGCTTAGTATCCTTGCAGGTATACTTTACTGCCCCATCCTTGTACACTTTGAACAATCATGGTGATATAACACAATCCTGGTGCAGTCTCAACTTTACCTCAAACCTTTTGCTGTATCTATTCCCTACCCTTATGAGTACACAAGCTATACTACTCATGTAAAAACTTGATCATCCCTGACAAACTCCCCCTCTCCCAGACATCCACAATACATCCCACAATTCCTGTGTCAACCTGATCATACACTTCCAAATCTATAAAAGCTCAAAAGAATTTACCCATTGCCAAAAATATTTACATTTTTGTTTTACTATGACAAATTTATTTATGCACCCTCTTCATTTCCTAAACCAACACTACTTTTCTTTACTTCCTCTGTTCCCCTTACAATTCTTTCAGTTCATAACCTCCCACTCCTCAATTATACCTCTACAGCATGGTTCCCAACAATCCATAAAGTGAATACAACTTTCAAACCTTACAGGATGGAATACTGAAAGTAATACAGTAACAGGACGTACCAAAACCTCCCCAGTTGGACACGTACAGAAATCAAAATCATTCCCAATTGGACACCTGCCTACAGATATCAAAATCCTCCCCATATATCTATCACACTATCAGATATCAGCATTAGTAAGGTAGAAGTAGTCAAACAGATTGAAAGACTTAAAGCTACAAAATCCCTAAGTCCTTAAGAAATTTTTCTGAGAGTGCTTAAAGAGCATAAATTTTAAATTTGTGACCAGTTAACAGAAATATTTAATAAGTCAGTAGACACTGGTTTTGTGCCTATTGCTTGGGGGAAGGCACACATTGTTCCTATTTTAAAAAAGGAAATGACATCAGTTATAGATAAAATGTTTGAATCAATAATAGTTAACCACTTCCATACGGTGACGCCTACGTAGGCGTCATGAGGAGCAAGTGGGTACGCGATGATGCCGACGTTGGCATCTTGATTATATTTATTGTAGTCGTACCTATGTAACCTCCATTCTCTCTAAACTGGCTTCATCATATTTTCTATGGTTATCAAAGTTCACAGGTGAAAGAGAACGAACGATTGAGCACTGACTATTTTTTATAATGCGATTATTATGACGCAACATCGCATGTCGGGCAGCTAATGCTGCCAGACGTGCAATGTGCCCGGAGTGAAGAGGTTAATAGACTCGGAGATCACATGGAGACAAAATTTGATTCATGACTCTCATACACAAAACTAGAGGGAGTTGAGTGACCGACAATGTAACCATCTTTGTATCTATTTATTTTATTTTTTCATGATCAGTGACAAAAATGGAAGAAAAAAATGAAGGATATAGGTAAAAAGAACCAACAAAAAGATGTCTAGACATAAGTATAATTGAGTCAACACTTGGAGTCTTACTGAAAAAAACGTGCCTGAACGAGACCCCAAAGACATACCAAAGGTTTGATAGAAATGTTTTCTCAGGATTTAACAAGGATAATAACAATATGTGTAGAGGGATAGATATGTATAGAGAACCCAGGTTTAAAAATATAACAAGAAATAGGGAAATCAATGAATTGTTAGATGAAATAATTGAACTCAAAAGTGAATGCAAAAGTATATACAAAGAAGTAGCCCTATTAAGAAAGGCCAATGAAAATAACAGGGAAATAGATGAGTTGAAAATGGAACTAATTAGGATAAAAGGAGAAAATAAAAGATTGAAAAATGAAGATATGAATAGGAATGAGGCATTAAAGAAAGATGAAGGATATACAGGCAGTGACTGAGAAAATGGAAGAAAAGATCAAAGAAAATAACTTCCAAGAAATAAAGAAACAGTGGAAAGTAGAACAGGAAAGTAAAAAATGATCTTTTAAAGAAATAGTGGAACAGCAGGTCAAGGAAGGAAAGGAAAGGTCAAGCAGGCTAAGGAAACGGTAATCCAAGTGATTTAAGAGAAAGGTAATTTGATTAGGGATACAGTGGACAAAAAATGATGCATTGTAATCTATGGTATTAAAGAAAAGCATGATGTTCCTAGGTATCAAAGAGAAAAAGAGATCGCTAAAGAAATTCTGAAAGGGATTCAAGAGGAGGGACAAAGTCAAAGAAGCTTATAGAGTAAGTAGATACTCAAAAGAAAAACAATATAGGCCACTAAAAGTAAAGCTTAGGTCACAAATGGGGTAAGAGTATGACAGAAAATTTTAAAAGTAATAAAAAGATGTTTTGGAAAGAAATTAAAAAGAGGAAGAGGAGGTGAATCAAGTAGAGAAGAAAAGGTAAAAGGTGCAGATGGAGAGATGATTATGGAAGAGAAGGTAGTAAGGGGAAGATGGGCAGAATATTTTAGGGAGTTGCTAAATGTGAAGGAGGATAGGGAGGGAAAGATAGTTGGAGTGGGAAATGCTAAGAAAATGAGAGTGATGAGTGAGGAAAATGGAGGAGAAATAAGGAAGGATGAAGTGAAGGCAGTTGTTAAGATGATGAAAGTAGGTAAGGCACCTGGTCTGAATGGATGCCATGCAGAATTTCTAAAAAAAAAGGAGGCACAGTGGTGGACTGGCTGGTGAGGTTATTTAATGTTTACTGGAGAGAGGGTAGAGTGCCGGAGGACTGGAGGAGTGCCTGTATAGTTCCACTTTACAAGGGAAAAGGGGACAAGTGTGAGTGTAGTAGTTTCAGAGGGATTAGCTTGTTAAGTGTAGTTGGGAAGGCTTATAGGAGGATCTTGATTGAGAGGATTAGGAGAGTAACAGAGGGAGTAATTGGTGAGGAACAGTGTGGATTTACAACAGGGTAGACAGGAAGGCACTGTGGGAGGTATTGCGGATATATGGGATAGGAGGAAAGCTTCTAGGAACTGTCAAGAGTTTTTACATGTGTCAGGATTAGAAATGGAGAGAGTGAGTGGTTTGAGGTAAAGGTGGGACTTCGTCAGGGATGCATTATGTTGCCCTGGCTGTTCAACTTGTACATGGATGGGGTGGTGCGAGAGGTAAATGCAAGGGTAGTGGGTCAGGGATTGGAGATGGTTAAAGAAAATGGAGAAAAGTGGGAGGTGAGCCAGCTGTTGTTTGCGGACAACACTGCGCTTGTGGCAGGATCGGAGGAGGGATTGAGGAAGTTGGTGACAGAGTTTGGGAGAGTGTGTGAAAGAAGAAAGCTGAAGATAAATGTGGGTAAAAGTAAGGTGATGAGATGTACAAGGGGTGAAAGGGGCAGCAGACTAGAAGTGAGCATAAAGGAATAGCTACTGGAGGAAGTGGATAGTTTTAGATACTTGGGTGCAAATGTGGCAGGAAAAGGTGGAGGTGGAGGTAGAATGTAGATTGAGAGAAGTGAGTAAATGCCTTGGTGGATTAAAAAGTGTAATGAGGAATAGACATTTGGGAATGGAAGCTAAGAGGAGACTGTATGAAGGAGTGATTGTGCCAACAGCACTGTATGGGGCAGAAACATGGAACATAAGAGAGGAAGAGAGAAGGAGTTTGAATGTGCTTGAGATGAGGTGTCTGAGAAGTATGATAGGGGTTACTAGGCTAGATAGAGTGAGAAATGAGGTGAGGAAGAGAACAGGGGTGGAAAGGGAGTTGGGAGATAGGGTTGATGAAAGAGTATTAGGATGGTTTGGACACATGGAAAGAATGAGTGAAGAAAGACTAGTAAAAGAGGTATGGAAGGCAGATGTGGAGGGAGTGAACATGAGGGGGCGTCCTAGGATGAGATGGATGGATGGGGTGAAAGGGGCTTTGGGGAAGAGGGGAATGTCTGTTGAGGAAGGACGGGAGAGGACAGAAGACAGGGGTGAATGGAGAATGGTTGTATATGGATGATGTGATGCATGAGGTGGAATGGGCGGGGGGATGGGGGGTGAGGTAGTATGTGTGAGCAAAATTTGACACAGCCCGAAGGGATTTCTCCCTGTCTTCTCCTTTTATGCATGGGGGGACGGAGAGGGGGGTCGCCAATTTAATGAAGCGGCCTTGCTGTGGATATGCTGTGACTTGCGACACTGCCTCTGACCCAGGGCAGTGGACAAGGTGCAGGGATGACCCATCATCCAGGAGGTGCTAAGATAAGAGGGAGGGTGGAGAGGGTGAGGAGTATATTTAGGGATGGAATGTGTGGGAATGATTTTATGCCTTTTTCTTTTTGGCTACCTCCCTTGAAAGGGGGAAAAGGCCTTGGTTTGTGTACAAATGATTGCAGAGGAAGTACTATCCAGAACAGCAAAACTAGCAAGGGGTGAACAACACAAAAATATATGGATAAAAGAAGAAATGAGCAATAAAGAAAAAGAAAAGAAGCTTTGAAATGAAGCAAATGAAAAAAGAAAGACTGAAAAGAATGATTTTTTTTTGGAAAGTGGTGGACCTGAGGCTGAGAAAATGGTATATCAGGAAAAAGGAAACAAAGCAGACAGAAAAAGACGAGAAAGAAAAGAATTAGAATTAGCCTATACCAAAATAAATGGAATGATCTCAGGACTGAATGATCTAAATGACTATCTGGCATTAGAAAAAACGAACATAATGGGAATAGTCGAAACTAAATTAAAGTAATCTACCACCAAGTACTGTGGGACAAGGTCTATACAACTGTTGGATGAAGAATAGAAAGGAAAAACAAGGAGAGGTAGTATTATTTTTGACCAGGAAAGACTTAAATGTGACAAAGTTAACAGAAGGAAAAAACAATGTAGAATCAATTATGATAAAAAATTAAAGCAACCAGATGAAAAGTAGAAATTTTGTAGTAGTGTATGTACCCCCCAAAATACAGTCCTGGACAGAACATGATCATTCCATATTGTTGAAAGTATTAGAAATTACGTAAAAGGTGACGTCATATTGAACTCGTTTATTGAACTCTAGAAGTTTAATTTCATTAAAGTAATAAATTATGTATATTTAAATTATTGAATAAAATCTGAATAATTAATAATGTTTATGATCAATTGATACTGATAATTTGTAGTCTATTGAAAAATTTAAACATTTGAATTAAATACCGAAAATTCTGGTCGGTGAAAAGTAAACAATGGTCGCGAAAATTATAGATATTGCGTGTGGCCTGCGACCGGATTCACTCAAATAATAGTTTTCGTCAAGTTAAGACGCTTAGAATTTGTGTCAACTGAAACTACAGAAGATCAATTTCGGAGGAACATTTACTCCCAACTGTAAAGAGAAACCTCTCTTTAAAGAATAAAATTACATAATTGAAAATAACGGATAAACTTAAAAGGGCGAAAGGGACGTAAGTATAACTCGGCCGAGTTAAAACCGGTCTCTCGAAAATCCGCCTTTTCTAAAATTTACATCTAAATTATCAAGAAGAAGGTAAGATCAACTTTCTCTTTTGAATTAGTTTAATTATAGTAAGAATTATTTGTTTGGATGAGGAAAACAGATCCTTTTCCAATATATTTAAAGAGAGGATTTATTAACATCAAGACTCGGCATAATCTAATTCGCCATAGCCTCCGTGAATTGATTCAGTATTCGAGCCTTTTAAGTGGGCCTATTTGTTTATAATAAAAAGGTAATTGTTGATTCACTGTGCCGATTATTATTAAAAGGCTTCACATATTCGTAAGTAAATTGAGTTGTTTTATATAATAGTTTCAAGAGTTCAATTAAATGAGTTTGTCAAGTTCGCCTAGTGTATACTACGGCCTATTTGTTCTTAGTGGAAACCTTGTGTCCAGGTTGGTTTGTGTAGTTGAATTATGGCGTATGTTTAGTGAAATCGAATTGTTTTATGTATAGGCTAGTACTACCTGAATATTTTTTTGTACTTTGTATCAATACAGTCTAATCATGACAAGTGATAATGAGGATAAGGATAAAGCTGGATTTGAGACTGCATTGGTTAAATTGAAACGAGAAAGGGGTATACTTAAAAGAAAAGTTACTCTGATTCTTAATAAATTAAAGGATTCACTTAGTAAAAAGACATTAAACGTTAATTTCTGTAGTAAACAATTAGATATTATTGATCAAGTTATAAGTGAAATTAAAGTTAAAGATGAACAGATTTTAGATCTTCTAAAGGAAAATGAAGTAGATGTTAAGAAATTTGACACATTTACTAGTGAAGTAGATAAGCAAGTAGGCTATCATATGGAAATAGATGAAAGTCTATCAGAATTTGAGGAATTTAAAATGGCAGGGAATAAATCCAATAATCACTCTACAAGCTCTATAGATGCTGATAGATTTGTTGAAACACTCAATAGGCTAGACCATTTTGATACTAAACCGCCTCCCTTATCTTGCGGCGTTTTTGATGGAACAGAAAAGGATAAATTTACCTTTTCTTCTTTCCTCAATCAGTTTAATAATGTCATAGGTAATAAGGAGAGTATGTCCCAGGCAGTGAAGCTTAGTTATTTACATAGTTATCTTAGGGGTTATGCTTTGAAAATCATTAGCCATTTGTCTATCATAAATGAAAATTATGATATTGCACTAAGATTATTGAAAGATGAATTTCTGGATGTACCCTTTATAGTGGATGAAACTTTCCGAAGGATTCTAAGCGCAACAGTTCCTCAAGGATATGACGAGGAGTTTTTTGCGTTAAAGTCATTCATCATTGAAATTAGAGCATACATCTTTGAATTAAAGTCTAATCATGGCTATGATTTTACAATGAAAAATTCTCCTGGAAATTTATTATTGAGTCATATTCTCTTTAATAAGTTGCCTACAGCATTCAAAAGGGAACTGGTTCATAAATATAACAACTATCCTACCTTGACTGAAATCTTTGAGTCATATAATGACATTATTAAGACTCTAATTAAGACCTGTAAAACTACTTTGCCTAAATCTGATAAAATCAATAAGGCCAAAGAAAATTCAAAAAATGCACCCAAAGAAAATAAAAGTTCTCTTCAAATTTTCAAGACAAGTCAAAATAAGGTTGCTCCCTCTAAAAACTTTATTTGTAAATTGTGCAGTGCATCAGGTCACTCCTTAGGACAGTGTGAAAAATATTCAACTCTTAAGGATAAGACAGAGAGAGTACAGGAGTTAGGTCTCTGTGCACGTTGTGCTGGATCTGGTCATAAAGAAGATGAATGCTTTGGCAAGCAAAATAAATTAAAATATGGTTGTAAACACTGTAAATCTTATGGCCATATAGCACCCCTTTGTCCTGAATTTAAAGGACCTACTAGTAATAATCATCTTTGTTTAACATCTCAACAAAATTCTGAAAATGATTACATTTCCCCTACTGTAACTTTGGAATTTATTCGTGGTAAACAGAGTAAGAAGATCAGATGTTTAATTGATACAGGGAGTCAGCGGTCCTACATGTCAGCAAGAGTTGCTAAAGAGCTGTGTACGGATTTAGACTCGTTAAATAAGATAGACTTCAATGTAAAGACATTCATTGGAGCTGAAGTTAAGAGCTTTAAGCAAACCTTAATAGGTGTTAAAATGAATAAGATAATTCAAATGCCATTTCTTATTGACCCTTCACTCAGCATAAGTTTTGTTGTACCGGGTATGAATGAAGCCCTAGAAAATATAAAAGATCAAGGATTTGAATTGGCTGATGAAGCCTTTGGATTAAATCAGGATAATGAATTAATAGAGGTGGATGCATTGATAGGTGTAGACTTGCTTCAATTCCTTCCAGAATGTTCATTTGCCTCATGCTTGCAAGGGAGCTGCATGGTAATTGGAAATAAAGTAATTCCTATTGGTAATGTCAATCATTTTTTGACTAGGAAACAGGCTTCTCAAATTAGTAAAAAAACGGCAAGTAATAAAGTTCAAATCTATCAATGTCAGAAGTCTTCTAAAGTTCCTGACACCTCAGTTAATCTGATACTTAATCCAATTAAATCTTATTTTAATCCTCTAGAAAACATTCTAAATGATTCAGATATTGAAAATGGGATAGAATATCTCTTTAGCTTGGAATCTATTGGAATTAGTAAGAATGAAATTTATAGTTCAGAGGATCAAGAACAAATTGCTAGATTTAATGAAGCTATTCAGTTTAAAGATGGCCATTACCAAGTTAAGCTTCCTTGGTATTCAGAAAAAATAGAACTGGTCCCTTCTAATTTTCAGGTTGCCAGAAAAGTTTTAGGGAGAGTTTCAAAAAATCTTAAAAAGTCAAATCTATATGAAAAATATGAAGAGGTCTTTGATAAGCAGCTTCAGGATGGAATCATAGAGCAGATTGAAATAGACTTTTCAGATGAAAAGGTGAATAATCACACTTGGATTCCACATAGGCCAGTCATTAAGATGGAAGAGCAGGTCTCGACTAAGATTAGACCAGTTTTCAATTGCTCACTAAAGACTGATAAGAATCTACCTTCTTTGAATGAGGCTGCATATACTGGAGTTGATCTAATGGAGTCCTTGCTTAAACTGTTATTTTGCTTTAGAACTAATGATATAATCTTGCTGAGTGACATCAAGCAGGCATTCCTGTCAATTAGGCTCAGCCAAGAGTTTGATAAGAACCGTTTTTGTTTCCTTTGGGAAAGGGATAAATTGATTGCTTATAGATATAGAACTCTAGTATTTGGATTTACATCATCACCCTTCATTCTACATTATGTAATGAAGAAACATGCCAGTAAATTTCCACTTGACAAATGCACTGACATTCTTTCCAGTCAATTCTATGTTGATAATTTAATATTCACAGGCAATAATTTTAAGGAAATGACTGACCTTTATCGGCTTTGCTATGAAAGAATGGCTCTTGGTGGTTTTATTTTAAGATCTTGGAATTCAAATTCACTTGAACTGAGACAACTGATAGAAAAGGATGGCAAATTAGTTGAACATTCAAATGAGACAGAGAAAATTTTAGGATACAGATTTAATCCTAATATGGATGAGATGCAGCTTGCACCTGTTGAATTTCACTCTGTCAGTACTAAAAGACAATTGTTATCCGAGACTTCAAGTTTGTTCGATCCACTGGGGTTAGTCTTACCCATTAGTATCAAAGGAAAGTTATTGATGAGGAAGGTATGGCAACACAAATTAGGATGGGATGAAAAATTGCCTGAGGACATAATAAATGAATGGGATAATATCAAACCTGGTTTTGAGAAAGCCAATCAGGTCTCCTTTAATAGGCAGGCATTAAATGAAAATGAAGAATATGGACTTAATATTTTTAGTGACAGCTCACAAAATTGCTTTGGGTTTGTTGCTTATGGTACCAGTAAGGAAAGTAGTTCCCTCTTATTTGCTAAAGCAAAAGTGGCTCCTGCTAACAAGGAAAAAGAACATAGCATCCCAGTCTTGGAGCTACTTGGAGTGATTCTTGCTTTAAAGTGCATATCCACTATTTTGAATGCCTATTCCAAAATAAGATTCAACTATATTAATATTGCTGTTGATGCGCAAGTTGTGCTCAACTGGTTAATAACCAGACAGACTAAACTAAAATCTAAGTTTGTCAAAAATAGAATAGGTGAAATGGATAGTAAACTACAACAGCTTGAAAGGGATTATAACATTCCCATTAGTTTTAATTATGTCAAAACTGAAAATAATCCAGCTGATCTCTTAACTAGAGGCTTAACCTACAGCAAATTCATCGATAATTTTGAATTTTGGCTCAAGGGACCAGAATGGATAAAATATGATTTAAATACCTGGCCTAAATACCCATTGTTGAGTGTGGGTTTTAATCTGATGAATCAAAATATCAATACTCTCAATACCATGCAAGGAAAGGAAGTTGAAATCAAACCTATTTTTGACATTAATAAGTTCTCAAACTATAATAAAGTTATGAAAATCACTGAGTATCTCTTCAAATGGATTTGTATGAAAAGTGGTGAAAACTCTCATGAGAAAGCATTGGATTATTGGATCATGATAAATCAGTCAATCAGTTTTGCTAAAGAAATTAGCTTCCTTAAACAAGTGGATACACTCAAGTCAAGTAACTTTAAAAATTCAGAAGTGCCTTCCTTAGTATTGAATTTAAACTTGTTTCTTGATGAAAAGAGCATCCTGAGATCACGAGGAAGGATTTCCAAATCACTTTATTTTGATTATAATGTACACAATCCTGTACTTTTGGGAAAAGATCACTTTTTCACTGTACTTTTTACCAGAATTTGTCATGCTCAGGTACAACACATGGGAGTCAGTACTACCTTAAATTTCCTAAGGTCCCAAGGATTCTGGATCCCAAAGGGTAGATCTTCCGTTAAAGCTTCTATTAAGGACTGCAAAATTTGCCAGAAGTATAATGCACTTGCCTATAATTACCCTAAAGTAACCAGTATGCCTAAGCAGCACATGAATCTGATCAGACCTTTCAATCATGTGGGAGTTGATTATACAGGTCATGTGTTTTTGAGGAAAGATAATACTAATGCTTTGAGTAAATATTTTATATTGATTTTCACTTGCCTTAATATCAGGGCTGTCCATTTTGAGTTGTTGCCTGACATGTCAACTAAGAATTTCATTCTGGCCTTTCAAAGATTTTGTAATCAGTATACTATTCCAACTTACTTGTACAGTGATAATGCCCGATCATTTGTGAAAGGTGGAGACATATTAGAGAGAACTCTCGAGTCGAATGAATTTTTGGATGAACTCTCAAAAAACAAAATCAAACATGTAAGAATCCCAGTATATTCAGCATGGGTTGGAGCAGCTTGGGAACGTCTTATCAGAACAGTAAAAAACTGTCTGTATAAGGCAATTGGAAGATCTAAATCAACATATTTTGAGTTTCTGACTGCCCTTTCAAACATAAAAAATGCCATTAATTCTAGGCCTCTCACTTATAGAGCCAGTTCAGAAGAATTTGAATTTATAACTCCAAATTCATTCCTCAAACTCAACAACATTGGTTCATTGATGTTCAAAGATGAAACTGATATTTGGGTTAATGATGAAAATCAGGAAAATCTTGAAAATGCACTTTGCAAGCAGAATGAGATGTTTGAGGAATTTAGAAGATTGTGGTATGAAGACTATCTTCTGAGTTTAAGGGATCATGCAAAAAATCTTTACCAGAAAGAATGGTCTGACAAGATAAAGAAAGGAGATGTAGTTTTGATTAAACATCCAAATAAACCCAGACCTTTTTGGTTAATGGGAATAATATTAGAGATAATTATTGGACATGACAATAAGATTCGGATTGTTAAAGTGAAACAAAATAATGGAGAAATTGCCTTCCATACAATAAAGAATTTGTATCCCATGGAATTAAATATCACTCTTGGAAGTCAAAACCCATCACAACCTTCAGAGGTAGATACTGGAAACGACTCAAATCAAACAAATCCTCAAGCTCCATCTGCAAATAATAGAGATCTCAAACCAAAAAGAAAGGCTGCATTAAAGCAGCGTGAACTTATGAGAAATAAACTTGATTATTTATAAATTATAAATTGTGTATTAGGTGTTGGGTAAAATGCTACACCCTGGTTCTGGGGTGAGGATACACGAGTTTAGGTGGTGGTTCAGATACTTTACCCTTAATCTAAGGGTGAGAAATTGTTTTATTAAAGATTGATTAGAGGCATTAAATCTTATTGAATCATTTGTATTTATATTGATTTGGACACAAGGTTGCGTTGCATTGCATTTGTTACAAATGCAATCTCTTGTCTGGAGTATATTAGAAATTACGTAAAAGGTGACGTCATATTGAACTCGTTTATTGAACTCTAGAAGTTTAATTTCATTAAAGTAATAAATTATGTATATTTAAATTATTGAATAAAATCTGAATAATTAATAATGTTTATGATCAATTGATACTGATAATTTGTAGTCTATTGAAAAATTTAAACATTTGAATTAAATACCGAAAATTCTGGTCGGTGAAAAGTAAACAATGGTCGCGAAAATAATAGATATTGCGTGTGGCCTGCGACCGGATTCACTCAAATAATAGTTTTCGTCAAGTTAAGACGCTTAGAATTTGTGTCAACTGAAACTACAGAAGATCAATTTCGGAGGAACATTTACTCCCAACTGTAAAGAGAAACCTCTCTTTAAAGAATAAAATTACATAATTGAAAATAACGGATAAACTTAAAAGGGCGAAAGGGACGTAAGTATAACTCGGCCGAGTTAAAACCGGTCTCTCGAAAATCCGCCTTTTCTAAAATTTACATCTAAATTATCAAGAAGAAGGTAAGATCAACTTTCTCTTTTGAATTAGTTTAATTATAGTAAGAATTATTTGTTTGGATGAGGAAAACAGATCCTTTTCCAATAAAAGATAGTATGAACTGACCGAGATACTAAAGAAAAGAGGAAATACAATAAATATGGGTGACTTTAACTCAAATATGTTGGGAAAAAATGACATTAAAGGGTGGGGCAGCAAGCTACTCGATATGACCATTGAATACACAATGACTCGGTGGATAAAGGAAAATACCAGATACAGAAACAATGAGACTGGATTTTATACTTACATCAGAACCGAAATTGTAGACAGATTGCAAAACACCAATAGGAAAGAGTGACCATGTACTAATAGGATTCAAACTAAAAGAACAAATAGACTTAAGAAGAAATGAGAAACATAGAATAGGAATACCAATGTACAACAAAATGAATTTTGAGAAACTTAAAAAATTCTTTCATAATGCAAACTGGGAAAAATTCCTAAAGGAAGAAACAAGGATGGAAGAGAAATGGAATATACTAAAAGAAATTTGTGAGGGAGTGAACAAATATGTACATATATATATATACCAAAGGCTTTTCCCTTTACACGGGGAGGTAGCCAAAAAGAAAAAGGCATAGAAACCACTCCCACCCATTCCATTTCCTATATATTCCACTCCCCTCAACCTTCCTCCCTCCCTCTTATCTTGGCATCTCCTGGATGACGGGTCATCCCCGCATCCTGTCCACTGGGTCAGAAGCAGTGTTGCAAGACACAGCACATCCAGAGCAAGGCCGCTTCATAAATTCGGTGACCCCCCTCTCCGTCCTCTCATGTAGAAAAGGAGAAGACGGGGAGAAATCCCTTCGGGCTACGTCAAATTTTCTTCTCATACATACTTCCTCACCCCCCCCCATCCCCCACCCACTCACCCTCATGCATCACAGCATCATCTATACACAACCCCTCTCCATTCACCCCTATCTTCTTGTGTACACTCCCGTCCTTCCTCAACAGACATTTCTCTCTTTTGTAATGCCCCTATCACCCCATCCATCCATGTCATCCTAGGACGCCCCCTCATATTCACTCTTTCCACCTCTGCCTTCCACACTTTTTTTACTAATCTTTCTTCACTCATTTTTTCCATGTGTCCAAACCATCCTAATACTCTTTCATCAACCCTATCTCCCAGTTCCCTTTCCACCCCAGTTCTCCTCACCTCATTCCTCACTCTATCTAGCCTAGTAACCCCTATCATACTTCTCAGGCACCTCATCTCTAACACATTCAAACTCCTTCTCTCTTCCTCTCTCATGTTCCATATTTCTGCCCCGTACATTGCTGTTGGCACAATCACACCTTCATATAACCTCCTCTTAGCATCGATTCCCAGATGTCTATTTCTCATTACACTTTTTATTCCACCAAGGCATTTACTTGCTTCTCTCAATCTACATTCTACCTCCACCCCCACTCCTCCCTTTCCTGCCACATTCGCACCCAAGTATCTAAAACTATCCACTTCCTCCAGTCTCTCTCCCTTAATGCTCAATTCCAACCTGCTGTCACTCTCTCCCCTTGTACATCTCATCACCTTACTTTTGTCCACATTTATCTTCTGCTTCCTTCTTTTACACATCTTCTCAGACTCTGTCACTTTCTCAATCCCTCCTCTGATTCTGCTACAAGCACAGTGTCGTCAGCAAACAACAACTGGGTTATTTCCCACTTTTCTCCATTTTCTTTAATCATCTCCAACCCCTGACCCACTACCCTTGCATTCCCCTCTTGCACCACCCCATCCATGTAAAGATTGAACAGCCAGGGCGACATGACCCATCCCTGACAAAGTCCTACCTTTATTTCAGTTCATTCACTATCTCCATTTCTAATCCTAACACAAGCTCTACTACTCTCATAAAAACTCTTGACTGCTCTTAACAGCTTTCCTCCTATCCCATATATCTGTAGTACCTCCCATAGTGCCCCCCTGTCCACCCTGTCATAAGCCTTTTTCAAATCCATAAAAGCCCCAGAAACATCCTTACCTTTTCCTATAGCTTTCTCACATATCTGTCATACCACAAAAACTCTGATCTACACAACCCCTACCTGTCCTAAACCCACACTGTTCCTCACCAATTACTCCCTCTGTTCCTCTCCTAATCCTCTCAATCAAGACCCTCCCATAAACCTTCCCAACTACACTCAACAAGCTGATCCCTCTGAAACTACTACACTCACACTTGTCCCCCTTTCCCTTGTAAAGCGGAACTATACAGTCACTCCTCTGGTCCTCCAGCACTCTACCCTCTCTTAAACAAACATTAGATAACCTCACCAGCCAGTCCACCATCACTGTACCTCCTTTCTTCAGACATTGTGCATGGCATCCATCCAGACCAGGTGCCTTACCTGCTCTCATCATCTTAACAGCTGCTTTCACTTCATCTTTCCCTATTTCTCCTCCATTTTCCTCATTCATCACGGTCATTTTCATAGTGCTTCCCACTGCAACTATCTTTCCCTCCCTATCCTCCTTCACATTTAGCAAAGCCCTAAAATACTCTGCCCACCTTCCTCTCACTGCCTTCACTTCCATTATAATCTCTCCATCTGCACCTTTACCTTTTCTTCTCTACTTGATTCGCCTCCTCTTCCTCTTTTAATTTCCTTCCAAAACATCTTTTTTTTGCTTTCAAAATTTTCTGTCATACTCTTACCCCATTTCATATCTGCTCTCCTCTTTGCTTCCTTTATCTTATACTTAACTTCCCTTCTCTTTACTTTGTACCTCTCATATGATTCCCTCGTCCTAATTTGTAGTCAATCTATGAATGCCTGCTTTTTCTCTTCTACATCTTTCTTTGCTTCCTCACCCACCACTCACAACCCTTCCTTCTATTTCCTCCCGCCCTCCTTGTTCCACACACCATCTTTGCACACCTTATGACTCCCCTCTTGAACCATCCCCATTCCTCCTTCACTCCTACTTCTACTCTGTCCTTTACTCCCTCCCACTCCTCTTTCAGCTTCTTCTTATACTCATTCTCCTTTTTTTTTTTTTTATCATTTAAGCAGTTCACTCTAAGTACCTCCCTACCCTCTGCCCTTTTCCTCTTTCTCCACCTATTCTCCACTCTCAATTTACCTTCCAGAAAATGATTTGATATTCCCCCACTTTTTCCCCTTAGAACATGTACATCCTTAACTTTTCCTACCATACTTCTGGTCACCACTATATAGTCCATTAATGCTCTATCTGCCATCCTTCTATACACCACCCTCTCTCATATGTACTTATGCTTGACTTTCTTCCTAAACACTGTATTTGCTGTCATCAACTCTCTTTCAAGACGCATCTCCACCATCAATTCTCCACTATGATTTTTACCTGGAACTCCATACTTCCCAATCACTCTGTCTATTGGTTCATTTCCTACCTTAGCATTAAGGTCTCCCAATACAATTACATTGACATTTCTCCCTAATCCCTCTATGAACTCATTTATATCTACCCAAAACGCCTCCCTTTCTTTTATGCTCTTCTCACTACCAGGTCTATACGCACTTACAAAAACCCACATCTCCCTTCCCAGCTTCACCTTCATCCACAACCTTGATGAAACCTCCTTCCACTCCACTACCCACTTACTTATCTCTTCACTTACTAGTATAGCCACCCCTTTTCTCCCTCGTCCACTCTTCACTCCTGAGTACCTCCCAGCTACACTCCCAAACTCACAGTTGCCCTTTCCTTTCATTTTAGTTTCACTCAAAGCCAGAACATCCATCTTCTCGCAAACATACTGCCTATCTCTTCCCTTTTACTCTCATCTGTACCACATCCACACACGTTAAAAGACCCAAACCAAGCTCTACTACTCCTGTAAAAACTCTTGACAGCTTTCCTCCTATCCCATATATCTGCAATACCTCCCACAGTGCCTTCCTGTCTACCCTGTCATAAATCTTTTCCAGATCCATAAAAGCCCAAAAAACATCCTTACCTTTTCCTATAGCTTTCTCACATATGTCTTACAACAAAAATCTGATCTACACAACCACTACCTGTCCTAAACCCACACTGTTCCTCACCAATTTCTCCTTCTGTTCCTCTTCTAATCCTCTCAATCAAGACCCTCCCATAATCCTTCCCAACTACACTCAACAAGCTGATCCCTCTGAAACTACTACACTCAACAAGCTGATCCCTCTGAAACTACTACACTCACACTTGTCCCCCTTTCCCTTGTAAAACAGAACTATATAGGCACTCCTCCAGTCCTCCGGCACTCCACCCTCTCTGAAACAAACATTAAATATCCTCACCAGCCAGTCCACCATCACTGTACCTCCTTTCTTCAGACATTGTGCATGGCATCCATGCAACCCAGGTGCTTTACCTGCTCTCATTATCTTAACAGCTGCTTTCACTTCATCTTTCCCTATTTCTCCTCCATTTTCCTCACTCATCACGGTCATTTTCTTAGTGCTTCCCTCTGCAACTACCTTTCCCTCCCTATCCTCCTTCACATTTAGAAACTCCATAAAATAATATGCCCACCTTCCTCTCACTGCCTTCTCTTCCATTATCATCTCTCCATCTGCACCTTTTACCCCCTCCCCTCTACTTGATTCGCCTCCTCTTCGTTTTAATTTCCTTCCAAAACATCTTTTTATTACTTTCAGTATGTACCACAACAAAAGCAAGAAAGAGTATTCATAAAGAACTGGAACAACAAAAAAACGTAGTGAAGCTAAGGGTAATAAAGACAAAGCCTGGAGAAAATGGGTAAAAGACAAAAAAAAAAAAACCGAGCAAATGGCAAACATACATTAAACTAAGAAACGATTATGTAAAAATACGCAGAGAAGAAAAAGAAACTCTGAAAAAGAAATAATAGAAAAATGCTAGGAACAACTTGACTATTTTACAGATATGTGAATGGTAAACTAAAAAACAAACAAGAAATAGAAAAGCTGTGCCAAGGAAGTTATGAATATACAGAAGAACAAGAAATGGCAGAAATTGTGAGCAATCATTTCAAATCGGTATTCACAATTGAGAACTCGCCTAACCGTAAGGGAATAGAGAGAAATCCCCCTCCAATGAAGGAAATAATTGTAACAAAGAAGGAAATCAGCAACCAAATAAAAGACCTTGATATCAGAAAATTGCAAATGGATACTGAAAAAATGCGTAGAGGAGTTAACAGATAAAATATACAGTGTAATCAAATGCTTGCTCAAAGAAAGAAAGGTACCACAAGACTGGAAAAATGCAAATATTGTACTAATATATAAAGGAGGAAACAAGGAAAATCCAACAAACTACAGACTGGTCTCCCTGACAGGCACAGTAGCAAAAATATGTGAAAAAGTGATCAAAAATAAATAGGTTAAACACCTGGAAGAAAAAACTATACTGAACCCAAATCAATTTGGATTTAGACAAGGAAGATCATGTAAAACAAACCTGATCTGCTTCTGTTCAAGACTGATAGAAATAAGACAAGATAGGGATGGATGGGCAGACTGTGCCTATCTAGACCTACAAAAAGCATTTGATAAGGTACCACACAAGGAATTAATAAGAAAAATAGAATCAATAGGTGGCATCGGAGGTAAATTATTGGAATGGATGGAGGACTTCCTTACTGGGAGAAAAATGAGGGTAGTAATTAGAGACAAATACTCGAAGTGGGAAGAAATGACAAGGGGTGTCCCACAGGGGTCGGTGCTAGCTCCACTCATGCTTGCCATATATATATATAAATGACATGGATGAAGGACTTGAGTGTTATATGAATTTCTTCATAGATGATGCAAAAATACTACAGAAAGTAAGAACAGAGGAGGACTGTGAATCATTACAATCAGACCTGGACAAAATCTGGAAATGGACTCAAAAGTGGGAAGTGAACTTCAATATCAAGTAATGTAGTATAATGGAGTTTGGAGAGAGTAAAAACAGAATATAAAAGAATTATGAAATTGGTGAAGAAGAAATAAAAAAAGTGAAAGTGGGAAGAGACATGACATGACACCAGATAAACATATAAACAAAATAGTCAGAGAAACCTTCAACCTATTAAGGTCAGTGAAAGTGGCATTTGTCTATTTGGATGAAGAAATTATTAAAAAAAAAATATTAGTTACATTAATAAGACCAAAACTGGAACTACCAACACTGGACTAGAGAAGAGAAAGAGGTGATCTACTGACCATAGAATCATGAAAGGAATGGAAATCCCTGATAGGAATGATTTACTAAAAAATGACAATAAAAAAACAAGAAGACATGAAAATAAAATAAAAAAGGATAACTATAGAAGAGGTCTGAAACAAAAAGCTTCCCACACAGAGTGCTGAATATCTGGAATAACTTAGGTAAAGAAACAGTGTGTGCAGACACATTATTCAAGATTTTAAGAAAAAAATTGATGCTGAAAGATACAAAGATGGGTCACCACGAGTATAGCTCCCTTCCTGTATAATACAACTAGGTAAATATATACATAACACATTTAAGGTGTCAGGTAATGATAGTTACAATGTTATTTGCCTTGACTGTATCAAAGCGTTCAACAAGGTGCCCCACCAGAGACTACTAAATAAAATCAAAGCCAGTGGCATAGGAGGAATAGTGTTAGAATGGATTAGAGCTTGGATCAGTGACAGAAAACAGCAGGTCACCATAAATGGTGTAGAATCCAAATGGAGTGTGTCTAGTTGAGTACCCAGGGCTCAGTTTTGGGTCCCTTATTGTTCATTATGTACATATATGACTTGGACAATGGGACAAATAGTGACATTAGTAAGTTTGAGGACAACACTGAAATACATACCTATACCAAAGGCTTTTTCCCCCTTACAAGGGAGGTAGTAAAAAAATAAAGGCATAGAAACCACTCCCACCCATTCCACCTCCAACATACTCCACTACCCTCTACCTTCTTCCCTCCCTCATATCTTGGCACCTCCTGGATGATGGGTCATCCCTGCATCTTGTCCACTGCCCTGGGTCAGAAGCAGTGTTGCAAGACAGAGCACATCCACAGCTAGGCTGCTTCATTAACCTCTTCAGTACGGGCCTTAAATCTCGCGGGCAGCAGCCAATGCCAGCCGTACGACGTGTCGTAATAATACCCGCATCATAAAATATAGTCACCGCTTATATCGATCGTTCTCTCTTTCACCCATGAATTTTGAAAACCATAGAGAATGTGATTAAGGGCAGTTTATAGAGAATGTCAAAACGCAGGGGCGACTACAATAAATATAATCAAGACGCCAATATGGCAGCCTCGCATATCCACTTGCTCCTCATGACGCCTATGTATGCAGCACCGTATGGAAGGGGTTAAATTGGGGACTCCACTCTCCGTCCCCTCATGCAGAAAACGAGAAAATGGTGAGAAACCCTTCAGGCTGCGTCAATATATTTCTTATATATACTCCCTCATCCCATCCACCACCCATTCCCCCTTATGCATCACAGCATCATCCATACACAACCATTCTCCATTCACTCCTATCTTCTGTCATCTCCCATCCCTCCTCAACAGACATTCCCCTCTTTCCCAAAGTCCCGTTTACCCCATCCATCCATCTCATCCTAGGTTGACCCCTCATGTTCACTCCTTCCACCTCTGCCTTCCACACCTCTTTTACTAGTTTTTCTTAACTCATTCTTTACATGTGTCCAAACAATCCCAATACTCTTTCATCAACCCTATCTCCCAACTCCCTTTCCACCCATGTTCTCCTCCTCACCTCCTCATTTCTCACTCTATCCAGCCTAGTAACCCCTATCATACTTCTCAGACACCTCATCCCAAACACATTCAAACTCCTCTCTTCCTTATATTCCATGTTTCTGCCCTGTACAGTGCTGTCAGCACAATCACTCCTTCTATAACTGTCTTTTTTTTTCAGTTTTTTTCTGTGTCCTCTCATTTTACCGTTGTCCCAAACTAACAAGTCATTCCTGTCTAAAACTTCCATTCCTTTCATTATTCTATCTACAGAATAATGAAAGGAATGGAAGTTTTAGACAGGAACGACTTGTTAGTTTGGGACAATGGTAAAAGGAGAGGACACGGATAAAAACTGAAAAAGGACAATTATAGAAAAAAACTTGAAAAGGAACAGCTTCCCACACCGAGTGATAAATACTTGGAACAAATTAGACAATGAAACAGTATGTGCAAACACTATACAAGATTTTAAGATAAAACTTGATGCTAAGAGATACAAAGATGGGTCACCATGAGCATAGCTCCCTTCCCGTATATTACAACTAGGTAAATACAATCTCCTCTTAGCAACCATTCCCAAATGTCTATTTCTTATTACACTTTTTAATCCCCCATGGCATTTACTTGCTTCTCTCACTCTACATTCCACCTCCACTCTTCCCTTTCCTGCCACATTCGCACCCAAGTATCTAAAACTATCCACTTCCTTCAGTCTCTCTCCCTTAATACTCATTTCCAGTCTCCTGCCACTCTCCCCCCTTGTGTATCTCATCACCTTACTTTTGCCCACATTTATCTTCAGCTTCCTTCTTTCACACACCTTCTCAAACTCTGTCACTAACTTCGTGAATCCCTCCTCTAATCCTGCTACGAGCACATTGTCATCAGCAAACAACAGCTGACTTATCTCCCACTTTTCTCCATTTTCTTTAACCATCTCCAATCCCTAACCCACTACCCTTGCATTTACCTCTCACACCATCCCATCCATGTATAAATTGAACAGCCAAGGCAACATAACACATCCCTGATAAAATCCCACCTTTACCTCAAACCACTCTCCATTTCTAATCCTGACACACACTCTACTACTCTTGTAAAAACTCATGACAGCTCTTAGCAGCGTTCCTCCTATCCTGTATATCTGCAATACTTCCCACAGTGCCTTCCTGTCTACCCTGTCATATGCCTTTTCCAGATCCATAAAAGCCCAAAATACATCCTTACCTTTTCCTATAGCTTTCTCACATATTTGTCTTACCACAAAAATCTGATCTACACAACCCCTACCTGTCCTAAATCTACACTGTTTCTCACCAATTACTCCCTGTTCCTGTTCCTGTTCCTCTCCTAATCCTCTCAATCAAGACCCTCCCATTAGCCTTCCCAACTACACTTAACCCCTTCCATACGGTGCCGCACACGTAGGCGTCATGAGGAGCAAGTGGATATGCAAGGCTGCCATATCGGCGTCTTGATTATATTTATTGTAGTCGCCCCTGCATTTTGACATTCTTTATAAACTACCCTTTATCACATTCTCTATGGTTTTCAAAATTCACGGCTGAAAGAAAGAATGATCGATATAAGCAGTGACTATATTTTATGATGCGAGTATTATTACGACACATCGTACGGCTGGCATTGGCTGCTGCCTGCGAGATTTAAGGCCCGTACTGAAGAGGTTAACAAACTGATACCTCAGAAACTACTACTCGCGTTTGTCCCCTTTTCCCTTGTAAAATGGAAGTATACAGGCACTCCGCCAGTCCTCTGGAACTCTGCCCTCTCATAAACAAACATTAACCTTTTCCATACAGTGCCGCCTACGAAGGCGGCATGAGGAGCAAGTGGATATGCGAGGCTGCCATATCGGCGTCTTGATTATATTTATTGTAGATTGTCCCTGCGTAACTGACATATTCTCTAAACTGGCTTCATCATATTTTCTATGGTTATCAAAATTCACGGGTGAAAGAGAGAACGATTGATATACAGGTAAACGTCGACTTACGATGGCATTAGGTTTCGATAGAGCCATCGTAAGACGATTTCATCGTAAGTCGATCCCCAATTTGTGTATCACTCTGTTCCGTAGTCACTGTACCTAGCCTACCTGTATATTAACCACCAGAGATACTGAATATAGCCTATTAAACATGTACAGTAGTTTATTTAATTATTTTTATCCTTTTTACCATATTCAAACACTATAATATGTATTTTCAGTACGGACCTTAAATCTCGCGGGCAGCAGCCAATGCCAGCCGTACGACGTGACATAATAATACTCGCATCATAAAATATAGTCACCGCTTATATCGATCGTTCTCTCTTTCACCCGCGAATTTTGAAAACCACAGAGAATGGGATTCAGGGCACATTTGAGAGAATGTAAAAACACAGGGGCGACTACAATAAATATAATCAAGACGCCGATATGGCAGCGTCGCGAATCCACTTGCTCCTCATGACGCCTACGTGTGCGGCACCGTATGGAAGGGGTTAAATTATCATATCGTCGTCGTCGTCATCATCGTAAAGTCGAACAATCGTAAGTCGCGGCCATCGTAAGTCGACGTTTACCTGTAAGCGGTGACTATTTTTCATGATGCGAGTATTATGACGCAACATCGTACGTCTGGCAGCTAATGCCGCCCGTGAGATTTTGGCCCGGAATGAAGTGGTTAAGTAACCTCACCAGCCAGTCCACCATCACTGTATCTCCTTTTTCCAAACATTCTACATGAGATCCATCCAACTCGGGCTCCTTACCTGCTCTCATCAACCTAACAACTGCCTTCACTTCATCTTTCCTTATTTCTCCTCCATTTTCCTCACTCATCACTCTCATTTTCTTAGCACTTCCCACTGCAACTACCTTTCCCTCCCTATCCTCCACATTTAACAACTTCCTAAAATAATCTGCCCACCTTCCTCTCACTGCCTTCTCTTCCATTATTATCTCTCCATCAGCACCATTTACCTTTTCTTCTCTATTTGATTCACCTCCTTTTCCTCTCTTATTTCCTTCAAAAAAAAAAAATTTGTTCCTTTCAAAATTTTGTCACACTCTTACCCCATTTCACATCTGCTTTCCTCTTTGCATCCTTTATCTTGTGCTTTACTTCTCTTTACTTTGTACCTCTCATATTATTCCCTTGTCCTAATTTGTAACCGATCTATGAAAGCTTGATTCTCTTCTACACCCTTCTTTGCTTCCTCATCCCACCACTTCCTTTTATTTCCTCTCATCCTCCTTGCTTCACACACCATCTTTGGTCACCTTATGACTTCCTCCTTGAACCATCCCCATTCCCCCTCCACTCCTAGTTCTACTCTATCCTTCACTCCCTCCCATTCCTCTCTCAGCTTCTTCTTGTACTCCTTTTCTTTCTCATTTAAGCAGTTCACTCTAAGCATCTCCCTACTTCTGTCCTTTTCCTCTTTCTCCCCATTATCCTCCACTCCCCCCCCGAGGCCCAGTACTTTGATGTAGTGGGGGGGCTTCTGTGTAGCAAGGACGGGCTGAGCTGTGCCAGCCAGGTGCAACCATACTGGAGAGGTCAGCTCTAAGCTACCAGACGAAAACTGAGCCAAAAGTATTTTTGTTGACGACCTTAGCTTGTCTTTGATTATGGAATGGAATACTCCTAGGATTTATCGCCCTCATCCTATGACAGTTGTTTTAGGATGAGGTTTTTGGGGTAGTGAATAGATAGGGGGTCCCTCACCCTTTTCCTTTGTGAATTCCCCTATCCCTATCCTTCATATTTGCTACCCTACTCTCCGTTTTCACCGTCTTTCTCTAATACTTGTTAAGGAAGGTTCTGGTATCTTGGTGCCTTCCATGCTACATGTCTGAACCCATTCAAGTGGGGATGTATACCGCGAGGTCACTACTCCCTGCGAGGGCCGAAAGCCCACCGACTGGGGAATGCATGTTTGTGAGGTAGGTACTAGGCTGCTGACTTCCTTTCTCCCTATCCAGTACACATGCAGTGACTACGCCGGACCCATCCTAAATGGGACAAAACAAAAGAGGACAAACCCCGGGTTGACAAAGTCTCAAACTCACCTCCGATGCTCTGCATGTGTAAATAGTCGTTTCTGGAACCTCCCGACTCTGCAGAGACTTTTCTTTTATTGTGTGTGGCAACGGGCAACTGCAGTATCTTCCTTCTATGCACTGATTTTTCTTTCTCAATATATGGTGTGGCCTCGTAAATATACACGATGATGGCGGCTGTTGAAACAGAATGTTCTAAACCTCCACCACTACCTGATCCTCCTCCTAAAACCCCCGATCCCTCTCCTAATATTGCCAATCCTAATGTTGACAATATTGACTCAACAAAAATAAAACCCCCAGTTGACGACTCCGGCTTGAAAAAGGACTTCGGTAAAATCAATCAATCAAATGCTACCCCTAATAGTCATAGAATCTTGCATTTACAATATGTCTCTCTTGATAAGAGTTATACAGACTTATATGAAAAGTTCCGTAAATTTGGACAAATTAAAGAGATCATAGTTAAACTAACTGACAACTTTAAAGCTTGGCTAGTGTGGATCTCGTTTCTTTCTAATCAGGATGCAGCTGCTGCCTGCTTGGATTATAATAATTGTAATGAGAATGAATCTTCAGCCCAACTTGTTGGTAGAGTGCCACCTAACTTGGATATCTTTTATCCAGAAATCCCGGTAGAGGAAAGGAAGGAAAGTGTGCAGAGACCTCCCAACCCAGCTAAGTGGCTCATTATCACTCTTGCAAAAGAACGTGCTAACTTGTTCGAGTTTAGAAGATTCTTGAAGAGTCACCTTGGCTCTGGTAATTTGAATAACTCGCAGGTATCACGATATGGAAGAAATTCCTTCTTAATTCATGTAAAATCTTATGAACAAGCTGCCATGGTGCTCAACTTGAAACAGAAATCGGAGATTAAGGAAGTTAAACCCCACTACACCTTTTGTTATGCCAAAGGGGTCATTTTTAATAGAGATCTGTATGACTTTGATGAAGAAGAGATTTTAGAAATGTGCCCAACTAATGTTTGGAAGGTTGCTAAAATCCCTCGTTCTTCTATGATTATCCTAAGTTTTTGTGGTGAAGATCTACCTCATTATGTAGAGATAGAAAAAGAAATTGTTTATGTGAAGCAGTTTAAGCCCCATCCCCTCAGTGCTTTAACTCCTATGGTTTTGGCCATCCTTCCCGCAGATGTGCAAGGGACAAAATGTGTTTGATATGTGCTCAGCCTGAACATGGGGATTGTTCCCACCCAACAGTTTGTATAAATTGTAAAGAAGAGCATGATGCCAGAAATAAGAACTGTGTAATTTATAAGAAGGAACAGGAAATACTACTAAAAGCTCATGCAGAACATATAAGCGTAGGATATGCTAAAAGACTATTAAGTAATTCCAAAAGATACAGTGATGTTGTTAAAACAAATAGTAAAGTGGATCAGCCAACAGTAGAAGGCAATAGAAATAAAAATGCCAATATGAATGGTTCTGTTAACACTGAACCCAAGCCTCAGTGTAAAAGTGTAACTATGAAACCTAATGGTCTTTCTTCTTCTCAAGTAGGAATTTCTAGTACTTCTGAAGCCTCCTGTGCGGAGGTTTCCTCACCCCTTGTTGAAGGGGTGTCCCCTGCCCCATCTGGAGGGGCACCTAAGGTTTCTATTGTAGAAACCTCACAGGCTTCTTGTAATGAAGCCTCCTCTCAGGCAATCTCTCTTCCAGACTTGGGGGACTCCCCAGTAGAGGGATTGCTGACTAGTGTGCCTCACTCGGTAGAGGTGCACAGAAGCAATGAGGATCAAGGAAATGCTGAACCCAAGCCTCAGCATGAAAGAGTCACTACTAGACCAAATCGGTATTCCCCACAAGTTGGAAATTGTAGTACTCGTCAACCCTACTCTGCGGAGGTTCTCCCATCCCCAGTTGAGGGAATGCCTCCTGCCCCATCTAGAGGGGCACCTAAAGTTCTCATTGCTGGGACCCCACAGGGTTCCTCTAATAAAGCCTCCTCTCAATCAGTCAAACTTCCAAACTCGAGGGGCTCCCCAATAAAGGGATCACGGACTGTTGTGCCTCACTCAGTCGAGGCACACAGAAGCGAAGCTATGGAGTGTGAAGCTGTGCGCAGTAAAAGACTCCACAGTCCACCCTCATCTCCATCCTCTTCCCCAAATCGCGATAAACAATCTAAGAAAGAAACTAATAACCCGGACTCTACATCGTCGGTCGGACCATCGTCAGAGAGGAGGATGCCACCCGCGAAAGCAAAGAAATTAGAAAAGAACCCACCTTGTAAACCCTCTCTCTCCCAGACTTCTCTTACCAGACCAGTAGACCCCAAAAAGAAAAAGAAAACAGTATAATGTCCATAATTCAATGGAATATTCAAGGTTTTAATTCTCATCGAGAGCAGGTTGGAATTCTCTTTAAAGAACATGATGTGTCTGTTTTTTGTCTGCAAGAAACTATGCTTGGCAATTTATCCCCTAATGTTGGACTTAATTATAAATTTTACAGATCTCCTCCTATGATTGGGGGCCGTGCCCATGGAGGTACTGGTATCATTGTTAAGAAATGTGTAAACCACAGAAGTGTCCAGCTACATTCGGTGTTGCAGGCTTGTGCAGTACAAATCTTTACCACTAAATGGATCACTTTATGTTCTTTATATTTGGAACCTGAACTGGAAGGACTCGTAGACATATATAAGCACCCCTGTCAGTTTGAGTTAAATGACCTACAATCTTTGGTTGACCAGCTCCCTGAGCCTTTTATTCTAATGGGTGACTTTAACGCCAAGCATCCTCTATGGGGTGAATCAAGGTGTGACCCCTGGGGCAATATAATTGAAGAATTTATTGATAGTATCGATGTCATTTTGATGAATGACTGTTCCAAAATTAGGTTTGATGTCTTTCAGAACTCAAGTGCTGCTATAGACCTAACTATTTGTTCATCATCCTTAAGATTAGACTACAGTTGGTCAATAGATGAAGAATTACATGGTAGCGACCACTGGCCTATCCATATCAAATATTTATAGAACACTCCCTCCTGTTGCTTACCTAAATGGAAGACAGGAGAGGCTAATTGGGAATTATTTAGGAGATCCACAGAGATTAATTATAAGACTAGTGATTTTGGTAGTAACTGTGATGCATATGACTACCTGGTAGACATGATACTCTGGTGCTTTCTCTTCCATTCCTAGGACAGCTGGTAAACCTCAACGCCCAGTAGTCCCCTGGTGGAGCGATGAATGTGTTATAAGCAGAAAGATTACAAGAACTTGCTATAAGAGATATCGGAGATACTCTTGTTTAGTCAATAAGATAACGTACAGAAGAGCTCAAGCAAAGCAGAAGAAAACCTTCAAAAAAGCAAGGAGGGAATCCTTCATTAAATATATTAGCGAATTGAAATATGACTATTCCCCTACCTTAGTATGGAATAGGATTCGAAAATTACAAGGAAAGTTTACTCCATCTCCCTTACCCATTCTGAAGATAAATGACTGTTTTATATCAGATACAAGAGAAGTAGCAGAGGCTTTTGGAAGACATTATGCTGATATTTCAAGCCCACTACATTATTCAGATGATTTCAGAAGAATTAGAGCCAAGACCACGATTATTCCTCCTACCAATACGAACTCGGAGGCATATAATCTTCTCTTCACCTTGGATGAAATGGATCATGCTTTATCTCTATCCTCCCCAACCTCTCCTGGAGAGGATGACATTCTTTATTCCATGGTTGGTCACTTATCCATATTGTCGAAGAAATTCCTTTTAAATGTGCTGAACAAATTTTGGTCTTGTGGATCTTCTCCTAAATCTTGGAAGACTTCAATCATCATAGGAATCTTAAAGGCAAGAAAAGACCCTCATGACCCACAAAGTTACAGACCTATTGCTCTCACTAGCTGCATATGTAAGATCTATGAAAGAATGGTTAATACGCGTTTAATTTGGTTTTTGGAATCTAAAAATCTGCTATCTAACAGACAGTTTGGATTTAGAAGAAATAAGTGCACTCTGGACCCCTTACTTTTTATCACTCGTGAGATTGAGAATGCCTTCGCAATTGAGAACTCTAGCATTGGTGTGTTTTTTGACTTGAAAAATGCCTACGATACTACCTGGCAGGGAGGCATTCTGAAGCAAGTTGCAGAGTGGGGTATCGGGGGTAATATGCTCAATTGTTTAAAGGACTTCTTATCTGACCGTTATCTAAAAGTCCGAGTGGGCTCTTCTTTCTCTTGTGCATATCTTCAAGAGGAAGGGATTCCCCAAGGAAGTGTTCTGAGTCCTACACTGTTCAGCATAGCCTTAATAGTTTATTAGAACAAGTTCCCACAGGAGTTCATGGATTGGCTTATGCTGATGACTTCGCTATTGTGTGCAGCAAATCGACAACATTAGAAACGGGCCAAAAGATTCAAGAGGTTATTAACTTAGCAACAACATGGGCTAATTGCAGGGGCTTCAGATTCTCTGCTGAAAAAACCAAAGCCATAAGGTTTTCCAGACTAAGACGCAAGGAAGAAATACCTACACTATTCTTAGAGGGTGTCATATTACCGTATGAAGATGAAGTAAAATACTTGGGTCTGGTTTTGGATAAAAGGTTGACATTCACAAATCACATAAACGAGGTTGTATACACTGTCAAACAGTGACTTAATATACTAAAAGTAGTGTCTCGTTTCAACTGGGGAGCAGATCGTGTAACTTTAATAAGGCTTTACCAAACATTGTGCCTTAGCAAAATGGATTACGGATGTCAAATTTATGGATCGGCATGTAAAAGTTCACTGAAGAAGCTTGATATAGTCCACAATATGGCTTTACGGATCTGTTCGGGAGCCTATAGAACATCTCCAGTGGACAGTTTGTATGTGGACGCAGGAATTCCTCCCCTGTATATTCGCAGGGAGGAATTAAGCCTTAGATATATATCTCGGGTCTTGACATCCAAACTTCAAATTTGTAAAGCAGCCGGTAGACAGAGCTCCAAGGAAAAGTACTGTGCCGAAACCTTTAGAAGTGAGATGTGAAGTTGGGACAGAGAAGGTAGGACTTGTTCCTAAGACAATTGCTGAGATCATGCCTCCCAAATTCCCTCCATGGAACCGATGCCCCACTGAAATATGTCCTCTTAAAAAGAAGAAAAACAGAACTGCTGTAGAGCTAAAAAATGAATTTTTAGAACATTTATCAGTACATGCTGATGCAATTTTTATTTATACAGATGGATCAAAATCCCAAGACGGTGTTTGTTGTGCTGTTGTAACTGATAGCACAGTTTTAAAGAGAAAGTTGCCTGATTTTAGCTCTGTTTTTACTGCTGAACTGCTGGCAGTCAGCAACGCCCTGAAGTTTGTTTTTAATTCTGTTCCATGTGGTAGGAACGTTGTTATTTTTACAGATTCCATGAGCGTTCTATCCTGTGTAAATAATTTGTCGCCTCATCATTTTTTAGTGCAAGAAATACAGGAATGGCTGATTCTCATAAACAACAGAAAGAAGATAAAAGTAAACTTTTGCTGGGTGCCGTCCCATGTGGGTGTCACTGGAAATGAAAAGGCCGATGCTGCAGCCAAAGCCGCCACTAGGCTCAGCCATATAGCAGACCGAAAAGTCCCACATACGGACTTGAAACAAGTGATCCATTGTTATACAATGAAGAAGTGGCAAGAGCAATGGACAAGGCTGAACGGCAGTTATAAATTAAAAGAAATTCATCCCTTAGTGAACCCTTGGAAGTGTCCTCCTTTGGACAGAAGGTCAAGCATTGTCTTGACAAGACTGAGAATTGGTCATTCCTACATTACACATAAATTTTTAATGGCAAGTGGGGCAGAAAGGCTGGCCCCCCAGTGTCCCACCTTGCCAAGTAGTTTTGACAATAAGACACATTTTAGTTCAGTGCCCTGCATTCTCTAATAAGCGCAGGGCAAATTTCTTAACAGATTTATCTTTTAAAGAAATTTTAGGGGAGAAAGCTTGTGTGAAGAACGTTTTAAAGTTTTTAAAAGACATAAATTTATTTTTGAAATTTAAAATTGTGTGTGTGAATGCTTGTGAGTGTGTGTTGTTGAAGTGTGTTCGTGAATGTCTATTGTTTTAATTGTTTTACTTGAATTTTATTTTTATTTTATTTTTTAAACTAAAAGATAAATATGCGCTGAATGGCCTACTGGCTCCGGCGCTTGGCCTTCGAGCCAAAAACTCCATAAATCAATCAACCATTATCCTCCACTCTCAACTTACCTTCCACCAAAAAATTATCTGATATTCCCCCACTCTCTCCCCTTAGAGCATGTACATCCTTAACTCTTCCTACTATACTCTTGATTACCACTATATAGTCCATTAGTGCTCTATCTACCACCCTTCCATCCACCTCCCTCTCCATGTGTACTTATGCTTGACTTTTTTCCAAAACACTGTATTTGCTATCATCAACTCTCTTTTCTAGACACATCACCATCAACTCTCCACTACAACTTTTTCCTGGAACTCCACACTTCCCAATCACTCCATCTGTTGGTTCATTTCCTACCCTAGCATTAACCACTTCAGTACGGGACTTAAATCTCGTGGGCAGCAGCCAATGCCAGCCGTACGACGTGTTGTAACAATACTCGCATCATAAAATATAGTCACCGCATATATCGATTGTTCTCTCTTTCACCCGCAAATTTTGAAAACCACAGAGAATGGGATTCAGGGCACATTTGAGAGAATGTAAAAACACAGGGGCGACTACAATAAATATAATCAAGACGCCGATATGGCAGCGTCGCGAATCCACTTGCTCCTCATGACACCTACGTGTGCGACACCGTATGGAAGGGGTTAAGGTCTCGTGGTACCACTACATTGACACTTCTCCCTAATCCCTCTGTGCACTCATTTAAATCCATCCAAAAAGCCTCCCTTGCTTCTACACTCTTCTTACCACCAGGCCCATATGCACTTACAAAAAATCCACAACTCCTCAACTTCACCTTCATCCACATTAACCTTGAAGAAACCTCCTTCCACTCCACTACACATTTACCTATCTCATCGCTTACTAGCATAGCCACCCCTTCTCTCCATCGTCCTCTCTTCACTCCTAAGAACCTCCCAGCTTCACTTCCAAACTCACACTCACCCATTCTTTTCAACTTAGTTTCATTCATTGCCAACACATCCATCTTTCTTCTCACAAACATACTCCTTATCTCTTCCCTTTTACTCTCATCTGTACCACACCCATGCACATTAAAAGACCCAAACCTTAGGGTACTGGTTGGAAAACTCCTAGACCCTCTTATACCTTTACTTGTTCTAGGAATGTCCCCTTTGGGGTTACAGGTAGGAGGATTCCTAGTCCTATCCCTGTCCCATTTTTGTCACCTCGTACGGCTCAGGTGTAAAGATTTGGTGGCAGCATTCTTTTCCCTCACCTCAGGGTAGGCAAAAAAGAGGAAATTAATACTTAGAGAAATGGTACAGGATAGTAACATGTGGTGGGGGGACAGCATAACGAAGGGACAGTTGCAGTATAATAAAAGTATCGTCATTTGTCTATGAACAGAGATTTCCTTCACAAACAAATTGATATGTGGCTCTGGTCCATAGGGGTGCCTCATATAGACCCTAAAGTATCAGCTGTATGCTACTTTGTCATAATGTGTAACCAATACCCCAGATGCCTAATTAAGTCAGGAGACTACGCTGAGATTCTGCAGGACGATCTTGACAAATTGTTCACATGGTTGGTGAAATGGCAAATGGACTTCATTATCTCAAAGTGCTGCATGTTAAATGTAGGGCTACACAACCTCAAAAATAGATATAGCTTAGATAACACATTTTTAGAGAAAACTTAGTGTGAGAGAGACTTGGGAGTTCTAGTGAG
Organism: Oratosquilla oratoria; assembly: GCF_046742065.1. Taxonomy (NCBI): domain Eukaryota; kingdom Metazoa; phylum Arthropoda; class Malacostraca; order Stomatopoda; family Squillidae; genus Oratosquilla; species Oratosquilla oratoria. The sequence continues at coordinate 12,541,011 of NC_134808.1, read as the reverse complement.
TCCTGACCTTAAACCCAGAAAACAGTGCATTAGTGCCAGGAATAAAGCTAATGGAGCGCTAGGTTTTATTGCTAGGATGGTTATGAATAGAAGTGCAGAGGTAATTATCAAAATATATCTAGCGTTAGACCTATCCTTGACTATGCAGTACAGTTTTGGTCTCCCGTCTTATAGAATGGACATCGATTCACTAGGATCAGTACAGAGGAGAATGACCAAAATGATACATGGGCTGAGAAATTTATCTTACGAAGAGAGACTTAGACACATTAACTTACACACTCCTCTCAGAAAGATGCAGAGTGCAGGGTGATTTAAGAAGAGGTGTTCAAGTGGATCAAAAGTTTTAACAAGGGTGATGCAAACAAGGTCATTATAAAGACATCAGGGCAGGACTTTGCAGTAATTGATTTAGATTGGGCAGATTTAGATTTAAGAAGGATATAGGAAAGAATTGGTTTACTAATAGGGTGGTCAGTGAATGGAATAGACTTTGTAACCATGTAGTAAGCGCTGAAACTATTGGTTGTTTTAAGAAGCAGAGAACCTTATGGATAGGGATGACAGGTGGTAATAGACATGGAACTGCCTAGTGTAGCCCTTATGGTCTCTTGCAGTCTCCTTCATTCTTATGTTCTTAATCTCACAAGCACTACCAGCAGAATGAGGACAAATAAAGCAGTATACTACTTGAACATTTATAATAACCTATCACCTATACTACACAAAATTTCCACACCAAAACACATTTTGATCAATAAACCAGCCCTTCAAGACTGACCACAAGACTCACTACTTCACCAACAACCACCAGACATAAGCCCCCCCCCCCCCCCCCAAAAAAAAAAAAAAAAAAAAAAAAAAAAAAATCTGGTAAGAACCACATTAGCACACTTGCACTCAGGACACCATCCAGCACTGAAACATTACTAACACAAAATAGGCCTGGCCACAGATTCAAACTACCCCAGATACAATCACTATACAGAGAACACAGAACCTCTCATACTGTGATGACCCATGATTATATGCCTCAGATAACACAATATATCTTCCCTGAATGACTTGTAGAGTAGCCTAGAGGCTGTAGCATGTTAGCTGAAGGCTGCAGGTCTTCTGCAAGAGAGACCAGGGGCAGGGATTGATTGGTTGAAATGCCCTCCCATATACCTTAGCAATTCCACTTCCAGACTCATTTCTCTATAACTACATAACAGATAATTCCCTGTATAATCCTTAAGTAACTGGTACATTCATGTTTTCCTTTCTATTGTATTGTGGAACTATAGATCAACAAGTGCTCTCAGGCATGTGACAGTCTTGGTAACCATTTCACCGTAACTACTCCTTTTGCCAAATACTATGAAACCACTGTCAAAAATAGCTTTCATCTTTGTCATTGCTCGTTATATATATATTTTTTCCTATAGACCTATCATTCATTCTACACAGTGGAATAAGACAAATATGGTATATAAAAGTATTGCCTGTCTGATGGATGTTGTTGGCTACCTGAAAACTGGGGGGCTCCTACAAAAGAAACCAGAGGCAATGACTTTATTGATGGCATTACATTAGTGAACCTAGTTTATCAGTGTAAATGTCCAGTAGATTTATAATGATTAAAACTGAACAAAAATTTTGAAAATTATGTTATGTACAATATCTGAATGAAATCCTCTCACAGTGGGGGGATTATTGTTTTAGAATTTAATGCTGAATGTTTCACCCAACAGTTGGATGAAAACACAGTTGTTAAGATGTACCATCGGATGACATTGCTCAACACAATGGATCGCATCATGTATGAATCCCAGCGACAGGGTCGCATATCCTTCTACATGACTAACTATGGAGAAGAAGGAACACATATAGGTTCTGCTGCTGCTCTTAATCCTGATGATGTTGTTTATGGCCAGTACAGAGAAGCAGGTATTTACCTAACTGTTTATACATACACCAATGAGTTTTTCCCCCTAACAAGGGAGGTAGTCAAAGGCATAATCCACTCCCACCCATTTCATCCCCACATGCTCCACACCCACTCACCACCCCACACTCACTGCCCTGGGTCAGAAGCAATGTAGCAAGTCTGCTTCATTTAATTGGCAACCTGCCCTCTCTGTCTCATGCAGAAAAAGAGATGGGGAGAAATCCCTTCGGGTTGCATCAAAATATTATTCATATACTCCCCCCATCCCCCAACCACACCCTTCCATGCATCATAGTCATCCATATACAACCATTCTCCATTCACCCCTGTCTTCTGTCCTCTCCTGTCCTTCCTCAACAGACATTCCCCTCTTTCCCAAAGCCCCTTTTACTCCATCCATCCATCTCATCCTAGGTTGACCCCTCATGTTCACTCCTTCCACATCTGCCTTCCACACCTATTTTACTAGTCTTTCTTCACTCATTCTTTCCATGTGTCCAAACCATCCCAATACTCTTTCATCCACCCTATCGCCCAACACCCTTTCCACTTCCATTCTCCTCCTCACCTCCTCATTTCTCACTCTATCCAGCCTAGTAACCCCTATCATACTTCTCAGACACCTCATCTCAAACCGAAAATTTGGTGATTTACCTAGTTGTAAACAGATTGGAGGGAGGCTATGACGAGTGGTACTGTGATGTAGTAAAGTGATTGAAGTTCAACAAGAATAGAAAAAAGAAGGGATATGGATGATAAACCAACATACACAGGGACAACAAAAAGAAGATTGGACATGAGTAAGTACGAAATGCCTTTGGGAGTAGTTAGAAAATATGTAACATAGAAAGCCCCAGATATGAAGACAAATAATTTCATGGATTCATAACAGAAGAGGTTTCGACCTCAAAAACATACTAATAAGCCAAGAAATATTTGAAATGAAAAGGGATATTGTTGAATGGAAAAGGGAATATAACCAATTATACAAAGAAGTGAGTGAATTGAGGAAGGAAATTGCACTATTAGTTAGGGAATTGGAAGAAATGAAAAAGGAACTGGCTAAAGTTAAAAAATGATAATGAAAATATGAAAAATGAAGACACATTTAAAAATGAAACTTTGTTGAGGGAAGTTAATGAAAAAATATTAATAGAGGCAGGCAAAGTTGGAGGAAATATAAAAAAAATCAAACATGATGGAAATCAAAAACCAAATGAATGAAGGCAAAGAAAACCAGAAAATACTATTTAACGAAATAGTCGATGAACAAATGAATGAAAGTACAAAGGACACAGTAATAGAAGTAATAAAAGAAAAAAGAGATTGGGTAAGAGACACAATAGACAAAAAAAAAAATGTATTGTAATCTATTGTATCAAAGAAAAACATGGTCTAATAAGGTTCCAAAGGGAAAAAAAGGAGAATAATATAGTGACAGAAATACTAAAAGAAATACAGGAGGAGGGCCAAGGTCATGATAAGGCAATGGAAGATATCTATAGGATGGGCAAATATTCTGAAGAGAAGAATAGACCTCTTAAAGTAAAACTTAATTCACAGAGAATAGCAGAAGAAATATTAACAAACGTAGGAAAACTAGCAAAAAGTAAAAACTATAAAAATGTAGGGATAAAAAAGGAACTGAGTGATGAGGAAAAAGAAAAGGAAAAAACACTTAAAAAGGAAGCTAAGGAAAAGAATGAGAAAAGAACAGAAAAAGAAAGGAGGTTTTTTTGGAGAGTGATGGACTCGAGACTGAGGAAATGGTATATAAAGGAAAAGGAAATGCAGGAGAAAGAAGAAAAGGAAAAAGTTGAAGATAACATATACCAACATAGACAGATTGATATCAGGAATCGATGAATTGAATAACTATCTAGAACAAGAAAAACCAGATATAATGGGGATTGTGGGGACAAAATTGAAAGGATCATTACTTCCAAATAGTGTAGGACAAGGATTATATAATTGTTGGTACAGGAATAGAGAAACAAAGAGTGGAGGAGTGATGTCACTTACCAAGAAAGGACTAAATGTGACAAAAATTACAGTAGAGAACAATGTGGAATTGATTATGATACGAGTTGAGGATAGAGATATGAAAAATAGAAATTATGCAGTGATTTATGTCCCACCTAAGACTCATGCATGGAATGAAAATGAACACTCCAAAATGCTGGAAGACACAAGAAAAACACTAAATGAAATACTAAAGGAAAAATGAAATCTGGTAATTATGGGTGATTTTATTTTGAAAGAAATATGTTGGGAAGAGACTGAATAGAGGTAAGAGCTCTATTTATACTATATCATAAAGTTTATATCTATAAACGTTGCTACTCGCTCAAGTCCCATGGAACTCCCTGCATGATAATGATAATGAGTGGGATTGGGATTGGGAGTGGAAATTAATTGGATGGGTTCTCTGACTTTTGGGTGGTTTTGCAAAACGCCTCGCGCCCCTGTTGTTTTGTAACGCTTCTCAAGCCAGAGCCAGTAAGCCTTTTTCGTTTTAACACACACCCTTTCATTACTTTTCCAAAATGTCTGAGGAAGTTTCTTCTAGGATGAAACGTTATCGACACTTCTGGAAATGGGTGACGTGCTCAAAAAAGATACAAAAGAAAGACGCCAAAAACAACTCTAAGCTTCTTGGACAGCTTCGAGCAGAACACGCTGGAACCTTTCCGGGTCTTTACGTGTTCTGCTCGAAGCTGTCCAAGAAGCTTAGAGTTGTTTTTGGCATCTTTCTTTTGTATCTTTTTTGAGCACGTCACCCATTTCCAGAAGTGTCGATAACGTTTCATCCTAGAAGAAACTTCCTCAGACATTTTGGAAAAGTAATGAAAGGGTGTGTGTTAAAACGAAAAAGGCTTACTGGCTCTGGCTTGAGAAGCGTTACAAAACAACAGGGGCGCGAGGCGTTTTGCAAAACCACCCAAAAGTCAGAGAACCCATCCAATTAATTTCCACTCCCAATCCCAATCCCACTCATTATCATTATCATGCAGGGAGTTCCATGGGACTTGAGCGAGTAGCAACGTTTATAGATATAAACTTTATGATATAGTATAAATAGAGCTCTTACCTCTATTCAGTAGACGAAGGCAGTGACTTGATTAGTTATAAGAAGTGAAATGCAGAAGATTGTGACGTCATGTCGTTGCTTGGAAAAGTACGCATCATAGATGCCAATTCAGGAGTTGGCTATACTTTTAAATACTGAATATGAAAATTTCATAAGTATATATATATATATATACAGGTAAACGTCGACTTACGATGGCATTAGGTTTCGATAGAGCCATCGTAAGACGATCTCATCGTAAGTCGATCCCCACTCTGTTCCGTGGTCACTGTACCTAGCCTACCTGTATATTAACCACCAGAGATACTGAATATAGCCTATTAAACATGTACAGTAGTTTATTTAATTATTTTTATCCTTTTTACCATATTCAAACACTATAATATGTATTTTCAGTACGGAACTTAAATCTCGCGGGCAGCAGCCAATGCCAGCCGTACGACGTGACGTAATAATATCGCATCATAAAATATAGTCACCGCTTATATCGATCGTTCTCTCTTTCACCCGCGAATTTTGAAAACCACAGAGAATGGGATTCAGGGCACATTTGAGAGAATGTAAAAACACAGGGGCGACTACAATAAATATAATCAAGACGCCGATATGGCAGCGTCGCGAATCCACTTGCTCCTCATGACGCCTACGTGTGCGGCACCGTATGGAAGGGGTTAAATTATCATATCGTCGTCGTTGTCATCGTAAAGTCGAACAATCGTAAGTCGCGGCCATCGTAAGTCGACGTTTACCTGTATATGTATATATATATATATATATATGTATATATATATATATGTATATATATATATATATATGTATGTATGTATCTTGGGTCAAATGAAATTTTAAATTATATGTTATTATAAGAAGTGAAATGCTGAAGATTGTGACGTCATGTCGTCGTTACTTGGAACACTACGTCATGTCTCTTCCTCTGATTAGCTGGGACCCAGAAAGGTTCTGGCTTGAGAAGCGTTACAAAATCACCACGTCAACACAGGGGTGCGAGGCGTTTTGCAAAACCACACAAAAGTCATAGAACCCATCCAATTAATTTTTTAGTAGTACTAAGATAATATTTAGCTGCCCAGCTGCTTCAAAACGTCCAGATATACCGAAATCCGGATATGTAAAGGCTGGATAAATGAGGTTTGAGTGTGTATATATATATATATGTGTGTATATATATATATATATATATGTATATATATATATGTATATATATATATATATATATATATATATATTTGTTACTCTTTCCTTATATTTTCTTATTTGTGTGAATGTGTAAAATTTAGCATTTTATATTTTTTCTTACAGTTTCAAAATCATACTTTTAGTCTTGCAGGCACTCATTTAGGACTTCACCATGACTCTACTTTGCTCCCCCCTCAATGGTATCCCCCCAAAAAACTGGAGGGCTGGCTATGCCCATGGTAATTACAGTATACAGTACATGTCAAACACCAAAATCGTCACTCTTGGCTAAGCTGTGCTCACATAAAAATCTGTAGCTCCTAAAATAAACATTTCTCAAAAAAAATTCTTTATGAACAATTTGCTATACTATGTACAAATTTTTAGAAGTTACAAAAAAAAAAATACATCAAGTGACCTTTTCAAGGTCAAATTAAAGGTCAACCTATTTTGTTTGACCTTGTAAGGAAATATATGCATTAATAAAAGTTGTAAAGAATCTTATTAGCTTTAAAATGGTGTCAGAATGAGCTCTGTAGGTGCAATAGTCTGAGATATTTGACTTTGAACTTTCTTCACTTTTTGCAAAAATGACCTTTTTGACCCAAATTTGAGGAATTGTATCTCAGAAACCATTTGACCTACAGAAGTGAGACATACCATTGAATTTGTCTAAAGGTCTTTAAGTACAGTAGGTGGTGGGGGAAAAGAATACTGCCACCAAGTATTTCCACTTGGATCGTAAGAGGCGAGAAGAAAGGGATGGGGATTGGGACTAGGCATCCTTCTCCCTGTAGTCCCACAGGGGACATTCCTAAAAGAAAAAGTAAAGGCATAAGTGGGTCTTGGGAGTTTTCCGACCAGCACCCTAAGGTTTGGGTCTTTTAATGTGCGTGGATGTGGTACAGATGAGAGTAAAAGGGAAGAGATAGGTAGTATGTTTGTGAGAAGAAAGATGGGTGTGTTGGCTTTGAGTGAAACTAAGTTGAAAGGGAAGGGTGAATGTAAGTTTGGGAGTGTAAATGGGAGGTTATCAGGAGTGAAGAGAGGGTGAGGGAGGGAAGGGATGGCTATTCTAGTAAGTGAAGAGATAGGTAAACGGGTAGTGGAGTGGAAGGAGGTTTCCTCAAGGATAATGTGGATGAAGGTGAAACTGGAGAAGGAGATGTGGGTCTTTGTAAGTGCATATGGGCCTGGTAGTGAGAAGAGTGTAGAAGAAAGGGAGACCTTTTGGATAGATTAAATGAGTGCATAGAGAATTTAGGGAGAAATGTCAATGTAATAATACTGGGAGACCTTAATGCTAGGGTAGGAAATGGTCCAATTGATGTAGTGGTTGGGAAATGTGGAGTTCCAGGAAAGAATGGTAGTGGAGAGTTGATGGTGGAAATGTGTCTAGAAAGGGAGTTGGTGATAGCAAATACAGTGTTTCGGAAGAAAGTCAAGCATAAGTACACATGGGAGAGGGTGGTGGATGGAAGGGTGGTAGATAGAGCGTTAATGGATTATGTAGTGGTAAATAGGATTATGATAGGAAGAGTTAAGGATGTACATGTGCTAAGGGGAGAGGGTGGGGGAATATCAGATCATTTTTTGGTGGAAGGTAAGTTGAGAGTGGAGGATAGATGGAGAAAGAGGAAAGGGGCAAAAGGTAGGGAGGTGCTTAGAGTAAACTCTTTAAAGGAAAAGGAGAAGGAGTACAAGAAGAAGCTGAAGGAGGAGTGGGAGGGAGTGAAGGATAGAGTAGAGCTAGGTGTGGAGGAGGAATGGGGATGGTTCAAGGAGGGAGTCACAAAGTGTGCAAGAATGGTGTGTGGAACAAGAAGGACAGGAGGAAATAGAAGGAAGGGTAGTGAATGGTGGGATGAGGAAACAAAGAAGGTTGTAGAAGAGAAGTGAGCTTTCACAGATTGGTTACAAAATAGGACGAGGGAGTCATATGAGAGGTAGAAAGAAAAGAAAAGAGAAGTAAAGCAGAAGGTAAAGGAGGCAAAGAGGAGAGCAGATGTGAAATGGGGTAAGAGTATGACAGAAAATTTTGAAAGTAATAAAAAGATGTTTTGGAAAGAAATTAAGAGAGGAAGAGGAGGCAAATCAAGTAGAGAAGAAAAGGTAAAAGGTGTAGATGGAGAGATGATAATGGAAGAGAAGGCAGTAAGGGAAAGATGGGCAGAATATTTTAGGGAGTTGCTAAATGTGAAGGAGGATAGGGAGGGAAAGATAGCTGCAGTGGGAAATGCTAAGAAAATGAGAGTGATGAGTGAGGAAAATGGAGGAGAAATAAGGAAGGATGAAGTGAAGGCAGTTGTTAAGATGATGAAAGCAGGTAAGGCACCTGGTCTGGATGGATGCCATGCAGAATGTCTAAAAAAAAAGGAGGTACAGTGATGGTCGACTGGTTGGTGAGGTTATTTAATGTTTGCTGGAGAGAGGGTAGAGTGCCAGAGGACTGGAGAAGTCCCTGTATAGTTCCACTTTACAAGGGAAAAGGGGACAAGTGTGAATGTAGTAGTTTCAGAGGGATTAGCTTGTTAAGTGTAGTTGGGAAGGCTTATGGGAGGATCTTGATTGAGAGAATTAGGAGAGGAAGAGAGGGAGTAATTGGTGAGGAACAGTGTGGATTTAGGACGGGTAGAGTTTGTGTAGATCAGATCTTTGTGGTAAGACAGATATGTGAGAAAGCTATAGGAAAGGGGGAGGATGTTTTTTGGGCTTTTATGGATCTGGAAAAGGCTTACGATAGGGTAGACAGAAAGGCACTGTGGGAGGTTATGCAGATATACGGGATAGGAGAAAAGCTTCTAGGAGCTGTCAAGAGCTTTTATGAGAGTAGTAGAGCTTGTGTCAGGATTAGAAATGGAGAGAGTGAGTGGTTTGAGGTAAAGGTGGGACTTCGTCAAGGATGCGTTATGTCGCCCTGACTGTTCAACTTATACATGGATGGGGTAGTGCGAGAGGTAAATGGAAGGGTAGTGGGTCAGGGATTGGAGATGGTTAAAGAAAATGGAGAAAAGTGGGAGGTGAGCCAACTGTTGTTTGCTGACGGCACTGCGCTTGTGGCAGGATCGGAGTAGGGATTGAGGAAGTTGGTGACAGAGTTTGGGAGAGTATGCGATAGAAGAAAGCTAAAGATAAATGTGGGTAAATGTAAGGTGATGAGATGTACAAGGGGTGAAAGTGGCAGTAGTCTGCAAGTGAGCATAAAGGGAGAGCGACTGGAGGAAGTGGATAGTTTTAGATACTTGGGTGCAAATGTGGCAGGAGAAGGTGGAGTGAAGGTGGAGGTAGAATGTAGATTGAGAGAAGCAAGTAAATGCCTTGGTGGATTTAAGAGTGTAATGAGGAATAGACATTCGGTAATGGATGCTAAGAGGAGACTATATGAAGGAGTGATTGTGCCAACAGCACTGTATGGGGCAGAAACATGGAACAAGAGAGGAAGAGAGAAGGAGTTTGAATGTGTTTGAGATGAGGTGTCTGAGAAGTATGATGGGGGTTACTAGGCTAGATAGAGTGAGGAATGAGGTGAGGAGGAGAACAGGGGTGGAAAGGGAGTTGGGAGATAGGGTTGATGAAAGAGTATTAGGATGGTTTGGACACATGGAAAGAATGAGTGAAGAAAGACTAGTAAAAGAGGTATGGAAGGCAGATGTGGAGGGAGTAAACATGAGGGGATGTCCTAGGATGAGGTGGATGGATGGAGTGAAGGGGGAAGAGGGGAATGTCTGTTGAGGAAGGACGGGAGAGGACAGAAGACAGGGGTGAATGGAGAATGGTTGTATATGGATGATGTTGTGATGCATGAGGTGGATTGGGCGGGGGGGATGGAGGGATGAGGTAGTATGTGTGAGTAAAATTTGACGCAGCCCAAAGGGATTTCTCCCCGTCTTCTCCTTTTATGCTTGGGGGGACTGAGAGGGGGGGTCGCCGATTTAATGAAGCGGCCTTGGTGTGGATGTGCTGTGTTTTGCGACACTGCTTCTGGCCCAGGGCAGTGGACAAGGTGCAGGGATGACCCATCATCCAGGAGGTGCTAAGATAAGAGGGAGGGTGGAGTGGGTTTGGAGTGTATTCAGGGATGGAATGGGTGGGAATGATTTGATGCCTTTTCCTTTTTGGCTACCTCCCTTGTAAGGGGGAAAAAGCCTTGGTATATGTATGTAACTTACAAGAAAATCTGAGTCAGTGGCAAAAATGACTGGTTGAATTGACCCTGATGTATTGTATATTTTGATTGAACCTAGCTGTGAAAAAGAGTGCAGGAGAAAGGGAAAGAACATATGTGCCAAAACATCCACTAAGCCAGTAGTTCAGAAGTACTAGTTTTGTTCATTTGTCACTGAGAATGTCACTAAAGTGTCACACATTAAAGTTGTTAACTGCCGTACTATCGTATTATGGTGGGTTAAATGAAAGTTGGAGCAACTGTAAAAATAATATTTTAAATAAAAATATTTCACAACACCTGAAAAACTGTTTGCTCCCTACCTCATGAATGACAAGAGACTGCTTTACATAGCATCCCATGCTCAGATGCACAGGAAATATCAATCGAATTGGCAGGGAATACAAATATACTATCAGGAACCTGCCAGGTGACTTTATAGATAATCATACATTACAACCATAATACCCATTCCCATTACATTGTAAGGGGGAGAAAACTGTTGATATATGTATGTATTTAGGGTTACATGTAACATGGAATAGGGGGAATGGGGATGGAGGCACTGAAGAGTGAGGGAAATGAGTAAATATCTTGAGTTAATAAAAATGTCATGAGAAATAGGTATCTGGAGATAGATGCAGAGATTATATGAAGGGGTAATACTGCATGGGGCAAAGGCTTGGAAGTGAAGGGAAGCAGAAAGGAGAAATTGAAATGGGATATGAAATGTTTGAGAAGTATGGTGGGGGTTGTAGGGATGGATGGAGTGAGAGAGTAAGTGATGAGAAAAGTGGGGATGGGAATGAAAGTGGCATATAGGGCTGATGAAAACATACTGGGATCATCTTAGCTCATAGGAAGAACGGATGATGAAAGACTAGCAAAAAGAGTGTGGAAGGCAGGGGTGGATGGAGTGAAATTGAGGGGAAGAATGAGATGAATGGATGGGGTGAGGGGGGCCTTGAGTAAAATAGAAATATTTGTTGTTCAGGGCAGGTAGAAGAGAGATAAGTGCTAGTGGAGAATGGCTGTTCCTAGACAATGAATTAATGCAGCTTGAAGAGATTTTTCCTTGTTTTTCTGTTTTTGCATCAGAGAATGAGGAGGGAGGATCACTGTAGAATTAAAGTGGTGAGGCCCTATTGTGGATACACTGTCTTGCTGCATGGCTTCTGACCCAGGCAGTGAGTTAGAGAGGTGGATGGCCCTTCATCCACAAGGAACTAAGATAAAAGGGAAAGAAATGGGAGTGGGACGGGTGAAGGTAGATTGCCTTGGCTGACTACCTCCTTCATAATAGGGAAGAAGCCTTTAGTATATAGAAAGAATAATACTTCCAGAGGTATTTTAAGTTGAAAGGATGCTACAATTCTCTGAGTAGTTATTGATAAGTTTTTCCATTTCAGGTGTGCTTATGTGGAGAGGTTTTACTCTAGATAAATTTATGAACCAGTGCTATGGAAATGAAGGAGACATTGGAAAGGGGCGGCAGATGCCAGTGCATTATGGATCAACAGAACATAATTTTGTCACAATATCCTCACCCCTTGCTACACAGATGCCACAAGGTTAGTATTCTCACTTTTCTTATTAGTCAAGTTGGTAAAGAAAAAGTTTGGTGGCTCAATCTTAATTTCCAGTTACAGAAACCAAATAGTTATCAATTGCAATATTATAGCCACCTCTACCTTTCACACTCTTTTTGCTAGTCTTTCCTTATTCTTTCCATGTGCCCAAACTGTCCTAGTATTTTTCCATCAGCCTGATCTGCCAGCTCCTTTTCCACCCTAGCTCTCCACATATCTTTATTTCTCACTCTGTTCATCCTTGTAACCTCCACCATACTTCTCAAATACTTCATCACAAACACATTTAAATTTCTTTTCTGCCTCCCTTAAATTCCAAATCTCAAATCTATAAGAATGTTGTAGGCAGTTACCCCTTCATACAGTCCTCCTGCTTGCATTCTTAGATGCCCTTTTCTCATGAGACTTTTCATTCCTTCAAGGGATTAACTTGCTTCCCTCTCTACAGTTTACCTCCATCTCCAATCCTCTATTCCCTGCCTCATATGACCTTGAATATTTAAAACTGTCCACTTCCTCTAAGTTCTTTTCTTTGAGAATTGCCTCTAACTTACTGCTACCCTTACCCTTTGTACCTCATCACCTTGCTCTTACATACATACATACATACATATACCAAGGCTTTTTCCCCCTTACAAGGGAGGTAGCCAAAAAGGAAAAGGCATAAAATCATTCCCACCCATTCCATCCCTGAATACACTCCACACCCCTCCACCCTCCCTCTTATCTTAGCACCTCCTGGATGACGGGTCATCCCTGCACCTTGTCCACTGCCCTGGGTCAGAAGCAGTGTCGCAAGACACAGCACATCCACAGCAAGGCCGCTTCATTAAAATCGGCGACCCCCCCTCTCCGTCCCCCCATGCATAAAAGGAGAAGACGGGAAGAAATCCCTTTGGGCTGCGTCAAATATTGCTCACACATACTACCTCACCCCCCATCCCCCGCCCATTCCACCTCATGCATCACAAGCTTTTTCTAAATCAAGAAAATTTCTCACAAATTGCCTTACCACAAAAATTTGATCCATGCACTCCACCTTTCCTAAACCTACACTGTTTCTCACCAATTGTTCTCTCTGTTCTAATCCTGTCAACACCTTGCCTTGTGTCTCTCCAACTATGCTCAATAAACTTTTTATCTCATCTTTTCCTAAACTTTATACCTTGTTACCATCTTTGATGTTAAGCATGTCTGTTATCATCTCCTTTGATGTTCAGTGTGTCTGTTAACATCTTCTTCGATGTTCAGTGTGTCTGTTAACATCTTCGATGTTCAGTGTGTCTGTTATCATCTCCTTCAATGTTCAGCATGCATATAGAGTGAGTGTGAATCTTCAGGCAACTCAAGATATCCCTTATATTTCTGGATTTTCCTCCCAAGGGACATTGCCACTGTATCCAGACCTGAACAGTGACCAGAGCTGCTAACTTTTCCAGCCAACATTTAAACTTGACAATGGCTTTGCTGTATCTAGGGTCAGACACCCAAACATCTGCTTTAACCACTTCAGTACGGGACTTAAATCTCGCGGGCAGCAGCCAATGCCAGCCGTATGACGTAACGTAATAATATTCGCATCATAAAATATAGTCGCCGCTTATATCGATCGTTCTCTCTTTCACCCGCGAATTTTGAAAACCACAGAGAATGGGATTCAGGGCGCATTTGGGAGAATGTAAATACACAGGGGCAACTACAATAAATACAATCAAGACACCGATATGGCAGCGTCGCGAATCCACTTGCTCCTCATGACGCCTACGTGTGCGGCACCGTATGGAAGGGGTTAAACACCTGTACCTCACGCCTTTAGAGTACAATAGGTGCGGTGCCTGTGATTGTTGCTCAATTTGACATGACCAACCTTTCTTATATTTTTCCTAAATGTGAATATAGGAACAACCTACTTGTACAGTTGTAAATATATTTAATCAGGCAACCCCCTCGAGGTTACTCCAGTGGTTGCCTTGTATTTGTAGACCTGAGAGCAGTCTGGAACATTAAAGTAAAGAACATTCCCAGACATTAATTCACCAATAGAAGTAACCTACAAATTTACATTCTGGTGACCAGCAGTGAGATATGAAACTCCAAATCTACATACAGCTCTAAATACTCCTCTGAGGCACAACTCTGCAACAGTGGCTTCATTTGAACATAGTCTTCTCCCAATGTTAACAATCTTTGCCAAAATCCAGCATTGCTACGTGCACAGACCCTTCTCTCCTACATAGCCAAGCATCACATATGAGGCAATCCCTCTTAGCTGCATCATCCAGCATCCTACTTAGAAGCACTGCTGCATTAATTCACTCCATCATACAAGTAGTACAAGCAAATCCCTCTTCATCTGGCATCCTACTATGATACACCGTTGCATTGCTTCACGGCATTCTCCAGCATCTATGAGGAAAACCCTCTTTGTGGCATTCCCCCAGCATCTCTGATGAGGAAATCCAGCTCTGAGGCATTTTCCTGTATCCACAATGCCCACCGTCTCCACCACATCAACACAGATATGTTGGACGATCTCCACCATCACATGAGTTGGACAACCTCCACTCCACCATCACACAAGTTGGACTACCTCCACTCCACCATTGCATGAGTTGGACTACCTCCTACTCCACCATTGCATGAGTTGGACGACCTCCTACTCCACCATTGCATGAGTTGGACGACCTCCTCTCCACCATTGCATGAGTTGGACGACCTCCACTCCACCATTGCATGAGTTGGACAACCTCCACTCCATTGTATGAGTTGGACGACCTCCACTCCATCACACAAATTGGATGACCACCCTTCTCCAACATTGCATTGCATTTTGCACATCACTGCACCAACAGCCAACAATCGTCTTCTACAAGCCAACACTCCCCACTCCCCGCATCTAGCTGTGCAAGATCTCCTTCATTTCTCTTATTTTCTCAATTCATATCTGCACATTTTTGTTACATACTTTTTAACTCGCCAAACCAATACACTAATTACTCCCTGTGTCCAGTAGTGCATCCTTCCATCATTTTGCCCCACTGCAGCACCATCATCTACAAACACTCTGACATAATTTTGCGTACGTGGATATTTCTCTGTTCTCATTCTTACCTAGGAGCAAGAGTCCATTTTTTCCTCAGTAAATGAACTTATCCAAAGCCCTCCCTGATTTGACATACTGACCCTGCACATGAAACTGCGCTGTGCTAACACCAACCATGTCTCCTCCTAATACCAACTCTTCAGATTCACCTACTCTGAACACCATGACAACACAAAACTTTATCACCATAGTCAAGGATGAGACAACATTACCCCTCTTCAATGGCAGAAACATTCCTGTACACAATTTCCTCTATGAGGTTGAATCAGAGATCATGCAAAGAAATGCCACAGATGACAAGACTAAGATATCCATTTTAACATCCAAAATAGATAAGAATAACATATTAGCAGGTAATGTTATTCATACATATATATATACCAAAGGCTTTTTTCCCCTTACAAGGGAGGTAGCCAAAAAGAAAAAGGCATAAAAACCATTCCCACCAATTCTATCCCCAATACACTCCACTCCCCTCCACCCTCCCTCTCATCTTGGCACCTCCTGGATGATGGGTCATCCCTGCATCTTGATCACTGCCCTGGGTCAGAGGCAGTGTCGCAAGACACGGCACATCCACAGCAAGGCTGCTTCATTAAATCGGTGACCCTCCCTCTCCATCCCCTCATGTAGAAAAGGAGAAGACAGGGAGAAATCCCTTCGGGCTGCGTCAAAATTTTTCTCACCCCCCATCCCATCCATTCCACCACATGCATCACATCATCATCCATATACAACCATTCTCCATTCACCTGTCTTCTGTCCTCTCCCCTCCCGTCCTTCTTCAACTGACATTCCCCTCTTCATCAATAGCTCCTTTCACCCCATCCATCCATCTCATCCTAGGTCGCCCCTTTTTGTTCACTCCCTCCACATCTGCCTTCCATACCTCTTTTACTAGTCTTTCTTCACTCATTCTTTCCATGTGTCCAAACCATCCCAATACTCTTTCATCCACCCTATCTTCCAACTCTCTTACCACCCCTGTTCTCCTCCTCACCTCATTCCTCACTCTATTTAGCCTAGTAACCCCTATCATACTTCTCAGACACCTCATCTCAAACACATTCAAACTCCTCCTCCCTTCCTCTCTTATGTTCTATGTTTCTGCCCCATACAATGCTATTGGCACAATCACTCCTTCATACAATCTCCTCTTAGCATCCATTCCCAAATATCTATTCCTCATTACATTTTTTAATCCACCAAGGCATTTACTCACTTCTCTCAATCTACATTCTACCTTCACCTCCACTCCACCCTTTCCTGCCACATTTGCACCCAAGTATCTAAAACTATCCACTTCCTCCAGTCGCTCTCCCTTAATGCTCACTTCCAGTCTGCTGCCACTTTCACCCCTTGTACATCTCATTACCTTACTTTTACCCACATTTATCTTCAGCTTTCTTCTTTCACACACACTCCCAAACTGTCACCAACTTCCTCAATCCCTCCTCTGATCCTTTTACAAGCACAATGTCATTCGCAAACAACAGCTGGCTCACCTCCCACTTTTCTCCATTTTCTTTAACCATCTCCAATCCCTGCCCCACCACCCTTGCATTTACCTCTTGCACCACCCCATCCATGTATAAGTTGAACAGCCAGGGCAACATAATGCATCCCTGACGAATTCCTACCTTTACCTCGAACCACTCTCTCCATTTCTAATCCTGACACATGCTCTACTCTCGTAAAAACTCTTGACAGCTCCTAGAAGCTTTCCTCCTATCCCATATATCTGCAAAACCTTCCACAGTGCCTTCCTGTCTACCCTGTCATAAGCCTTTTCCAGATCTATATAAGGCACCTGGGTTGGATGGATGGCATGCAGAACATAAGAACATAAGAAATAAAGGAGACTGCAAAAGACCATAAGGCCTACACTAGGCAGCTCCATATCCATCACCACCTGTCATCCCCATCCATAAAGTTGTCTAATCGTTTTTTAAAACAACTGATAGTTTCAGCGCTAACTACATGGTTACTAAGTTTATTCCATTCATCGACCACCCTATTAGTAAACCAATTCTTGCCTATTTCCTTCTTAAATCTAAATTTGTCCAGTTTATACACATTACTGCGAGTCCTGCCCTGTTGTTTTATTATGATGACCTTGTTTGCATCACCCTTGTTATAGCCTTTGATCCACTTGAACACTTCTATTAGATCACCCCGCACTCTACGTCTTTCCAGAGAGTGTAATTTTAGGTGCCTAAGCCTCTCTTCGTAAGGCAAATTTCCGAGTCCTTGTATCATTTTGGTCATTCTTCTCTGTACTGATTCTAGTGAATTTACGTCCATTCTGTAGGACGGAGACCAAAACTGTACCGCATAGTCAAGGATGGGTCTAACTATCGCTAGATAGAGTTTAATAATTACCTCTGCACTTCTATTCATTATCGTTCTAGCAATGAAGCCTTATGCTCTGTTAGCTTTATTTCTGGCGCTAATACACTGCTTCCTGATTTTAAGGTCCGGACTCACCAGAACTCCCAAGTCCCTCTCGCACTCAGATCTTTCTAAAAACGTGTTATCTAAGTTGTTTCTATTTTCGGGGTTGTGTAGCCCTATGTTTAACATGCTACACTTAGAGATATTGAAGTTCATTTGCCATTTCATCGACCATGTTAACAGCTTATTAAGGTCATCCTGCAGAATCTGGGCGTCGTCTCCTGACCTAATTAGGCATCCTATTTTAGTGTCGTCCGCAAACTTACTAACATCACTATTTAACCCATCGTCTAAGTCGTTTATATACATAATGAACAACAAGGGACCCAAAACCGAGCCCTGGGGGACCCCGCTAGTAACATTGCCCCACCTACATTTTATTTCATTTATGGTGACCCACTGTTTTCTGTTACTAATCCAAGCTCTAATCCATTCTAACACTTTTCCTCCTATGCCATGGGCTTTGATTTTATTTAGTAGTCTCTGGTGTGGCACTTTGTCGAACGCTTTGCTAAAGTCAAGGTAAATAACATCGTAATTTTCATTGTTGTCTGCCGCCTTATATACCTTAGTGTAAAAGGATAGAAGATTAGTCACACATGACTTACCCTTGGAGAAACCATGCTGTGAAACACAAATTAAATTATGCCCTTCAATGTGTTCTCTGAGTCTATTTACTATTATTGATTCAAGCATTTTTCCTATAACCGATGTCAAACTGATTGGCCTGTAGTTGCATATAGACGATCTATCTCCCTTCTTAACCCCTTCCATACGGTGCCGCACACGTAGGCGTCATGGACTTAGATCTCGGTGGCAGCAGCCAATGCCAGCCGTACGACGTGTCGTAATAATACTCGCATCATAAAATATAGTCACCGCTTATATTGATCGTTTTCTCTTCACCCGTGAATTTTGATAACCATAGAAAATGCGATTACAAAAGAATTAGAAAGAATGTCATTATGGAGGGGCGACTACAATAAATATAATCAAGACGCCGATATGGCAGCCTCGCGAATACACTCGTTCCCCATGACGCCTACGTGTGCGGCACTGTATGGAAGGGGTTAAAAACAGGAACAAGTTTGCCTGCCTCCAAGCAGTTGGAACAGAACCAGTGTCTGAAGAATGTCTGAAGAAAGGAGGTATAGATATGGTGGACTGGCTGGTGAGGTTATTTCATGTCTAAGAGAGGGTAGAGTGCCGGAGGACTGGAGGAGTGCCTGTATAGTTCCGCTTTACAAAGGAAAGGGGGACAAGTGTGAGAGTAGTAGTTACAGAGGGATCAGCTTGTTGAGTGTAGTTGGGAAGGCTTATGGGAGGATCTTGATTGAGAGGATTAGGAGAGGAACAGAGGGAGTAATTGGTGAGGAACAGTGTGGTTTTAGGACAGGTAGGGGATGTGTAGATCAGATTTTTGTGGTAAGGCAGATATGTGAGAGAGCTATAGGAAAAGGTAAGGATGTTTTTTGGGCTTTTATAGATCTGGAAAAGGCTTACGACAGGGTAGACAGGAAGGCACTGTGGGAGGTACTGCAGATATATGGGATAGGAGGAAAGCAGTCAAGAGATTTTATGAGAGTGGTAGAGCTTGCGTTAGGATTTGAAATGGAGAGAGTGAATGGTTTGAAGTAAAGGTGGGACTTTCTCAGGGGTGTGTTATGTCATCCTGGCTGTTCAATCTTTACATGGATGGTGTGGTGCAAGAGGTGAATGCAAGGGTGGTGGGTCAGGGGTTGGAGATGATTAAAGAAAATAGAGAAAAGTGGGAGGTGAGCCAGCTGTTGTTTGCTGATGACACTGCGCTTGTAGTAGGATCAGAGGAGGGATTGAGGAAGATGGTGACAGAGTTTGAGAAGGTGTGTGATAGAAGGAAGCTGAAGATAAATGTGGGCAAAAGTAAGGTGATGAGATGTACAAGGGGAGAGAGTGACAGTAGGCTGGAAGTGAGCATTAAGGGTGAGAAACTGGAGGAAGTGGATAGTTTCAGATACTTGGGTGCGAATGTGATAGGAAAGGGAGGAGTGGGGTTGGAGGTAGAATGTAGATTGAGAGAAGCGAGTAAATGCCTTGGTGGATTAAAAAGTGTAATGAGAAATAGACATCTGGGAATGGATGCTAAGAGGAGGTTATATGAAGGAGTGATTGTGCCAAGAGCAATGTATGGGGCAGAAACATGGAACATGAAAGAGGAAGAGAGAAGGAGTTTGAATGTGTTTGAGATGAAATGTCTAAGAAATATGATAGGGGTTACTAGTCTGGATAGAGTGAGAAATGAGGTGAGGAGGAGAACAGGGGTGGAAAGGGAGCTGGGAGATAGGGTTGATGAAAGAGTATTAGGATGGTTTGGACACATGTAAAGAATGAGTGAAGAAAGATTAGCAAAAGAAGTGTGGAAGGCGGAGGTGGAAGGAGTGAATATGAGAGGGCGTCCTAGGATGAGATGGATGGATGGGGTGAAAGGGGCTTTACAAAAGAGAGGAATGTCTTATGAGGAAGGATGGGAGAGGACAGAAGACAGGGGTGAATGGAGAAGGGTTGTGTATAGATGAAGCTGTGATGCATGAGGGGGAGTGGGTGGGGGATGGGGGATGAGGAAGTATGTATGAGAACAAATTTGACGCAGCCCGAAGGGATTTCTCCCTGTCTTCTCCTTTCCTGCATGAGGGGACGGAGAGGGGGGGGTCGCCGAATTTATGAAGCGGCCTTGCTGTGGATGTGCTGTGTCTTGCAACACTGCTTCTGACCCAGGGCAGTGGACAGGATGCAGGGATGACCTGTCATCCAGGAGGTGCCAAGATAGGAGGGTGGAGGGGAGTGGAATATATGGGAAATGAAATGGGTGGGAATGATTTCTATGCCTTTTTCTTTTTGGCTACCCCCCTTGTAAGGGGGAAAAAGCCTTTGGTATATGTATGTATAAAAGCCCCAAAAACATCCTTACCTTTTCCTATAGTTTTCTCACATATCTGTCTTACCACAAAAATCTGATCTACACAACCTCTTCCTGTCCTAAATCCACACTGCTCCTCACCAATCACTCCCTCTTTTCCTCTCTAAATCCTCTCACTCAAGATCCTCCCATAAGCCTTCCCAACTACACTTAACAAGCTAATCCCTCTGAAACTACTAAACTCGCACTTGTCCCATTTTCCATTGTAAAGTGGAACTATACAGGCACTCCTCCAGTCCTCTGGCACTCTACCCTTTCTCCAGCAAATATTAAATAACCTCACCAGCCAGTCCACCATCACTGTACCTCCTCTTTTTAGACATTCTGCATGGCATCCATCCAGACCAGGTGCCTTACCAGCTCTCATCATCTTAGCCACTGCCTTCACTTCATCCTTCCTTATTACTCCTCCATTTTCCTCACTCATCATGGTCATTTTCTTAGCACTTCCCACTGCAACTATCTTTCCCTCCCTATCCTCCTTCACATTTAGCAACTCCCTAAAATACTCTGCCCATCTTCCCCTTACTGCCTTCTCTTCCATTATCATCTCTCCATCTACACCTTTTACCTTTTCTTCTCTACTTGATTCGCCTCCTCTTCCTCTCTTAATTTCTTTCCAAAACATCTTTTTATTACTTGCAAAATTTTCTGTCATACTCTTACGTATTTGAGGAAACAACATCCTATCATCAATTTGTAGAACAATTTAATTGAGTCCTTTGCGGCATTTGAGCCACTTGGAGCACTTTCCTCCCTATACTCTTTGGCAAAATTACAGTCATGGTCCACACACCATTAAAGAAAAAGACGTCAAAATAGCTTCAACATTTAAGAGCGAAGTCAGAGAAAGACTCAAAAACTCAGACTGGGTCTCAAACAACAAAATTTCATTGGAACACGTAGTCTCCCTCATGGCATACTTTCACCTACTCTCCTAATTACACCCAGACACACTCCAGAAAGCTAGCATAATTATATTCACACCTGGTATCACATTAAGCAAATTCTCCTGGAAATTCTCTGGCATGGACAAAGTTATCACTCAGATACAGAGCCAGTCAGCACCCAACGCACCCACATACACGATAGCCCAAGTCACACGGTCCCCCTCATATAAGACAAGAACACAAATGTTTTGTACATACTTTCCACAAACCAGGACACCTCATTAACATGCGTTATCACAGATATCCGTCACAACCAAACTGACACTGCGATCATCACGGTACATGTTTTCATACGAGTGATCATTGCCATGTGCTGCTAACACAGAAGCAACACAGACCAGAATCCCCAGATTGCTCTCCTAGACATTCACATAACACATCTACTAGACATTCACATAACGCATCTGCTAGATATTCACATAACACATCTGCTAGACATTCACATAACACATCTGCTAGACATTCACGTAACACATCTGCAAGGCATTCACATTATATATATCCTTTGTGACTACAGAATACAAAGACTCTCTGCACACCCAGGACAGTTACTCCATACCAAGATATTCAATCTTCAATTATACTGGTACATATCCTGGATATCCCATACATGTCTTCCCATTCTTCTCGACATGGGATCCTGAGTTAACATCATGCCAGTACACAGTCCACAAAATCTGCACTGAAACAAAACGTGTCACCATTTTGGAACCCCCTGCCGTCAATCTTTGCAATGGAGGTGTACCATTCCCAATCATTGGTAAATTATCCCTAGACATTAGCTTCAAAGATGAGTGCCCAGCTATTCCAGTGATCACCTACATAGCTGACTTTACTTTCCTGCTGATATCTTCATAGGCTTAACATTGATGAAGCAACATAACATCATTTACCCTGATTGGGACTAGGCATCCTTCTTGTAGCCCCACAGGGGACATTCCTAAACGAAAAAGTAAAGGCATAAGGGGGTCTGGGAGTTTTCCGACCAGCACCCTAAGGTTTGGGTCTTTTGATATGTGTGGATGTGGTACAGATGAGAGTAAAAGGGAAGAGATAGGTAGTATGTTTGTGAGAAGAAATATGGATGTGTTGGCTTTGAGTGAAACTAAGTTGAAAGGGAAGGGTGAGTGAAAGTTTGGGAGTGTAAGTGGGAGGTTATCAGGAGTGAAGAGAGGGCGAGGGAGGGAAGGGATGGCTATTCTAGTAAGTGAAGAGATAGGTAAACGGGTAGTGGAGTGGAAGGAGGTTTCCTCAAGGATAATGTGGATGAAGGTGAAACTGGGAAAGGAGATGTGGGTCTTTGTAAGTGCATATGGGCCTGGCAGTGAGAAGAGTGTAGAAGAAAGGGAGGCCTTTTGGATAGATTTAAATGAGTGCATAGAGGATTTAGGAAGAAATGTCAATGTAATAATACTGGGAGTCCTTAATGTTAGGGTAGGAAATAATCCAATCGATGGAGTGGTTGGGAAATGTGGAGTTCCAGGAAAGAATGGTAGTGGAGAGTTGATGGTGGAAATGTGTCTAGAAAGAGAGTTGATGATAGCAAATACAGTGTTTCGGAAGAAAGTCAAGCATAAGTACACATGGGAGAGGGTGGTGGATGGAAGGGTGGTAGATAGAGCGTTAATGGATTATGTAGTAAATAGGGTTATGATAGGAAGAGTTAAGGATGTATATGTGCTAAGGGGAGAGGGTGGGGGAATATCAGATCATTTTTTGGTGGAAGGTAAGTTGAGAGTGGAGGATGGATGGAGAAAGAGGAAAGGGACAAAAGGTAGGGAGGTTCTTAGAGTGCACTCTTTGAATGAAAAGGAAAAGGAGAAGGAGTACGAAAAGAAGCTGAAGGAGTGGGAGGCAGTGAAGGATAGAGTAGAGCTAGGTGTGGAGGAGGAATGGGGATGGTTCAAGGAGGGAGTCATAAAGTGTGCAAGGATGGTGTGGAACAAGAAGGACAGGAGGAAATAGAAGAAAGGGTAGTGAATGGTGGGATGAGGAAACAAAGAAGGTTGTAGAAGAGAAGAAGCGAGCTTTCACAGTTTGGTTACAAAATAGGACGAGGGAGTCATATGAGAGGTACAATGAAAATAAAAGAAATAAAGCAAAAGGTAAAGGAGGCAAAGAGGAGAGCAGATGTGAAATGGGGTAAGAGTATGACAGAAATTTTTTAAAGTAATAAAAAGATGTTTTGGAAAGAAATTAAGAGAGGAAGAGGAGGCGAATCAAATAGAGAAGAAAAGGTAAAAGGTCAGATGGAGAGATGATAATGGAAGAGATGGGCAGAATATTTTTGGGAGTTGCTAAATGTGGAGGATAGGGAGGGAAAGATAGCTGCAGTGGGAAATGCTAAGAAAATGAGTGATGAGTGAGGAAAATGGAGGAGAAATAAGGAAGGATGAAGTGAAGGCAGTTGTTAAGATGATGAAAGCAGGTAAGGCACCTGGTCTGGATGGATGCCATGCAGAATGTCTGAAAAAGGGAGGTACAGTGATGGTGGACTGGTCTGGTGAGGTTATTTAACCCCTTCCATACGGTGCCGCACACGTAGGCGTCATGAGGAGCAAGTGGATTCGCGACGCTGCCATATCGGCGTCTTGATTATATTTATTGTAGTCCCCCCTGTGTTTTTACATCCTCCCTGATCTGCTCTGAATCCCATTCTCTGTGGTTTTCAAAATTCACGGGTGAAAGAGAGGACGATCGATATAAGCCGTGACTATATTTTATGATGCGAGTATTATTACGACACGTCGTACGGCTGGCATTGGCTGCTGCCCGCGAGATTTAAGTCCCATAGTGAAGTGGTTAATGTTTGCTGGAGAGAGGGTAGAGTGCCGGAGGACTGGAGGAGTGCCTGTATATCTCCTCTTTACAAGGGAAAAGGGGACAAGTGTGAATGTAGTAGTTTCAGAGGGATTAGCTTAAGTGTAGTTGGGAAGGCTTATGGGAGGATCTTGATTGAGAGGATTAGGAGAGGAACAGGAGGAGTAATTGGTGAGGAGCAGTGTGGATTTAGGACAGGTAGAGGTTGTGTAGATCAGATCTTTGTGATATGTGAGAAAACTATAGGAAAGGGGAAGGATGTTTTTTGGCTTTTATGGATCTGGAAAAGGCTTATGATAGGGTAGAACAGAAAGGCACTGTGGGAGGTTATGCAGATATACGAGATAGGAGGAAAGCTTCTGGGAGCTGTCAAGAGTTTTTATGAGAGTAGTAGAGCTTGTGTCAGGATTAGAAATGGAGAGAGTGAATGGTTTGAGGTAAAGGTGGGACTTCGTCAAGGATGCGTTATGTCGCCCTGGCTGTTCAACTTATGCATGGATGGGGTGGTGCGAGAGGTAAATGCAAGGGTAGTGGGTCAGGTAATGGAGATATTAAAGAAAATGGAGAAAAGTGGGAGGTGAGCCAGCTGTTGTTTGCAGACGACACTGAGCTTGTGGCAGGATCAGAGGAGGGATTGTGGAAGTTGGTGGCAGAGTTTGGGAGTGTATGTGATAGAAGAAAGCTAAAGATAAATGTGGGTAAAAGTAAGGTGATGAGATGTACAAGGGGTGAAAGTGCCAGTAGACTGGAAGTGAGCATTAAGGGAGAGCAACTGGAGGAAGTGGATAGTTTTAGATACTTGGGTGCAAATGTGGCAGGAAAAGGTGGAGTGAAGGTGGAGGTAGAATGTAGATTGAGAGAAGCGAGTAAATGCCTTGGTGGATTTAAGAGTGTAATGAGGAATAGACATTTGGGAATGGATACTAAGAGGAAACTGTATGAAGGAGTGATTGTGCCAACAGTACTGTATGGGGCAGAAACATGGAACATTAGAGAAGAAGAGAGAAGGAGTTTGAATGTGTTTGAGATGAGGTGTCTGAGAAGTATGATGGGGGTTACTAGGCTAGATAGAGTGAGAAATGAGGAGGTGAGGAGGAGAACAGGGGTGGAAAGGGAGCTGGGAGATAGGGTTGATGAAAGAGTATTAGGATGGTTTGGACTCAGAAAGAATGAGTGAAGAAAGACTAGTAAAAGAGGTATGGAAGGCAGATGTGGAGGGAGTGAACATGAGGGGACATCATAGGATGAGATGGATGGATGGGGTGAAGGGGGCTTTGGGGAAGAAGGGAATGTCTGTTGAGGAAGGATGGGAGAGGACAGAAGACAGTGGTGAATGGAGAACGGTTGTATATGGATGATGATGTGATTGCATGAGGTGGAAGGTGTGGGATGGGGGGTGAGGTAGTACAGGGTCTAACAGATAAATCCGTACAAACTTTGAAGAGGTTTTAAGCACTTAAAAAGTAACATATGGCAATTCTGATTGTTTCCAGATACTTCCATTTGTCTAATAATTTAGCCAGTTGTATACTAGCACCGGTGCAATAAACATTAAGCAATGGAACAAGCCAAACGTTCAGCCATATGCGAACTTCGTCGCGTGGGTCACACTCCTAGCGCCATAATAAGGATGTTAAAATACTCCAGACAAACTGTTTACGATGTTTGTAAACGTTTTGATGAGACCGGCGAAGACCAACGAGCTGCTCACAAGCCCAGAAGGGGCAGAATTCTAACACCTCGCTTTTTAGCTGGTCTCAAGAGAAGTGTCAATGCAAATCCAGCCTTACCATTATCGACATTGGCAAAGAAGAGAGGTGTCAGCACAATGACAATTCACAGAGCATTAAAGAAATTGGGATTAACCTCATTCTCACAAGGAAAAAGACATCTTTTGACACGAAAAATGAAAGAAATCCGCTTGACCAGGTGCCAAAAGCTGTTGAACTGGATGAAGTCGAATGGCTCAGTCATCAAGTTTTTTTCCGACGAGAAGATTTTCACGGTTGATGCGACTTTCAATAAGCGGAATGATTGCTGGATAGCCTCCTCATCCTCAGAGGTTCAACACAAGACAACGACGAAGAAACCAGCAAGTGTCATGGTGCTCTGTGTGGTGTCAACTGAGGGGGACTTCTTCAACAACAAGGAGAAAGTCAATGCCGTTGTCTATTGCAAAGTTCTAGAAGAGAAAATAATACCCTGGATGAAAGATAAGGCTAGTGGCAACCAGTTTGTCTTCCAACAAGACTCGGCTCCAGCCCACACAGCGAAGAGGACCACCAACCTTCTCGAAGGGTCAAATGTGCAGTTCTGGAACAAAGAGTTGTGGCCCTCAAATTCGCCAGACCTAAACCCTTTAGATTATTATTTTTGGGCACGAATTGAGGCCAAGGCATGTGACAAGCCACACAGAAGTATAACAACCCTGAAGACAGACATCAAGAAGGCTGTGGGTTCATTATCAAAGTCTGAGATCATCAACGCTGTATCCAAGGTTTGTAAACGCGTTGAAAGCGTCATAACAGCTGAAGGTGGTTACATTGAATGAAATCATTGTTCTTATTGCCTTTTCTAAATATACTGAAAATTTCATAACT
This sequence comes from Oratosquilla oratoria, assembly GCF_046742065.1. Lineage (NCBI taxonomy): Eukaryota > Metazoa > Arthropoda > Malacostraca > Stomatopoda > Squillidae > Oratosquilla > Oratosquilla oratoria. The sequence goes on along the minus strand of NC_134808.1, from coordinate 12,514,153 downwards.
CTGTTTATTATAACCCGAGATATTAATCTTAAAACATGTGATAAGAAGTTGTACAGATTTATCTGTTAGACCCTGTATGTGTGAGCAAAATTTGATGCAGCCCGAAGGGATTTCTCCCCGTCTTCTCCTTTTATGCAATGGGGGGACGGAGAGGGGGGGATCGCCGATTTCATGAAGTGGCCTTGCTGTGGATGTGCTGTGTCTTGCGACACTGCTTCTAACCCAGGGCAGTGGACAAGGTGCAGGGATGACCCATCATCCAGGAGGTGCTAAGATAAGAGGGAGGGTGGAGGGGTGTGGAGTGTATTCAGGGATGGTATGGGTGGAAATGATTTTATGCTTTTTCCTTTTTGGCTACCTCCCTTGTAAGGGGGAAAAAGCCTTGGTATATATATGTATGTATTTCTCCCCTGCATTGTCATCAGCAACATCCCACATAGTCAACCACTGTGGCCAAGCAGGCAGAACTTGTTTTAACGTCAATTAATTCAAGCTCCCCTGCTCAAATTCACTCTGCTTCATCACACAAGGATGCACCAGCTGTTAGCCCAAATGGCACTGCCACACAGACATATTCCCACAACTCAAACTCTACTACTTTACTGACAGCTGTGGACATGCGTTCAAAGTGTAACAGATGTACAAACTCCTCATGCATCTCCAAATCAACAAAATTCAGGACAAAACACCCAGTAAATAATTTTGATCTTTCACCGCCTGAGGACACTTTCTTGCCCCTCCTAGAGGAATTCAACAAGAAATCCAACCCAGTCTCGGAAGTGTTATCTACATTCAAACACACTTACACAGTGCTTATCAGCCCAAAGATGCTGTTTCCCTGTGAATATACAAAGATACACATATGAGTTTTCCAAGCATAAGACACTAATGTGCTCTGTATGCCAGAAACTTGCTGTGTCAGTGGCATTTCCCTGCTTTCAGCCATCAGCTCTACATCAAAGAAACGTCATACTTGCATTTTAACTGCCAATGATACTAATGCACCCCTCCATCTCACAGTTGGTACAAACATTTGCGATCTTGAAGTATATCCTTCATGCTTCAAAGTCATGGATGACAAATTCCCCATTTCTCAAGTTTGTACCACAATTTCTGACATGCCTACTGCACAGGAACCCATTGATGCATCACATATCAACCCCATAGACTTCCCTGATGCACAAGCAGACTTGCTTGCACTTTGCAACAAGTTCAGACATACCATTGCCACTCAGGGTGAACCCCTTGGAATCCCTAATCGTATTCAGCATCATACACCCCTTTGTGAGAACTCTTAAAACCATGTGACATTCCCGCATATAGATTACCACACAGCAAATGCATGATAGTAGATAACCTTATCCAAAACATGAATGTGCAAGACATTATTGAACTATCCATCAGCAAATGGAACTTCCCCCTCTTTGCTGTCCTTAACCTCTTCAGTATGAGCCAAAATCTCGTGGGCAGCATTATCTGCCAAATGTACGATGTGTCGTAATAATACTCACATCATAAAATATAGTCACCGCTTATATCGATCGTTCTCTCTTTCACCCGTGAATTTTGATAACCATAGAAAATGTGATGAAGACAGTTTAGAGAGTATGTCATTACGCAGGGGCAACTACAATAAATATAATCAAGACGCCGATATGGCAGCCTCGCGTATCCACTTGCTCCTCATGCCGCCTACGTATGCGGCACCGTATGGAAGGGGTTAAACATGATGGTTACTTCTGCCCTGTAGTAGACTTCAGAGAGTTAAATAAGCTAATCAAACCAGATAGACACTCAATCCCTCTCTAAATAGACATCTTCCACTCCATCAGTGAAAACAAAGTAGTGTTCACGACCTTATGTCAGGATATTTCCAGATTCTGCTTGCCCCGTGGGTCATTATCACTTCAAACGACTCGTCATGGGTTTCGCATCAGCCCAGTGTTTACATGACTCGTGCACACAGTACTTGCAGGTCTCCTAGATCATTTAGTTATGTACCCCAGTGACGTGATCATCACTTCCAAATCCATTAGCAAACATCTACACACTCCACACAGTCTTACCATGACTAGAAAAAGCAGGTCTCAAACTGAAATTTAAGAAGTGCTCCTTCAAAAAGAAATATGCTTCGTAGGGCATGTCCTTAATTCACTAGGAATTTTTACCTCACAGGACACATACGCTCATTCCTTGGTCTGTCAGGTTTTTACAGACATTACATTCATTGCTAAGAAAATGAGAGTGATGAGTGAGGAAAATGGAGGAGAAATAAGGAAGGATGAAGTGAAGGCAGCAGTGAAGATGATGAAAGCAGGTAAGGCACCTGGTCTGGATGGATGCCATGCAGAATGTCTTAAAAAGGGAGGTATAGTGATGGTGGACCGGTTGGTGAGGTTATTTAATGTTTGCTGGAGAGAAGGTAGAGTGCCGGAGGACTGGAGGAGTGCTTGTATAGTTGCGCTTTGCAAGGGAAAGGGGGACAAGTGTGAATGTAGTAGTTTCAGAGGGATTAGCTTGTTAAGTGTAGTTGGGAAGGCTTATGGGAGGATCTTGATTGAGAGGATTAGGAGAGGAACAGAGGGAGTAATTGGTGAGGAACAGTGTGGATTTAGGACAGGTAGAGGTTGTGTAGATCAGATTTTAGTGGTAAGACAGATATGTGAGAAAGCTATAGGAAAGGGTAAGGATGTTTTTTGGGCCTTTATGGATCTGGAAAAAGCTTATGATAGGGTAGACAGAAAGGCACTGTGGGAGGTTATGTGTATATACGGGATAGGAGGAAAGCTTCTGGGAGCTGTCAAGAGTTTTTATGAGAGTAGTAGAGCTTGTGTCAGGATTAGAAATGGAGAGAGTGAGTGGTTTGAGGTAAAGGTGGGACTTCTTCAAGGATGTGTTATGTCACCCTGGCTGTTCAACTTATACATGGATGGGGTAGTGCGAGAGGTAAATGCAAGGGTATTGGGCAAGGGATTGGAGATGGTTAAAGAAAATGGAGAAAAGTGGAAGGTGAGCCAGCTGTTGTTTGCGGACGACACTGCACTTGTGGCAGGATCGGAGGAGGGATTGAGGAAGTTGGTGACAGAGTTTGGGAGAGTGTGTGATAGAAGAAAGCTGAAGATAAATGTGGGTAAAAAGTAAGGTGATGAAATGTACAAGGGGTGAAAGTGGCAGTAATCTGGAAGTGAGCATTAAGGGAGAGCGACTGGAGGAAGTGGATAGTTTTAGATATTTGGGTGCAAATGTGGCAGGAAAAGGTGGAGTAAAGGTGGAAGTAGAATGTAGATTGAGAGAAGCGAGTAAATGCCTTGGTGGATTAAAAAGTGTAATGAAGAATAGACATTTGGGAATGGATGCTAAGAGGAGACTGTATGAAGGAGTGATTGTGCCAACAGCACTGTATGGAGCAGAAACATGGAACAAAAGAGAGGAAGAGAGAAGGAGCTTGAATGTGTTTGAGATGAAGTGTCTGAGAAGTATGATGGGGGTTACTAGGCTGGATAGAGTGAGAAATGAGGAGGTGAGGAGGAGAACAGGGGTGGAAAGGGAGCTGGGAGATAGGGTTGATGAAAGAGTATTAGGATGGTTTGGACACATGGAAAGAATGAGTGAAGAAAGACTAGTAAAGGAGGTATGGAAGGCAGATGTGGAGGGAGTGAACATGAGGGGACGTCCTAGGATGAGATGGATGGATGGGGTGAAAGGGGCTTTGGGGAAGAGGGGAATGTCTATTGAGGAAGGATGGAAGAGGACAGAAGACAGGGGTGAATGGAGAATGGTTGTATATGGATGATGTTGTGATGCATGAAGTGGAATGGATGGGGGGTGAGGTAGTGTGTGTGAGCAAAATTTTGACGCAGCCCGAATGGATTTCTCCCCGTCCTCTCCTTTATATGGGGGGATGGAGAGGGGGGGGGTCGCAGATTTAATGAAGCGGCCTTGCTGTGGATGTGCTGTGTCTTGCGACACTGCTTCTGACCCAGGGCAGTGGACAGGGTGCAGGGATGACCCATCATCTAGGAGGTGCTAAGATGGGAGGGAGGGTGGAGGGGTGTGGAGTGTTTTCGGGGATGGAACGGGTGGGAATGATTTTATGCCTTTTCCTTTTTGGCTACCTCCCTAGTAAAGGGGAAGAAGCCTTGGTATATGTATGTATGTACATTCATTGCTTAAAAAGGACACACTCTTCATTTGGACACCTGACCAAAAGAAAGCCTTGACTAGGGCACCTGTCCTTGCTTTCCCAAACCACAAGCTTCCTTTCACAATTTACACTGATACGTGCTACTTGGTGCAGTCCTCATGCAACACTACGGCACAAAACTCAGACCAATTGCCTGTGCAAGTCACACACTCAATGAACATGAGTGAAATTACTCAGTCATAGACATAGAAGTATTAGCAGTTACATACACTCTCAAGCATTTCAAAGAGATCATCCTTGGTTACAAGATACACATATATATACAGATCATAACCAATCTTACACCTCTTCAAAGGAAAGAATCTTTCAGGAAAACTTCCCTGCTAATTCCTTACCATACAAGAGTTCATGCCCACCTTTCATTTTGTTAAAGGAAAAGCGAATCTAGTTGCAGACGCTCTTAGTCGCCATATTGTGACTATCATTCAGAATCCTATTTCAGTAACTTACACAAATGTGCATTGCTGCAGTGCAGAGATCAGACCCTTTTTGGAAACTTGTCATATATTTCCTCAAATCTGCAGACACAACTGACACAGAAAACTCTCCTCCCGATATTGACAATTACATGTTAGTGGATGACATTCTGTATCACAAAACAACACTAATGAACAAACATGAACCCAACAGATCAATGTTTCAACTTGTAGTCCCTACAGATCTCATTCCAGAAGTTTTAAAGCTTATACATGATTCACCTATGCTGCACACCCTGGCAAGGAAAAATGCATTACATAAGCCAGATTGCACTATTCCTGGTTAACCATGAGGAAGGATATACACACATTAACGCTTGCCACCCTTGCATGATTCACAAAGGTCATATCAGCAGTCGTATTCCAATTCCAACTTACTCTACACCTTCTAAACCAGTGGTTCCCAAACTTTTTTCTGTCATTTCCCCCCTGCACCCAGTTCAACCATCCAGATTTCCCCCTTCATATGTATGAGGGAAAGAGTAGTTAAAACACACTGTGACTATCTACTAATTTACTTTTCAAATATATATACTGATAAACAGGCACTCTCTCTCAGACATGAGAAAATTCATCTGAGATTATTTTAGTTAGTAGGTAGTGTAATTATTTCCCCCAGTTTGGGAACCACTGCTGTAGATGGTCAGTAGGACAACTCTCTTCTTTGCTCCAGAGTCGGTAACTTCAATTGAGCCAATCTTTCCTCATATGACAAGTTTGCAAGTGCAGGTGCCATTTTTGTGGCTGCTCTCTGGATTCTTTCTATTTTCTTTATATTCTTTTTGGTACTGGGTGACCACAATGTCACCACATATTCTAGTCTAGGCCTTATCAGTGTGACCAATATTTTTTTAATAATTTCTTTGTCCAAATATGTAAATGCCACTTTTATTGATCTTAGCAAGTTGTAGGATTCTCCGACAATTTTGTTTATCTGTTTATCATAGGACAAGTCATTTGAGATAATTACACCCAAATCTTTTTCGGATCGCTCCTCCTCCTTGGTTCCAATTTTATATTGTCCTGATATTCTATTTTTGCTTTTTCCAAACTCCATTATACTACACTTGTTAATATTGAAGTCCACTTCCCTTTTCTGACTCCAGTTCCATACTTTATTCAGGTCTTCCTGCAGTGATTCGCTATCCTTATCAGTTTTTACTTTCCTTAACAGTTTGGTGTCGTCTGCAAAGAAGCTCGTGTAACATTTCACATCATCATCCATGTCATTCACATAAATAGCAAACATGGATGATCACCTCTTTCCAACCTGAATATTTTTCTCTGAGCACTACTCTCATCTATCTATTTTGACACAACCTGAAGGGATTTCTCCCTGTCTTTTATGCATGAGGGGATTGAGAAGATGGCTCACTGATTAAATGAAACAGCTTTGCTGTGGGTGTGCTATGTCTTGCAACACTGTTTCTGACCCAGGGTAGGTGGCCAGATGCAGGGATGACATGTCACCTAGGAGGAGCCAAGGTTAGTGGGAGGGAGGTGAATGGGAGTAGAGTACTTGGGAATGGAATAGGTGGGAGTGTTTTTTTTTCTAACCACCCTTGTAAGGGGGAAATAGCCATTGGTACGTATGTGTGTGTGTATATATATATATATATATATATATATATCTTTATTCAACCACAAACAACTTTTAATTCCATGCCATCGCAATCGAGACTGAAGAATCGCTCGATGGAGACATTTTTGTTGGAAATTGAAACGTGGACGAGCCGAGGATTCGAACCCAGCTAACCCGTAACAAAGTTACAGTGACTTAAACCAATGCGCTATCAAGAGAGATAGAATAAATATGAATAAAGATATCAAATATTAAAGATATCAATTGATCGCTGGGAACCATTCAGTGTAGATGTATATATATACATATATATATATATATATATTCATTTATATATATACATACATATATATAAAAGTTGAGAGTGGAGGTGCTTAGAGTATATGACAAGTGAGAATAAAAAGGAGAAAGAACACAAGAAGCTGAAAGAAGAGTGGGAGGAAGTGAAAGATAGTGTAAAGGTTGGAGTGGAGGAGGAATGGGGATGTTTCACGGAGGGAGTTACAAGGTGTGCAAAGATGGCATGTGGAACAAGGAAGATGGGAGGAAATGGAATGAAGGGTATCGAGTGGTGGGATGATGAAGTAAAGAAGGTTGTAGAAGAGAAAAAATGAGCATATACAGATTGGCTGCAAAATAGGACAAGAGAATCATATGAGAGGTACAGAAAAAAAGAGAAGTAAAATATAAGATATATATACATATATACCAAGGCTTTTCCCCCCTTACAAGGGAGGTAGCCAAAAAACAAAGGCATAAAATCCACTCCCACCCATTCCATCCCCACATACTCTACTCCCATTCATCCCCCTCCCTCCCTCTAATTTTAGCTCCTACTGGATGATGGGTCATCCCTGCATATCGCCCACTGCCCTAGGTCAGAAGCAGTGTAACAAGACACAGCACATTCACAGTAAGGCCACTTCATTTAATCAGCGACCCCCATCTCTCCATCCCCTCATGCAGAAAAAGAGAAGATGGGGAGAAATCCATTCGGGTTGTGTCAAGTCATTATTCACACATATTCCTTCAGCACCCTATCCCCATTCACTCCCATGCATCACAGGATAATCCATACACAACCATTCTCCACTCACCCTTATCTTTTGTCTTCTCCCATCCTTCCTCAATGCCCCTTTCACCTCATCGATCCATCTCATCCTTGGTCACCCCCTCATGTTCATTCCTTCCACCTCTGGCTTCCACACCTCTTTTAGTAACCTTTCTTCTCTCATTCTTTCCATGTGTCCAAACCATCCCAATACTCTTTCATCAACCCTATCTCTGAACTCCATTTCCAACCCTGTTTTCCTGCTCACCTCACTCTGTCCAGCCTAGTAACCTCTCTCATACTTCTCGGGCATCTCATCTCAAACACATTCGAACTGTTGCCATTGTCACTAGAAGAAATGTTGGTTTTGATCTTTGGCGGATTACAACATACTTTAGGAGAGATTTGGTAGGGTAGTCATTCCTCAAGATGTAGAAGCGAAGTACAGATGGACCGAAGCCGGTTGAGGAAAAGCAGAGATAGTTTCTTTGTTTTATTGATGCAATTTGTCCAGGCCGTGTCCAGTTTTCAAGTCCTTCTACAGGTCTGATGACTGGGTCTTATAAGGGGGAACTCAGATGAGTTGCTAACAAGGAAATATGTACAATAGTTTAAATTACATGGAGCCAATTTGGCCCAACTAGAGTTGAGCTAAGGCTCAAATATAAGTACATAACTAATCCTAATTATATGTACGTACAATCGATGTCCAAGTGACATAGCTCCATTGGAAAAAGAAATAATGATCAATATTGCTGTCCGTGGTATCCTGCTTTGACCGTTGGAGTGAAGCGGGCATCGTGTTCTGGCAGGTAATCCGTAGATAATTGCTCTTTGACCCTGCTTGACCTGAGAGATGAAGTCCTGAGCGGGCTTAGTATACCAACTCTCTTCATGCGTGCGTGCATCTGTGTGCACTGGTGCTGGCTGAACGATTGCAGACCGTCAATATGCAAATGCGTGCAACAAAACCTCTTATGTTCCATGTTTCTGCTCCATACAGTGCTGTCAACAAAATCACAAAGGATTACATAGGCGGAGCATGCCGACAGGAGACCTGTTGGTCCATAACTAGGTCGGATGCGAAAAAAATTACAGGGGGTCACCGCAATTCAACAGGGATGTGGCGGTCTATCATTGGTCGAACTTGGGTTTTGTCGAATCATGATGCAGTTTTTCCCATAGGAATACATTGTAATTAGGGGGGATAGGGGCCGACCTCCAGCTCAGACCCCCCAAAAATATCACTATGACCTCTGAAAAACACTAACTTAGACTAAATCAGTAATATTAAAGGCTTCCTTTATATCTAATTTTGTTTATTAAACACATTAAGCTGCTGTACAGTATATTTTTGGTGGTGTATGTTGTGGCCTGCAAGTCCTCCGACAGTGACAAGGCACGCTCCTGCACAAGCCCCATGCTGATCGGCATCTTGCATTGTGTCCTGTCCTCTATCCACTTGATCAGCATGTCCTCCATCGTGTCGAGACAGGAGTCCCTTGAGCCACGGAGAACAAGGGAAGTCGTGGAAAATGTTGATGCAGCAGCCTGGCGGTACTTGTCCCTGTTCTTCCAAATCATTGATACTGTTGATCTCGGGACACCCATTTCCGCTGCAGTGGCAGAATGAGCCATACCTGCCTCACACTTTCTTTTAAGCTCAAGCTTATCTTTGAAAGGCAGGAAAGTGTGTTTCTTAGGGGTGGGGCCGGAGGTGGATTTGCGCGGCATGGTGGAGGTGGAACAGCGGAGCGTGGCTTGCCTCGATGATGGCTGGGGCAAGAGTGAGACAGAGTCGCGCATCGGGAGTGGCGGCAAATTCGACCGGGTGGGTGGCGTGCGAGATATGAATGTCAAATTGTCGAGTCTGGCTGTCGAACCTTGAGGGTTAGGTATAAATTAGCTATTGTCAAATTTGCGATAATTCGAATTGTGAACGGTCGAATTGCGGTGACCCCCTGTATATAAAAGATAAAAAAATAATAGATGAAATAAGATAAAGATTATAATAATATAAATGATAATAAATAAAATGAATAATACATAGGTATAGTTAAATAATAAAAAAGGTAAATAGTGAACAATAATAAACTGACAGATAAATAATAAATGGAAATAAAGCAAATAATAAACAGACAAATAATAACAAATAAATAATCAAATATTAGAAAATAAATGGGTTATTAGAGCATCTTGCATAAATGTTTATCTAAATGAATCTTAAAGCTTCGAACTGAACTACATTGCACTGCCTCTGCAGGGAGTTTAATTCCATTCATTAACTACACGGTTGGCAAAGTTGTTTCTGCCCACTTCCAAATTAAATTTATTTCCTGACAGTTTGAGACCATTATTTCTTGTTAGATTCTCATTCAGTGTAAGAATTCGGTTACTTAGGATGTTGTCAATCCTCTTTAGAATCTTAACCACTTCACTACGGGACTTAAATCTCGCGGGCAGCAGCCAATGCCAGCCGTACGACGTGTCGTAATAATACTCGCATCATAAAATATGGTCACCGCTTATATCAATCGTTCTCTCTTTCACCCATGAATTTTGAAAACCACAGAGAATGGGATTAAGAGCAGATTAGGGAGAATGTAAAAACACGGGCGACTACAATAAATATAATCAAGACGCCGATATGGCAGCGTCGCGAATCCACTTGCTCCTCATGACGCCTACGTGTGCGGCACCATATGGAAGGGGTTAAATACATGTATCAAGTCACCTCTGAGTCTATGCTTTTTTAGGGAAAACATTCAAATGTTTTAGTCGATTTTCATATGATTTGCTTTTTATTTTTTATATATGGAATCAGTTTTGTGGCTTGCCTTTGTACTTTTTCCAATCTGTCAATGTCTTTAATGAGATTTGGCGACCATACAGAAACATATTCCAAATGTGGACGAACTAATGATTTATATAGCTTGTTAATGAGAGATGACTTTTTGAAGTCAAAAGATAATGCAATCAGTCCTAGAATCTTATTTGCTTTCTCAGAGGCTGAAATACACTGCTTGGATGATTCGAGATCGTTACTGATAATTACCCCTAGATCCTTCTCACTATCCACTTTTGATAACGAATTTCCAAATAACTTGTAATCATACTTACCTATGTACATAACCAATAACTTGTACATAACAATAACTATGTGCATAACAATAACTTGTAATCATACTTACCTATGTGCATAACCTTGCATTTACTTGTGTTAACCACTTCCATACGGTGACGCCTACGTAGGCGTCATGAGGAGCAAGTGGGTACGCGATGATGCCGACGTCGGCATCTTGATTATATTTATTGTAGTCGTACCTGCATGACCCTCATTCTCTCTAAACTGGCTTCATCATATTTTCTATGGCTATCAAAATTCACGGGTGAAAGAGAACGAGCGATTGAGCAGTGACTTTATTTTTTATAATGCGATTATTATGACGCAACATCACACGTCGGGCAGCTAATGCTGCCAGACGTGCGATGTGCCCCGGAGTGAAGAGGTTAAATTTCATTAGCCACTTTTCAAACCATTGCTGTAATTTATCTAAACCATCTTGAATATCTAATTGATTTAAGTTATCATATGCCATTCCACACAATTTTGTATCGTCAGCAAATTTGGAGACAATAGATTTTAGTCCATGGTCTATATCATTTATATATACTATGAATAGAAGTGGCCCAAGGACAGAACCCTGAGGAACTCCACTTGTAACATTTTTCCATCTAGAAGTTTTGCCATTTAAAACAACTGTTTTTGATCGTTCGACCAATTGCTAGTCCAACTTAATAGGCTGCCACTTACTCAAGCTAATTTAGTAAGTAGTTTTTCGTGGGGGATGGTATCAAAACCTTTTGCAAAGTCTAAATATATTAAATCTATATTGTTTCTTTTGTCATAACTTGAGATGACTGTGTTGTAGAATTCGAGTAAATTAGTCATGCAAGAATGTTTCCGTCTGAATCCACGCTGGCTATCATTTATCAAACAGTTACTTTCTAAATGATGTTCGATAGCATCTCTGATGATAGTTTCCATCTTTTTTCCTACAATTGAAGTCAAGCTTATAGGCCTGTAGTTATTTGGTCTCTTTTTGTCACCTTTATTGAATATTGGAGTGACATAAGCTAGTTTCCATTCTCTTGGGACATCTCCAGATATGATGGATTTTTTTTTTTAAATAATTTTAATGGAACAATTTAATTTTTCATTTCCTTTAAGATTCTTGGATGCCAGCCGTCAGGCCCTGGTGTTTTATTAATTCTGAATTTCCCTATACACCTTTTAATTTTTTCTTTTGGTATATTTACCGCAGTGAGTAAGATTACCCTAGATTTTTCACAGGTTTGTTTGGAGTTTACTTTGAGGTGTTTCGATTACGAATACTGAGCTAAAATAGTTGTTTAAAATATTACATATTCCATCATTTGAAGGTTCAAGTTGACCATCGGCAGATAATAGTGGCCCAATGTGATTCCTAATAACCTTTTTATCTCTAATGTAACTGTAGAATTCTTTGGGATTCTCTTTGGGTGTATCAGCGATATTAATTTTGTATTGTTGTTTCCTCCTACCCCCCCCCCTCTGCGGATATATGAGATAGGAAGAAAGCTGTTAAGAGCAGTCAAGAGTTTTTATGAGAGTAGTAGAGCTTGCATTAGGATTAGAAATGGAGAGAGTGAATGGTTTGAGGTAAAGGTGGGACTTTGTCAGGGTTGTGTTATGTTGCCCTGGCTGTTCAATCTTTACATGGATGGGGTGGTGCGAGAGGTGAATGCAAGGGTAGTGGGTCAGGGGTTGGAGATGATTAAAGAAAATGGAGAAAAGTGGGAGGTGAGCCAGCTGTTGTTTGCTGACGACACTGTGTTTGTAGCAGGATCAGAGGAGGGATTGAGGAAGTTAGTGACAGAGTTTGAGAAGGTGTGTGAAAGAAGGAAGCTGAAGATAAATGTGGACAAAAGTAAGGTGATGAGATGTACAAGGGGAGAGAGTGACAGTAGACTGGAAGTGAGCATTAAGGGTGAGAAACTGGAGGAAGTGGATAGTTTCAGATACTTGGGTGCGAATGTGACAGGAAAGGGAGGAGTGGGGGTGGAGGTAGAATGTAAATTGAGAGAAGCAAGTAAATGCATTGGTGGATTGGAAAGTGTAATGAAAAATAGACATCTGGGAATGGATGCTAAGAGGAGGTTATATGAAGGAGTGATTGGGCCAACAGCAATATACGGGGCAGAAACATGGAACATGAGAGAGGAAGAGGGAAGGAGTTTGAATGTGCTTGAGATGAAATGTCTGAGAAGTATGATGGGGGTTACTAGGCTAGATAGAGTGAGAAATGAGGAGGTGAGGAGGAGAACAGGGGTGGAAAAGGAGCTGGGATATAGGGTTGATGAAAGAGTATTAGAATGGTTTGGACACATGTAAAGAATGAGTGAAGAAAGATTAGTAAAAGAAGTGTGGAAGGCGGAGGTGGAAGGAGTGAATATGACGGGGCATCCTAGGATGAGATGGATGGATGGGGTGAAAGGGGCTTTACAAAAGAGAGGAATGTCTGTAGAGGATGGATGGGAGAGGACAGAAGATAGAGGTGAATGGAGAAGGGTTGTGTATAGATGAGGCTGTGATGCATGAGGGGGAGTGGGTGGGGGATGGGGGGTGAGGAAGTATGTATGAGAAAAAAATTGACGCAACCCGAAGGGATTTCTCCCCATCTTCTCCTTTTCTGCATGAGGGGACGGAGGGGGGGGGTCGCCGATTTTATGAAGCAGCCTTGCTGTGGATGTGCTGTGTCTTGCAACACTGCTTCTGACCCAGGGCAGTGGACAGGATGCAAGGATGACCCGTCATCCAGGAGGTGCCAAGATAGGAGGGAGGGTGGAGGGGAGTGGAATATATGGGAAATGAAATGGGTGGGAATGATTTCTATGCCTTTTTCTTTTTGGCTACCCCCCCAGTGTAAGGGAGAAAAAGCCTTTGATATATGTATGTATGTTTTCATTTTTTTTATTGCTTTTTTTTTTTTTGTTATCTCTGTGTTATTACATAACTTTGATATTTGTTAGGTAAGCGTATTTTGAAATATTTCCCATGTCTGAGCTACAGGTCTTCTGCTTAAAATTGCCTCCCAGTCTGTAAGCTGAAGCTCCTGATGTAGTCCTATGAACTGAGCTTTACTAAAATTAGGTATTTCAGATGCACATATACCTATTCTAAAATCTTTTAGCAGTTTGAATCTAAGTTGTGGTCGCTATTTGCAATAGTTTCACCAACCTCCACATTGACTATCATGCTTTCACAGCTAGTGATCAATAGATCGAGTAAGTTTCCATGTCTTGTGTGCTGAACTAAGTAATTGTCACCGAGAAAATCTATCAAGTGACTACCTATATGGCCATGTTCAAGGGTCATCCAATCAATGTCAGTAAAATTGAAATCACCCATTATCAATAAGTCTCGGTTGCAGAAACTAGACAGTTCTTGAAACAACAGTTTGTCATCTGCTAATGATAATGTTTTTGGCCTATATATTACACCTACATTCATTTTTTGTCCATTTGTTTGGGTTAATTCTACCCAAAAACTATCATATGCATCCTGTTTTACTTTCTCTAAAACACAGGCATGGACATTGCTTTTAACGTATAACAGAACACCCCCACCTTTCTGGTGGTTTCTATCCTGATGAAAGAGTATTGGGATGGTTTGGACACATGGAAAGAATAAGTGAAGAAAGACTAGTAAAAGAGGTATGGAAGGCAGATGTGGAGGGAGTGAACATGAGGGGGCGACCTAGGGTGAGATGTATGGATGGGGTGGAAGGGGCTTTGGGGAAGAGGAGAATTTCTGTTGAGGAAGGACAGGAGAGGACAGAAGACGGGTGAATGGAGAATGGTTGTATATGGATGATGATGTGATGCATGTGGTGGAATGGGTGGGGGATGGGGGGTGAGGTAGTATGTGTGAGAAAAATTTGATGCAGCCCGAAGGGATTTCTCCCCGTCATCTCCTTTTCTGCATGAGGGGACAGAGAGGGGGGGTCACTGATTTAATGAAGCGGCCTTGCTGTGGATGTATTGTGTCTTGCGACACTGCCTCTGATCCAGGGCAGTGGACAAGATGCAGGGATGACCAGTCATCCAGGAGGTGCCAAGTTAACAGGGAGTGTAGTAGGGATGGAATGGGTGGGAATGGTTTTATGCCTTTTTTTGGCTACCTCCCTTGTAAGGGGGAAAAAGCCTTTGGTATATGTATGTATCCTGATGAAAGTGTTTAAATCCCACAATATTAAATTCAGCTTCAAACTCTTTTCCATTTAACCATGTCTTGGTTATTCCTATCATATCGAGATTTTCACTTTTGACATATGCCTGTATTTCTTGGTCATTTGATCTCTTATGTACACTTTGCCCCACTACGTCATCACATTCCATACAAGCCACCTGTTGTTCATTGATGTTCTGTCCATCATCTTTTCCTAAAATATTCTGTCCTCCACTGACATTATATCCTCCCGTGATATTTTGTCTTTCACTGTCACTGCATACCATCGTGTTATTTTTTCCTCCACTGTCATTATATCCCATTGTGATATTTTGTCCACTATTATTACATCTCATTGTGATATTTTGTCCTTTGACATTACATCCTAGTGTAATATTTCGTCGTCTACCGACATTATATCCTAAAATGATATTTTGTCCTACACTGATATATTGCTCTACATTATTACTATACCCCACTCTGTTTTCCCCAATACACTCTATTTCCCCTTCCCTTTGAGTTCCTAACCCAAAAAAGGAACTAGTTCATTACAAACTCCCACAGTGAGGTTTGTAAGAACATCTTTGCCTCTGCGAGTAAGGTGGATCCCATCAGAAGCATAAAGGTCATGACTTCTGGAAAAGAGATACCAAGGATCAAGAAAGTGGTATCCCAGTTGCGTGCACAATCGTAATATCCTCTCATTGATCCCTATGGCTCTACTATTTGAACATGTGCCAGTGTAGATCCTTGGAAGGATCCCACAGACTATGTGACGGCTCCCACACTCCATCATCTCCTGAAGAAGGCCCTTGTAATTCTGAACAAGTTCTTCTGATCTCACCCTACTCACATTGTTACTTCCCATATGAACAGTCACTCCTTCATACTCTCTTCTCTTTGCATTCATTCCCAAATGTCTATTTCTCATTACACTTTTTAAACCCCCAAGGCATTTACTTTTCTCAATCTACATTCTATCTCCACCACCACACCTCCCTTTCCTGCCACATTTGCACCCAAGTATCTAAAACTATCCACTTCCTCCAGTCTCTCTTAATACTGTGTCACTAACTTCCATAATCCCTCCTCTGATCCTGCCGCAAGCGCAATGTCATCAGCAAATAGCAACTGGCTTATCTCCCACTTTTCTCTAATTTCTTTAATATCTCCAATCCCCGACCCATTACCCTTGTGTTTACCTCTTGCACCACTCCCTCCATGTATAAATTTAATAGCCAAGGCAACATGACACATCCCTGGCAAAGTCCCACCTTTACTTCAAACCATTCACTTTCTCCATTTCTGATTCTAACAAAAGCTCTACTACTCACATAAAGGCTCTTGACTTCTCTTAACAGCATTTCTTCTATCCCATATATCTGCAACACCTTCCATAGTGCCTTCCTGTCTTAAGCCTTTTTCAAGTCCATAAAGGCCATAAAAACATCCTTACCTTTTCCTAAAGCTTTCTCACATATCTACCTTACCACAAAAATCTGATCTATACAACCGCTACCTGTCCTAAGCCCACACTGTTCCTCACCAATAACTCTTTCCTAATCCTCTCAATCAGAACCCTCCCATAAACCTTCCCAACTACACTTAACAAACTGACCCCTATGAAACTACTACACACACTTGTCCCACTTTGCCTTGTAAAGTGGAACTATACATGCACTCCTCCAGTCCTCTGGCACTCTACCCCCTTTTAAACAAACATTAAATAACCTCACTAGCCAGTCCACCATCACTGTACCTCCCTTTTTTCAGACATTCTGCATGACACCCATCCAACCCAGGTGCTTTACCTGCTGTCATCATCTTAACTGCCTTCACCTCATCTTTCCTTATTTCTCTTCCATTTTCCTCACTTATCACTCTCATTTTCTGATTGCTTCCCACTGCAGCTACCTTTCCCTTCCTCTCCTTCACATTTAGCAACTCCCGAAAATACTCTGCCTATCTTCATCTTTCTGCTGTCACTTCCATTATCACCTCTCCATCTGCACCTTTTACCTTTTCTTCTCTACTTAATTTGCCTCCTCTTCATCTTAATATCTTTCCAAAACATCTTTTTATTTCTTTCAAAATTTTGTCATACTCATATCCCATTTCACATCTCTCCTGTTTGCCTTCTTTATCTTATACGTCTCTTTTCTTTGTACCTCTCATATGATTCTCTCATTCTATTTTATAACCAATCTGTGAATGCTTGCTTCTCTTCTACAACCTTCTTTGTTTCCTCATCCCAACATTCACTACCCTTTCTTCTCCTCCTACCCTCCTATTCCACACACCATCTTTCACACCTTATGATACTCTCCTTGAACCATCCCCATTCCTCCTCCTCTCATAGCTCTACTCAATCCCTCTCTCCCTCCCACACTTCTCTCAGCTTCTTGTACTCCTTTTCTTTCTAATTCAAGCAGATTACTGCTTAAATGAGGCAAAAAGGAGAGTTTGGGAAGGTGTGCAAAAGGAGGAAGTTGAAGGTAAATGTGGATGAACATAAGGTGATTAGAGTTGGCAAGTTGAGCATGTTGGGAGTGAATATTATAGTAGAGAGGCTGGAGGATATGGATAGTTTCAGATATTTGGAGGTGCATGTGGCAGGAAAGGGAGGAGTGGAGGTGGAGGAGGTAGAATGTAGATTAAAAAGTGTAATGAGAAATAAACATTTGTGAATTGATGCTAAGAGGAGATTGTATGAAGAAGTGGTTGTGCTTACAGCACTGTATGGGGCAGAAACATGGAACATAAAAGAAGAGCTTAAATGTGTTTCACATGATATGACTGAGAAGTATGGTAGGGTTTACTAGGTTGGATAGAGTGAGAAACAAGGAGGTGAAGAGGAGAGTGGGGGTGGAGAGAGAGTAAGGAGATAGAATTGAGGAAAGAGTATTGGGATGGTTTGGACACATGGAAAGAATGAGTAAAGAAAGATTAGTGAAAGAAGTGTGGAAGGCAGAGGTGGATGGAGTGAACATGAGGGGGCAATCAAGGATAGGATAGGCATTGAGCAAGAGGGGAATGTCTGTTGAGGAAGGGAGAAGACAGAATATATGGTTGCGTGGAGAATGGTTATATATGGATGATGCTGTGATGAATGGGTGGGGGGATAGGGATTTAGGGAGTGGTTATGTGTGAATGATATTTTGATGCAGCACAAATAGATTTCTTCCCATCTTCTTTTCTGCATGAGGGGATGGAGAGAGGGTAGACGATTAAATGAAGTGGTCTTGCTGTGGATGTGTCTTGCTGCATTGCTTCTGACTTAGAGCAGTAGGCAAGATGCAGGGATGACCCATCATCCAGGAGCCAAGAAAAGAGGGAGAGAGAGAGTGGTGGTGAATGGAAGTGGAGTGGGTGAGGATGAAATAGGTGGGAGTGGAATATACCTTTTGACACTGTGGCTTACCTCCCTTGTAAGAGGGAAAAAACCCTTAGTATATTTATGTATGTACTACCAACATTTTCTTCATCCTGCCATTCACTACTCTCCCATTTATTCCTTCCCATCCTCTTCATTTCACATACTATCTTTGCACACTTTGTCACTTCTCCTTCCAAAGATGCCCATTCTTTTTCTATCCCTACTTCCCCCTGTCCCTCACCACCTATTTTTGTCTCAGTTTCTCCTAGTGTTCTTTGTCCTTTTCCTTCTCATTCAATTTGCTCTCAGCACCTCTCTACCTCCCACCCTTCTCCTCCTTTTTTCCTCCAATCTAACTTTCACATATACCAAAAAGTGATATGACACTCCTCCCCTCTTCCCTAATAGTATAAATGTCTAGAACTCTTCCTAGTCTTCCCTTGGATACAACCACATAGTCCATTGATGTCTATCAAAGGATTACAAAGGTGGAGCATGCCGACAGGAGACCTTTTGATCCATATCTAGGTCGGATGCGAACAAAAAAATCATAATAATAAAACAATAAATAAAAACTATAATAATGTAAATAACAAATAAAATACATAAATGCATAGGTATAGTTAAATAATAAACAAACAGGTAAATAGTAAATAATAATAAATTGACATATAACTAATAATAAATGAAAATCAGACAGACAAATGATAACAAAACAAAAACAAATAATATAAGATAAATTATAATCATTACAGCATCTTAGGTATTTATCTAACTGATTCTTAAAGCTTCGAACTGAACTACATTGCACTACCTGTGGAGGAAGTTTATTCCATTCATTTACTACACAGTTGGCAAAGTTGTTTCTACCTACTTCCAAATTGAATCTATTTCCGGACAGTTTGAGACCATTGTTTCTTGTCTGATTCTCATTCAATGTGAAAATTCAATTCAATTAAATTAAATTCAAATCAACCACACTTTTATCCACCACCCTTTCCCATGTATACTTATGCTTGGCTTTCTTCTTAAATACTATTTGCTGTACCTCACCACCTCCTATTTTTGTCTCAGTTTCTCCTAGTGTTCTTTGTCCTTTTCCTTCTCATTCAGTTTGCTCTCAGCACCTCTCTACCTCCCACATTTTTCCTCCACTTTTCCTCCAATCTAACTTTCACATCTACCAAAAAGTGATCTGACACTCCTCCCCTCTTCCCTAATATTATAAATGTCTAGAACTCTTCCTATCCTTCCCTTGGATACCACCACATAGTCCATTGATGTCTATCAACTACACTTTTATCCACCACCCTTTCTCATGTATACTTAAGCTTGGCTTTCTTCTTAAATACTGCTTGCTGTCATTAACTAGGATACTCACTGGTTGAGTGTGTTAACCCCTTCCATACGGTGATGCCTACGTAGGCCTCATGAGGAGCAAGTGGGTACACGAGGATGCCGACGTCGGCGTCTTCATTATATTTATTGTAGTTGTACCTGCGTGACCCCCATACTCTGTAAACTGGCTTCATCATATTTTCTATGGTTATCAAAATTCATGGGTGAAAGAGAAAACAATTAATACAGCTGTAACTTTATTTTTTATAATGCGAGTATTATGACGCAACATTGCACGTCTGGCAGCTAATGCTGCCCGCGAGATTTTGGCCTGGAGTGAAGAGGTTAAAGTGTTGCTACTTGTGGTGGAGGGGAAGGAGAGGGGGCGTCGCTGATTTGGTGAAGTGGCCTTGCTGTGGATTTGCTGTGTCTTGCGAGACTGCTTCTGACCCAGGGCAGTGGACAAGATGCAGGGATGACCCGTCATCCAGGAGGTGCCAAGATAAGAGGGTGGAGGGGAGTGGAGTGTGGTAGGTATGGAATGGGTGGGAGTGGTTTTTATGCCTTTGTTTTTTGGCTACCTTCCTTGTAAGGAAAAAAAAAAAAAAACCTTTGGTGTATGTATGTACTTGTGGTGGAGGTGACGCCTACGTAGGCAGCATGAGGAGCAAGTGGGTACTCGATGATGCCGACGTCGGCATCTTGATTATATTTATTGTAGTCGTAACCTACTTAACCTCCATTCTCTCTAAACTGGCTTCATCATATTTTCTATGGTTATTAAAATACACGGGTGAAAGAGAATGAACGATTGAGCACTGACTTTATTTTTTATAATACAATTATTATGACGCAACATCACACATCGGGCAGCTAATGCTGCCAGACGTGCGATGTGCCCCGGAGTGAAGAGGTTAAGGTGAAGGCAGTTCAAACCCTGCCACTAGCAAGTTGGACCAAGGGCATGGATCATACAAAGTCCTCTGTAAAGGGCACTGTCATAGCCTCCTGATATGGGGAATTCAGTTACATTAAACAGAATCAAATCAGTCATCAACTTCCTTTCTAAACACATCTCCAACATCTCTCCACGATTCTTATCTGGCATCCCAAACCTCCCTACTACATCCATTGGCTTATCCCCTACTTGCATTGATATCCCCAACACCACTACATTCACCATTATTACCTTGAGAAGATGAATTTTTTATGTAAATTTCTTAGTTTTTCAGTTGATTAAATGCAATGTATTGGAATGAGATTCTCTTTTCTACTTCAGCGGTAGGAACAGCATATTCCCTAAAACGTGCTCAGAAGGGTTTGTGTGTTATTTGCTACTTTGGTGAAGGCACTTCCAGTGAAGGTGATGCACATGCTGCTTTCAACTTCTCAGCCACACTTGACTGCCCTATCATTTTCTTCTGGTGAGTGATTAAATTAATGTTAAGTTATGAATGTTAAGTGTCTTGAAGGAATTGGCTGTTTTGGGGTGCATGGCATTAATAAAAATATAGATTTATTTCTGTACATTAACCACTTCAGTACGAGTCAAATTGTCATGCACAGCATCAGCTGCCATATATACAATACAGGTAGTCGTTGACTTACGACCGAGTTCGGTTCCGACAGACAGGTCATAAGTCGATCTGGACGCAAGTCAGACTTTATATACAGTTGAACCTCGAAAGCCCGGACTAATTGGGGGGAAGGGCAGTCCGGTCATGCCAAAAGTCCTGTAATCGAAAATGTCGCCCTGACACCCGTAGATTTTCGTAGAGGTATACGTGTAGGTAATGTATGATATGGCATAGAAACACATAAGAATAATACTCTAACACTGTAATAATAACAATACTGTAATAATAATACTATAATACTAATAATTCTGTAATAATAACTGTAATACAGGCATGTAAATGTACTGTACATACAGTGTACTGTACTGTATTTTTTATTACGTACACTGTAAATATCGGAAGGTATGCACGCGGGACAGTGGTGGCGGCCAGGGTTGCCGCGTTTTCTACACTGCCGTGTAGAATGGGAGTGTTGCCATACCGGGGCATACATTTTTCTCGGGTGTGTGCAGACTTTCATAGCAAGATATACTTGTCAAACTTTGACAAAATGTTGGTTCCAGGTTTTTTTTTTTTTTTTTTTTTTTTTCTTGAATGTATATAAGGCCCCCGTGCCCTAACATATTCAGTAAGGTATAATTTTTTTTTTTTTATATTATTATCGCTAAAATAAAGCTGAAACTTTAGCATAGAATTTTTTCTACACCATAAAAACGTATCTTTTGGGGTATAATATTTTATAAGTAACACAATTACCAATAAAAGTCATATTTTGATGTACCATTTATTATTTGATAACTTCTATGATTTTTAAACAAAAGTTTGAGTTTTTGAATGTTTTTAGCCTGCTGATATGTAGAAAAAATTTCCTAATGTCCTTGTGTAGTTGCCACATGCCACTATTTTACTATGTTGTGGTACAAAATTCTACAAAACGGCAGCCCTGGTGCTAAAAGAAAGCTGAAACTTTAGCGTAGAATTTTTTCTACACCGTAAAAACATATCTTTTGGGGTATAATATTTTATAAGTAACACAATTACCAATAAAAGTCATATTTTGATGTACCATTTATTATTTGATAACTAGTTCTATGATTTTTAAACAAAAGTTTGAGTTTTTGAATGTTTTTAACAGCCAGCTATGTAGAAAAAATTTCCTCATGTCCTTGTGCAGTTGCCACATGCCGCTATTTTACTACGTTTTGGTACAAAATTCTACGAAATGGCAGCCCTGGTGGCGGCTTGACTGGGCCGGGTTTGAGTACACGTGTACGGCCATCGCTGCCACCTACCAGACAAATAGGAAACTTTGCTTGAAAAGTCTGTCCTTTGTTCATTTCAACTGGTCATGCGAGGGTCCGGGCATTTGGGGTCCAGGCTTTCGAGGTTCGATTGTATGTACAGTATTACCCTTTATATATAGATATACATATACAGACGCTCCTCTACTTATGTTTATTTGTTTTACGTTTTTTCGATTTTACGTTTGAACTGACTGTAAAAAAAATTGTAAAAAAAAGAAAAAAAAATTGGTGAATATTTTAGTTTAGCGCGCTCTCCATAGTACGAGACATTCAAACGCTATTTACGCATGACGCTGCGTCCATTGTTTACATGGCACAAACAGTGAACTTAACGTGCCTTGCCTCCTCCTCCTCACTTTATGTTGCTTGAATTTAATTTATTTGAAATTAATGTTATTATTTACAATGTTATGTTTATAATTAATGATTTAGGGGTGTTTTATATGATATGGTAATAGAATTTATGGATGTATAGTACAGTATGAACGGTCATACATTACTGGAACGTACAGTAACAACTTGCGTTCATTTTCACATTACGTTCGGCCGTTCGGAACGTAAGTAAAACATAAGTTGAGGAGCATCTGTGTATATATATATACATTACCTTTTAAATATTATTTTTGTTACTGTATATATATATATTGTATATTATATTTAGCATATTGAAATAATCTTAGCATGTTTGAACTATGTTGTATATTATAATCTTATCTGATTTTCTTTGGGAAACGTAGCCTGGGCCTAAGCATACTGAATAAAATACAATCATCTTTGACCTACGATATTTAATACTGTATTTACCTTTTTATTATTTTATCATCAGGCTTTCTTTAGGAAACGTATGCATACTGAATAAAATCTTATTATCTTTGAGCTACGTTATTTAATATTCATTAACTTTTTTTTATAGATTTCGTTAGGAAAAATAGCCTAGGCCTACGCATACTGAATAAAGTCCTGTCAACTTTGACCTACAAACACTTTTTTGTTGGTTAAATTAAAATCATTGCAAGGCAAAATTAGGAATTTTTTAATTTCAAAACACATTCTTTTCGTTTACGTACTGTACTGAAAATATTGTTATCGTCAACAGACTAGGCATAAACGAAGTTTACTGTTACATTTTATTAATCGCAAAACATAAAAATACAAAATGCTGTACTGAACATATTGTTATCGACAACAGACTAGGCATAACAAAAATTAGTTACATTTTATTATTTGCAAAAACATATAAAAATACAAAATGCAAGGCAAAATTAGGAATTTTTTTTATTTCAAAACATTCTTTTCGTTTACGTACTGCACCGAACATATTGTTATCGACAACAAACTAGCCTAGGCATAAAAAATGTTTTACTGTTACATTTGATTAATTGCAAAACATATACAAAATGAAATGCAAAATTAGGAAACATTTTACTTCACACAAAATGAAAGAATATTTAGCTGGCTGGGATGCTGACGCTGCTGGCAGCCTGCCAAAACTATCGTACTCGCATCTTGCGGCGTGCGGAGTAATTGTACTGCACTGCCAGGCATAACATTGCAATTCTATTACTCTATTAAATGTTAAATATTATTGCACTATCTCGTGGTCGTAAAGTCAATCAGTCGTAAGTCGCATAGGTCGTAAGATGATGACTATCTGTACATTGTACCACTCACATTATAAAATATAGTCATTGCTGTATTATGCATTCTCTTTTACTCTAAGTAATGATAAATACAGAAAACGTGATCAAACCAGTTCACATAATCTGGGGATAACTCATGTACAAGTACAAAAAATATAATCAAGACGCCAATACTGGCATCCTCGTGTACCTACTCACACCTCATGACACCTATGTAGGTGCCATTGTACAGTAGTGTTTAAGGGTTATAGGTAGCAGAGGCATGTGGCTGTTGAAGTTAATACTCAGGTGTATAATGATAGGTTTGGTTATGGTTGATCGATTTTTTTTATTTTTTTTTTTTTTTTTTTTTTTTATTATTATTATTTTTTTTAAATTATATTTTAAAGTGGCTAAAAGGCTGTTGTAGAAAGAAAATAGATTAGGATATACAGATAGTTATGTCCCCAGTGATGACTTTAGATGTAAAAGTTGGGTCATTCAAGGAATGCTGGTGGAGGTCTTGGGAGACTGGCCTGGTGCTACTTCTCTTTGGGGGCCAGAAGCCTAGGCATGAACTTGTAACAATGTGGTACATGTTTGAATCAGATGTTGGGATTGCATGTACAGTTTTGTACAGCATGCTAGTGATAGCAGCAATAACCTTAAAAGATATCCAGTGATCCTCATGCATAAGTTGTAGAGTTGTTCTAACATTTTCAGGGGTTGAACTCATGGAAAGTTGTTGTGACCTCGTGTCATCTTCCACTGACATTCTGCAAATTGTCTCTTGGAACATCTTGCATATCTTATTACTTCATTGCCATATACATGATGAATCATGTCAGAGATCTCCATTGTAGGTTTGCCAAGTTTTACACAGAATTTGGTGTTCGCTCTGCTATAGTTTGTAGTCCATGATGAAGTCACAAATGTGCTTGTGCACCTGGTCAGCAGAACTCCTGTGGAACAACTCACAAAGTTTGTAGAATTACCCCAACTAGCTGATTACCTGATGAGTGTTGCTGCTCACCCCCACAGCACACACATCCCTATACAGTGATCCCTCGTTTTTCACAATTAATGGGGACCAGAACCCCCTGCGAAAGGTGAAAAACAGCGAAGTAGGATTTGCCCCCCTCCCCTAGGAATTTTTGTGTATGTGTGTACCAGAATGTTTAAGATATGTAAACAGTATTTATACTTTACATATTTGAGACAAAGATTACAACAGTACACATATTTACTTGAATCTTTAATTATAAAACCTTATACAGTAATTAACATTTATTATACAGTAATTAACATTCATCAATATTGCTTTCTGAGAGAGGCAAAGAGGCTTGTGTTGGTGGCAGAGGAGAGGCTTTAGGTTCACTCGGAGACTATTCTGCTGGAGGTGCTGATGGTGTAGCTGGGGTTTTTACCTTGGAGAAAAACATGGTGATGGGTAGTTGATTGTCTTTGTTTTTTCTTTTGCTTCAAAATTCCCCTATACAAGGACATAACCCCATCAACACAATTGCTAAACTCGACAGCTCGAACCATATTGTCATCAATGTCTAGTGCAAATCATTGCATTGCCCTTGCCATGTTGCACAATTGTTGCAGGTTCTCCAGGGTAAGGCCACTCTTTTCAGTTTCTTCTTCACCTTCCTCTTCATTTTCTTCCTCACTTGCAGACTTTGTCATCTCAAGGAGGTCTTCATCTGTCAGTGGGTCCGAGTGGCAATCGATAAGAGCACTGACATCTTCCGTCATGTCGACAAATCCTTCATCCCTTATGATGTGAGGCAGCCTCACCGCCTTCTCCACTGCTGAGTGATGAACTTTGTCAGGAGTGAAGCTTGGATAGTTGTGCACCACGTTTGGCCATAATATCTTCCAGCTAGAATTTATGGTCTCACTTTTCATGTCCTTGCTGGATATTAGACAAACATGAGGCAATGTCGTAACTAGGCCAGTATGCTTTCAAGGTGAATTCTTCATTGTTGTCAACTGCTGAAATGAGGCCCTCCATCATGGAGTAAATGTACAAGTGCCTTAACCTCTTCAGTACGGGCCAAAATCTCGTGGGCAGCATTAGCTGCCAGACGTACGATGTGTCGTAATAATACTCGCATCATAAAATATAGTCACCGCTTATATCGATCGTTCTCTCTTTCACCCGTGAATTTTGATAACCATAGAAAATGTGATGAAGACAGTTTAGAGAGTATGTCATTACGCAGGGGCAACTACAATAAATATAATCAAGACACCGATATGGCAGCCTCGCATATCCACTTGCTCCTCATGCCGCCTACGTATGCGGCACTGTATGGAAGGAGTTAACCACTTCACTCCAGACTTAAATCTCGCGGGCAGCAGCCAATGCCAGCCGTACGACATGTCATAATAATACTCGCATCATAAAATATAGTCACCGCTTATATCGATCGTTCTCTCTTTCACCCGCGAATTTTGAAAACCACAGAGAATGGGATTCAGGGCACATTTGAGAGAATGTAAAAACACAGGGGCGACTACAATAAATATAATCAAGACGCTGATATGGCAGCGTCGCGAATCCACTTGCTCCTCATGACGCCTACATAGGCGGCACCGTATGGAAGGGGTTAAAGGCATGAATGACACCTTGATCCATCGGCTGAATTAGAGATATGGTGTTCGGGAGCAGAAACTCTATCTGCACCCCGTCATATTGCAGGTCCGTTGCATGGCCTCCTGCACATTCCATCAGGAGAAGGGCCTTAAAGAGGAGGCCCTTTTCAGCCAGATACAGCTTCCCCTGGGGAATGAAGCAATGGAGGAACCATTCGAGGGTCAGAGCTTTTATTATCCAGGTCTTGGAGTTATGCATCCAGTACACAGGCAGCAGAGCCTTAATTTTGTTTTTTAATGCCCGTGGATTTTTGGCTTTATAAATAAGGCCTGGCTTAAGCATAAAACCTGCAGCATTGCCACACATGATGACAGTCACACGGTCCTTGTGGGGCTTGAAGCCTGGCTTCTTCACTTTGTCCTTGAAAAGAAATGTACGTGAAGGCGTCCTCTTCCCAAAAAGGCCTGTTTCACCCATGTAAAAAACTTGCTCAGGGAGGTAGCCTCCCTCACTGATGAGGTTAGGAAACTCTTCCTCCATGTAACAACGAGCAACATCGTTGTCAGCAGAGGAAGCCTCACCATACAGAGGCAGCCTCACCATACAGAGGCACACTTCTGAGGCCGTATCTTTTTTTAAATTTTTCAAACCAGCCTTTGCTGGGTGAAAAGCCTTGTCCTCAAGGAAGCGAATCACTCCTGGCAGCGCTAGTACTGGCTTGAGGTTCGTCAGGTTTGTCAGGTTCGTCAGCACCATCTTCAGCCTTTTCATTGTCGTCATCGGGCAAGATTTGGTCGTAGAGAGCTTTGGCCTTTGTCCTGGTCATATTTGTGTCCAAACTTATTGTCTTTTCCCTGCAATCGGCAATCCACAATGCCAATGCAGTTTCCATTTTCACAATTTTCTTATTACACGAAGTTATCACACATTTCGCTTCCTTATTGAAGGTTATTAAGCAATTTTGCGGATATTTGCTTCCTCTTTCTTGATGTACAGCACTGTAGATTCATTCATGCCATAATGGTGTGCCACAGATGCATAACTTCTGCCCTCTTTGATCATATCTAAAAGTTTCACTTTTTTGCTGATGGTCGTCATCATCATCTTCCTCTTGGGCACCCTGGAGGAAGCTTTCGCAGGGGTACAGCACTTAGGCAGCATTGTAAGGGCTTAAGTAATAAAAAAAAGTTACCGCTTAAACAAAAAAGTTATTGCAAACACAACACTAAGATGCAGTATGCGAGATAGTCTACAGCGTGGACGAGACTGGTGAGACACAACAAGGGAAGATGCTGGGTGAGGCTGCGATAATGCGCAGCCAATCAGCTCACAGGATAAAACCACTTGTGCTCTCATTAGTCGATGTGCCAGGAACCAATCACGTGCCTTGTATGAGTGCCCTTGGCATGTACAGTACAGTACAGTACAGATATGTACAAAGCCTCTGAGTCAACTCATCTCTTTGTTTGGCATGCAGGGAAACCTTCTCTCTCACGCATCAAAATGAAACAATGCATCTTTCCGCAATATGGCTGCTGATGTGGCTGTATTTTATATATATATATATATATTTCGGAAAACCCACAAAGCACTGAAGCCACAAAACGTGAAGAGCGAAGTGGCGAAGGAACACTGTATTATCTGTTAGCCTGGTAAATATGTCTTACAGGGGTGGATTGAGATAATACCTCTTGTATTTACCTAGTTGTATTATACGGGAAGGGGAGCTATGCTTGTGGTGACCCGTTTTTGTATCTTGCAAGATCAAGTTTGTTCTTAAATTCTTGTATTGTGTTTGCACACACTATTTCTTCATCCAATTTGTTCCATATATCTATCACTCTGTGTGGGAAGCTGTTCTTTTTCAGGTCTCTTCTGTAGTTATCCTTTTTGAGTTTCATTGCATGTCCTCTTGTTTTTCCTCTGTCCCACTTTAATAAGTCCTCTCTATCAAGGCATTCTTTTCCTTTCATAATTCTGTAGATGGTTAGTAGGTCCCCTCATTCTCTTCTTTGTTCCAGGGTTGGCAATTCCAGTTCGACCAGTCTTTGTTCATATGTCAGGTTTGAAAGTGTTGGGACCATCTTTGTCGTTGCTCTTTGTATTCTTTCTAATTTTCTTATATTCTTTTTTGTACTGGGTGACCATATCAGCACTGCATATTCCAGTTTTGGCCTTATCAGTGTTTGTAATATTTTCAATCGTTTCCTTATCCAGGTATTTAACCACTTCCATACGGTGACGCCTATGTAGGCGGCATGAGGAGCAAGTGGGTACTCAATGATGCCGATGTCAGCATCTTACATACATACATATACCAAGGCATTTTCCCCCTTCCAAGGGAGGTAGCCACAAAAGGAAAGGCATAAAAACACTCCCACCCATTTCATCCCTAAATACACTCCACACCCCTCCCACCCTTCCTCTCATCTGAGCACCTCCTGGATGACGGGTCATCCCTGAACCCTGCCCACCGCCCTGGGTCAGAAGCAGTGTCGCAAGACACAGTACATCCACAGCAAGGCCGCTTCATTTAATCGGCGACCCCCCCTCTCCGTCCCCCTTTGCATATAAGGAGAGGACGGGGAGAAATCCCTTCGGGCTGCGTCAAAATTTACTCACACATACTACCCCACCCCCCACCCCCCCGCCTATTCCTCCTCATGCATTCACAACATCATCCATATACAACCATTCTCCACTCACCTCTGTCTTCCGTCCTCTCCCTTCCTTCCTCAACAGACATTCCCCTCTTCCCCAAAGCCCCCTTCACCCCATCCATCCACCTCATCCTAGGACGTCCCCTCATGTTCACTCCCTCCACATCTGCCTTCCATACCTCTTTTACTAGTCTTTCTTCACTCATTCTTTCCATGTGTCCAAACCATCCTAATATTCTTTCATCAACCCTCTCTCCCAAATCCTTTTTCACCCCTGTTCTCCTCCTCACCTCCTCATTTCTCACTCTATCTAGCCTAGTAACCCCCACCATACTTCTCAGACACCTCATCTCAAACACATTCAAACTCCTTCTCTCTTCTTCTCTTATGTTCCACGTTTCTGCCCCATACAGTGCTGTTGGCACAATCACTCCTTCATACAGTCTCCTCTTCGCATCCATTCCCAAATGTCTATTTCTCATTACACTCTTTAAACCACCAAGGCATTTACTCGCTTCTCTCAATCTACATTCTACCTCCACCTTCACTCCACCTTTTCCTGCTACACTTGCACCCAAGTATCTAAAACTATCCACTTCCTCCAGTCGCTCTCCTTTAATGTTCACTTCCAGTCTACTGCCACTTTCACCCCTTGTACATCTCATCACCTTACTTTTACCCACATTTATCTTTAGCTTTCTTCTATCACATACTCTCCCAAACTCTGCCACCAGCTTCCTCAATCCCTCCTCTGACCCTGCCACAAGCGCAGTGTCGTCCGCAAACAACAGCTGGCTCACCTCCCACTTTTCTCCATTTTCTTTAACCATCTCCAATCCCTGACTCACTACCCTAGCATTCACCTCTCGCACCACCCCATCCATGTATAAGTTGAACAGCCAGGGCGACATAACGCATCCTTGACGAAGTCCCACCTTTACTTCAAACCACTCACTCTCTCCATTTCCAATCCTAACACATGCTCTACTACTCACTTAAAAACTCTTGACAGCTCCCAAAAGCTTTCCTCCTATCCCATAAATCTGCATAACCTCCCACAGTGCCTTTCTGTCTACCCTATCATAAGCCTTTTCCAGATCCATAAAAGCCCAAAAAACATCCTTCCCCTTTCCTATAGCTTTCTCACATATCTGTCTTACCACAAAGATCTGATCTACACAACCTCTACCCGTCCTAAATCCACACTGTTCCTCACCAATTACTCCTTCTGTTCCTCTCCTAATCCTCTCAATTAAGATTCTCCCATAAGCCTTCCCTACTACACTCAACAGGCTAATCCCTCTGAAATTACTACATTCACACTTGTCCCCTTTTCCCTTGTAAAGAGGAACTATACAGGCACTACTCCAGTCCTCCGGTACTTTACCCTCTCTCCAGCAAACATTAAATAATCTCACCAACCAGTCCACCATCACTGAACCTCCCTTTTTCAGACATTCTGCATGACATCCATCCAGACCAGGTGCCTTACCTGCTTTCATCATCTTTACAACTGCCTTCACCTCATCCTTCCTTATTTCTCCTCCGTTCTCCTCACTCATCACTCTCATTTTCTTCGTATTTCCCACTGCAGCTATCTTTCCTTCTCTATCCTCCTTCACATTTAGCAACTCCCTAAAATATTCTGCCCATCTTCCCCTCACTGCCATCTCTTCCATTATCAACTCTCCATCTGTACCTTTTACCTTTTCTTCCCTACTTGATTCGCCTCCTCTTCCTCTCTTAATTTCTTTCCAAAACATCTTTTTATTACTTTCAAAATTTTCTGTCATACTCCTACCTCATTTCACATCTGCTCTCCTCTTTGCCTCCTTTACCTTTTGCTTTACTTCTCTTTTCTTTTCTTTGTACCTCTCATATGACTCCCCTGTCCTCTTTTGTAACCAATCTGTGAATGCTCGCTTCTTCTCTTCTACAACCTTCTTTGTTTCCTCATCCCACCATTCACTACCCTTTCTTCTATTTCCCCCTGTCCTTCTTGTTCCACACACCATCCTTGCACACTTTAAGACTCCCTCCTTGAACCATCCCCATTCCTCCTCCACACCCATCTCTGCTCTATCCTTTACTCCCTCCCACTCCTCCTTCAGCTTCTTTTCGTACTCCTTCTCCTTGATTATATTTATTGTAGTCGTACCTACGTAATCTCCATTCTCTCTAAACTGGCTTCATCAATTTTCTATGGTTATCAAAATACAT
The DNA here is from genome assembly GCF_046742065.1 of Oratosquilla oratoria. Classification (NCBI taxonomy): domain Eukaryota; kingdom Metazoa; phylum Arthropoda; class Malacostraca; order Stomatopoda; family Squillidae; genus Oratosquilla; species Oratosquilla oratoria. The sequence continues at coordinate 12,482,871 of NC_134808.1, read as the reverse complement.
GGGTGAAAGAGAACGAATGATTGAGCACTGACTTTATTTTTTATAATGCGATTATTATGACGCAACATTGCACGTCAGGCAGCTAATGCTGCCAGACGTGCGATGTGCCCCGGAGTGAAGCGGTTAAAGGCCACCTTTATTGATCTCAACAAATTGTATGTTTCTCCAACTACAGTCGAACCTTGAAAGCCCGGACTAATTGGGGGGAAGGGCAGTCCGGTCATGCCAAAAGTCTGGTCATCGAAAATGTCGCCCTAACACCCGTAGATTTTCGTAGCGGTATACGTATAAGTAATGTATGATATGGCATTGAAACACATATAAATAATACTCTAACACTGTAATAATAACAATACTGTAATAATAATACTATAATACTAATAATTCTGTAATAATAACTGTAATACAGGCATGTAAATGTACTGTACATACAGTGTACTGTACTGTATTTTTATTACGTACACTGTAAATATCGGAAGGTATGCACGCGGGACAGTGGTGGCAGCCAGGGTTGCCGCGTTTTCTACACTGCCCTGTAGAATGGGAGTGTTGCCATACCGGGGCATACATTTTTCTCGGGCGTGTGCAGACTTTCATAGCAAGATATACTTGTCAAACTTTGACAATGTTGGTTCTAGTTTTTTTATTCTTGAATGTATATAAGGCCCCCATGCCCTAACGTATTCAGTAAGATATAAAGATTATATATATTTTTTAGATTATTATCGCTAAAAGAAAGCTGAAACTTTAGCGTAGAATGTTTTCTACATCATAAAGCATATCTTTTGGGGTATAATATTTTATAAGTAACACAATTACCAATAAAAGTCATATTTTGATGTACCATTTATTATTTGATAACTTGTTCTATGATTTTTAAACAAAAGTTTGAGTTTTTGAATGTTTTTAACAGCCCGCTGATATGTAGAAAAAATTTCCTCATGTCCTTGTGTAGTTGCCACATGCCGCTATTTTACTACGTTTTGGTGCAAAATTCTACGAAACGGCAGCCCTGGTGCTAAAAGAAAGCTGAAACTTTAGCGTAGAATTTTTTCTACACTGTAAAAACATATCTTTTGGGGTATAATATGTTATAAGTAACACAATTACCAATAAAAGTCATATTTTGATGTACCATTTATTATTTGATAAGTTCTATTATTTTTAAACAAAACTTGAGTTTTTGAATGTTTTTAACACCCCGCTGATATGTAGAAAAAAATTCCTCATGTCCTTGTGCAGTTGCCACATGCCACTATTTTACTATGTTTTGGTACAAAATTCTACGAAACGGCACCCTGGTGGCGGCTTGACTGGGTCGGCTTTGAGTACACGTGTACGGCTGTCGCTGCCACATACCGGGCAAATTGGGAACTTTCCTTGAAAAGCATGCCCTTTGTTCATTTCAACCGGTCATGCGAGGGTCCGGGCTTTCGAGGATCGACTGTATTTCATATGTTTATCTGGCGACATGTCTTTGGTGATTACTCCTAGGTCCCTTTCAGAATTTACTTTCTTTACTTCTTTTCCATCAATTTGATACTGTCCTGATATTCTCTTCTTGCTTTTTCCAAATTCAATTATACTGCACTAGTTGATGTTGAATTCTACCTCTTATCTCTTGCTCCACTCTGATACTTTGTTCAGATCCCTCTGCAATGAGTCGGTCTATTTCAGAGTTTATTCTCTTTAATAATTTTGCATCATCCGCAAAGCTGTTCATGTAACTTTCAATGCCTTCGTCCATGTCATTTACATATACAGACGCTCCTCTACTTATGTTCATTCGTTTTACGTTTTTTCGATTTTACGTTTGAATTGACAAAAAAAAAAAAAAAGGTGAATTTTTTAGTTTAGCGCACTCTCCGTAGTTCAAACAATACTTGCGCATGACGCTGTGTCCATTGTGTACATTACACAAACGACAAACTGAACATGCCTTGCCTCATCCTCCTCCTCCTCCCCCCCTCCTCCTCCACCATTTCAATTTATGTTGCTTGAATTTAATTTATTTGAAATTAATGTTATTATTTTACAATGTTATGTGTATGATTAATGATTTAGGGGTGTTTTATAAGATACGGTAATAGAATTTACGGATGTATATTACAGTAACAACTTACGTTCATTTTCAACTTACGTTCGGCCGTTCGGAACGTAACTAAAACGTAAGTTGAGGAGCGTCTGTATAGCAAACATTATTGGAGCTAGTACTGGTCCCTGTGGGATGCCACTACTTATTTCTTCTCATTTTGAATATTTGTCTCTGAGCACCATTCTCCTTTTTCTTCCATGTAGGAAGTCCTCCATCCAGTTCAATATTTTTTCATGTATGCCTCCTATCGTTTCCAGTTCATATAGTAATTTTCTTCATCCAATTTGTTCCATATATCTATCACTCTGTGTGGGAAGCTGTTCTTTTTCAGGTCTCTTCTGTAGTTATCCTTTTTGAGTTTCATTGCATGTCCTCTCGTTTTTCCTCTGTCCCAATTTAATAAGTCCTCTCTATCAAGGCATTTTTTTCCTTTCATAATTCTGTAGATGGTTAGTAGGTCCCCTCATTCTCTTCTTTGTTCCAGGGTTGGCAATTCCAGTTTGACCAGTCTTTGTTCATATGTCAGGTTTGAAAGTGTTGGGACCATCTTTGTCATTGCTCTTTGTATTCTTTCTAATTTTCATATATTCATTTTTGTACTGGGTGACTATATGAGCACTGCATATTCCAGTTTTGGCCTTATCAGTGTTTGTAATATTTTCTTCATCGTTTCCTTTTCCAGATATTTAAAGGCCACCTTTATTGATCTCAACAAATTGTATGTTTCTCCAACTATTTTATTTATATGTTTATCTGGCAACATGTCTTTGGTGATTACTCCTAGGTCCCTTTCAGAATTTACTTTCTTTACTTCTTTTTCATCAATTTGATACTGTCCTGATATTCTCTTCTTGCTTTTTCCAAATTCAATTATACTGCACTAGTTGATGTTGAATTCTACCTCTTATCTCTTGCTCCACTCTGATACTTTGTTCAGATCCCTCTGCAATGAGTCAGTTTATTTCAGAGTTTATTCTCTTTAATAATTTTGCATCATCTGCAAAGCTGTTCATGTAACTTTCAATGTCTTTGTCCATGTCATTTACATATATAGCAAACATTATTGGAGCTAGTACTGGTCCCTGTTGGACGCCACTACTCATTTCTTCTCATTTTGAATATTTGTCTCTGAGCACCACTCTCCTTTTTCTTTCATGTAGGAAGTCCTCCATCCAATTCAATAGTTTTTCATGTATGCATCCTATTGTTTCCAGTTTATATAGTAATTTTCTGTGTGGTACCTTATCAAATGCCTTTTGTAAGTCCAGGAATGCACAGTCTGCCCAGCCATCCCTTTCTTGCAATATATCTATCAATCTTGAATAGAAACTAATTAAATTAGTGGTACATGATCTTCCTTGGCGGAACAAAATTGCCTCAGGTTCAGTATATTATTCTCCAGATATTTTGTTCATCTATCTTTGATGATTCTCTCACAAATTTTATACTATTGTACTCATTAGGGACACTGGTTTATAATTTGTTGGGTCTTCCTTATTCCCCCCTTTATATATTGGCACTATATTGGCATTTTTCCAGTCTCCTGGTAGTTTTCCTTCTTTGAGTGAGCATTCAATTATTTTGTATATTTTTCCTGTTAGTTCGTCTATACATTCCTTCAGTATCCAGTTTGCAACTCCGTCTGGGCCATGTGACTTGTTAACGTCAAGCTTTAATATTTGATTCCTTATTTCATTCTGAGTAACATTTAATTTCTTCAATAGAGGAAATCGTACTTCGATTCTTTGATCACAGTTTTGTAGATTTTTTTTCCTCTTTGGTGAATACAGATTTTAAATGTTTGTTCATAATATCTGCCATTTCTATATCTTCTGTGTATTCTCTATTACCTTGATGTAATTTAGTATTTCCTATTCTTGTTAATGAGCATTTTCTTCAAAAACTAACTTTTCTCAGGTACATATATATACCTTACACAGAAGATAGCCAAAAAACAAAGGCATAGAAACCACTCCTACCCATTCCATCCCCTACATACTCCACTCCCCTCAGGTGGTGGTAATTAAATTTGTCTATTTTCTTAATAACAACAATACAGTCTTATAAAAGCTCTCCAACATACACCAACACACTAGTATTTAATGAAAATTATTTTCCTTGAGTATGACAAATCATGAATAAAGTTCTTATATTTTTATCCATTAATAGTTCACTAAGGATCAAATGATAAATGCAATAAATGTATGACATTACAATTGAAATAGTTTTGGAACGTCTTCATTCATGCTTCTATATAATTAAACCTGCAATGACTTGAGAGCCCAAGTAAAGGGCTTAACTAAAATAAACTCAGGCAACCTTGTCCATAGAATCTTTAACACTACTTGTTCTCTTTTCTCTTTCAGCCGAAACAATGGTTATGCAATTTCTACCCCAACTAGTGAACAGTACAGAGGTGATGGTGTTGCCTCTAGAGGGCCTGCATATGGTATGGCCACCATTCGTGTTGATGGCAATGATGTATTTGCAGTATACAATGCAACTAAAGCTGCAAGAGATATTGCAGTCAAAGAAAATAGACCTGTGTTAATTGAAGCCATGACATACAGGTTTGTTTTGAGTAGAGTTATAAGAAGTACTTTAACAAATTGAGTATACCATATATTTTACCTAGAGAATTTTAAGAGTGTCTGAGATGGTGTGAGAAGTATGGTAAGGGTTACATGGTTGGTTAAAGTGAGAAATGAGAATGTAAGGAGAGCAGGGGTGTATAGAGAGCTGTCAGATAGGGCTGATGAATGATTATTGGGATGTTTCGAGCACATGGAAAGAATGAGTGAAGAAAGATTAGCAAAAGAGGTGTGGAAAGCAGAGGGATGCCCAAGGATGAGATATGGATGGGAGGAAAGGGACATTGAGAAAGAGGGGAATGTCTGTTGAGCAAGGGAGTGGATAGGGATAAGTGGAGAATGAACATAACATAACAACATAAGAATGAAGGAGACAGCTCGATATCCATCACCACCTGTCATCCTTTTCCATAAAGTTGTCTAACCGCTTCTTAAAACAACTGATAGGTTCAGCACTCGCTACATGGTTACTAAGTCTATTCCATTTGTTGACCACCCTATTAGTAAACCAATTCTTGCGCTAATGCACTGTTTCCTGGTTTTAAGGTCAGGACTCACTAGAACTCCCAACTCTCTCTCACACTCGGTTTTCTCTAAAAGTGAGTATTAACCTCTTCACTCCGGAGCACATCGCACGTCTGGCAGCATTAGCTGCCCGACGTGCGATGTTGCGTCATAATAATCGCATTATAAAAAATAAAGTCGGTGCTCAATCATTCGTTCTCTTTCACCCGTGAATTTTGATAACCATAGAAAATATGATGAAGCCAGTTTAGAGAGAATAGAGGTTACGTAGGTACGACTTCAATAAATATAATCAAGATGCCGACGTCGGCATCATCTCGTACCCACTTGCTCCTCATGACGCCTACGTAGACGTCACCGTATGGAAGTGGTTAAGACTGGAGGAATTGAATAGCTTTAGATACTTGGGTGTGAATGTGGTGGGAAAGGGAGGAGTGGAGATGGAGGTAGAATGTAGATTGAGAGAAGCAAGCAAATGCCTTGGGGGATTGAAAATATAATGGGAAATAGACACTTAAGAATGGTTGCTAAGAGGAGATGAAGGAGTGATTGTGCTGACAGCACTGTATGGAGCAGAAACATGGGATACAGATAGAGTTAAAATGTGAGATGAAATGATTGAAAAGGGAAAAGGGGACAGAGTGAGAAATAAGGAGGTGAGGAGGAGAGCAAAGGTGGAAAGGTAGTTGGGAGATAGGGTTAATGAAAGAGTATTGGGATGATTTGGACACATGGAAAGAATGAGTGAAAAAAGGTTAGTAAAAGAGGTGTGGAAGGCAGAGATGGATGGAGTGAACATGAGGGGGCACCCAAGGATGAGATAGATGGATGGATGGGGGTAAAAGGGGACTTGGGAAAGAGGGGAATGTCTGTTGAGGAAGGGAGAAGACAAAAGATAGGGGTGAGTGGCAAATGGTTGTGTATGGACGATGCTGTGATGCATGGAAGGGAGTGGGTGGGGGATGGGGAGGGTGAGGGACTGTGTGAATGATATTTTGATGCAGACCAAGGGGATTTCTCTCTGTCCTCTCATTTTCTGCATGAGGGGATGGAGATGGGTGAGTCACTGATTAAATAAAGCACCCTTGCTGTGAATGTGCTATGTCTTGCTAAATTGCTTCTGACCCAGGGGAGTGGGTGAGTTGCAGTGATGTCCCATCATCCAGGCAGAGCCAAGAAAAGAGGGAGGGAGGGATGGTGAATGTGAATGGAGTATGTGAGGAAGAAATGGATGGGAGTGAATTTAAGCCTTTGACTTTGTCTATCTCCTTTGTAAGGGGAAAAAGCAGTTGGTATATGTATGTATGTATAAGCTAGCCATAATACTTAGGCTGGTGATCATTCTGGTTGCCATCTTTTGTATACTTTTTTTCTTGTATGTATATATTTTTTTATGTGGTGTCCACACCATCACTTCATATTCCAGTCTGAGGTGGAAATGGAGCTGGTAGATAGGGCTGATTCATGAGGCTGCATTAAAAAATGCAACATAAATGACAATATGATTTTTCAGACCAATTTTGCATGCTGAATATTGGTCGTGTTCATCTTGCTCATGGAGTTCTAGTTTTTGTGTTACACAGCATATGTTATAGTGCTAGGTGTATAGGCAGCTATGTATTAATTATTACTGTGTAATGTCCACGTGTGATCACTGACTGTGTCTCATGTTTATTTCTTTTGTTGGAGATTAACTGAAGGATGCCACAGACTTGCAAGAACCATCCTGACTCATTCGGCTACATATGCAGAAAGTACACACCCTCAAAACAGAAACACACTATCACATCTTCAGTAAAATGTTTATATCATGCCTACTTTGCCATTGAACTAGGAGATCAGGGCAAGCCATGGGCTCCTCACATTGCCTGTGTGAACTGTATTTCTCGGTTCACCCATTGGAGTAAAGGGAAACGAAAAATCACCAAGATGACTGCTATTTCTGTATGGTGAAATTGCTAGGAAGGAATGCTAAAAGCATGAAACACATTAAATATCCAAACATTCCATCAGCTATGCGACCTGTACCACACAGTGATGACGTCCCAGTACCATTTTGTGCTGAGAATGTGCACCATAGCAGTTCAAGTAACTCTTCAAGTAGTGACCATGAAGATGCAGATGTGTATGAAGAGTTTCACCCTACCAGGATCCCTGGGAAAAACCCTTAATTGTTTGAAGAAAGTGAGCTAGATGACCTTGTTTGAGATTTTGGGCTGTCAAAATAATGCACAATTGCTAGGTTCAAGGTTAGCAGAGAAATTTTTTTTGGGGAGCAGCACATGCTTTGCATGGTATAGACATTGAGAGCAGGAATTTGTGCAGTACTTTACTAAGACAGATGACATGGTATATTAACATGACTCTTTATTGACTCCTCTACAAGGAGTCTGAAAGCAATGCTACTTTTTAACCTCTTCACTCCGGGGCACATCGCACATCTGGCAGCATTAGCTGCCCGACGTGCGATGTTGCGTCATAATAATCGCATTATAAAAAACAAAGTCAGTGCTCAGTCGTTCGTTCTCTTTCACCCGTGTATTTTGATAACCATAAAAAATATGATGAAGCCAGTATAGAGAGAATGGAGGTTATGTAGGTACAACTACAATAAATATAATCAAGATGCCGATGTCGGCATCATCGAATACCCACTTGCTCCTCATGCCGCCTACGTAGGCTTCACCGTATGGAAGTGGTTAATGGCAGAAAAGTAGCATCATTGCCCATTGCATATTCTGTCACCCTAAAAGAAACCTATGCTACCATGTCACTTCTTAACAACATACAATATCAGGATCACAACTGGCTTCTTTGTGGTGACCTGAAGGTCCTAAATATTTTATTAGGGCAGCAGGGCGGCTACACAAAACTTCCATGCTTTTTATGCTTGTAGGACAGCTGTGCAGATTCCATACACTACCGACAAGTGCAGTGGCCACAACAGATGGAATTTGTACCTGGCTGCCATAACGTCAAAGCTATACCACTAATACCAGTGGACAGAGTGCTTCTACCTCCACTTCACATAAAGCTGGGATTGATGAAGAACTTTGTAAAAACACTTCTGAAAGATGGAGAAGGGTTGAAGTACCTGTCCTACAAATTCCCATCTGTAAGTGATGCTAAAATGAAAGCTGGCATATTTGTTGAACCACAGATTTGTGAGCTTTTTTCACATACTGGCTTTACTGAAGCATTAACACCTCATGAAAGAAGTGCTTGGAATGGTTTTAAGTCAGTTGTAATAGGCTTCTTGGGGAACATGAAAGCTGATGACTACAAAGAAAGAGATGGGAACATGCTTCAAGCATATGAGATGGCTGGTGTACAGATGAGCCTAAAAATGCATTTCCTTCATAGCCATCTTGACTACTTTCCTGCCAACTTGGGTGACTTCAGTGAGGAACAGTGGGAGAGGTTCCATCAAGATATATCTGAAATGGAGCACCACTATCAAGGCAATTGGAATGTGATGATGATGGCTGATTTCTGCTAGTCACTTCAGAGAAGCCGGGCAATATCTGCTGATACACCGGCACATAAGAGAAAGTCTCGAATGCGTGCCTTTCAAGGAGAATAGCTGGCCTCAACATTCAAATATTTTAATACAATTGTGTTTCTTCTCAATAGAATAAAATGGCCTGTCAATCTCTTTGCCTTTACTTACCTATATAAATTTACAGGAATTTGATAGACCTGGCTCAGACGCATTTCTACATGATAAACGTGAATCATTTAGTTTCAGTTATTACAAAAAAAATGAGAACTTCCCTGAAAAAATGAGTATGATTTCTGGATTCAGCATGCAAAACTAATGGGAAATGCTACATCTTTGTTGCAAGGATTTATTTATTTATTTTTATTTATTTATTTATTTATTTATTTTTTATGCAGCCCAGTGTATAGAATATTGGCATAGTTGGGCACATGGAAAGAATTAATGAAGAAAAATGAACAAAAAAGGTGGAAAGCAGAGGTGGATGGAGTGAACTTAGTAGGACAACTGAGGATGAGATGGATGGATAGGGTTAAAATGGCTTTGAGCAAGAGGAGAATGTTTGTTGAGCAGGGAAGGGTGAAGGAAGGATAGGGGTGAGTGGAGAATAACTGTGTATGGTTGATATTGTGATGTAGCCTAAAGGGATTTCTCCCAGTCTCCTCTATTTTCCTCATGAATGGGTGGGGAGTTTACTGTGCAAGTGAAGTGGTCCTGATGTGGATGTGTGTCTTGCTACACTGCTGATCTGGGCATTGGGTGGGAGATGGGGATGACCCTTCATCCACGGGAGCTGAAATAATAGGGAGGAAAGGGTGGTGGATGGAAGTGGAATGGATGAGAGTGGGTGCATGCCTTTGATAAGGCTACCTTCCTCGTAAGTGGAAGAAGCCCTTGCTATATAGATAGATATTCTTCATTTTCTCCTCAGTATAATGAAATGTGATTTACATTCATTAACAGTTTGTGACTCCTGTTATTCTGTTTGTTTTTCTGTAACCATCCCTCATTGAGATTCATAAATAATTTTCCTTGTTTGCTGTTATGATTACTTCATCAGCCATTTTATAACTATGACAGTCTTGTTTTGCATTGACCCCTACCCAAAATTTTCATCATCTTTGCATTGTATGAAGGAGTGATTGTGCTGACAGCACTGTATGGGGCAGAAACATGGAACATAAGAGAGGAAGAGAGAAGGAGTTTGAATGTGTTTGAGATGAGGTGTCTTGAGAAGTATGATAAGGGTTACTTGGCTGGTTAGAGTGAGAAATGAGGAGGAGAACTGGGGTGGAAAGGGAGTTGGGAGATAGGGTGAATGAAAGAATATTGGGATTGTTTAGATACATTGAAAGAATGAGTGAAGAAGACTAGTAAAAGAGGTGTGGAAGGAGTGAATGTGAGGGGTCGACCGAGGATGAGATGGATGGATGGGGTAAAAGGGGCTTTGGGAATGAGGGGAATGTCTGTTGAGGAAGGATGGGAGAGGACAGAAGATGGGTGAATGGAGAATGGTTGTATATGGATGATGTTGTGATGCATGAGGTGGAATGGGTGGGTGATAGGGGGTGAGGGAGTATGTATGAGAAATAAATTGATGCAGCCCGAAGGGATTTCTCCCTTTCTTCTCCTTTTCTGCATGAGGGGATGAAGAGGGGGGTCACCAATTTAATGAAGTGGCCTTGCTGACACTGCTTCTGACCCAGGGTAGTGGGCGAGATGCAGGGATGACCCGTCATCCAGGAGGTGCCAAGATAAGAGGGAGTGAAGAGAGTGGAGGGAAGTGAAGTGTGATAGGGATGGAATGGGTGGGAGTGGTTTTATGCCTTTATTTTTTGGTTACCTCCCTTGTAAGGGGGAAAAAAAGCCTTTGGTATGTATGCATTGAATTTCATTTTCCACTCCTTGCTCCATTCATAAGAATGTCCTCACTGATACATATGTTAAGTATGATCACTGGTAGTTATCATAGTTCCCAAAGATGACAGTTTCATATGGATTATTATTTTACATGATCTTTACCAATTTTGCACAGGATTGGTCATCACAGTACCTCAGATGATAGTTCAGCATACAGATCTGTTGATGAAGTACGTAACTGGGATGCTAAACGACATCCCATAGCCCGTTTACGTACATATATGGTCAACAAGAATTGGTGGAATGATGACAAAGAAAAGCAATGGAAGGATGATTGTAAACGACAGGTGGGTGTGCACTATGTATACAAGAAGTTGTTGTTCACTGTAGTTTAGTAGCATAATTAGAATCTTCTGACATTTTTCCCATTCTTCCTTTTACTTTGGATACTGATACATATTCCATTAATCCCCTGTCAACCACCCTTCCATCGACTGCCCTTTTCAAAGTATACTTGTGCTTGGCTGTCTTCTTAAACACTGTTTTTCTTACCAATTTTGAACCTGTGTTTTGATACCTGATGTTGGAATTTTGCTTTCATTTCAGCTTGTACCTGCCCAGTCATATCCTTTCTGATTCCTGAGTTATACAATTACTTGCTATAATTTATAGAAGAAAAACTTTAGATTGAAAGAATTCATTGACAAAGTAGACTAACTATTTTCTATTTTGTTCATTCTGTTTCTATTCATCAAATATATTTTGTTATTTATTTTATAGTGGAAATTTAATGGTGAAGATGTGTTTAGAGAGTTGATGATAGCTAACACAGTGTTTACAAAAAAAGTGAAGCATAAGTACCTGTAGGAGAGGGTGGTGGATGGAAGGGTGGTTGATAAGGCATTAATGGACTATGTAGTGATATCCAGGAAAAGAATAAGAAGAGTTCTGGGTGTCCATGTTCTTGGGGAGAGAACGGGGGGGAATATCAGATAAGTTTTTGGTAGAAGATAAGTTGAGAGTGAAGGATTGGTGGAAGAGGAAAAGGGTGGAATGTAGAGAGGTGCTTAGACTAAACCATTTAAATGAGAAGGAAAAGGAACAGGAGTACAAGAAGCTGAGAAAAGTGTGGGAGGTGGTGAAGAATAGAGGTAGGAGTGGAGGATGAATGGGGATGTTACAAAGAGATAGTGACAATGTGTGCAAAGATGGTATATGGAACAAGGAGGATGGGAGGAAATAGGAGGAAGGGTAGTGAGTAGTTGGATGATGAAATGAAATAGAAGAGAAGTGAGCATTCAGGTACTGATTGCAAAGTAGAACAAGAGAAGCATAGGAGAGGTGCAAAGAAAAGATAAGAAAAGCAAAACAAAAAGGAGAGCAGATATAAAATTGTATGACAGAAAGTTTCGAAAGTAATAAAAAGATGTTTTGAAAGGAAGTTAACCCCTTCAATACGGGCCAAAATCTCGCGGGCAGCATTAGCTGCCAGACGTGCGATGTTGCGTCATAATACTCGCATTATAAAAAATAAAGTTACCGCTGTATTGCTCGTTCTCTTTCACCCGTGAATTTTTATAACCATAGAAAATATGATGAAGCCAGTTTACAGAGTATGGGGGTGACGCAGGTACAACTACAATACAGACGCTCCTCTACTTACGTTAATTCATTTTACGTTTTTTCGATTTTACGTTTGAACTGACTGTAAAAAAAAAAATGTAAAAAAAAATTTTTGAGTGAATTTTTTAGTTTAGCGCGCTCTCCGTAGTTCAAACGATACTTACGCATGACGCTGCGTCCATTGTTTACATGGCACAAATGACAGACTGAACGTGCCTTGCCTCCTCCTCCACCATCTCAATTTATGTTGCTTGAATTTAATTTATTTGAAATTAATGTTACAGTAAACTCGCGTTTATCCGAACGCGTTTTAACCGAATAATCGCATTAACCGAATATTTTCTCAATACGGGAGCCATCGCTTCAACCGAACGTATTTGGATCTCAACCGAATATTCAAACACCCCACCGCCTCTTCCGCCACCCCTGCGCCACCCGCGAGCTTCACTAAGTGCTCACACGGTGGCAGTACACTCCATGTTTACACCCGATCGTCTGTTTATACTCTATAGAATATGTTTATGAACTATAATAAGCATTTCCATGTGTATGTTAAGTTTACAGGTACGAATATTGCAGCTGACATTACTGCATAAAACTCCACGGGAACGAAACATACAAAGTAGGATTAACCGAACATTTCGGTTAATCGGACATTTCTAATCCCCCTTTGAGTTCGGATAAGTGGAAGTTTACTGTATTTTACAATGTTGTGTGTATAATTAATGATTTAGGGGTGTTTTATAAGATACAGTAATAGAATTTACGGATGTATAATACAGTATGAACGGTCATACATTACTAGAATGTGCATTAACAACTTACGTTCATTTTCAACTTACGTTCGGCCGTTCGGAACGTAACTAAAACGTAAGTTGAGGAGTGTCTGTATATATAATCAAGACGCCGACATCGGTATCCTTGCATACCCACTTGCTCTTCATGATGCCTACGCAGGCGTTATCATATTGAAGGGGTTAAGAGAGGAAGGGAAGGTGATTTAAGTAGAGAAGAGGTAAAAGGCACAGATAGACAAATGTTAATAGTAGAGATGGGAGTAAAGGGAAAATGGGCAGTTTTTTTTAAAGAGCTGTTGAACGTGGAGGAGGATAGGGAGGCATTGGTATTATCAATGGAAGGCACTTAAGAAAATTTCAGTGATGGGAGAGGAAAATGGAGGAGAAACAAGAAAAGATGAGGTACAAGTAGTTTTAGAAATTATGAGAAGAGGTAAAGCACCTGGGTTAGATGAGTGTCATGCAGAGTGTGAAAAAGTACAGTCATAGTGGATTGGCTAGTGAAGTTGTTTAATGTGTGTCTAAGGGAGGGTAGAGTGCAGAAGGACTGGAGTGCCTGTATAGTTCTGCTTGACAAAGGAAAAGGGGGCAAATATGAGTATAGTATTTCATAGGGATCAGTTTGTCTAGTGTAGTTGGGAAGGCATATGTGAGGGATTTAATTGAAAAGATTAAGAGAAGAACTGAGGTAAATTGGTGAGGAACTATATGGGTTTAGAAAAGGTAGGGATTGCATGGATCAGATGTTTGTGATAAGACTGTGAGAATAAACACCTTGTGAGATGGAAAGCTTTATTGGTACTACGTTTCGCTTGTTACAGCATGTTTAACATCGCCCCTCCTATCATCCATCTGTTACCCGCATTAAATAAATGTATGAAATGTCCCCCTTAGTCCACTTCAACAAACTGTCCGAAATGTCCCCCTTTGTCTCCACCAAGTCCCACCCGTCCCCCTCCTCCCCCCCTCCCCTTCCCCCTCCACCAAGTCCCACCCGTCCCCCTCCTTCCCCCCTCCCCCTCCTCCCCCCCTCACCTTCCCCCTCCTCCCCCCCTCCCCTTCCCCCTCCACTTACCACCCACCCCTCCCTGATAACCTCTCCCAGTTCCTTCCCTGTTGGCTTATATGTGCTCAGAGTGTGTGTCATGTCTGTACTTGAAAAAGCTGTAACAAGCGAAACGTAGTACCAATAAAGGTTTCCATCTCACAAGGTGTTTATTCTCACAGTCTTGTCGGCTTTTGCCATTGTGATTCATTTTTGTGATAAGGCAGATATGTTAGAAATCTTGAGCAAAAGGTAAGGATGTTTTGTGGGCCATTATGGGTTTGGAAAAGGCTTATGACAGGGTAGACAAAGGCACAGTGGGAGGTATTGCAGGTATATGGGATTGGGGGAAAGCTGTTATGGGCAGTTGATTTTTTTATGAGAGTAGTAGAGCCTGTGTTAGAACTGGAAAAGGCCACTACACTCCACAAACACTCTTCTGACAAACCTCACACAAAGAATTTTAGATGGCATCAATTCAGATAGGCCCCACCACAGAACACTTCTTATAACATTGGACATTAGTAAAGCTTTTGATGCTATCCCCCGCCACAACCTAACAAATAAAATATATAACACAGACATGCACAATAACACCAAAAGATGGCTGGCCAATTATCTGGCAGGCAGGAATGCTCATGTGTCATATAATGGCCAATCATCGCACATCAGAAACATTAAGAACGGAGTACCACAGGGCTCGGTTCTATCCCCCACATTATTTAATCTATACATGCATGACTTACCCACGCCAGACACCTCAGAAATACAAATCTCTTCCTACGCAGACGACATAACAATCACATGCACACATCGTAACACAGACAAAGCTGCAGAAATAATCCAGCCTTACCTTGACACACTCAACACATGGTTCATCACAAACAGACTCAAAATAGCTCCAACCAAATCTACAGCAACACTTCTCACCAACTGGACAAAAGAACACAAATACATACCTCATCTCTACATCAACAACACTCTAATACCACACACAAACACACCGAAAATTCTTGGTGTAACATACGATACATCCATGTCTTTCAAACAACACCTCACAAACATAAAAAACAAATGCACACCTAGACTTAACGCACTTAAGTCAATCACTGGAACAACATTTGGACAAAACAAAGAAACTAATATAACAATATACAAACAATGCATACGCTCAGTGATGAATTATGCGAGTCCTGCATGGGCTCCTAATCTCAGTGAGACACACCACAACACCCTTCAAATCATACAAAACAAAGCCCTAAAAACAATTACAGGCTGCACAAATACATCACCTACAGACCATTTACACCATGAAACAAAAGTCCTCAAAGTCAAGGACCACCTCGACATGAGAGGCACACAAACACTTGCTGCAGCCACCACAAACACATCACACCCGCTACACTACATAGCAGAACACCCACACACACCAAGAAACATTAAAACTACACCCAAAGACCTTTATTACACACAGATACTCTCTTCTCTTCCTCCACAACCACCAAATACCAGCCTCCGGAAACATATTCATAATCATATCACTCACCGCTCCATTAACACACTGAAAGACAACACACTGCTGCATGCCAGACCCCCTGATATCCACCCTTCTGAATCTTCTCTCCCACGTAGGGACAGAGTCCACTTGGCCAGACTGCGATGCGGTCACCACCCAGCACTTCTAAGCTACCAGAAGAGGCTGGACGACCGTGTTGTGAACAGCTGCCCAGGATGTAACACTTCACCCCATACCATACAACACATAATGGAAGACTGCATTATACACAATCATGCACGCAAACAACACAACATACACTCTATAAAGGATTTGTGGGAAAACCCAGTTTCGGCTGTGGCCTTCCTTGGGGAGACGGGACTGCTCGGACAGACAGTCTAGGGAACGACAACAACAACAACAACTGGAAAAGGAGAGGGTTAGTGGTTTGAGGTAAAAGTGGGACTGTGTCAGAGATGTGTCATGTCATCATAGCTGTTCAGTGTGTACATGGATGGGGTTGTGTGGGAGGTAAAGGTGAGGGTAATAGGCTAGGGATTGGAGATTTCTAAAGAAAATGGAGAAAAGTGAGAGATGAACTAGTTGTTGTTTGCTGATGACACTGCACTTGTAGCAGGGTCAGAGGAATGATTATGGAGTTAGGGAGTTTTGGGGGGGATATAAGATTGGAGAAGTTTGAAGATAAATGTGGGTAAAGGTAAGGTGATGAGATATACAAGGGGAGAGGATGACAGTAAGTTGAAAGGAAGTCTTAATGGAGAAAGGCTGGAGGAAGTGGATAGCTGTATTTGGGATTGTATGTGGCAGGAAAGGGATAAGTGGAGGTGGAATTAAATTGAAGATTGAGAGAAGCAAGTAAATGTATTTCAGAGATTAAAAAATGTCATAAGAAATAGGCATTTGGAAATGAATATGCAAAGAGAAGACTATATGAAGGGGTAATTGTGCCAATGGCACAGCATGGAGCAGAAACCTGGAATTGAAGAGAAGCAGAGAGGAAAAGTTTAAATGTGTTGAAGATGAAATGTTTGAGGAGTATGGTAGGGGTTACAAAGTTGCATGGAGTGAGAAATGAGAAGGAGAGCTGGGGTGGAAAAGGAGATGGCAGATAGGGCTGATGAAAAAGTATTGGGATAATTTGAACTTTTGGAAAGAATGAGTGAAGAAAGATTAGTAAAAGAGGTATGGAAGGAGGAGGTAGACGGAGTTAACTTGAGGGGATGACCAAGGATGAGATGGATTGATATGGTGAAAGGGGCATTGAGCAAGAGGGAAATGTCTGATAAGCAAAGAAGGGAGAAGGCAGGAGAGGGGCAAGTGCAGAATGGCTGTGTGTAGATGATACTGTGATACAAGGAAGGGAGGGGGGTTAGTAGGGAGTGATTGTGTATGAATGATGTTTTGATGCATTCCTAAGGGATTCTTCCTGTCTTCTCCTTTTTCTGCATCAGGGGATGGAGAGAGGGGTTGACCACTTAAATGAAGTGCCCCTGCTGTGGATGCGCTGTCTTACTGCATTGCTTCTAACCTAGGGCAGTGGGAAGGATTTAGGGATGATCCATCATCCATGAGGAGCTAAAATGAGAGGGAGGAAAGGATGGTGGATGGGAATGGAATGGGTGGAAGTGAGTACTTGCCTTTTGACGTGGCTACTTCCCTTGTAAGGGGAAAAAAGCTCATGGTATATAGATAGATGAATAGATTTATTTGATTTTTTATATGCTCTTTAGATAAATGCACTTAGTGTGGTTTTCTCTCTCCATTAGGTCATGCAAGCATTTGCTCGAGCAGAGAAAAGACTCAAACCTAACTGGAAGGAAATGTTCACTGATGTATATGCTGAAGTACCAGAACATATTCAGTAAGTTGTGTTCAGATGTTTGTAGCTTATTTCATGCCCATGTCTGGGGTCTCCTCTACAGGAAACTCATAGCCCAGAGAAACCTAGCCACAGTCATGTTAGCTCAGGTCACTCAGGGAATAAACTTCGTAGTGTTGTTTGTGGTGGGTAATTATAGGACAGAGCAAAATGTCATATGGGGCATTGTAGTATGAGGTGTTCCTTGCCCTCTGTATTGTGGTTACATCTGGGGCAGTTTAAATCTCTGGCCATGCCTATTACATTGGTCAACAAAGAATTTGTCCCATGGAAAACAATAACTGTATCTTGTATGTTTTTGCATGCAGAATCCATAAATAATATCCAGTTTTTTTCCATCACGCACAGTTTTTGTGTTCCACTGTATGTTACATGTGTTATGTGGGATAAATTTAAATCATGCACTTGGCAACACTGTGTGAGATTGTTATGCACTTTCAGCCAATCTGTTCTTCAAGTGAACCACATTTATTGAGTCAGGGAGATCTGAATGATCTTGTGTGAGATTTAAACTTGTCAAAAAAGCAACTTGAACTTCTTGTTTTCAGGTTAAAGGGCTGGAATCTTCTCCAGAAAGAACCCAAAGTTAGATTTTATCGTAAGCGACATTGTGATTTTGAACAGTTTTTTCTCACTTGAGGATGGTGTGGTGTTTTGCAATGATGTATAGTCTGTTATGGAGTAACTTAACCATAAGTATGACAGGAGTAAGTGGTGCTAATTGACTCTTCAAAAATGAGCCTGAAAGGTGTTTTGCTCCACAGTGGAAATAAATTGCCTTCTGTTCCTCTGGCCCATGCAGCTAACATGAAGGAAACATACAAGAGTATGAAGCTTCTATTGCAAAAAAATAACTATGAAGAACATAAATAGAATATCTTTGGTGACCTAAAGGTTGTGGCATTTTTCCTTGGAATGCTGCTGGGGTACACAAAATTTTGTTGCTTTCTCTGTGAGTGGGACAGTCAGGATAAAAAAAATCACTATGAAAAGAATGTGTGGCCGAATTGATCTCTTGACCCCCAGGAGAGAAGAATGTTGTCAGTCCTCCTCTTGTTGATTCAGAGAAAAAATTTCTGCCTCTGCATATTAAGTTTGGGTTGATAAAATGTTTTGTTAAAGGCATGGATAGAACTGGCAAGAGATTTACATATTTGAAAAATAAAGTTTCCTAGAGTAAATGATGCAAAAATCAAAGAAGGTATTTTTG
Organism: Oratosquilla oratoria; assembly: GCF_046742065.1. Taxonomy (NCBI): domain Eukaryota; kingdom Metazoa; phylum Arthropoda; class Malacostraca; order Stomatopoda; family Squillidae; genus Oratosquilla; species Oratosquilla oratoria. The sequence continues at coordinate 12,464,231 of NC_134808.1, read as the reverse complement.
TTGGACCACAGATTAGAGGGCTGATGAGAGACCAAAATTGAGTGTGAAAAAGCTGCATGGCTGTCATTTAAGAAAATTTGCACAGAGTTTTTGGGGAATCACAAAGCAAATAACTATTCTGAAATTGTAAAAGAGCTGCTGACACCCTACAAGACCATGGGATGCAATACGAGCCTAAAAATCCACTTCCTAGGCTCTAACTTGGACTTTCTCCATGCAAATCTTGGCACCGTGAGTGACGAGCACAGTGAAAGGTTTCACCAGGACATTCTAAACCCGGTATCAAGGGAAGTGGGGCTCTTCAATGTTGACTGATTACTGTTGGACACTAAAAATGGGATCTCCTAGAAGCAAAATATACTAAAAAATCATACATTTCTACAGTTTAAAGGTAAGTTTAATTGAAATATTGGCCTCAATAGTTATAATTGTTTAAAATTTAATGTGTTAATCACAGAAAAAATATGCCTGAAAGAAAAATTCTGAAAACATTTGAAATCAGCAGAATGAATTATATCAAGTTAACCTTTTGCTCATGGGACAGGTATTTTAATCAGTTTTGTTGACCAGTGTTATTAATTGGTACGGTTGTAATACTGGATGTGACCTGAGCATAGGCATGCTAGTGTGGTTCTCTCAGGTATAGGATTTTTTTTTTTTTTTTTTTTTTTTCTGTGGGGCTAATGTCTGGGAGTTGTTGTTGGAATATTGAGTTTATCTTGAAGGGTTTATTTAATGATTTGAGTGTGTGTGTATTTACCTAGTTGTATTTTATTTACCAAGTTGTATTATATGGGAAGAGAGCTATGCTCGTGGTGCCATCTTTGTATCTCTCAGCATCAAGTGTTTTCTTAAAATCTTGAATAGTGTTTGCACACACTGTTTCATTGTCTAATTTGTTCCAAGTATCTATCACTCTGTGTGGGAAGCTGTTCCTTTTCAGATCTCTCCTGTAACTATCCTTTTTTAGTTTCTTTTCGTGTCCTCTTGTTTTACCATTATCCCCTATTAACAAGTCATTCATATCTAAGACTTCCAGTCCTTTCATTATTCTATAGATAGTCAGCAAATCTCCTCTTTCCCTTCTTTGTTCCAAAGTTGGTAATTCTAGTTTGGACAGTCTTTGCTCATATGTCAGTTCGGAAAGAGTTGGTGTTAGTTTTGTTGTTGCTCTTTGTATTCTTTCTAATTTTTTTATATTCTTTTTGGTACTGGGTGTCCATAGTGTTGCTGCGTACTCAAGTTTTGGTCTTATTAGTGTAGTTAGAATTTTTTTTATCATTTCCTCGTCCAAATAAGCAAACACCACTTTAATTGACCTCAAATTGTAGGTTTCTCCGAATATTGTATCAATATGCTTATCCAGTGTCATGTCCTTGCTGATCATCACTCCAAGATCTTTCTCCGAGTGTACCTTTTTCACCTCTTCACCAATTTTGTAATCTTTCGATATTCTGTTTTTACTCTTTCCAAATTCCATTATACTACATTTCTTTATATTGAATTTTACTTCCCACTTTTGAGTTCAATTCCAGATCTTGTCCAAATCTTGTTGCAATGAGTTGCAGTCTTCCTCCGTTTTTACCTTCTTTAGTATCTTTGCTTCATCTGCAAAGAAATTCATATAACACTACACTTTCATCCATGTCATTAATGTATATGGCAAACATGATTGGGGCCAGTACTGATCCCTGCGGGACAGCGCTTATCACTTCTTCCCAGTTTGAGAATTTGTCTCTAAATACTATTCTCATTTTCTTCCCAATCAGGAAGTCTTTCATTCATTCCAATAATTTTCCTCTGATGCCACCTATTGACTCAATCTTCTTTATTATTTTTTTCTTTATTATTGATAATACTTATCAAATGCCTTTTGTAGGTCTAGAAAGGCACAGTCTGCCCACCCATCTCTCTTGTATTATGTCCATTAGTCTTGAATAGAAGCAAATCAAGTTTGTTGTACATGATCTTCCTTGTCTGAATCCAAATTGATTTGGATTCAGTATAGTTTTTTCTTCCAAATGCTTAACCCATCTATTTTTGACAAGTTTTTCACAAATTTTTGCTACTATGCTTGTTAGTGAGACAGGTCTGTAGTTAGATGGGTCTTCTTTGTTTCCTACCTTATATATTGGTACAATGTTTGCCTTCTTCCAGTTCTGTGGCACTTTTCCTTCTTTAAGTGAGAATTTAATTATATTGTATATTTTGTCTGTTAATTCTTCCATGCATTCTTTCAATATCCAATTTGCAATTCCATCCAGACCATGTGATTTTTTAACATCAAGGGTTTTAATTTGGTCGCTGATTTCCTTTTGTGTTATGATTATTTCTTTCATTGAGGGAGATAACTCTCTCTCTATTTCCTCACAGTTAGGTGAATTTTCTATTGTGAATACTGATTTGAAATGGTTGTTCATAATTTCAGCCATTGCACAGTTTTTCTAATTCTTGTTTGTTCTTCAGTTTCCATTTACATACCTGTAAAATAGTTTGGGTTTTTCCTTGCATTTATCTATTATCTATTTTTCATAGTTTCTCTTTTCATCTCTGCATATTTTTACATACTCATTTCTAAGGTTGATGTACTTTTGCCATTTGCTTGTTTTCTTGTCTCTTTTCCATTTCTTCCAAGCTTTGTCTCTATCATCGTTAGCTTCACTACAACTTTTATTGTTTTCATGAAAGTGGCAGTTGCCGACAAGGCTGACGAGTTAAACACCACATGAGGATGGAGCCTTTATTTGTATGACATTTCGCTTATTACAGCTTTTTCAAGTACAAGTTGAGATATATATGCTTGAGATTAAATAAGGGGAAAGGAGGGAACGGGGAGAGAAAAGAAGGGGAGGAAGGAAGAGGAGGAGAAGGGGGGGTGATTGAACACTGGGAAAGGTTGAGAATGCTGGCCCAAACGTCTGTGGGTGAAATGTTCACAAAGGGTGGTTTAAATATTTAAAATTTTTGCTTGCCATGGGTATTAGGGGAATTATGTGGGGCGAGATGTTAAACATGCCCCTGTTTTGTTCAATAGTGTTCGTTCCTTGAATGATCGCTGCTTCTAAACACTTCCTGGTACTTTTGTTGTACCAGCTTTTTATGTATGTTATTTCCATTTTTGTTGTGGTACATATTTATATACTCCCTCATTATAAATTTCTTTTAGTATGGGACAAGAGCTATGCTCATAGTGATCTTTGTATCTTTCAGCATCAAGTTTGTTCTTAAATTCTTGTATAGTTTTTGCACTCACTGTTTCCTCATACTATTCTTTTTCAGATCTCTTCTGTAACTATCCTTTTTAAGTTCCTTTTCATGTCCATTTATTTTTCTTTTATCCCACTTTAATAAATCAACTCTATCGAGGACTTCCATACCTTTCATAATTCTGTAGATGGTCAGTAGATTTTCTCTTTCTCTTCTTTGTTCCAGGGTGTTCGAGTTTGGACAATCTTTGTTTGAATGTCAATTTGGAGAGTGTTGGTGCCATCTTTGTCATTGCTTTTTGAATTCTTTCTAATTCCTTTATATTCTTTTTAGTACTGGGTGAACATAGTGTCGCAGCATACTCCAATCTTGGTCTTATCAATGTAACTAATATTTTCTTTACCATTTCTTCATTCAAGTAGTCAAAGGCCACTTTCATTGATCTTAATAAATGGAAGGTTTCTCCAACTGTTTTGTTGATGTTTGTCTGGTGCCATGTCATTGCTGATAATTACTTCGAAGTCCCTTTCTGAGTTAACTTTTTGAGCTTCCTTTGTACCAATTTTATATTGTCCCTATATTCTATTTTTACTTTTTTTTCCAAATTCCATTATACTACATTTCTTGATGTTGAAGTTCACACTTTTGACTCCATTCCCAGACTTTATCCAGTTTTTAGTGATTTACAATCTTCCTCTGTGCTTACTCTCTTTAGTAGTTTTGCATCATCGGCAAAGTTCATATAACATTTCACACCTTCATCCATGTCGTTTATATATATGGCAAACATTATTGGAGCCAATACAGAACCTTGTGGTAGGCCACTTGTCATTTTTTTCCCAATTTGAGTTCTTGTCTAAGTATCGCCCTCATTTTTCTCCCATTCAAGAAATCTTCCATCCATAACAATAACTTGCCTTGTACTCCACCTATTATTTCAATTTTACTTAGCTTTTTGTGTGGTACTTTATCAAATGCTTTTTGTAAATCTAAGAAGGGACAATCTGCCCATCTATCCCATTCTTGTATTATTTCTAATAGCCTTGAGTAAAAAAAAAAAAAAAAATCAAGTTTGTGGCGCATGATCTTCCATGTCTAAATCCGAATTGTTTTGGATTTAGTATATCATTCTCTTCCATATGTTTAATCCATTTACTTTTAATAACTTTTTCACATATTTTGCTATTGTGCTTGTAAAGGAGACCAGTCTATATTTAGTTGGATTTTCCTTGTCCCCTCCTTTGTATATTGGTACAATATTTGCATTTTTCCAATGTTGTGGTACTTTTCCTTCTTTGATTGAGAAATAAATTATCTTCTGTATTTGGTCCGTTAGTTCGTCTATACCTTCTTTCAATATCCAATTTGCAATTCCATTTGGCCCGTGTGATTTTCTGATGTCAAGGTTTTTTATTTGGTCCCTTATTTCCTTTTGTGTCATAGTTATTTCTTTCATTGAGGGGGGCTCTTTCTGTCCTTCCTCCCAATTTTGTCATGGTGTGAATGTTTTGTGTGATATAAATGGTAGGTTGTAAATATTTGAGTTGTATGCTGGTAGTGTATTTTTTGGTGCATTCTGTTGGAGGTGTTTATGAAATGTAGTATGATGGGTGTGTAGTGTTTAGGGTTCTGGCATAGAATTGTGTTCCTGTAATTTTCCTGTGGTGTCCTGTGGGGAGGATTTTGGTTTTTGTATGCAAGTGTCCAATTGGGGTGGTTTGGCACATCTTATAATTACTCTTGGTACTTCATTCTGTAAAGTTTGTAAATTGTTTGTGTTCATCTTGCTGATTGTTGGAAACTATGATGTGGAGGTATAGTTAAGGATGGTTCTTATGAATTGTTTGTAGATGGTTATTAGATTTTTTCTGGTGCCCAAAGTCAGTACTTGCTGTGGATTTAAGTGGGTTTGTTTTCTTGTTGATTTTTACTGTCAGGTCTTTGATATGAGAGCTGAAAGTCACACGAGTATCCAGTGGGCGGTTTGGAATTTTAGTGTTAAGGGGGTACGCGACACCTGGGGGGGTGAATTTGGTCAAGATATGGCATTTTTCAAAACTGTGTTCAAAATGTTTGTATACCACATAGAAATAAATCCCAACAAATAATTTTCCAGCCGCGCGCAATTTAAAGGTCCTAGGTGAGGTTTAAAGGGACAGATTTAAAGGCGCAACCCACACTAGAGGGAGGCGTGCCACTTAGGACCTTCAGGCGCAGCGAATAACGTTGAAATTTGATTGAATTTACACTCGCCCAGTGTATCAACGGCCAATATGATTGTGGAGGGGAAGGGAGGAAGGTGGAGGGAGAATATTTTGCCAACTTTGTGCGAAACTAAGCGTTAGTTCCCGGCTAGCTCTGAAAAGGGAAGTACGCATGTCTCATGAGCTCTCATTGCAATCTATTACTTTAGCTAGTACATATTACTCTTTAGTACAGTCATCATGGGTAGCAAAAAGAACAAAAGAACATCACAATGACAAAAATCAGCAGTTAAAGATGGCAAGCAGTCAAAGACGACTAAAGATCTCACCACCTCTCACTCCTCCACCGCCCTCACCTGCACCTCTGTGACGGTGACAGAGGTAAAGGACAACATTAGACTAAACAATTCAAAGAGGAAGATTAAATCCAAAGAAGAAAGCAAGAGGAAAAAGATCAAGGCTATACAGGAAGAAGAAAGAAGAAGGGACATCATATGATGCTGGAGGGGGTGCCCTACCAACATAGATTGGCGAGGGGAATCTGATGAGGAAAGAGAAGGCGCCCACTACTGGAAAATAAACCTCTTACCAATGATTTAGATACCCTGAAGACCCCCAGCAGAGAGGTTTCATATGAAGAAACCGCCAAAGGTGCAAAAAAGCAAATTATATGATGTTGTCGTCTGTGCATCGTCACTACTGTGACATACTTATACTTTAGTTTTTCAGTATTTAAAGTACTTATAATTAAAAATGAGTGAAGAAAGACTAGTAAAAGAGGTGTGGAAGGCAGATGTGGAGGGAGTGAACATGAGGGGACGTCCTAGGATGAGGTGGATGGATGGGGTGAAGGGGGCTTTGGGGAAGAGGGGAATGTCTGTTGAGGAAGGGAGAGGACGGAAGACAGAGGTGAGTGGAGAATGGTTGTATATGGATGATGTTGTGACTGCATGAGGAGGAATGGGCGGGGGGTGGGGGGTGGGGTAGTATGTGTGAGTAAATTTTGACGCAGCCCGAAGGGATTTCTCCCCGTCCTCGCCTTATATGCAAAGGGGGACGGAGAGGGGGGGGTCGCCGATTAAATGAAGCGGCCTTGCTGTGGATGTGCTGTGTCTTGCGACACTGCTTCTGACCCAGGGCGGTGGGCAGGGTGCAGGGATGACCCGTCATCCAGGAGGTGCTCAGATGAGAGGAAGGGTGGGAGGGGTGTGGAGGGTATTTAGGGATGAAATGGGTGGGAGTGTTTTTATGCCTTTCCCTCTTTGGCTACCTCCCTTGTAAGGGGGAAAAAGCCTTGGTATATGTATGTATAATTAAAATATGTTGATAATTTTTACTGTACTTACTTATTATATAATAAGAATTAAGCCATGAAAAAATCAGTCAAATTGGTGAAACTATAAGCAAGTTACAGATATATTCATATTTCAAGTTGCCATATCTCCGTTCGATATTTTTCTACTTTTTTTTAATCATAAAAAATCTAATATACATTAGATTTAGATGAAACTTACAGGGAATATTACTTTTAGTAACTGCTAGGGCCGATCGTTCGAATATTTTGAATAGGATGAAAGAGTTCGGAGTAATAATGGAAACGAGCAAAAAAATTGTATTTTTCACGATTTTTGCCAGACATTAAAATTGAAATGCCTGTATGCAAAAGTATAAAGGAAATTGTTCAATTACTTAATGACCGGCCCTAGGTGTGCCTACTGACTAATCATAGCCAAAATATAAAACAAATTGGTCCACGTATTATGGTGCTGTGCACTTTTAAATGTCGCTACTGGTATACGTACATGTGTACATGTGTACATACATCATTCTGCTTCACCTAAAATGTAGGAAATATGGATACCTATTTACCTGAGAAGTTTCAGCTCTTTACTCTAAATATTTTAGAAAATTACCTCCAGGTGTCGCGTACCACCTTAATTTCTAATGGAAATATTTTGCCATTTTATTTTTATTTTATTTTTATCTATTTATTAATTTTTTTGTGGTTGTCTGGTGTGAGCATTATTATTTGTTTATAGAGTGAAGCTTGTACATACATATACCAAAGGCTTTTTCCCCTTACATGGTGGGTAGCCAAACAGAAAAAAGGCATAGAAATCACTCCCAACCATTTAATTTCCCATATATTCCACTCCCCTCCACCCTCCTCCATCCCTCCTATCTTGGCACCTCCTGGATGACGGGTCATCCCTGCATCCTGTCCACTGCCCTGGGTCAGAAGCAGTGTCGCAAGACACAGCACATCCACAGCAAGGCCGCTTCATATATTCAGCAACCCCCCCTCTCCGTCCCCTCATGCAGGAAAGGAGAAGACAGGGAGAAATCCCTTTGGGTTGCATCAAATTTTTTCTCACACATACTTCCTACTTAACCCCCCATCCCCCATCCCCCACCCACTCCCCCTCCCCCACCCACTCCCCCTCCCCCACCCACTCCCCCTCCCCCACCCACTCCCCCTCCCACTCCCCCTCATGCATCACAGTCTCATCTATACACAACCCCTCTCCATTCACCCCTATCTTCTGTCCTTTCCCATCCTTCCTCTACAGACATTCCTCTCTTTTGTAAAGCCCCTTTCACCCCATCCATCCATCTCATCCTAGGACACCCCCTCATATTCACTCCTTCCACCTCCGCCTTCCACACTTCTTTTAATAATTGTTCTTCACTCATTCTTTCCATGTGTCCAAACCATCCTAATATTCTTTCATCAACCCTATCTCCCAGCTCCTTTTCCATCCCTGTTCTCCTCCTCACCTCATTTCTCACTCTATCTAGCCTAGTAACCCCTATCATACTTCTCAGACATTTCATCTCAAACACATTCAAACTCCTCTCTTCCTCTCTCATGTTCCATGTTTCTGCCCTGTACATTGGTGTTGGCACAATCACTCCTTCATATAACCTCCTCTTAGCATCCATTCCCAGATGTCTATTTCTCATTACACTTTTTAATCCACTAAGACATTTACTCGCTTCTCTCAATCTACATTCTACCTCCACCGCCACTCCTCCCTTTCCTGTCACATTCACACCCAAGTATCTGAAACTATCCACTTCCTCCAGTTTCTCACCCTTAATGCTGGTGGTGATTAGAAATAGAACAAATAGAACAACTTTTGATAACTTCCAACAGATCTTGATCCAGCTTAGGCCACCATACCCATTTTCTTGCTTCAGCTTTCATCGCATTTACTCCATTATGACCTAAATGCAAATGATCCAACACTACTTTCCTTAATTCTGACGGAATTACCACTCTATTTCTGAACAACACAATTTCATCATGAAGGCCAAGATCATTTTTGATCTTGGAGTACTCTGAAACATTAGGTTTATTTTGCCAACCAAATTTAAGGTTATTTACAACATGTTTAAGAAATGGGTCCTTTCTGGTATACAGTTTGACTTTGTCCAAAACAATATCACTATATGCCATTACCTTGATTAAATTGACATATTCAACAGGTACACTAGATTCATTGTCCGAATCTACTATGGGTAATCTACTTAAAGCATCCGCAACCTGATTTTCTCTGCCTGCTCTTAACACCAGATCAAAGTTAAACAGTGATAACAATAGAGCCCAACGCTGCAATCTGGCATTGGCATGAATTGGAATTTGTTTCTGTTTACCAAATAAACCTAACAATGGTTTGTGATCAGTTTTTACAACAAATTCTCTTCCTAGTAAGAAATATTTCAACTTAACTACTCCATAAACCACCGCAAGAGCCTCTCGATCCAGCTGAGAGTAATTCTTTTCAGCAAAAGATAACTTCTTACTAGCAAAATACACAGTCTGTTCTTCCTTATTCACAACTTGTTTTAAAACACATCCAACTCCAACTGGGAATGCATCAACCTCTAAGATAAGGGGAGAACAGCCATCAAAATTTGACAAAACTCTTGAGTTACACAATTCTTTCTTAATAGTCAAAAAATAATTTTCTTCTACCTTAGTCCACTTAAAGGTTGCATTTTTCTGTAGATCATACAAAGGAGCAAGAATTGTAGCAAATTGTGGAACAAACCTACAATAATAAGTTACTAAGCCAACAAATGACTTTACTTCTGCCACTGAGGTAGGAGCTGGGGCTTGGGCAATTGCTCTTATTTTACATTCAGAAGGTTTTATACCCTTCCCACGCACATCATATCCTAGATATTCAATTGAATCAGCTTTAAGTACAGATTTACTTTTATTAACCTTGACATTGTTCTCTTGAAGTATGCTTAGTACTTTTAAAAGTCTTTCATCATGTTCCCGTTCAGTGGAACCAGTTACAAGAATGTCATCCAAAAATACTGCTACCCCTGGAATTTTACTCATTAACTGAACCATGAAGCGCTGAAAAATAGCAGGAGAGGAAGCAAGCCCAAAAGGTAATCTGTTTATTTAAATAGATCTTTTGGAGTGTTAATCACTAAGTACCTCTGAGCCTCTTCATCTACTGCCATTTGCAGGTAAGCATTTTTTAAGTCCAGCTTGGAAAAGAGTTGTCCCTTTCCAACTACAGACAAAAGTTCATCCACCTTTGGTAATGGATACTGATCTACTAGCAAAAATTTATTGAGGTATTTAAAGTCTGCACATATGCGTACAGATTTCTGGTCTTGTTTTAAAACTGGTACTATCGGGGCTGCCCATTCACTGAATTCTACAGGGGAAATGATACCCTCCTTAACTAGGTTGTCCAACTCGTCTTCCACTAACTTCCGAAAATGATACTGTACGAGTTTTGTAACACTTAGGTACAGCTTCAGGTTTAGATGTATTGATGTCTTAACACTAGTTATGGGTTTTGTTGAATCAACTGTGTACTCATAAGGTACTAGCATTTGCAATATTATTTACTCTAGACACTCTAGAGGCATCAGGAATACCTGTAAGAGAAATTCCTACTTTTTGCTGTAAATCTTTACCACATAAATTTGTATTACCAGAAGCTATAACACAAAAGGTATGTTCCAAGACATAATTATTTTATGATACTGTAACATCCACTTTTACTAAAACATCAATGGCTGTGTGACCATAAGCACGCAACACTTTATTAACAGGTGACATGGATAGTTTTAATGAATGTACCCAATTTTCTGATAATGTGGAAAAACAAGCACCTGTATCAATCTCAAATGGTATTAAATTGTCATTAATCTTGAAGTTGACTAACTCAGATTTAACAGAAAAGACATCTGATTTAACACCAAACAAATTGTTATCTGCGCTGTCTGAATCTGAAGAATCTTCTAGTCTTTTTGCAGCTGCATTTCCTTTTCCCTTACTTTTCTTTTCAAACTTTGAATCTTTAAATCTACAGACTGCTTTCAAATGTCCCTTTTTACCATACATGTTGCCATTTCTATCTTGAAACCTGCATTTTTCACTTGCATGGGGAAAATCACAGTGTTTGCATGTGAGCTTAGGCTTACTATTACCTGATTGATAATAACTAGAGGTCTTAGGGTCATGTCTACTTCCTTTTTTCTTTTGTAAATTTTGACTCTCAGAAATCTGTACACTATTTTCACCCACAAATGCCTGTTCCATATTTAATATTCTATCAAAAGTTTCCTGGGAAGTCAAAGTTTGTAATTTGAAATTTTCTGCCACTAGATTGGGAAAATAAATTTCATTGTCCACCGCTATAAATAATTGATCTCGTACACGGTTGTTAAACTGATCAGCGAAATTACAGTCTTTGGCCAGAGCCTTTAATTCTGCATATAGATTATTCAAACTTTCACCTGGCCGTTTTTTCCTTTGTTGAAATGCCACAAGACTTCTATGGTAGGATGGAGTAACTATATAGTACTGCTATAATGCTTTCACTAACTCACTAAATGATTTTGTATGAGGGAGATCAGGAGCACAGATCCTTTCCAACTCTGCATACACAACACTTCCGACAGACACTAATAATAAGTTTTCCTTCTTCACCAAATCTTCTTCACTGTTGCCAGTTATTCCTATATATTGGAAGTGAGCTTCCAAAAGAATCAGCCATAGGTCTAGTGAAGTCCTATCTGGCTCAAATCTGTCAATCTGTCTATCCTTAGACATCTTTTTGTGCAAACACTAAGAATTACTGCCGATGCAAAAGCCGGTGCCTAATCTGAGGCTAATAAAGGCATTGTAGACATACAGTTGCGTAATCTCAATGTCCACTTTACCATAGCACTCATAATCTAATCCCGTCCTCGTCGCCACTTGTTATGGCGGGATAATTCCCAAACAAGGCAGTTTGTTTCTTAGCTTTTATTCCTGATCATGTTTACAGGTGCCCGGGGTGTCTCAAAATCATAAGTACAGGTATATCTATGCCAGGCATCAGTGGGCAGTAACAAAATATAAACAGTCAAGTATTATGAAAGAGAATCAGAACAAATATAACTTAGGATCAAACTCTAAGTAGTAAACGAGGGATTTATACACTTATACAAAAACAATGATAGAGGTAAATGTATATACTAGAAACATACTGAAACACAAACATGAATCCCTACAGTGAGAAAGCTATAGGAAAAGGTAAGGATGTTTTTTGGGCTTTTATACATACATATACCAAGGCTTTTTCCCCCTTACAAGGGAGGTAGCCAAAAAGGAAAAGGCATAAAATCATTCCCACCCATTCCATCCCTGAATACACTCCTAACCCATCCACCCTCCCTCTCATCTTAGCACCTCCTGGATGACGGGTCATCCCTGCACCTTGTCCACTGCCCTGGGTAAGAAGCAGTGTCGTAAGACACAGCACATCCACAGCAAGGCCGCTTCATTAAATCGGCGACCCCCCCTCTCCATCCCCCCATGCATAAAGGAGAAGACGGGGAGAAATCCCTTCAGGCTGCATCAAAAATTGCTCACACATACTACCTCACCCCCCATCCCCCCACCCATTCCACCTCACGCATCACAACATCATCCATATACAACCATTCACCATTCACCCGTCTTCTGTCCTCTCCCGTCCTTCCTCAACAGACATTCCCCTCTTCCCCAAAGCCCCCTTCACCCCATCCATCCACCCCATCCTAGGACGTCCCTTCATGTTCACTCCCTCCTCATCTGCCTTCCATACCTCTTTTACTAGTCTTTCTTCACTCATTCTTTCCATGTGTCCAAACCATCCTAATACTCTTTCATCAACCCTATCTCCCAACCCTCTTTCCACCCCTGGTCTCCTCCTCACTTTTATGGATCTGGAAAAAGCTTATAATAGGGTAGACAGGAAGGCGCTGTTGGAGATTTTGCATATATACAGGATAGGAGGAAAGCTTCTAGGAGCTGTCAAGAGTTTTTACGAGAGTAGTAGAACATGTGTCAGGATTAGAAATGGAGAGAGTGAGTGGTTCAAGGTAAAGGTGGGACTTCATCAGGGATGTGGTGTATTGCCCTGGCTGTTCAACTTATACATAGATGGGGTGGTGCATGAGGTAAATGCAAGGGTAGTGGGTCAGGTATTGGAGATGGTTAAAGAAAATGGAGAAAAATGGGAGGTGAGCCAGCTGTTGTTTGCGGATGACACCACTTGTAGCAGGATCAGAGGAGGGATTGAGGAAGTTGGTGACAGAGTTTGGGAAAGTGTGTGAAAGAAGAAAGTTGATCAATGTGAGTAAAAGTAAGGTGATGAGATGTACAAGGGGTGAAAGTGGCAGCAGCACTGTATGGGGCAGAAACATGAAACATAAGAGAGGAAGAGAGAACGAGTTTGAATGTGTTTGAGATGAGGTGTCTGAGAAGTATGATGGGGCTACTAGGCTGGATAGAGTGAGAAATGAGGTGAGGAGGAGAACAGGGGTGGTAAGGGAGTAGGGAGATAGGGTGGGTGAAAGAGTACTGGGATGGTTTGGACACATGGAAAGAATGAGTGAAGAAAGACTAATAAAAGAGGTATGGAAGGCAGATGTGGAGGGAGTGAACACGAGGGGGCAACCTAGGATGAGATGGATGGATGGGGTGGAAGGGGCTTTGGGGAAGAGGGGAAGGTCTGTTGAGGAAGACAGGAGAGGACAGAAGATAGGGGTGAATGGAGATTGGTTGTATGTGGATGATGTTGTGATGCATGAGGTGGAATGGGTGGGGGGATGGGGGGTGAGGTAGTATGTGTGAGAAAAAAATTGACGCAGCCCGAAGGGATTTCTCCCCGTCTTCTTTTCTGCATGAGGGGATGGAGAGGGGGCGTCACCAATTTAATGAAGCAGCCTTCCTGTGGATGTGCTGTGTCTTGTGACACTGCCTCTGACCCAGGGCAGTGGACAAAATGTAGAGATGACCCATCATCCAGGAGGTGCCAAGATAATAGGGAGAGGAGTGGAGTGGAGTTTATGAGGGATGGAATGGGTGGGAATGGTTTTTATGACTTTGTTTTTTGGCTACTTTCCTTTGTAAGGGGGAAAAAGCCTTTGGTATATATATATATACATACATACATACATACATATATATATATACTAGCCAATTACCCATGTGTTGCTTCAAGTTCGTGAATAATTCCAAACCTAACCATACCATACCTAACTTTTATCCTTACCAAAATATTTTTTTAAATGAAATATAGCTTTAAACACTCCCCCTCCCAGATGTGTGCCCCCCTACTGGAAGGTTGGGAAACCCTAGTTTGAAAATACATGCATACACAAACACAAATATCATGTGCACATTCTTTTGTGTGTGTGTGGATTGACAATAAATGCCTACAGCTAAAAGGTGAAGAAATGTATCAATCTTCAGAATATAAATGGTTATAGGGGTTTATTTGGAAGAACCTAGGAAGAGTTTGTAAATAATAAATTTCCACCACACTAAAATTAAATGAAAATAAGCAGTATTTCAACATTTGGTAAAATTATACAATCATTTTACATGGTTAAGTGTGTGAAAGAAGAAAGTTGAAGATCAATGTGAGTAAAAGTAAGGTGATGAGATGTACAAGGGGTGAAAGTGGCAGCAGCACTGTATGGGGCAGAAACATGGAACATAAGAGAGGAAGAGAGAACGAGTTTGAATGTGTTTGAGATGAGGTGTCTGAGAAGTATGATGGGGCTACTAGGCTGGATAGAGTGAGAAATGAGGCGAGTAGGAGAACAGGGGTGGTAAGGGAGTAGGGAGATAGGGTGGGTGAAAGAGTACTGGGATGGTTTGGACACATGGAAAGAATGAGTGAAGAAAGACTAATAAAAGAGGTATGGAAGGCAGATGTGGAGGGAGTGAACATGAGGGGTCGACTAGGATGAGATGGATGGATGGGGTGAAAGGGGCTTTGGGGAAGAGGGGAAGGTCTGTTGAGGAAGGACAGGAGAGGACTGAAGATAGGGGTGAATGGAGATTGGTTGTATGTGGATGATGTTGTGATGCGTGAGGTGGAATGGGTGGGGGGATGGGGGGTGAGGTAGTATGTGTGAGAAAAAATTTGCCGCAGCCCGAAGGGATTTCTCCCCGTCATCTTTTCTGCATGAGGAGATGGAGAGGGGGGGGGGGGGGTCGCCGATTTAATGAAGCAGCCTTCCTGTGAATGTGCTGTGTCTTGTGACACTGCCTCTGACCCAGGGCAGTGGACAAAATGTAGAGATGACCCATCATCCAGGAGGTGCCAAGATAATAGGGAGGGGAGAAGAGTGGAGTTTATGAGGGATGGAATGGGTGGGAATGGTTTTTATGACTTTGTTTTTTGGCTACTTTCCTTTGTAAGCCTTTGGTATATATATATATATATATATATATATATACATACATACATATATATACTAGCCAATTACCCATGTGTTGCTTCAAGTTCATGAATAATTCCAAACCTAACCATACCATACCTAACTTTAACCCTAACCAATTTTTTTTTTTTTTTTTTAAATGAAATATAGCTTTAAACACTCTCCCTCCTAGATGTGTACCCCCCTACTGGAAGGTTGGGAAACCCTAGTTTGAAAATACATGCATACACAAACACAAATATCATGTGCACATTAGGGATACAACTTTTTTGCAACTCCATAGTCCTGTATCTTATTCTGATGAGCTTTCCCCAGGAAACATCAATTTTTTTTTTTTTTTTTTTTTTTTTTTTTTTTTTTTTTTTTTTTTTTTTTTTTTTTTTTTTTTTTTTTTTATAAAAAAAAAAGGTCACCCATGACTAACTTTGAAATGTTCATATTTTGTTGCATTTGGGCGGATTCCCAAAAATTTAGAACCCTGTTTGAATAATGTACTAAAAAATCCAAAATGCACATCCAAAATGTTTAATTCATAACTGTTACAAGAACTATATTTTGGATTCTAGAACAATTTAAAGAAACAAAGTCATATAAAGCAAAAATAGTCAATAGTCGAATTGCAGCAAGTCATTAGAAAGAATGAAACGCAGTGACAGGTTGGCTTTGTTCTTGCATGTGGCATGTAGTTCTTGCATGACCTTAATTGCTCGCTCACAACATTGATTGCTTCTACTGATGTTTAGTTTTGATGGCTCTTGTTTCCAATGATTTGTCGAGCATTTCAAAGCAGTCTTATAGGGTTGTAATGCTTGTGATAGCTTTGCATAATCTTCAGACCTATACATTTGGTCACTAAACCAGTGGTCCGCCCAGTCATATGAGATAAACTGGCAGACCATCTGCAATCTTTTTCTCACATCATGAGAAAATATGCAAGAAGGGCTAAGATTGCTCGGGAATTCCATCTGGCATTGCAGATGTTCGGAATTTTCTGAAACTTGATGAAAGGCAAATCTCCGTTTTCATGAAAGAGCCTGAAGGCACGGGTTAAGTGAAACAGAAACTTCATGTAATCTCTCCAGCCAGCTTGATCTTCAATGACATGAGTTCCATTCTGGAAGGACTCTTGGAGTTCTTTATAATTTGTCATGAGTTCTTTGACAAAACAATAATCTATGTTGGGTAACTGGCTTACGCCTGCAAGCTCCTCATCCATAATACGCAGGATTCTGTCCAAGACATGGTGTTGGCAGCTCACAAATTGTGGCTTATCATACCCTTTGCTCAAAAACATTCTCTGCACTCTAACCACTACTCCACACTTTCGTCCTGTATTCACGCTCGTCGTATCAGCAATAATCATTGAGATTGCGCCCCACAAGTGAAATTCTTCCAAGACGCTTTTCAGTCCTTCTGTAATGGTCTCAGCCTTGCCATCACACAGCTTCAGAGCAGCAAGTTTGATTTCATTTGTTTCATTCTTGATGACAACTGCTTGATATTTCCATCAATATGTTTACCATCGAAATGCAGGCTCCATTTCTGATTGCGTAGCGTGATCAAATGTTTCTTCATTTCACCAGCTTTCTTGAAGAGTGCCTTGTAAACTCCTTGCTGACTAGGGGCTGGGATATCAATGCCCTCCTCTGACAACTGTATGCAAATTTTTTATGCTTTTTTGGTAGAAATGTTTGTTCCAGTTACAAGTCTCATAGCTATTGCTGATTTGTTGTGCATTCTTGTGGTGTAAGCGCCATCACTATCACTATCATTCTGGTCAACTATTTCATCTTCACCATTATTGTACTCTTCAGTCTCTTCTCCTTCAGAGTCACTGTCATTATCCAGGGATGTTGGATTAGATAAAAAGTGGGAGGCTTCAGTTTCAGAACATCTTCTCTTAGAAGGATAGACTGTGTGCTTGCTTGCAGCTTTGCCTGTCGAATAGCCTACTTTGGCCTTGCTTTGGAGTTGGATGAAGTACAACTTTTTGTCATCAGCATTGAGCCATTCACTGTGGACTTTGGTGATATCGAACAGTTCTTCTAATGGCTCAAATTTTCCTTTCTTTGCACATTTGTCATACAAATGAATCACTTGTTCAAGCTTGGACTGTATTGCTTGCTCGGAAATGTTTGGAAAATTCAGTTTATCTCTTCAAAGTAGTGTCATCTCGTTTGATAATTCTGCTACTCTCTTCTTTCTGCCTTTAATTGATTTCCCAAGAAACTGGTACCGACCAACAATCTGCTCCTTGAGTGGCATTCGGCTTCTGCTGGCCAGTGAAGTTTCTTCAACAGGCACATGACCTCTATGTGAATGGGACTGGAACTGCACCAAATTTCTCCTCCATTTTTCCTTGTTCTTTTGAACAACTTAGAAGCTTTTTTTGAATGACATACTGCTCACAGTCGTAAAGCCTCTACTCTGAAAATCAAAACAAAAATAAGAGACAATGAACATATAGAAGTTTCTAATTTGTGTTTTCATGCTGATGCTATGTAAATCACGTTTCTAAAATTGAATATAAAAATTGAAAAGTGTGAATTGGATAATTTTCACTGTTAATGTTATAGTTTGTTTGAGGGCCAATTCCAACCTTTCTGTGTTTTTGTCTTATTCTCTGATAAATTAACACTCTTTGATATCGTAATAAAGCATGAAATACCCGACGAACACAAACAAAATATGAGATATTTCAGGATCAGCTGTGTCAGCTGATTAGACCTTGAAGAATACTCGTTCTTGACGGTAGTTTTATTAACCACAAGAACGAGTATTCTTTATGAACAAAAACATCTCATCAATAAGGTAATATCGAAAAAACCGTCAGCATGCTATGTTCTAAGCGTCGGTGTTGTTAGATCTGTCACATGGATGCACCTGTACTCGAGTACAACCTTACAGGCCTGCACCAATATTTTTACTGTTATAACTCATTTTCAAGGATAAGTTTACCCTTCCTTTGTGTTCTATATTTTTCTCTGATATATTAGCACTGTCTAATATCATAAAAAAAAAAACACTAAACATGTATAGTAATACATAAAAGATGTGATATTTTGACAGCAGGGATGATACTTTCAGTAGAATTAAGATTTTATTGTTTACATTAGTAGCATCAAAGAAAAAGGGATTATTTAAATATGAAAGAAAATGTATCTAATGTACAGGACTACAGGTAAACTGAATTAAATTATATAGAAAATATATTATGTGACAATTTGTGTATTTGGGCCAATTTCTACTCATAGGAGTATAAAAAGGGGGTTCATGGGTGAACTTTTTTAAAGATAGCTTAAAAGTGAGTTTATTTCAGCTACTTATGCATAAAAGCTCATCTAAATATGATACAGGAAATTGTTTTTGAGAAAAAAAAAAATAAAAAAGTATCCTTAGTGCACATTCTTTTGCGTGTGTGTGTGGATTGACAATAAATGCCTACAGCTAAAAGGTGAAGAAATGTATCAATCTTCAGAATATATATGGTTATGGGGGTTTATTTGGAAAAACCTGGGAAGAGTTTGTAAATAATAAATTTTCACTGCACTAAAATTAAATTAAAATAAGCAATATTTCAACATTTGGTAAAATTAAACAATCATTTTACATTTGCATTATTTTTTTCTTACAAAAGCTATGATGGTTTGTAGCAACATTAATTTCACAAATATAAATAATCTTTATGAACACATACAGTGGTTTGTTTAATTATATTGATTCTTATGTTACAAAAATAATAATTTAAGGGGGGACTACAGTAGTGGCGTGTTCCCTCACCATAAACCACCTAACGTTTACCCTTAACCCTAACCAATATGCAGTATATATATATATATATATATATATATATATATATATATATATATATATATATATATATTTTTTTTTTATTATTAAATATAGCTTTAAATACTCCCCCTCCTAGGTGTGTGCCCCCCCCCTCCTGAAGTTGGGAAACCCTAGTTTGAAAATACATGCATACACAAACATATCATGTATTTACCTAGTTGTACCTAGTTGTATTTTACGGGAAGGGGATTTATGCTCGTCGAATCCTGTCTTCATATCTCATTTTATCTAAACTATTTTTAGATTTATGTATTGTTTTTGCACACACCACTTTCTCATCTAACTTGTTCCAACTGTCTATTACTCTGCAAGGAAACCTGTTTTTTTTTTTTTTGTACACATTCTTTTGTGTGTGTGTGTGTGTGTGGATTGACAATAAATGTCTACAGCTGAAAGGTGAAGAAATGTATCTTGTTTATCTTCAGAATATATATAGTTATAGGGGTTTATCTGCAAAAATGTAGGTGTTTGTGAATGAACTATTTCCGACCGCACAAAAATTAAATGAAAATAACCAATATTTCAACATTTGGTAAAATTATACAATCATTTTCCATAAACATGCTTCCTTCTTACAAAAGCTATCATGGTTTGTGGCAGCATTACTTTTACAAATGTAAATATTTATAGATACATACAATGGTTTGTTTAATCATATTAATTCTTAAATCATAAAAGATACTACGCGACTTCAAGGGATACTACAGAAACCTCCTAACTTTAACCCTTAACCCTATTATTATTATTATATATATATATATATATATATATATATATATATTTTTTTTTTTTTTTTTTTTTTTTTTTTTATAATGAAATATAGTTATCCAAGTACCTGGAGTGATTGGGTATCAGAATATTTATGGTTGTGGGAGTCTATCTCTAACACCCCAGGAGGAGTACGTGTACAAACAATTTTTTTTTTTTTCCCCCCCCTCCGAAATGAGATATAGTTATCCAAGTACCTGGAGTGATAGGGTATCAGAATATATATGGTTATGGAGTCTATCTCTAAAACCCTAGGAGGAGTTCGTGTACAAACAAATAATCAGACAGACATAGGCTACTACTTTATTATAATAGATATATGTATGTATGTGTCTAGGGACCTTGTCAAAAGTTTTGTATATCTGACTTATCTTAACTGTTCTTTCTGGTGAAGCTTTTTAAATTGAATTATTCCAGTACTTGTGTGATCTCTTTGAGCAGTGTGCTGGTGGAGTGCCCTTCTTGGAATCCTTAAAATTTGTATTCCATATTTTGTTCTTTGTTCATTCAAAAGTATCAGAATAAGGACTTAAGCCTTTGTAAACTTCTGAACAATTTTAATGATGTTTAATTCTTTTCATTCTTTTCCATCAGGAGCCAAATGCAGTATATGGTGGAACATGTGAAGGAATATGAGGAACACTATCCAGTCAAGAACTATGCCAAGGAAAGGTGAACAAATATTGAGCTCAAGCCTGAGAGAGGTACAACTCAGGCTGTGTAGATAAGTCATCCTTACATTGGAACATATTAACTCCATACAGTGGTGAAGGAAAATGAAGAATTTGGACATACTCAGGACAATTGCAAGCACAGGATTTGGAGAGCAGGAAACACAATGTATGAATAAGTCATAAAAACTTCATTTAACTACGCTTCCACGGGATGATATCCAGCATTTAAGAAGATAGACAACCCACAAATGATATAAAATAAAACTTAATATTGTCTGGCTGCTAAAAAATACCAATAGAACATCTAAGCTTGGAAACGAAAATTCTTCTCGCATAAGAATAAGCACACTAATTCTATAAATGAACCCAAGAACCCATCCAGCACACACATCACAGCACACATACACAGCCTACCAAATGCAACATTAAAACAACTCCAACAGCATTTTACTCAT
Organism: Oratosquilla oratoria; assembly: GCF_046742065.1. Lineage (NCBI taxonomy): Eukaryota > Metazoa > Arthropoda > Malacostraca > Stomatopoda > Squillidae > Oratosquilla > Oratosquilla oratoria. The sequence goes on along the minus strand of NC_134808.1, from coordinate 12,443,336 downwards.
CTATAACAACTTACCACAAGTACTCCACAATGCATCCTTACAAAACTGGATACACTCACAAATGACAAATTGGAAATATCCCAATAGACTGCCTAATACTATACTTCACATAACCCCAGAAATGAACCCAACAGAGAAACCACTCCCAAGACAAATAAGAATTGCATTGGCATGCATATATTCAGATCAACCTACACTGAAACCATGCTAACATAGAATTGGCCTGACAGTAGACACCAGTTGCCATAGGTGCAGCTATCATACTAAACTCTCCTACACACTTATTTCAGACAGATCCACAAAATCTCGTCACTGGGTGACTTGTAGGCAGAATTCCTGAATGTGGCCAAATCCTGGGAGTTGCAGGTCCCTTGCAAAAGAGCCAGGGTAATAGATTCAGTGATTGCTTGAACAAATTTATACATTCTAGAATGTGTACATAGTGATATTTTTGTAAATTTCTTATTAGATTGAAAATTGCAATATTGTGATTTTATAAAACTGACATGAGTTAGCTGTTGATTATTACTTTTCTGTATCATCCAACTTTTATGTGGCAGGTCCAGATTACTTCTGGATAATTATATGATGACTAAACTGAGCTATAACCCAGGTAAAATGGATTTATTACATATTGAGATTAGCTGCCATTTTTATTGCCAAAAGCTGCAGTACTTGTATCAGTTTGGGTAGATGTTTTTTGTATTAAGTTAAAACTAGGCTTTTTATGTGATGAATTAGAGTAAATCATAGGATACCAGTCTCCACCTGCTAGTACAAATAGTCATTTAGAATAAAAGGTGGAGTCTCTGGGTGTTTACTGAGAAATCTGTAGGGTCTTCAGGTCTTCATTGTGTTGCAGCTGTGACATAAACATATGTAATGTTTTTGACATTTATGAATTATAGAAAATAGGTGTTCTGAATAAGTAAGAAGGGGCGTGGGACTGAGACCAGTTTAACTTGTATTCGGGAAGTATTTTGTATGTATACCAATATAAAAAGAAAGGTCTTAGGTGTGTGTGTGTGTTTGTCTATATATATATATTTTATGTACCAAGGGCTTCTTCCTCCATTACAAGGAAGGTAGCCCTTGTAAGTGTGTGTGTGTGTGTGTGTGTATATGTATATATATATATATATATATATATATATATATATATATGCGTGTGTATTTGCCTAATTGTACTTACCAAATTGTAGTATACAAGAAAGTTATACTCAGGATACACTGTCATTTATTTTCCAGTTTTATGTTTTGAAATTGTTTATGGATTTAACTCTATTAGTTTCAAGGATATTTTTAGAGTTGATGTATCTGTAAAGAAAGCTGTATTTCTTGACATCTTGTCGACCTCTTTTTTATAATGTAGTTATTTGTTTCCCTGTCTGGTATATTAACTGCATGTTATTGTGAGGTTAAAATCTGCTCAGTAGCATGCAGCTGATGCTTTAGGGTCTATATTGGGTGCCCCTATGGACCAGAACCACACTTAATTTTGTCTGTGATAGAGAAAATCTCAGAGAGAAATTATGCTACTTTATTATACTGTGGCTGACCCTCCATTATGCTGTCCTCCCACTATTAATACTGTCCTAAACCTCTTCTCTGAATATACATTTCCTTTTTTGTCAAACCCTGTGGTAGGGGAGAAAGAATACTGCCACCAAGTCTTCCCACTTGAGATGTAAAAGGCGATTAAAATGAGATGGGGATAGGACTAGACATCCTACTCTCTGTAGCCCCAAAGAGGACATTCCTAAGAAAAAAGCAGTCATAAAAGGATCTGGGAGTTTAACAACCAAAATCCTTAGGTTTGTGCCTTTTAATGTACGTGGATGTGGCACAGATGAGAGTAAAAAGGGAAGAGATAAACAGTATATTTGTGAGAAGAAAGATGGATGTGCAGGCAGTGAGTGAAACTAAGTTGAAAGAGAGGGGCAAGTTTGAGCTTGGGAGGGTGTTAGTGAAGAGAGGACGAGGGAGAGAAGGGGTGGCTATATAAGTGAAAAAATAGGTAAGCATGTGGAGTGGAAGGATTCTTCAAGGCTAATGTGGATGAAGGTGAAACTGGGAAGGGAGATGTGGGTCTTTTTAAGTATATGGGCCTGGTAGTGAGAAGAGTGTAGAGGAAAAGCTTTTTAAATAGATTTAAATTAGTGCATAGAGGGTTTAGGGACAAATGCCCATGTAGTGGTATTGGGAGATCTTAATGCTAAAGTAGGAGATGATCCAAAAGATGGAGTGGTTGGGAAGTGTGGAGTTCCAGGGAAAAATTGTAGTGCAGAGGTGGGGATTTAGAGTTGATATCTTTTAGGAAAAAAAATTAGGGATAAGTACACCTGGGAGAGGGCGGATGGAAGGGTGGTAGATGGGCATTAATGGACTAGATGGTGGTAACTAGAAGAGTAGGAAAAGTTGGATGTATATGTTAGTGGAGAGAATGGGGGAATATTAGATCATTTTTGGCGGAAGGTACATTGAGAGTGGAGGATAGATGGAGAAAGAGGAAAAGGTCAGAAGGGAGATGTTTAGAATAAACTGCTAAAATGAAAAAGAAAAGGAGAAGGAGCACAATAGGAAGCTGAGAGAAGAGTGGGAGGGAGTGAAGGATAGAGTAGAACTAGAGTGGAGGAGGAATGGGGATGTTTCAAGGAGGAAGAAACACAAGATGTGCAGAGATGGTGTGCGGAACAAGGAGGACAGGAGGAAATAGAAGGAAAGGTAGTGAGTGGTGGGATGATGAAGCAAAAAAGGTTATAGAAGAGAAGAAGCAAGCATTCACAGATTGGTTGCAAAATAGGACATGAGAATTATATGAGAGGCAGTGCTGGTTTAACCTAGTAGCCCATAAAGCATGTATTTATTTACCTAGTTGTATTTCACAGGATGAGAGCTATGCTTGTATTGACCCGTTCTCGTATCTCTCCGCATCCAGTGTATTCTTAAAATCTTGTGTAGTTTTGGCACTCACTGTTTCTCCATTTAGTTTGTTCCAGACATCAATCACTCTGTGGGAAGCTATTCTTTTTCAAGTCTCTTCTGTAACTGTCCTTCTTTAGCTTCTTTTCGTGTCCTCTTGTTTTTCTTCTGTCCTATTTTGATAAGTTGTCTCTATCAAGAATTTCCATCCCTTTCATAATTCTGTAAATGGTTAACAAATCACCTCTTTCTCTTCTCTGTTCCAGTGTTGATAGATGTAATTTCTCCAATCTTTGTTCATATGTCAAATTTGATAGTGTAGGTGCTACAGGCCCTGCACTTCAGGGGGTCCTGCAGGGATTTAGAAAAATAACAAGTGTTTGCCTTAGTCACTGAAGCCTGAGACTAAATAATTGTTAATTTTCCCGAGTTTTTTTATATTATAGAAATATAGAACATTTCATTAGAGCATTGTAGTCTGATAAGAGCATTAACAGACTAACAGTAGATTTATCAATTGATTTTGTAAATTTAAAAAGTTATATGCCTATGCACATCATATAGTTGTGTTGATTTTACACATCCAAATGTGGAAGCGCTCTGGAAAAACTACACATAGGGGCATGTGAACAATTGCATGCATATTTGCACAGCTGCCTGGTTGTTTACATACAGGAAGGGAGTATCGTAGTTAATGTGACCGAAAATGTAGTCTTTGGATCTTTGTTCAATTATTATATTTGCACAATCAGTAACAACAATGGGTGAAATAAATGAAGAATTTAGTGATAAGGAAACTGCAAAGCGACATCTTGACGGAAGTACAATAGAGTCCCCACTTGGTGTAATTAAGAAAAAAGCATGTCTGAATGAGACCCCAAAGACATACCAAATGTTTGATAGAGATGTCTTCTCAGGGTTTAAGGGGACCTGTGGACGCGATCACCTGTAAAATTCTGGCACATGAACGAATTTTAGGTACATGCATATACCAAGGCTTTTTTCCCCTTACAAGGGAGGTAGCCAAAAAGGAAAAGGCATAAAATCATTCCCATCCATTCCATCCCTGAATACACTCCACACCCCTCCACCCTCCCTCTTCCCTCTTATCTTAGCACCTCCTGGATGACAGGCCATCCCTGCACCTTGTCCACTGCCCTGGGTCAGAAGCAGTGTCGCAAGACACAACACATCCACAGCAAGGCCGCTTCATTAAATCGGCGACCCCCCCCTCTCCATCCCCCCATGCATAACAGGAGAAGACGGGGAGAAATCCCTTCAGGCTGTGTCAAATTTTGCCCACACATACTACCTCACCGCCCATTCCACCTCACACATCACATCATCAATATACAACCATTCTCCATTCACCCCTGTCTTCTGTCCTCTCCCGTCCTTCCTCAACAGACATTCCCCTCTTCCCCAAAGCCCCCTTCACCCCATCCATCCACCTCATCCTAGGATGTCCCCTCATGTTCACTCCCTCCACATCTGCCTTCCATACCTCTTTTACTAGTCTTTCTTCACTCATTCTTTCCATGTGTCCAAACCATCCTAATACTCTTTCATCAACCCTATCTCCCAACTCCCTTTCCACCCCTGTTCTCCTCACCTCCTCATTGCTCACTCTAGCCTAGTAACCCCCATCATACTTCTCAGACATCTCATCTCAAACACATTCAAACTCCTTCTCTCTTCCTCTCTTATGTTCCATGTTTCTGCCCCATACAGTGCTGTTGGCACAATCACTCCTTCATACAGTCTCCTCTTAGCATCCATTCCCAAGTCTATTCCTCATTACACTTTTTAATCCACCAAGGCATTTAATCACTTCTCTCAATCTACATTCTACCTCCACCTTCACTCCACCTTTTCCTGCCACATTTGCACCCAAGTATCTAAAACTATCCACTTCCTCCAGTCGCACTCCCTTAATGCTCACTTCCAGTCTACTGCCACTTTCATCCCTTTTACATCTCATCACCTTACTTTTACCCACATTTATCTTCAGCTTTCTTCCATCACACACTCTCCCAAACTCTGTCACCAACTTCCTCAATCCCTCCTCCGATCCTGCCACAAGCGCTGTGTCGTCCGCAAACAACAGCTGGCTCATCTCCCACTTTTCTCCATTTTCTTTCACCATCTCCAATCCCTGACCCACTACCCTTGCATTTACCTCTCGCACTACCCCATCCATGTATAAGATGAACAGCCAGGGCGACATAATGCATCCTTGACGAAGTCCCACCTTTACCTCGAACCACTCACTCTCTCCATTTTTAATCCTGACACAAGCTCTACTACTCTCATAAAAACTCTTGACAGCTCCTAGAAGCTTTCCTCCTATCCCGTATATCTACATAACCTCCCACAGTGCCTTTCTGTCTACCCTATCGTAAGCCTTTTCCAGATCCATAAAAGCCCCAAAAACATCCTTCCCCTTTCCTATAGCTTTCTCATATATCTAACCACAAAGATCTGATCTACACAACCTTTACACGTCCTAAATCCACTGTTCCTCACCAACCACTCCCTCTGTTCCTCTCCTAATCCTCTCAATCAAGATCCTCCCATAAGCCTTCCCAACTACACTTAACAAGCTAATCCCTCTGAAACTACTACATTCACACTTGTCCCCCTTTCCCTTGTAAAGTGGAACTATACAGGCACTCCTCCAGTCCTCCGGCACTACCCTCTCTCCAGCAAACATTAAATAACCTCACCAACCAGTCCACCATCACTGTACCTCCTTTTTTTAGACATTCTGCATGGCATCCATCCAGACCAGGTGCCTTACCTGCTTTCATCATCTTAACAACTGCCTTCACTTCATCCTTCCTTATTTCTCTTCCATTTTCCTCACTCATCACGGTCATTTTCTTAGCATTTCCCACTGCAATCTTTCCCTCCCTATCCTCCACATTTAGCAACTCCCTAGAATATTCTGCCCATCTTCCCCTTACTGCCTTCTCTTCCATTATCATCTCTCCATCTGCACCTTTTACCTTTTCTTCTCTACTTGATTCTCTTCCTCTCTTAATTTCTTTCCAAAACATCTTTTTATTACTTTAAAAAATTTCTGTCATACTCTTATCCCACTTCACATCTGCTCTCCTCTTTGCCTCCTTAACCTTTTGCTTTACTTCTCTTTTCTTTGTACCTCTCATATGCCCTCGTCCTATTTTGTAACCTATCTGCGAAAGCTCGCTTCTTCTCTTCTACAACCTTCTTTGTTTCCTCATCCCACCATTCACTACCCTTCCTTCTATTTCCTCCTGTCCTTGTTCCACACACCATCTTTGCACACTTTGTGACTCCCTCCTTGAACCATCCCCATTCCTCCTCCACACCTAGCTCTACTCTATACTTCACTCCCTCCCACTCCTTCAGCTTCTTGTACTCCTCCTTTTCCTTTTCATTTAAAGAGTTCACTATAAGCACCTCCCTACCTTTTGTCCCTTTCCTCTTTCTCCATCTATCCTCCACTCTCAACTTCCACCAAAAAATAATCTGATATTCCCCCACCCTCTCCCCTTAGCACATGTACATCCTTAACTCTTCCTATCATAATCCTATTTACAGCTACATAATTCATTAACGCTCTATCTACCACCCTTCCATCCACCACCCTCTCCCATGTGTACTTATGCTTGACTTTCTTCTGAAACACTATATTTGCTATCATCAACTCTCTAGACACATTTCCACCATCAACTCCATGATTCTTTCCTGGAACTCCACATTTCCCAACCACTCCATCAATTGGACCATTTCCTACCCTAGCATTAAGGTCTCCCAGTACTATTACATTGACATTTCTCCCTAAATCCTCTATGCACTCATTTAAATCTATCCAAAAAGCCTCCCTTTCTTCTACACACTTCTCACTGCCGGGCCCATATGCACTTACAAAAACCCACATCTCCTTTCCCAGTTTCACCTTCATCCACATTATCCTTGAGGAAACCTTCCACTCCACTACACGTTTACCTATCTCTTCACTTACTAGTATAGCCACCCCTTCCCTCTCTCGCCCTCTCTTCACTCCTGATAACCTCCCACTTACACTCCCAAACTTACACTCACCCTTCCCTTTCAACTTAGTTTCACTCAAAGCCAACACATCCATCTTTCTTCTCACAAACATACTACCTATCTCTTCCCTTTTACTCTCATCTGTACCACATCCACGCACATTAAAAGACCCAAACCTTAGGGTGCTGGTCGGAAAACTCCTAGACCCTCTTATGCCTTTACATTTTTTAGGAATGTCCCCTGTGGGGCTACAAGGAGAAGGATGCCTAGTCCCAATCCCCGTCCCTTTCTTCTCGCCTCTTACGATCCAAGTGGAAATACTTGGTGGGAGTATTCTTTTCCCCCACCACAGGGAATTTAGGTAAACATTTCAAAAGAATCTGTATGATGGTGGTAACACTTTGACCAAATATTACAGCTCAATTCAGTTTTTTTTATACAGAATAAAATAGATAAATTATTTGCAACCTCTGGCAACCCCATTGCATAAAAAACATTCTTTATATTGAAATAAGGTAAAAATTTTGATAACCAGTTCTTTTTTGTTTACGATATTGTGTTTATGGAGATGTCTGGCAACTCTTCCCACCACTCAATAGTAAGTTGTCTCTCTTAGTGCCTTTTCAAAGCTAGAGGGAGGAGCATGTTGTTTTCCAGCCTCCCAGTTTAAAATCCTCTCCTGAAAAATTAATGTTTTTGTTCTTTAATAAGCCATATCTCTGGTTCTATTTTTCATATTATTTTGGTTGTGGCATTTTAAAGGGAAAAAGTCGTACTTTAATTGCAAAGAAAAAAAAATGAAGGAAACTGTAACTTAAAAATATTTTCATTTATCCTAACTGATTTTCACAGCATTTTTCACCATTCAAAATTTAGAAGAAAAAAAAAATTAAAAAGATGAAAATAAAATAAAATCTTACCAAGATTCTAATCTTTCATTTCCTGCATAGGCAGTTGATATGGACACCTTCATGTTCAGAAATATCATCTTCTCTATACAATAGTATACAGTGAGACCTCCCATTAACGGACACCGCATTGCCGGATATCGAAGGCAACGGACAAAATCTACTGGTCCGGTCCGACAGTCTAAATTTCGCGGGTAGGGTGATCGAGTCCGTTAGTTCAGCGTTTGTCCGCTGATGGCGTGATGGCGCGCACTTTGTTTTGTTTACTAATTAACAAGATCGTGATCGGTTTGGGCGTTTATTAGCTGTGTTTGCGGTGTTTTTGGTGCTGTGCAATCACTATGCCAGCCAAAGCTAAAGGAAAGCGTATTAATCAAAATATTAAGAAGAAATTAGAGCTAATTAAGAAGTTGGAATCGGGTGTGTCTGTGGCCAGAGTGTGTGAGGGGTTTGGAGTTAAAAAACAAACGGTGAGTGATATTCGTAAAGCGAAGGATAATTTAAAGCAATATGCCACTCATTTTGATGTCTGTGCTAGTAAGGACAAGTAAGGTATTGAACATGCTCGTGAGCATATGAAAATTCCTCGTAGTAAGCACCTTGATGACGCAGTGTATAAATGGTATGTTCAGCAACGTTCGGTAAAGATGAAAGTGCGTGGTGTTGAGATCATGGCCGCTGCTGATAAATTTGCTCGTCAAATGAATATTGATTGTAAGGCTAGCACTGGTTGGTTGTGGTGTTTTAGAAACCGCCACAGTATTTGTAATAAAGTGGAACATGGGGAGGCTGGCAATGCGGACGACGGTGCTGCTGAACCTTTCAGGCTTAAACTTAATAATTTAATAAAGGAGGAAGACATTCACCTAAGTCAGCTCTATAATGCTGATGAAACGGCAATGTATTGGTGTTCGTTGCCAAAAAATACACAGGCTTTTCGGCATGAAGATGCTACGTCAGGGAAGAAAATAATCAAGGATAAATTCTCTGTCTTAGTGGGTGCCAATGCAGCAGGTACTCACCGTCTAGCCTGTGGTGATAGGGAAGGCTGTCAAGCCTTGCTGTATGAAGGACTGTATGCGGGAGTTGCCTGTTGAGTATTACAATACCAAAAATGCTTGGTTCAACGGTGCAATTTTTAGCGACTGGTTCTTCAAGCACTTTATACCTGAAGTGCGTAATTTTCAGGAAAATGTTCTCCACATTGCCCCCTGAGAATGTCAAGGCGATGCTGCTACTCGACAATGCACCCGCTCATCCGAATGAGCAAAAGTTAGTTAGCTCTGACGGAAAGATTCGTGTGATGTTTCTCCCACCAAACACAACATCTCTGATCCAGCCCATAGACCAAAGCGTCATCGTATCCTGTAAGAGGTACTACCAGCGGAAATATTTGGATGAAGTCTTGGTGGTTTCAAGGCCCCTATACACTGTCAGTCATGACTGCACAGTCATCGAGATTGTGCAAACAGTGTTTGGGACACACACAGTCAGTAAGATTGAACAATCATTACTTACCTCCTGGAGTTTGTGGAATGAAGATGAGTAAAGCGACTGCATGCATAGCCATTCTTGGCTACAAAGGAAAGACTGAGCTGTTGGCGCAATCATCGACACTATCACTCATGATGGTGTAACTACTATGCTTGAGCTTACAAAATCAAACCGTGTTGGAAATTCCTCAATCATCTGCGCAAACACCCAATCACACCCACTCACACAGGATATGCTTGCGCAATCATGAATACTGTACAACCATGACTGACAGTGTGTAGGGGCCTTTAGAGGAGGAAGAAGATTTGGTTCACGACACTAGAGGCCTGCGTACCCTAAACAACATTAAAAACTACAACCTAAAGTCTGCCATACATAACTTCGCATCATCATGGAAAGCTGTAAAGATGACCACACTTGCAAACTCCTGGAACAAACTCATGATTGACAAAGATCCAGAGCCAGACTTCCATGGGTTTGAACCAGAAGATTACCGTGAGACTTTCCTGCGTGCTGGAGAGATTAATGTAACACTTGAAGATGTCAAAGACTGGCTGGAAGAAAGTGATGCAGACCCAGGGTATCAAGTGTTGTCTATGGAGGAGATCGCTGAAGCTGTTCTCGCTGGCAACGAGCAGGAGGGAGCGAGTGGCAGCGAGGAGGTGGTGGCGGTTAAACCCAAGATGTCGGAGGTGCCCCAGGCTATTGACACGCTCATAACTTGTTGATCTCTCTGCTAACGGTGACGTTCAGGCTTATTATGAACATTTGCGCACTTTAAGAGAATTATTGATTCGTGAACAGTATCAGAAAGGGAAACAGTTTAAATTGGACTCCTTTTTCAAGCGGATAACCACTCCTGAACCAGACTTTCAAGGTTTTGAATCAGAGTCACCACAGCCTGGCACCTCGCGCTCTTTGTCACCACAGCCAGGCACCCCGCGCTCACTACCAACACATCCTGGCAGTGCTAGACCTGTAGTGGAGTATAGCAGCTCCTCTGACTCAGAGTAGCTGCTACTTTGAGTCCCACTACAGTATACGATCACGGAGAAAAAAAAAAGACTCATCTCTCCCCGCATAAGGTAAATAAAAATTACAATAGTACAGTATTATTAGTATTAGTACATACTAATTACATTATTACAGGTATTTTGGTATTATACGTATGTATGTATACTATGATTTTATAGAACTTAAGAGGTGATCTCCCCCCCCCCAATACACACACATAAAAAAACACTCCAAATCAACGGATTATTCACATCAACGGACACCGTTACTCCCCTTTTAGTTCGTTAATGAGAGGTCTCACTGTACAATATAAAAATATTCACTACACATAACATATGCATGTGACTGAAACAGTTTAGTGAGGAATTATACATAAGTTCACCAGAGAAATTGAACAACTTTTATGACATGTTCATGTATAAGAACTCCCAGGTTCCCTTAATAGAGAAAATAGTAATATATATAGAGGGCTAGACATGGACAGAGAACTCAGGTTCAAAAGTATGATACATACATACATACATAGATATACCAAGGCTTTTTCCCCCTTTCAAGGGAGGTAGCCAAAAAGGAAAAGGCATAAAAACACTCCCACCCATTTCATCCCCAAATACACTTCACACCCCTCCCACCCTCCCTCTCATCTGAGCACCTCCTGGATGACGGGTCATCCCTGCACCTTGCCCACGGCCCTGGGTCAGAAGCAGTGTCGCAAGACACAGCACATCCACAGCAAGGCCGCTTCATTTAATCGGCGACCCCGATAGAGAAATAAATGAATTGTTAGATGAAATAATTGAACTGAAAAGTTAATGCAAAAGTATATATAAGGAAGTAGCCATATTAAGAAAAGCCAATGAAGAAAATAATAGGGGAGTCGATGAATTGGAAATGGAACTGAATAGGATAAAGGGAGAAAATATAAGACTGAAAAATGAAGATATGAATAGGAATGAGGCATCAAATTCAGGCAGTGACTGAGAAAGTGGAAGAAAAGATGAAGGAAAATTACTTTCAAGAAATAAACAGTGGAAGGTGGAACAGGAGAGTAACAAATTATCTTTTAAGGAAATAGTGGAAAAACAAGTTAGGGAGAATGCGAAGCAAATGGTAACCCAAGTGATTAAAGAGAAAGAAAATTTGGTTAGGGATACAGTGGACAAAAAAGATGCATTGTGATCTATGGTATTAAAGAAAAGCATGATGTTCCTAGGTATCAGAGGGAAAGAGAGGAAAAAGAGATTCTAAAGGAGATTCAAGAGGAGGATCAAACCCTGGATAAAGAAATTGAGGAAACATATAGAATAGGTAGATACTCAAAAGAATAACAATATAGGCCACTTAGGTCACAAATGATAGCAGGAAGTTCTATCCAGAACAGCAAAACTAGCAAATAGTGAACAGTCACAAAAGCGTATGGATAAAGAAAGAAATGAGTGAAGAAGAAAAAGAAAAGGAGCTTAAAAATGAAGCAAAAAAAAAAAAAAAACTAGACTGAATTTTTTTTATCTTTTTTGGAAAGTGGTGGACCTGAGGCTGAGAAAATGGTGTATTACAAAAAAAGGAAACAAAACAGACAGAAAAAGACAAGAAAGAAAAAAATAAAATTAGCTTATACCAACATAGATGGAATACCAGATACAGAAACAATGAGGAACCTTCGAGACTGGATTTAATACTTACATCAGAACCTGAAATTGTAGACAGAATAAATTACAAAACACCAATAGGAAAGAGTGACGATATACTAATAGAATTCGAACTAAAAGAACAAATAGACCTAAGAAGAAATGAGAAACATAGAATACGAAGACCAATAAACAACAAAACGAATTTTGAGAAACTTAAAAAAAAAATCGTAATGTAAACTGGGAAAAATTCCTAAATGAAGAAACAAGGATAAAAGAGAAATGGAATATACTAAAAGAAATTTATAATGAGGGTGTGATCAAACATGTTCCACAACAAAAGCAAGAATGAATATACATAAAGAAATGGTACAACAAAAAATGTAGTGAAGCCAAGGATAAAAGAGACAAAGCCTGGAAAAAATGGAGAAAAAAAAGCAAATGGCAAACATACATCAAACTAAGAAACGATTATGTAAAAATACGCAGAGAAGAAAAGAGAAAATATGAAAAGGAAATAATAGAAAAATACAAGGAACAACCAAAACTATTTTATAGATATGTGAACGGTAAACTAAAAATCAAACAAGAAATAGAAAAGCTGTACCAAGGAAGTCATGAATACACAGAAGAACAAGAAATGGCATAAGTTATGAGCAACTACTTCAAATCGGTATTCACAGTTGAGAACACACCTAAATGTGAAGGAATAGAGAGACAGAAATCACCCCTAATGAAGGAAATAACTGTAACAAAGAAGTAAATCAGCGACCAAATAAAAAACCTTGATAGAAAATTGCATGATCCGGATGGTTACTGAAGGAATGTGTAGAGGAATTAACAGATAAAATACACAATATAATCAAATGCTCGCTCATAGAAGGAAAGGCACCACAAGACTGGAAAAATGCAAACATTGTACCAATGTATAAAGGAGGAAACAAGGAAAATCCAACTAACTACAAACAGGTCTCCCTAACAATCACAGTTGCTAAAATATGTGAAAAAGTGATCAAAAGTAGATGGGTTAAACACCTGGAAGAAAAATCTATACTAAACCTAAGCCAATTTGGATTTAGACAAGAAAGATCATGTACAACAAACCTAATCTGCTTCTACTCTAGACTAATAGATATAATAGATGAGAGAGATGGATGGGCAGACTGTGCCTATCTAGACCTACAAAAGATTTCCTGACTGGGAGAAAAATGAGGGTAGTAATTAAGAGACAAATACTCGAAATGGGAAGAAATGATAAGTGGTGTTCCACAAGGGTCAGTGTTGGCTCCAATCATGTTTGCTATATACATGAATGACATGGATGAAGGAATTGAATGTTATATGGCATAAGTTAATCAGCAAAGACATGACACCAGATAAACGTATAAACAAAATAGTCAGTGAAACCTACAACTTATTAAGGTCAATGAAAGTGTCATTTGACTACTTGGATGAATGAATTATTAAAAAATATTAGTTACATTGACTAGACCAAAACTGGAATATGCAGCGACACTATGGACACCCAGTACTAAAAAGAATATAAGGAAACTAGAGAGAATACAGAGAGCAACAACAAAGTTGGCACCAGCTCTTTCCAAAGTAACGTACGAACAAAGATTATCCAAATTGGACCTACCAACACTGGAGCAGAGATGAGAAAGAGGTGATCTAATGACTATATTTAGAATCATGAAAGGAATGGAAATCCTTGACAGGAATGATTTACTATAAAATGACAATGGAAAAAGAAGAGGTCATGAAAAGAAACTCAAATAGGATAACTATAGAAGAGATTGGAAAAAGAATAGCTTCCCACACAGAATGGATATACCGAATATCTTAGATAAAGAAACAGTGTGTGCAAATACTATTCAATATTTTACGAAAAAAAACAACTTGATGCTGAAAGATCCAAAGACGGGTCACGCGAGCATAGCTCCCTTCCCGTGTAATAAAACTAGGTAAATACAGACGTACAAACATGAAGCAACAATCATTCGAATTTGACCAATGTGTGCATGCAACAGGAATCCTTCAAACCTATTGGTATTTGGATAGATTGTAGTATGAAAACAGTCACGGCCAGTTGTGTGTTTTATTGTGCATTGTGTTACTTGAGTGCCAATTGATCTTATAACCTTATAAGTAATATTTTTTGTCTATAGAGTGCATATTAGTCTATAATTTTGTCTAATAAATTGCATTTAATGATGTTTCATTAAATAATTTTAATTAAAGCAAGTGCAGCCCTCATGACAACTTAAACGTAATAATGTGGAGTGGCGACGCGCCACCAGCCTAGACCAGACTGACCGCAACACGTGTGTGTGTGTAATTTGGGAGTAAGTCTCCCACGGGCTTTGAGGGTGAACCCATTTGTAGGGTAATTCAATGTACGAGTGTGTGTGGCTTGGCCACACCTACTCTTACATTCCTTAGATGTGCATACGTATGTAATATACGTATGCACATCCCAGTGAATTCACCCTTCCTATTTATCAGTGTAATACATAATAATAATAATTATATTAAATTTTATAGGGGGGCTGACACTCCACCAGCCGACGCAGTTCGAATTGACTTAAGTGGCTGCATAGGCGGCGCACAAGACCCTCAAATGTTGTCGGAGGCCCTCTCCTCAGAAAAGCAGTTGCGGGGCAATGCTGGAGGTAATGCTTCAGGGTGGCTTCTGGGTGGCTGCAGTTCTTGCATCTTCTTTCTTCTGGGGTGGAGTTTCTGTTTAGTTGCCAGAAGCAACGGTCCTCCAGCCGCAGACGGAAGAGCAGAGTTTCCACTTTTCTTGGTGTGGAGCGAGGAGGTACAAGGGGCTCGTAGTCTGTGACTGCCCTGTACCACCTCGCCCTTTCTGATACCTCTGCCTCCAGTCTGTGCTGAAGGAACCGTTGTACCTGGTTAAGAGCCCTGGTGCGTATGCGCAACTGATTTCTACTGAGAGGGACGACAACATCGACCTCGGGTCTTTGGCGCGCCGCTTCTGCTGCGGCGTCGGCTAGCTCGTTTCCTGGGACGCCCACATGGCTCGGCACCCAGTTGAGCGTAACACTCCTGCCTTGCTGATGTAGCTTCAGCAGGAGTGCTAGGATGGAGGTCAGAAGGCGTACATTGTCGCTGGGCTGTGTCGATTCTAAGCTGCCTAGCAGAGACTGTGAGTCCGTGTGGATCACTACAGGACCAGCTCGAGATATTAAAGCATGCTCTAACGATCCTTGGACCGCTATGGCCTCAGCTTGGAGAGTGGACGCATGAACAGATACTCTTCTGCCGAAGGTCAAACCATCCGTCACAAAAGCAGCCCCCGCACTACGGGGCCTGTTGGGGTCTACGGAGCCATCCGTATAATAGACCGCCATTCCAGGTTCCGACAGTGCGCGGATGCCTTGTAGGGCCTGCGCTCGTACTCTTTCCTGATCACATAACTTCTTCTTACTGGGAAGCTTTGTGACAACGAAGGTTGCAGGTATCGACAGCCATGGTGGTGGGGACTTGAACTCTGGGTGAGGAGAGTCCCTACCCTTCTCAAGGAGAGCACTGGTGAGCCTGAAGGAGTCCAGGAGCCCAGCCGCCTGAGATAGCCAGGTACCGGAGTGGATAAGATTATCCACCCGTCCCAGAGCTATCACAAGGCTCTGACTCAGCTCAGTTATCCTGGGGCTCTGGACTATCTTGGCAAGAAAGTCGACCTCCAGCCTTCTGACCCGTGATGTTAATGAAGGCAATGAAGGTTAACAATCTTGGTCCAAGGTTGAGCCCCTAGAATAATCCTTGCTATGGCATTTTGGCAAGGCTCCAGGTCATCAAGCTTGGCAGTCGCCACAGGTATGAGAGCTGGGGCAGCGTAGTCCACCAAACTGCGGACTGCTTGCACATAGAATGTGCGAAGGACCTGGTGCGTGGCACCAAGTACCTTCCCCGTCATTGCTTTCATGACTGTGGTTCTCGCCTTCAGTCTCTACTTGAGATAGGCCAGCTCCTTCTGAAAGGAGAGCCCCCTATCAATCCAGACCCCCAGGTACTGAAACTGGTGAACCCAGTCCAGCCTGAGGCCCTGGGTGGAGAGGTGCTCCCCCTCACTCCAGAGTCCTATCACCATGGCCTTCGACTTGGTAGGGGAGATCTTTAACCCTAACCTGCAACACTCCGTTGCCACTGTACTTAAACAGCGCTGGGCTCTGTTGAAGCACTGCCGCTTTCCAGTAATCATAAGCGCAAGGTCATCTGCATAAGAGATAACCTTGCACCCATTGGGTAGAGGTAGTTCCAGAATGTTGGAGACGAGCACATTGAACAGAGTGGGGCTGATGACCCCCCCCCCCCTGTGGAGTGCCATTCTCCAGCATTCTGGGCCTCTGATATGTGACCCTGAAATCTTACTTTCGCAGACCGGTGACTGAGATAGTCAGCAATCCAAGAAAGCAGCTTGCCTTTTACACCTTTGCGAGCAAGGGTGTCTAATATCACAAGTGGACTGGCCGGCTCTAAAGCCTTTTCCAAATCCAAAAAGACCATGATGGACGGTGTGCCACTGACAGCATTGAGGAGTGTTGCTATACTGTCTGCTGTGCCAGTGCCCTTGCAGTAAGCATGCATATGCTCCTGCATTGGGCCCAGTTTCCACAGCAGCCTGTTTAGCATCATCCTCTCCGCTGTCTTCCCCATGTAGCTTGTCAGGCTGATGGGGCGATAGGAACCAGGTTCTTTTGGCTTTGGAATTGGCATTATGATTGCAGTCTTCCAGGCTGTTGGTAGCTTGCCAGTCCTCCAAGACGCGTTTATCACCCTTAGAAGTGCCTCGTCACCTGCTGGCCCAAGATGGGTCAGCATGGAATAGGTGACAAGGTCCTCTCCAGGTGCCGTGTCCGAGCTGCTCCTGTGTGTGACCCGTAGCTCCTGAAGCGTAAAGCTAGTGTCAATATCATCCGATCTACTCATCATGTCCTCAACACCAAGGCGCCTCACTCCTTGGAGGTCCTGCAGTGTGTCTTGAACACACTGCGGGAGTGAGGTGCTGCTGGAGCGAGAGACAAACTCCTGCACCAGCCACTGCGCCTCAGCATCGGGCATGATGAGTGTGTCGCGGTTGAGTCCTGCCAGTAGCTCTACGGAGCTTAGGCCATAGCTCTGCTAGGGAGGTGTGAGCGTTAAAGCCCTAACACCATTCAAGAAACTTTGCTCGTCTGGCATCTGCAGTCGTGACATGTGCGTCACGGACTGCAGCGCGCAAGTTGGCCAAATTGGTCTGAGTTCGGCGCCGTCGGAAAACACGCCTAAGCATGTTCACCCGATGGTTGGCCTCTCTCAACTCGGGGGTATAATACCAACTGTTCTTATGTTCTGTGGGGGACTGGCGAGTCTTCGGGATGGCTCTGTTGGCAGCCACCTGAAGGGCTGCAGAAAAGTCAGCTTCTAACGTTTCCACGTCCTGTGGTGGAACGTAGGACGCTGCCCATTCTTCAACAGATCTCTCAAAGGCCGGTCAGTTTGCCAGAGCAGTCTTCCACCTGGGAACAGGTAATACAGCCGGTATGGGTGGTGCATGCCGTATGTGTAAAGAGACACCGAAGTGACCACTAGTGACATTAGGATGCACCTCCCAAGTTACCCTAGGGAGGAGAGTGGCCGTCGCCATGGTTAGATCAAGTCGTCCACCTTGCACGTGCGTCGGATTTCCATCATTCAACAACGCAATGTCAGGGCATTCATCTAACACGTAATTTAAGTGGCGCCCAGCGACATTGGGCCTTTCGGGCGACATCAACAGCGTATGGTGGACGTTGAAGTCCCCTCCTATGATGAGGAGCCTGTCCGCAGCAAGAGCACACACTTCTCCAAGGTCCAGTTCCGCTCTATGGCCCCTGTATATGTTATAGATGGTGTACGTTTTGTGGGCTCGATGGAGTCGAACCGCAAGAACTTCTACACCATCTCCACATGATACAGGGTCCATGATCTCACTACAGGGGATAGATGATTTGACTAAGATCATGCACCCCCTAGTAGTGGGTATGCGAGGGAGGGAGAAGATGCGATATACCGGAAATCGCACCTCATCGCTCACCAATGTCTCTTGGAGAAGTATGATATCGTAATCGTACTCTTGCGCAAGCGCAAGGAGATACGACCCTTTACTGCGGAACCCGTTTATGTTCCACTGTAGCAACCTTAAGTGATTATTGAACAGGGCGATGTTCTTCCCTGTCTAATTCCATGACGTCTTCATCTTGTCCTCCCCGGTCAGAAGACAAGATGGGTTGCGACTTTGTAACAGTGGGAACATTTTCCTCCTCATCAGAAGAGGAGTCTTCAAGCCTAAGAGCATAATGGCGTTGAGGCTTAGCAGAAGGCACTTTCCTCGTCTTTGATGATGTGGGTGTAGCTTCCCCAATGGTAAAACTGGGTGTGGCGGGCTTGGGGGAAGTGGAAGGGGAGGAGGAGGAGGCAGAGGCGGGGGAGGAGGCAGAGGCAGGGGAGGAGGAGGAAGAGGATGTGGGAGATGAAAAGGTGGAGGGGGAGGGAGTCTTCTCCTTTCGCCTTGGATTCTTAGGTGTTCCTCTTTACTTTTAGGAGCTTGAGCACATTCTTGACGGCCCTATCCACCATGACTAGCATCTTCTCTGGATCGCTTTCCCCTAGGGTAGTTGCGACTGCAGAGACGACACCAGTCACAATCAGGTCGATATCATCCTCCCCAAGGTCCATATAGTATACTATATGGACCTTGATCCTCCCTAAGGGGGATGACATCAGACGGATACTGAGGTGGAGGGGGCTGCCGTTCCCGTGCTCGTGGGGTTGGTGCTGGGGGTGTGGGCGTGGGCTTGGGGGTAGGCGTGGGTTTGGGCGTAGGCTTAGGCGTAGGTTTGGGCGTGAGGGCTTTTTTGGGAGCTGGCTGTGTTCGGGTGTGTGTGTGTGTATCTGTTTTGAGTGCAGGAAAGTGCTCTTGATTGTTCAGATCAGGAGCACTAGGTGTAGGTGTCTGTGGTACGGTGGGAGAGTGCTTCCTGCTGCCCCATACTGTACCTGGGGGGGCAGGTATGAAGTCCTGTCGCTTCTCTGTCCTCTCCTTACAGGCAATGGCCTCAGCTTTACGAGCTGAGCAAGAAGTATTCCAGGCGTGGTGCTTCATGCTACAATTGGGGCACTTGGCAACAGTCTCAGTGCCGGCCTTAAACTTGTTAAGACAAGTCTCGGTAGCATGAAACATGCTACAAATGCCACATTTGGGTTGCTAAGAAGTGCACCGCGCCTGGTGATGACCATAACGTTGACACTTGAAGCAACGGAGAGGATCAGGGATGTACGTTCGTACATCATAGCTGCCATACATTCCCAGGTCAATTCGATTAAAAGGTTTGCCTTTAATGGTGATCAAGACCTGGCGTGTGGGCGTCTTATAGCGGCGCATTCTCGTGGCCCCAATTACCTGAGCATGGTCCTCGATGGCCTCAGTCATGTAGGAGGTCGGGTAATTGTGTACCACGAGTCTGTGCCGCTTATCCTCGGGATTAAGTCTCTCCAGGGTCAGAGGCTTTCCATCCAATTATGTGATTGCCTCCAGCTCCTCAACGAGTTGGTAGCTGCTCGGTAACAGTAGCAAGTTACCATCGCCAAGGGGCCGGAGGGATACAAGTTTGCCGTGGAGGGGGCCTTTCTCCAAAGCTCTTAGCACTTCAAAAGCTGTATCGTACCCTGCTGAGGGTACGACCTTGAACGTGGGGAGCTTGCCACCCTTGTTACGAGGAGGGGCCATCACCACAGCAGCTTCATCATCAGATGAAGGCTCGGAACCTGGAGCGCAACGCCGTCGTTTCGTCACGCCTGCAATGTTATCAGTACCCGCCATGGCGGTACTGATAACGCTAAGTCGTTACTAACACTAAAAGAAATGTGAAAAAACACGTAAATCTAAGGGGGAGGGGGGCGGGCGCTTACAAGCGCGTTGGCACTATGTCGCTTAACGCACGAAACCTGTCTATCTCGCAACAATTATCGAATACGAGGCCCAAGTGCGCCTAGACGTGCGAGACCGGGCTTATCTTAATGAAGAGTTTCCCCCTCTCCCGTCGTAAAGGCAATTTCAAAGAACCGCACGGGCTATGCTAATCGTACAGGGAGAGTCATATGGGACATAATCCTGCCAGAGCGAGATTCCACAACCTCGGGTTGCAGTACTTTCGGTTAGGTGAGGCAGTTGTAGCACGTCAAACAGAGCTAGTGTGTAGGGTGAATGACGGCTAAAAGGCGTATCTGACGTGGCGAAGAAACGCAGCGGGGGTGTCCTCTCCATACAGAATCTATCTTATCTCTGCCGCAACGTCGGTATATGTATATATATATATATATATGTATATGTATATGTATATATATATATATATATATATATATATATATATATATATATATAATTTGGCGATAGTGAAGTGAGAAGATGTGGGAGCAAGAGGGGTGGGGGTGGGGGTGGAGGTGATAGGTGAAGGTAAAGTTTAGAAAGTGAAGGAAGTGTGATAGTGTGGGGCGGACCCACTTGCATGGTAGTTGTGTATCATTGTGTTGGTCATCCTATCTATGCTCTTAATCAATGGTTCCCTAACTAGCTAATCATATTTATAAGGTATGAAGGAAGGACTCGTTTTAAGGAACTCGTCGTCCTTACATTTCATCGGTGTTTATCTACGACATCCTGTGCCCTCTTCCCATCCTGTATTATTCCCTTAACCGCCACCGGGTATCCTACCCTTCACTGTAAGTATGGAATCTGGTTCTAGTGTTGTTGTTGTTCAAGATAGGTTGTGTGCCTTCGCCGAAGGGAAATATCCCTGCCTTACTCCTCTCCCTCCAGCACAAGCGGACCCACATATTTGGTGTATCAAGTGTAGAGGTCTAAAGTGTTCACCTTCATCCCCGTGTGAGACGTGCACTCAATGGGATGATAATCAGTGGTCAGTGTACTTTCATGCTCACAAGAAAGGGCATGCAGGGAAAAAGGTGCACAAGCACAGAAAATGACTTCCACCTTCACCCCACAAAAAGCAGATTACGACTTCAGAGGAGACGAGCAATTCTCCCTCCTCCAAAGCGTAGTAGACAGGAAAGTTGTACAACGTCCACCTCGAGTCAATATCAGTCCAAGTTGTCTCCTATTCCTTCAACCAGGGCGGTTAGCTTAGACGGATATGCGCCTCCGGCCACCTCTTGCTACCGCTCCTGTGCGAGATTTTTCCCGGATGCGGTTGCTTGCGGCTTGCCCTCAACCCTTCCCGGAAGCTCGACTCCGAAACGGACAAAGAACCCGGGTTCGAAGAAAAAGAGCGCCTTAGCCTCTTCTTCTACCCAGGAATCCCGAAGTCCACCTAAAACCCATCATAGGAAGAGCCGGGGGATCAACGGAGACCTTTCCATGCCCATTGATCAGGAGGCCCAAGGTAAGCCTACGTGTGCGTTACTTGCGGGTAAAACCACCTCGACCAGAAGAGAGAGCCTCCCCTTAGGGTCCCCCGGACCATCCGAACCCAATCGAGACTCTCCAAGCGGGCATTTCCAGGAACTTCTCCCCACTATCTATTCCCTCTTTAACACAATGAGAGAACAGATGATGGATGAACAACATGAATTCATCCGGGCAACTCAAGAAAAGTTCCTGTTGAACTCTGAAGTTCGAAAGGCTTCAACACCCAAAAGAGCCCGCCTAGAACATGTTCCAGTTGATCGGAACCCCCCCGAACCGATCAGTGACGATGATGAAGGCGCGGTGTTTCTCGCTGACCGAGCAGACTCCAGCTACGACGACGACGACGTCCACAGCACCGTAGATGAGAAGGCAAGTTACCAAACCTTGCAGGATTCCCAGTCGGAATCTCCGAAGGTTGTTAAACCCTCCTTCTCAGAGATCCTCGCTAAAGTTCGGAGAGCGAATCAACTGGACCCTCCACAAGAAGAGGAAGCCACGTTCGAGTCGGAAATCTTCAAGACGGGCAATTCGCAGAAAACAAAACCACCTCCAATCCAACTCCCATGGAGTACACAGACTGTAAGAGCCATGAGCCAGGCCTCCGACGCCCTCACAAAAAGGACAACCGAGAAAGCGCGTTGGCTCTCTGTTCCAGTGGAAAATCAAAAACGCTTCTACACCCCATCAGGGACAAACCTCAAAGAAGCCTCGATCCCGGTTAGGTTACCAGAGCTTGTCAAAGCGGACGTGGATTCACTACTCAGAAGAAACGTAATCCTTTCTGGCAGAGAATCCAGAGACCTCGTTCAGTGCCTGGCTCTGTCCTTCGAGGTGAACTACAGGCTGGAACGCGTCTTGGCTTCAGTAAGGGAGTTTTTACCCGAGCTGCAACCCCAGGAGGAATGCGACCTCCAGGCTCTATTGGAAAGCTCGAGCAGAGCCCTGAAGCATCAAGCGGCCTGCCTCTCAACGTCTTGGGCCAACATCGAGTCCCGCAGGAGAGACACCATCCTAGGGGACCCCAGTGACCCACCTCCTCAGAGAAATTTATGCTCCATTGAAGAGGGCCCCCCTTCTAACCCACATGCTGATTCCCCCGGAAATGATGGATTCAGCAATCACAAGCAAAAACCAACTGATGCATAACAGAGCCATCGAGAGAGTAGCTGTCCCTACCTCGAGGCCAAGGCCCACCCACCCACCCCCATCACCCCCTAGGTCCTCTCAGACGCAAAGACAGCCTTTTCATCACTCCAAGAAAGAAGAAAGGCCGCCCCTCCACTCCAAGTCGAAAATGCAGACAGAAAAGCCCCGCCCCTTTCCGAATAGAGAACCTAAGCGCAAACATCATAGAGGCTCCGGACCTCCCAACAGAAAATTCTAGGAATTCGCCTGCCCGTCTGCAGAAGATAGGGGGTTGCCTCTCTCTCTACTGGAGGGCATGGGAAGAGGCCGGGGCGGAAGACTGGACCCTACAAGTCATCAAGACAGGCTATCGTCTTCCTTTTCACGCTGTCCCAAAGCTCTCCCCCTATCCCATCCAAGTCAGCAGCTACCATCCGGACTCGGATCGCGGGCGGGCCCTAGCGGAGGAAATCTCCGTTCTGCTCCAGAAAGGAGCTATAGAAAAAGTCTCGACTCCGGACCCAGGGTTCTACTCAAGACTATTCCTAGTAGAAAAGACAACAGGGGGGTGGAGACCAGTCATCGATTTGTCTCCACTCAACAAGTTCCTTTCCCTGACGAAGTTCCGAATGGACACCCCAGAGTCCGTAAGGGCGTCTATCAGGGAAGGGGACTTCATGGTGTCACCGGACCTCCAAGATGCCTATTTCCAAATACCAGTGCATCCCTCCTCCAGGAAATTCCTCAGAATCGTCCACAAGGGTAACACCTTCCAGTTCACCTGCCTATGCTTCGGACTTTCCACAGCACCCCAAGTCTTCACCAGAGTGTTCAAACTCGTTTCAGCGTGGTCCCACTCCAAATGAAATTCGCCTACTCCGTTCCTTGGACGATTGGCTAATCCTTGCACATTCCGCCCGGCTATGCCAAGAACACCTGGGAATGGTCCTAACCTTCGTCCGAAAATTGGGCACCGTAGTAAACCCGACGAAGTCAGATTTCTTGCCAAAACAGAGAGTCACGTACCTGGGTATGGTCCTGGACTAATGAAGTCCTTCCCAGTAGAAAAGAGGATCCAGAATCTCATTTCTCTTGTTACACAAACACTATTGACCGGGTTCCTGACGGCGAAACAGTGCCAAATCCTCCTGGGCCATATGGCCTCCGTAGAGAGATTAATCCCCAGGAGCCGACAAAGAATGCGACCGCTACAGTGGCTCCTCAAGTGTCAGTGATCCCCGCAAGAGGGAGAACCCCTATAACACATCACCCTCACCGAAGAAGTCAAGGAGTCTCTTCTCTGGTGGAAAGACCCGTGCAACCTGCTCGTGGGGATGCCCCTCGGCCCATCTCCCCCTGAAGTCCTCCTGTTCTCCGATGCCTACAAAAAAAAAAAAAAATGTATGAAAAAAATTGAAAGAATACAAAGAGCAATTACAAAATTGGCACCAACACTCTCAAAACTATCATATGAAGAGAGACTAGCAAAACTTGAACTACAGACACGTAAAGAAGAGAGAGAGGAGATTTGATAGCTATTTACAGAATCATGAAAGGCATAGAAATTATTGATAGAGAGAATCTGATAAAATGGGATGACAGAAATACAAGAGGGCACGGAAAGAAAATCAAGAAAGACAGCTATAGAAGAGATGTGAAAAAGAATAGCTTTCCTCACAGAGTGATAGACAGTTGGAACAAGTTAGATGAGAAAGTGGTGTGTGCAAAAACAATACATGAATTTAAAAATAGTTTAGATAAAATGAGATATGAAGACGGGACACCACGAGCATAGCTCCCCTTCCTGTAAAATACAACTAGGTAAATACAACTAGGGAAATACACACACACACGCACACACACACACACACACACTTGAAAATGCTCAAAGATGAGCGAAACGTCGTACGGTAGTATTTTATTCCGCCTTCCCGATGAGCCGAGATCTCTGATTAGAAAACTTGAGTGTATCAACAAGAAGTTGATTCTAGCCCAAGCTGCGGTCAAATTTAATTCAACATGTATAAAAGAAGAAATACTGCCCACTTTTACGAATATATATATGTATATATATGTATATATATATATATGTATATATATATATATATATGTATATATACGTATATGTACTCATATATCTATATATATGTATATATATATATATATATAATAATAATAATAATAATAATGATAATAATAATAATAAACGGTTTATTGGGTACAGCAGCATTTCTGCTGTAAATTAACATCCTACAAGATTATAACAATATGAAAATATGACAGTGAAAAGATATTGTTACAAGCATTCAAAAAACTAGACAAAAAACAGTAAGCTGGGTAATAAGTGTTTTAGTACAACAATGTTAATTCTTGTTGTTGATTAAGTTCACAAATGTCGGTATGGGGCTCTTCTTATACCGGTCGGTACGTGCTCTGATCGGCTTGATGGAATTATGGTGCCGCACCTGCACCCGTGGTCGTGGTACCTGAAGAGGTAGCAGGTTCCGGTGCCGAGGATGTTTAACCAGGTGTGACCGCAAACGACCTCAGACTCTGAAGATAGCGGTCAGCAAGGGTGGGTAGTCCTAGTATGGTGAGAGAGTGCTGGTAGGTGGTGTAATCTTCGCCAAGGATTGTGCGACAGGCTCTTTTCTGCATTTTTTTTCAGCTGACGCTGCTGCGTCATAATGAGTGAGGAGGCCCAGGAGGGTGATGCGTGCATCAACTGGGTAAAATGAAGGAAGTTTAGATGTTCTTGAGATCTTCAGCATGTGCCCCTAATGAACTCAGTCGACACAGCATATACAGCTTGTAGGAGGCTGCCCTGACGGTGTTGGCGGTGTTCACCTTCCATATATATATATATATATACATACATATATATATGTATATATATATATATATATATATATATACATATATGTATACGCCTCATATACATGACGAGTAGTATCGCCCAGTCATATCACCGGATTACCACCAAGCACGCCTGACCGACGATCAGGCGCCTGCTGACCAAAAATTTCTACCACCGCCACGGCCGGGCGACACACACGCACGCACACACGAACACACGCGATCACTCAAGTAACCACACAACACTAAAAACACGTTATTACGTATACTGACGACCCTCCCCTGGATATATATATATTTTAGCTGTTAGACTACATTATATAATGTAACCCCAAGATAGTATTAAGAAGAAATATTTGTAATCTTGCTCACATAAACTCTTAAGCTTATACGAGCGTGGGACCTCCAAAAATGCTGAATCCTAATTTCCGGCCTTTTTAACGAGATGCAGAGAGCTCGAGAGGGAGTCGGTGCGATGATACGTATGGAAGATAAGATAGTGCAAGATAACTAATTGACATTGTGAGGTAGGAGTGTCAAGTGATTGACTTAGTGTAATATTGTGAACCAGCGACCTTTGTTAATAAAGAAAAGGAACTTACAGTGAGTTTGGTATAGCTGCCCCAAGAGCCGTGATATGTACTCAACACCAGTTGAGGATACAATATATATATATATATATATATATATATATATATATATATATATATATATTACATGTATATATATGTATATATATATATATATACACGTGTGTGTGTGTGTGTGTGTGTGTGTGTGTGTGTGTGTGTGTATTTACCTAGTTGTACCTAGTTGTATTTTACGGGAAGTGGAGCTATGCTCGTGGTGTCCCGTCTTCATATCTCATTTTATCTAGACTGTTTTTAAATTCGTGTATTATATTTGCACATACCACTTTCTTATCTAACTTGTTCCAAATGTCTATTACTCTCTGGGGAAAACTGTTCTTCTTCAGATCTCTTCTATAACTGTCTTGATTCTCTTTCCGTGTCCTCTTGTATTTCTACTATCTCATTTTATTAGTGTATGTGTGTGTGTGTTTGTGAGTGTGTGTGTGTGTGTGTGTGTGTGTGTGTGTGTGTGTGTGTGTGTGTGTATGTGATTCATCATGGTCTTGGGTCACGTGTTGGACTCGTGATCGACAACTATTTCCCTCCCGGAAGAGAGCTTTGAGCTCATATATGACCGATACAGGGGTAATGCAGTGACTTTACACGCACACACACACCCAAACTCCCCGCACACGACAATTGGAGTAACAACCCGCAGCGCAGCAATACTAAAATTATTTTAGCCCTGGGCAGGATTCGAACCCGGATCGCCGCAGTGGCAGCCGGGAATTCTACCAACTACGCCACGAGTATGTGTGTGTGTGTGAGTGTGTATTTACCTAGTTGTATTTTACGGGTAGGGGAGCTATGCTCGTGGTGTCCCGTCTTCATATCTCGTTTTCTCTAGACTGCTTTTGCAAACACCACATTTTCATCTAACTTGTTCCAAACGTCTATTATCCTGTGGGGAAAGCTGTTTTTTTTTTCAGGTCTCTTCTATTATTGCCTTTCTTGATTTTCTTTCCGTGTCCTCATGTATCTCTATCCCATTTCATTATATCCTCTCTATCAATAATTTCTATGCCTTTCATGATTCTATAAATATTTATCAAGTCTCCTCTCTCTCTTCTTTGCTTTAATGTCTGTAGCTCAAGATTTGCTAGTCTCTCCTCATATGATAGTTCTGAGAGTGTTAGTGCCAATTTCGTAATCGCTCTTTGCATTCTTTCAAGTTTTGTTATACATTTTTTTTGTACATGGTGACCACGTCGTCGCTGCCTTCTCCAACCTTGGTCTTATCAAAGTGACTAGTATTTTCTTCACCATTTCTTCGTCCAGGTATGTAAATACCACTTTAATTGTTCTTATTAAATTATAAGTTTCTCAGTTGTTTTTTTTCATATGTTTCTCAGGGGACATATTATTCATAATAATGACTCCCAGGTCCTTCTCATTTTCCACTTTTTTAATTTCTTCCTCTCCCAATTTATATGATCCCACTTTTTTTTTTTTTTTTTTTTTTTTTTTTTGCTTCTTCCAAATTCTATTATACTGCACTTCTTAATATTGAATTCCATCTCCCACTTCCTACTCCATTCCCATACTTTATTAGGATCACTCTGCAGCGACTCACAGTCTTCTACAGTGTTTACTTTTTTCAACAATTTTGCATCGTCCGCAAAGAAACTCATATAAATTTGAATTCCTTTATCTATATCATTGATATATATAGCAAACATTATTGGGGCCAGAACTGTTCCTTGTAGAACTCCACTAATCACTTCATCCCAAT
Organism: Oratosquilla oratoria; assembly: GCF_046742065.1. Lineage (NCBI taxonomy): Eukaryota > Metazoa > Arthropoda > Malacostraca > Stomatopoda > Squillidae > Oratosquilla > Oratosquilla oratoria. The sequence continues at coordinate 12,415,518 of NC_134808.1, read as the reverse complement.
TAGAATGTTTGTCTCTTATCACCACTCTCATTTTTCTTTCATGCAAGAAGTCTTCCATCTACTTCAGCAGTTTGTCCTGTATTCCTCTTTCAGTTTCTAATTTCTTTAGCAACTTCTTATGTGGCACCTTATCAAAAGCTTTTTTCAGGTCTAGAAAGGCACAATCAGCCCATCCATATCTTTCTTGTATTATATATATTAGCCTTGAATAGAAACACATCAAGTTTGTGACGCATGATCGTCCTTGTCTGAATCCAAATTGCCTTGGATTTAGTACGTCGTGTTTTTTTTTTTTTTTTTTTTTTGTTTTTTTTTACAAATGCCTTATCCATCTAATTTTGATAATTCTTTCACAAATTTTAGCTATCGTACTTGTAAGAGACCGGTCTATGGTTAGTAGTGTCTTTCTTGTTTCCCCCTTTATATATTGGTACTATATTTGCTCTTTTCCAATCTTCTGGAACTTTTCCTTCTTTCAATGAACTGCTTATTAGACTATGTATTTTTTCTGTTAGTCCGTTCCTGCATTCTCTCAATATCCAGTTTGCCATTTCAACTGGTCAATGCAATTTTCTGACATCGAGATTACTCAAGTGATTCATTATTTCTTTCCTTGTTACTTCTATCTCTTTCATAGGGGGGGGGGCTTTCTCCTCCCACTCGACATCTCCAAGTTGTATGTTCTCCCTCGTAAACACTGATTTAAAATGCTTGTTTCTGCCATTTCTATTTCCTCTATGTATTCAACTCCTTGTCGTAGTTTCTCCAATTCTTGTTTGTTTTCAGTTTGTTGTTTACAAGTCTTCTCTCCACACTTGTACATATTGACTTCTACTGTATAACTAGTATATATTTTCAATTTTTCAGGTCTTCTGTCTTCCATTTTATCCAAGCTTTATCCCTTTTGTTTTTAACTCCCTACATCTTTTGTTGTACCAATACTTTACATATCCTTTTTCTTGTGTTTGTCTTGGAACATACTTTTCTGCTCCTTAATAAATTTTTGTCAAAATATTCTATTTCTCTTCTACTGTTGTTTCCTCATTGTGCATCCTTTCCCAGTCTGCTTTAAAAAAAGATATTTTATTTTATAAAATTTTGTTTTTCCATACATCAGTCTTCCTTTTCTATATTGTTCGTTTTTCCATGTATTTTTCCTCGCTTAGTTCCAGTTCAAGCAATATGTGGTCACTTTTACTTAGTGGTGTCTTATATTCAATCTTGTCCACTTTTTCAGGTTCTGATGTGATTATTAGGTCCAGTCTCGATGGTTCTTCCTCATTTCTATACCTAGTATTCTCTTGTATCCATTACGTCATTGTATGTTCTATAATCATATCAAGTAGTATATTTCCTCATAGGTCGTCTCCACCCTTTTCTGTCATCTCTTCCCAGCAGATTTCTTTACAATTAAAGTCACCCATTATAACTATTCTTCTTCCATCTTCCATTATCTTATTTAGTGCTATCCTTGTGTCTTCTAACACATTTTTGTGTTCTCTTTCTTCCCACGAAGCCGTTTTAAGAGGCACATGATTTACCACAAACTTCCTGCTCTTTTTATTCCTGTCCTCTATTTCCAATATAATCATCTCTACTCTATTCTTTCCATATGTAACATTCCTCACATTTATATCCTTCTTATTCAGGAACATAACGCCACCCCCTTGTTTTACTTCTCTGTTTCTAATCCAATAATCATATGCACCATGTCCTACACTGTTGGGTGGTAATGGACCTTTCAATTTTTTCTCCACAATTCCCATTATATCCGGTTCTTTTTCCTTCAGGTAATCGTTCAGTTCATTCAAGCCAGTTATTAAGCCATCTATATTTGTGTAAGACACTTTTAATTTTCTGCTACCTCCATCATGTTTTCTGTTTCCCTTCCGTTTTTCTCTACTATGAACCATTTCTTCACTTTCATATTTTCTACTCTCCAATAGAATATCTTTTTGTCTGACTGTTCTGTTCTCGTTTTTTCACCTTAGCTTCTAGTCTTTTTGTTTTCTCTTCCTCTCTTTCCTCTTTATTCATCTCTTTTTATCCATACCTGTTTATATAGATCACTTTTTGCTAGTTCCCCTGCTTTTGCTAAGATATTCTCTGCTGTCGCTTGTGACATGAATTTAACCTTAATTGGTGTGGTCGTATCTATATTGCATTTCCCTAGTCTATACATATCTTCAATTTCTTTCCTATTTCTTGTTCATCTTCTTGAACTACTTCTAATACTTTATTTTTTCCTTCTCCTCCTTTACTCTTGTAGTTCTATTTGGATTATGCTTCCCTTCCATCCCTAATATAGACATTTCTTTTTATCCGCTAAGTGTCTTACTATATTCTCCTTCTCTCTCATCACTTTAATAACTGTGTCCTTAGTTTGTTCTTTCATATGTTGTTTTACTATATCTCTAAATTAAATTTTGTTGTTCTCTTGGACTTTTGTGAGGCGGCAGATGATTTCCTTCGCCGTCGGACGATTTCTTTCCTTCCACCATCTTTCCACCATGAAGAGACAACGAGGCCTTTCAGCCACAACGAGGCCTCTCAGCTAAGCTCGAACAAGCGAGGCCTCTCAGCTAAGCTCGTTGGGTTCAGATGCTGACCCCATAGCCATACATCTGCCAGAACAACTCCAAACAACTCGAAGTCGCCCTAAGTATAGGGTCATTGGTCAACGCGACGGTCGACGTTCTACATTTTGGCAACACCAAGAGTGCCACCCTTCTATTGGGTGCTCTCTCGTAGGGCACGCCCACTTTTGTACCATGTATCATTTTAGGTAGGAAGATCTGGCACCTCCAGAGTTTTCTTTTGAGCGGCCAGTCTCGTTTTGTAGTTAAAATAGGTCTAGAAATAAAGAGAGGAAAACGTCCCACGGTGTTTGGACCAAAAAACCCCGCCAACAAGTGGTGGCACCAAAGTGGGATACAAATGCAAGACTAACTCTACAGCCGTGGACATTGAAGCAGCAGTGCAACACTAATTAACTCGACTTTAAATCAGTGAAACCACGCTAAGCACCGATGTCTAGTCCATCGCCAATCAACCCACGAGACACCGAGGAAAGCATTCAATAACTTCGAAGCTTCGCTGTTTCTTCAGAAACGTAGCAACAGACACAGTTCACCGCATCAACCAGCTGCACTGCCACAACCGCGGCACGAAGTCCACGTACCTACGTCGCCAGCCACACCACCAAGCCTTCAAGAGACCTACGTCGCCAACCACGCCACCACACTAAGCCTTCAAGAGACCTACGTCGCCAACCACGTCACACCACCAAGCCCTCAAGAGGCCTATGCCGCCAACCACGCCACACTACCAAGCCTTCAAGACCCTTTCCATTCGCCGCTGCATAACCAGCTGCGTCGAGCTCCGAGACAAACCTCCAACCTTCGCCGCTGCATCACGAGCGAAGAGGTGTACAAGCTCCTACACGCTCCCTTTTTATTTTTTCATATTTGTACATACGTATATGCATACACATATTCCATAGTATGCTCCCTTCCTCATACATTCTAAACCTACAGAAATACTAACCCTTCCCTACAATTGCAGCAGTGCCCTTAACCGCAAGGTTCGCTCCACGACCCTCCATCACCCTTCCCTCCATACGTCAACCTGGTGCTTAACCGCAACCACCGACAGCACTCATCTCACGACGAAGAGCACGACCCTCTATCACCCTTCCCTCCATACGTCAACCTGGGTAAGTAGATATTTTTCCGTTTATTTAGCCACCTAGTAGCAACAAGGTCTCTTTAGCTTTTTTTTTTTTTTTTTTTTTTTAAATGATTAGTGACGTACACTACTCTGACGCGACAAACGGACCTATCACACGTAGCCACTCTGCGCGAATATCGGAGACACAAGACATGGCCACTCAGCAAGCTGGCACCTCGACCCAAGGGACAAACAACATGACTACCCAAAATTTAATAACAGTGATAAAGGACGAGACAACCTTGCCTCTTTTCAATGGTAGGAGCATACCTGTACATAATTTTCTAACGGAGGTGGACGCGGAAATAGCACGTAGAGGCGCCACAGAGGAAAAAGCTAAAATATCGATATTGACATCTAGGATAGACAAACACGACACCCTGGCTGGAGATCTCATTCACTCTGATGTCTTTTTGGAAATCGACAATTACTCGGAATTCGTTGATGAATTTAAAAAAGCTTTTGATAGTTTTGAACCACTTGTAGCCTCATCATTTGTTTATTCCCTGGCCAAGACTTTAAATCACGGACCATACATGACAAAGGACAGAGCAGTGAAAAAAGCCTCCACTTTTAAAACCGAGTTACGAGAAACACTCAACAGTCAAGGTGGGTAGTAGACGAAAAGATGGCATTGGAACACGTAATATCTATGATGGCGTACCTTCATTTCCTTTTTCAGTTGCACCCAGAGACATTACAAAGAGCTAGCACATTTGCCTTCACCCCAGATGAAAAGTTAGCCAGATTCGCTAGGAAATTGCATGACTGACAAGGCGATCGCTTAAATACAGAGCCAGTCCATATCCATCACACCCAACCACACTATAGCACACATCACACACCTATCACGAGATCGAGAAATACATCTCGCACCTGTCATCAGTTACGCCACAGGTCCCCCTCGAGGATACGGAAATTCTGCAATTATTGCCAAAAAGTCAGGCCACACGGAAAATATATGCTATTACAAATTCCCCACACAACCAAACAAACACTACAGTTATCACGGGACGTGTTTTCATTCTTCAGACAGATGCCGAATTTTGCGCTCGCAAGCACATCCAAATCGAGGATCTTCCCTGTGAGGTATTCACGTAACCCATCTCCCACATATTCACGTCACACATCTCCTGCGAGATATGCACGTAACTCCTCCCCCTCAGGCTCACGTAAATCCTCCTCCGCATGACTCCGTACCAAGAAACCTCAAGGCCGTTCAAGGACAGTGAACCTTACACTGACATACAGACGTTCATGTTACCAGTACACACACTGGACGTCCCAGACTCATCTCCCCATACATTAACTTTCAACGCCACGTCTGGAAACACCAAACTGAAAGTTTTTCTCGACACGGGTTCACCAGTGAACATTATGTCAGTGAACAGTTTTCATAATTTGCGCACCCAAACAAAGCGTGTAGCCGTTTTGGAACCCCCAGACGTAAACTTGTGCAATGTGGATGGGATCCCTTTCCCATTATTGGAAAATTCTCTCTTGATCTCAGTTTCAAAGACGAGTGCCCATCCATTTCAGTTTCCACTTAATTAGCCCTTCCACCTCACTACCAGTTGCAGGAAGACATTCCAAGCGTAACAGGCGCGCACAATCTTCTCGTAGGTCAAAATCTGCTAAGCGAAAGACAAAACAACAGGTAAATAACGTTGATCTTTTACCAGCGGAGGCAAATTTCTTGCCCCTCTTAGAGGAATTCAACACACAATCCGCTCCAGTCTCTCAAGTGTTATCTACTCTCCAACACACTCGCGCAGTGCTTATCAGCCCAAAGACACTGTTCCTTCGTGAGTACACACAGATACATATAGGATTTTTTCAAGCACAAGACACCGATATACTCTGTATGCCAGAAACTTGCCGCGTAAATGGCATTTCCCTGATTTCAGCCATCAGCTCTACATCTAAGAAAGGTCATACTTGCATATTAATTGCCAATGAGACTAACGCACCCCTCCATCTCACAGTGGGTACAAACATTTGCGATTTCCAAGTTTATCCTTCACGTATCAAAGTCATAAATGACCTGCTCCCAACCTCTCAAGTTTGTGTCACAGTTCCCAATGTGCAATCAGCACAGGAACCCACTGATGCATCTCAACTTAAACCTATTGATTTCCCTGATGCACAAGCAGGCTTGCTTGCACTTTGCAACAAGTTCAGACAGACCATTGCCACAGAAGGTGAACCTCCTGGAGCCACTAATCTCATTCATCATCATATACCCCTTCGTGAGAACTCAAAACCATGTTACATTCCCGCATACAAATTACCACACTCTAAACGCATGATTGTAGATAACATTATTCAAGATATGGAATTTTCCACTTTTTGTAGTGCCAAAACAAGACGGATCCTTCCGAACTTTAGTAGATTTCAGAGAACTAAATAAACTCATCATACCTGACCGACACCCGATTCCACTTCTCCACGAACTCCTCCACACGGTTGGTGAAAATAATGTAGTTTTCACGACCTTGGACCTTATGTCGGGATATTTCCAGATCCCCCTTGCGCCAGAGTCTAGGCCTCTGACAGCCTTTAGCACATCCACAGGACACTATCAATTCAAACTACTCGCTATGGGTCTCGTATCAGCTCCTTCAGTATTCACACGTCTCATGCATAAAGTACTTGCCGGTCTTCTTGGTCATTCAGTATTCATGTATCTCGATGATATCATCATAGCTTCCAAATCAATTAGCGAACATCTACACACTCTACACACTGTTTTCTCGCGACTAGAACACGCAGGTCTCAAACTGAACCTTAAGAAGTTTTCTTTCCTTCAGAAAGAAATATGCTTCCTAGGACGCGTCCTTAATTCAAAAGGAATTTTAACTTCGCAGGACAAGGTCAAGGCAGTCATAGATTTTCCACGCCCTACTTCTGTGGAACACATACGTTCATTCCTCGGTCTGTCAGGTTTTTACAGACAAAGGATTACAAAGGCGGAGCATGCCGACAGGAGACCTTTTGGTCCATATCTAGGTTGGATGCAAAAGAAAATCATAATAATAAAATAATAAATAAAAACTATAATAATGTAAATAACAAATAAAATACATAAATAAATGCATAGGTATAGTTAAATAAACAGGTAAATAATAAATAATAATAAATTGACATATAACTAATAATAAATTAAAATAAAAACAGACAAATGATAACAAAACAAGAAACAAATATAAAATAAATTCTAATCATTACAGCATCTTGCTTAGGTGTTTATCTAAATGATTCTTAAAGCTTCGAACTGAACTACATTGCACTACCTGTGCAGGAAGTTAGTCCATTCATTAACTACACGGTTGGCAAAGTTGTTTCTACCTACTTCCAAATTGAATCTATTGCCGGACAGTTTGAGACCATTGTTTCTTGTCTGATTCTCATTCAATGTAAAAAATTTGTCACTTTTGATGTTGTCAATTCCCTTTAAAATCTTAAAGACCTGTATCAAGTCACCTCTGAGTCTACGCTTTTTTAGGGAAAACAGATTCATATGTATTAGATTAATTTCGTATGATTTATTTTTGATATTTGGAATCAGTTTTGTGGCTCGCCGTTGTACCTTTTCCAGTCTGTCAATGTCTTTAATGAGATTCGGTGACCATACGGAAACAGTATATTCCAAATGTGGACGAACTAACGATTTATATAGCTTGTTAATGAGTGATGGACTTTTGAAATCAAAAGATCGCGCAATCAGTCCTAGAATCTTATTTGCTTTCTCAGAGGCTGAAATACACTGTTTGGATGATTTGAGGACGTTACATTCAAGGTTACGCTAGTATAGCAGCACCTTTGACGTCACTACTTAAGAAGGACATCCCCTTCCATTGGACACCTGACCAAGAGAAAGACTTTAATGACTTAAAGAAAGCCTTAACCACGGCACTTGTCCTCGCCTTCCCAAACCACAAGCTTCCCTTTACAATTTACACAGACGCGTCATACACCGGACTAGGCGCTGTTCTTGTAGCAGTGTGTCGGTGAGGAAAGTTGAAAAACGGGGTCTTGCCTTTTGAGATTTATTAGCAAGCGGATGTAAACAAACAAGCGACGTCTAGAATGTCTTCGTATCAGTGACTTAACATAAACAAAAGATGTCTACATAGGATTCAATTAGATACACACGACTAAAAGTGCTGTATAGGATCTAAACCTATTACAAAGTATAAAACATATGAGAATCACATATATAAGGAATCTACAGCACCAGTATACAATTCTTTAACACCATCTACATGTATATAAAACTAATAATAAGACAATTAATCTCAATTTACCACATCCCTTTTCCCTTATTGAAAAAGGAGTATCCATAAGAACATAACTGAAACATTTATCTTTATAACACCACAATTATAGATTCAATCTATCAGGTGGTTTCACAACTCTGCTAGATCTTCTAACTGGTTGTGGACTTGGTACATTCACTGCATTATCATCATTATCAACATTTACAGAGGAATTTTCATCAGCCTTATCCATTACTTCTGAACTATCAGGACAGTGTCCTTGACCTGAAGAATACATAGGCACAAAAGGTTTACTGCTACCCGAGTTATCTTTACGTACAGTGTCATTACTGGGAACAGTTGGTGTATATCTAGGCATAAGTTGATCAGAATGTCTTTTCCAAACAATGTTTCCAAAATCTTTTAACATCACTTTGTAGTTTCTCACACCTAGAACTTCAATTACTTTCCCTTCCAACCATGAATGACCTTTACCATAATTCTTTACAAAAACAGCATCATCAATCTTATATTCAGACTTCTCAAACTTACACTCTTTTTCCAAAACCTTTTCCTTCTTATTTTGTGGTTTAATTTTCTCAATTATACCTCTGAAGTTTCTGTTAAACATTAGCTCAGCTGGAGCTTTACCTGTGGAACAATGAATCGTCTGTAGTTATACAAAAATCTACAAATTCTGGTTCTGATATCACCTTCCTTAAATTTACTAAATCCTTCCTTGAAAGTTTTTACAGTTCTCTCAGCTAAACCATTAGATGATGGGTGGGTTATATGGGGCTGGTGTCATATGTTTTATTCCATTCTTTTCAAAGAAAGTCTCCATTTCCTCATATACAAATGATGAGGTATTATCTGAAACTACAATGTCAGGTAACCCAAAATTACAAAAAGTTTTTCTCAGCATAGAAATTGTTACTGTAGATGTTGTTGATTTTGTTACATGAACATCCATAAATTTTGAGTGTGAATCCACAATCACTAAGAAATAATTTTCATTGATTGGACCTGCATAGTCCATATGGAGTCTACACCAAGACTTACCCGTCTCAGGCCATGATAAGGTAACTTCCTGAGAACCTTGAAAATTTTTAAAACAAATTGAACAAGCTTTAGTAACCTCAGATATATCTTGATCTAACTTAGGCCACCATATCCAATTCCTGGCTTCAGCCTTCATAGCACTGATACCATTATGACCTACATGCAGCTGTGAAAGTACACTACTTCTTAATTCAGCTGGTATAACTACTCTATTTCTAAATAGCAACACATCTTCATATATACTTAAATCTGCTTTAACTGCTGCATATTCAGAAATAACAGGATTATCAATCCACCCAAATTTAACACATTGGAAAACCTTCCTCAAAACAGGATCACTCTTTGTCATAACCTTAACCCTTTCATAGGAAATATTTTGATCTTCCAAATTTTCAACTAAATTCACATATTCAGCAGGTGTATGTGAGTCTAAAACAGAATCTGATACAGGCAAACGGCTCAGGGTATCTGCTACAATGTTTTGTTTGCCTGATTTAAAACACAATTGATAATCATACTGGGATAACAATAATGCCCAACGCTGTACTCTTGCATTTGCATTGACAGGAATCTGTTTCTCACTACCAAATAAACCAAGTAGAGGTTTGTGATCTGTACGGAGCACAAACTTACGTCCAAGCAAAAAATATTTAAACTTAGTTACAGCGTACACTAACGCTAGAGCTTCTTTGTCCAACTGAGAATAATTTAGCTCAGCAGCAGACATCTTTTTACTTGCAAAGTAAACTGGTCTTGGACTACCATTCATTTCTTGAATTAACACACATCCTACTCCTACTGGTGAAGCATCTACTTCAACAATAACATCATGTTCACCATCAAAATTGGCTAGTAAATCAGAGTTGGCTAACTCTTTCTTAACAGTCATAAATGCTTTTGCTTCAACAGAAGACCACTTAAATTTTGCATTTTTCTTCAGTAAATCATACAGAGGTGCTAATACACTTGAAAATTTTCTTACAAACCTACAATAATAAGTTACTAGACCCAAAAATGATTGAACTTCACCTACTGACTTTGGTATAGGTGCATCTAAAATAGCAGCAAGTTTCCTTGGTGAAGGTTTTATGCCATCACCTGAAATGACATATCCTAAGTATTCTAAGGAATTGGTATTCAGAACAGTTTTCTTTTTGTTAATAGCAACATTATGTTTCTGAAATACCTTCAACACTTTATCTAATCTCTTATCATGTTCCTCTTTAAGTCTCTCCTCCGACTAATATATCATCTAAGAAGGCAACTACTCCATCTATATTCATCAATAATTGGGATATTAATCTTTGGAAGATGGCAGGAGATGATGCAAGTCCAAAGGGTAATCTTTTATATTTAAAAAGACCTTTATGAGTATTAATTACTAGCAATTCTTGATTCTCATCATCTACTGGCACCTGTAAGTAAGCATCCTTTAAATCAATCTTTGAGAATATCTTGCTTTTCCCAACAACAGCAAGGATTTCATCAACTTTAGGCAAAGGGTACTGGTCACATGAAATACATTTGTTCAATGCCTTGAAATCTACACAGATACGCATTGACTTTTTGTCAGCTTTTAACACTGGTACAATTGGAGCTGCCCAAGTACTAGAATGTACTGGTTTAATGATATTGTTATCAACTAACTCTTCTAAAGCATCTTCTACCAATTTTCTGTAGTGGTAGGGCACAGGCCTTGCTTTTTTCCAACTAGGCACAACACCGCTCTTTAGGTGTACCTTTGCTACAACACATGAAATTGGCAATCTAGAATCAGCTGAAAAATTATCTAATTGTACCTTGGAATCCAAAACATTAACTCCTTCCTCTATACCTGTGAGTGCAATACCAATTTTAGGCATTAAATCTCTTCCACATAAGTTAGAGTTATTAGATTCAACTACATACAAACTTTGAATTACATTGTGACCATTATAAAATATATTTGCATAAACCTTACCCAAAACATGCAAATCATTATTACCATAAGCCTTCAAAATTTTATCACTAGCCTCCAAAGATAAATTTAATGTCTTAACCCAATGTAAGGTTAGGGTAGACACACTGGCACCACAATCAATTTCGTACGGCACATTATGACCTTCAATATTAATATCAACCTTATTTCTCACTGGCAAAACCTTACCTACAACACTGTGTACAGGTTCATGAGAAATATCAACACTAACCACTTCTTGAAGGCTAGGTCGATCCACTAAATGTAACAACTGGTTATCATCACTACCAGTATCTCTCTCTTCCTGAGAAATTCCCTCAAAAACCATATTAGTTTTCTTTTTTCCAAACGTCTTCTTGTTGGTAAATTTTCCAAAAGATCCTTTCTGGGCACTGTGTGGCTTACCAGACACAGTCTTATCAAAACGGCACACTCGTTTGAGGTGTCCTCTCATGTTACAAACTGAACAAGTTAGGTGCTTAAACCTACAGTTCTCACTTTTATGTGGATACCCGCAATGCTTACAACTTTCTTTTTTTCTGACTATTAACATATTCAGAACTAACACCCACTTTCCTCACTTCAGTAGTCGGGAGCTTTTCTCCAACAAAAGCTTTTTCCAAATTTAGAATTTTCTCTAAAATGTCCGTTGAAGACATAGTTTGTAAATCCAAATTCTCAGCAACTAAGTTCGGGAAATACACTTCAGTTTCTATTGCCATGAATAGTTGGTCTCTCACTCGAGCATCAAATAAGGTACCAAAACTACAATCCTTGGCTAGACTTTTCAAGTCAGCATACAAGTCTCTTAAACTTTCATCAGATTTTTTCTTTCTATTCTGAAATTTGATTAAACTCCGATGATAGCTCGGTTTTACCTTGTAATGTGCTTCTAAAAGCTTCACTAAATCATTATAGGTTTTCACATGTGGCAAATCAGGTGAAGTCAGGGAGGCAAGCGTGCTATACGTATCACTTCCTAATGATACTAATAAAGAATTTTTTTTCTTGTTATCATCAGTGATTCCATTGTATGCAAAATGAGCTTGCAGCACTAAGCCATATCTCCCATCTAATCTTATTGGAGTCAAAACAGTCAATCTTACCTGAGTTATTTGCCATTGTAAATCTACTTGCATTAAATCCTGTTTCCTTGTGAAACTAATGACTCGTAGCCTGCTAAACCAAGGCTATTTTCGAATCCAGAGTGGCCAGGACGGTTCCGATGGAGTGAATAGGTGAGTATATCTTCATCCTTCAATTTCTCCACCGTCAGTTGGAAAGGCAGCTATTTCTGTCTTCTAAAACTTAAATCAGTCCTTTAGCACACAAATCCACAAATCCTCGTCGCCACTGTAGCAGTGTGTCGGTGAGGAAAGTTGAAAAAACGGGGTCTTGCCTTTTGAGATTTATTAGCAAGCGGATGTAAACAAACAAGCGACGTCTAGAACGCTTCGTATCAGTGCAAAAGATGTCTACATAGGATTCAATTAGATACACACGACTAAAAGTGCTGTATAGGATCTAAACCTATTACAAAGTATAAAACAAATGAGAATCACATATATAAGGAATCTACAGCACCAGTATACAATTCTTTAACACCATCTACATGTATATAAAACTAATAATAAGACAATTAATCTCAATTTACCACAGTTCTCATGCAACGCCACAACACAAACTCAGACCAATTGTCTATGCCCGCCGCACACTCAGCAAACACGAGCGTAATTACTCAGTCACAGAGATAGAAGCCTTAGCAATGATATACGCACTCAAACATTTCAAAGACATCATCCTCGGTTACGAGATACACATATAAACAGACTGTAAGAGGCCGGTAGTTGTACGAATGGTAATCAGGTTAGGAAACACATGCTGAGTCAACAAGTCAAGATTCGACGCCTACTTTTGTTATAAACAAAGATTAGAAGGCGTCGTTCTGTCTATGTAAACACACTGACGGAGGTGACTGCTTTATAATCGCTGATGTAATCTAAACTGTGTTAGCTGCAGACCACCTCCGTGAAGACATACCACTTGCGCAATGACGTCATGTCTTTCCTTCTATGCTTTTGCTTATGCAGTAATAATTCTGGAAGGACTGTAACAGCCTCTCGGATTGGAGGTAAATGGGTATGTAGAGTAATACTATTGGCTTTAAAAGGAAAAGACACGCCCTTAAGGTGTGTCACTTGTGTTGAAACGTAAAAGACTATTGGACGAATAAAAAGTGACGTCTGAACGAAGGTGCTCCGAAGTATTGGAGAGAACCGGTGGGCACTCTCTGCGTGTAGTCCGTTAGTTTAACAAGCAAGAAATTCACCACCCTTTTATTAACCCAAAGGTCGAGAGAACTAGGCATGGGGCCTAATGAAATTGGAAACTAGTGAGACTAAAGGAAATACAAGGCATAGGGCCTACTGCATAAGAAGAACTTGAACATTTAGTGAAACTCACGTAACGAAGGCAAGGGGCCTCGAGACGAGGGGAATTACAAGTCAAATATAAGTGTAATGGTCGAGGACCGACTGTGGTGGTGACAGTGGTGACAAGGGTGGTGAAACAGACCATCAACCAATCTTACACCTATTCATAGGAAAAAATCTTTCCGGGAAACTTGCCCGATGGTTCCTCACCATACAGGAATTCATGCCTACCTTCCATTTCATTCAGAGAAGAGCTCATGTAGTCGCAGACGCTCTTAGTCGACATATTGCGACCATTATTCAAGACCCTATATCAGTAAATATTACTCAAGCGCGCATAGCAGCAGCGCAGAGTACAGATCCTTTTTGGAAACGTGTCATATATTTCCTTGAATCTGCAGACACATTTGACACAGACAATTTTACTCCAGATATTGACATTTACACACTAGTTGATGACATTCTTTATCATAAAACAACACTAACGAACAAGCAGGAACCTAACAGATCGGTCCTCCAACTGGTAGTCCCTACAGATCTCATTCCGGAAGTCTTAAAACTTATACATGATTCACCTATTGCTGCACACTCTGGCAAGGAGAAATGCGTAGTTCAGGCTAGATTACATTATTTCTGGCTAACCATGCGTAAGGACATACACAAGTATATAAACTCTTGTCATTCTTGTGCGAGTCACAAAGGTCACATTAGCGGTCATGTTCCAATTCTAACTTACCCTACACCTTCGAAACCATTCGACACAGTAGCTATTGATCTTCTTAAGTTACCACTTACATATACTGGAAACCTTAAGTTACCACTTACATATACTGGTACCTCTTTGTGTCGACCATTTTTCTAGATTCTGTATTCTCGCCAACTTACCAGACAAGACAGCACAGCACGTAGCAAAGACAATTATTGACAAAATCATATGCCCATTTACGACACCCAAGACGTTAATTTCTGACTACGGAAGCGAGTTCAACAATGAGATTCTTTCGCACATTTGCGATTATTTTCAAATCAAGAAATGTAATACTACTGCCTACCATCCTAGTTCAAATGGACTAGTTGAGCGCCAGAATAGAAAGATTCTCAATGTTATCAGACATCTTGCTTCTGATCTGCAACCTTCCTGGGATGAACTTGTCCCCATGATTCAAGCGTGTTTAAATTCTGTGGTAAATAAATCTATATCGTAGTCTTCCCATTTTGTTCTTTTTGGTTCAGACAAACAGCTTCCGTATGATCTTCTCCTTTCAGAATTACCGCCAATCTATAACTTCAATGATTTTGTAAAGGTTAAAGTAGGTAATTTCAATCACCTTTTCAAAAGAATACTTAATTCTCTCCATCTAACGAAGGAGGAAATGGTCCGTTTGCACAACAAATCAGCCAGAACTGATCTTTGATATTGGAGACATTGTTTATACCCTTAACCACACACCTACCTCTAAGCTCTCACCTAAATTCTCTGGACCATATCGCATCATTGGCCATGAATCTAACAATAAAGTCAAGGCACTTAGCCAAATCTGAGAGAGACCCTGTTGCATAAAGATCACATTAAAAAGGTTCCCCGTGGCTTAGACATAGAAAATGTTGTTTCTCAAACTCCCCCTTCTCAGGACATAGAGAACACTCAACCCTCTTCGCAAATTCCACCTTTGCCACTTCCCCGATATAGTCTTCGTAACAGAACCACGTCTTCATTAATGTATATTATTGCCTAGGTGAACGGAAATAATATCTACTTTCCGCAAATTCGTACCATTAAGATCCTCACGTTGTTCATATGTTTTGTTCTTGTATATTTCCTTTATGGCACCCATTTGCCAAACTTATATGTATATATATATATATATGTATATATATATATATATATATATATATATATATATATATATATAAATATATATATGTATATATATATATATATGTATATATATATATAATATATATATATATATATATAATATATATATATATATATATAATATATATATATATATATAATATATATATATATATAATATATATATATATAATATATATATATATATAATATATATATATATATATATATATATATATATATATATATATATATATATATATATATATATATATATAACCTTCATGCCAAGGCCTTGACTAGGACCTTGTTTTGTGTTTTTCTTTTCTTTCCTTTTCTTGTTTCTCTAAGTGTACAATCACCGGGACGGTGACGATAGCGGCAAATAGAGACGATAGCGGCAGATAGTGACGATGAGGCGGCAGATGATTTCCTTTGCCGTCGGACGATTTCTTTCCCTCCACCATCTTTCCACCATGAAGAGACAACGAGACCTTTCAGCCACAACGAGGCCTCTCAGCTAAGCTCGAACAAGCGAGGCCTCACATCTAAGCTCGTTGGGTTCAGATGCTGACCCCATAGCCATACATCTGCCAGAACAACTCCAAACAACTCGAAGTCGCCCTAAGTATAGGGTCATTGGTCAACGCGACGGTCGACGTTCTACATTTTGGCAACACCAAGAGTGCCACCCTTCTATTGGGTGCTCTCTCGTAGGGCACGCCCACTTTTGTACCATGTATCATTTTAGGTAGGAAGATCTGGCACCTCCAGAGTTTTCTTTTGAGCGGCCAGTCTCGTTTTGTAGTTAAAACAGGTCTAGAAATAAAGAGAAGAAAACGTCCCACGGTGTTTGGACCAAAAACCCCCGCCAACACTTTTCTCCAACCCTGTACCTCTTTTGCTGTGGACTCTTTATTCTCTTTATTATTTTTTCCCCTTCTCATCCTTTACTTCTTTTAACTGTCTTTTTAATTATTCTATTTCTTTAGGTTTTGATTCTCCTTCTTTAGTTCCTCCAGATTATCAACTCTGTGTAACTAGTGTTAATTGGTTAAACCTAACCTCCCATGCTTCGTTCATTTTTTTTATATTTATTATTTATTCATTATTATTTTTTAGTTTTCCTCTATTATCTATATTTAGTTTTCCTGCTATTATCTATATTTCTACTCTTAATACCTCTGCTCTCCTGTCCTACCTCGTCTGTGTGATATACACAACTTTTGTTAACACACCTTCTGATGTCCGGGTCCCGTTCGTCCCCTTCCTCATTTTCTTTCATTTTCCTCAATAATATCTCCCCATCTCCTTTTTCTTCACCTGCCCACTACACCACGGGCTTTCTACTTCCCTGCTAATACAACACAGGTACTCCCTCATCGATGTAATACACGAAAACTGTTTCTTTTCGGGGTTCCAATCTTCGCTGTTAGTCCGACGTGTATTTACCTAGTATTTTACGGGAAGGGGAGCTATGCTCGTGATGTCCCGTCTTCATATCTCATTTTATCTAAACTATTTTTAAATTCATGTATTGTTTTTGCAAACACCACTTTCTCATCTAACTTGTTCCAACTGTCTATTACTCTGTGAGGAAAGCTGTTCTTTTTCAGATCTCTTCTATAGCTGTCTTTCTTGATTTTCTTTCCGTGTCCTCTTGTATTTCTATCATCCCATTTTATTAGATCCTCTCTATCAATAGTTTCTATGCCTTTCATGATTCTGTAAATAGCTATCAAATCTCCTCTCTCTCTTCTTTGCTCTAGTGTCTGTAGCTCAAGTTTTGCTAGTCTCTCTTCATATGATAGTTTTGAGAGTGTTGGTGCCAATTTTGTAATTGCTCTTTGTATTCTTCCAAGTTTTTTTTTATACATTTTTTGTACTTGGTGACCACATCGTTGCTGCATATTCCAATCTTGGTCTTATCAGAGTGATTAGTATTTTCTTCACCATTTCTTCGTCCAGGTATGTAAATGCCACTTTGATTGTTCTTATCAAATTATAAGTTTCTCCAAAAATCTTATTTATGTTTCTCAGGTGACATATTATTCATAACAATGACTCCCAGGTCCTTCTCATTTTCATTTTTTTTATTCCCTCTTCTCCCAATTCATATGATCCTGTTATTCTGTTTTTGCTTTTTCCAAATTCCATTATACTACGCTTTTTAGTATTGAACTCCATCTCCCACTTCCTACTCCATTCCCAGACTTTATTTAGATCACTTTGATGTGATTCACAATCTTCTTCCGTGTTCACTTTTTTAATAGTTTTGCATCATCTGCAAAGAAGCTCATATAACTTTCAATTCCTTCATCCATATCATTAATATATATAGCAAACATTATTGGGGCCAGAACTGTTCCTTGTGGAACACCACTTATTACTTCATCCCATTTTGAGTGTTTGTCTCTTATCACTACTCTCATTTTTCTTTCTTGCAAAAAGTCTTCCATCCATTTAAGCAGTTTGCCCTGTATTCCTTCTTCAGTTTCTAATTTCTTAAGCAACTTATGTGGTACTTTGTCAAAAAAGAAAAAAATTAGGTCTAGAAATGCACAATCAGCCCATCCATCTCTTTCTTGTATTATATCTATTAGCCTTGAATAGAAACATATTAAATTGATGACGCATGATCGTCCTTGTCTGAATCCAAATTGCCTTGGATTTAGCACTTTTTTTTTCTAAATATTTTACCCAACTACTTTTGACAATTCTTTCACAAATCTTTGCTATTGTACTTGTTAGAGACTGGTCTATAGTTGGTAGGGTCTTCTTTATTTCCCCCTTTCTATATAGGTACTATATTTGCTTTTTTCCAATCTTCTGGAACTTTTCCTTCTTTCAAGGAACTGTTTATTATGATATGTATTTTGTCTGCCAGTTCATTCCTGCATTCTTTCAAAATCCAGTTTGCTATTTCATCTGGTCCATGCGATTTTCTGACATCAAGATTACACAAGAGTTTCATTATTTCGTTCTTTGTTACTTCTATTTCTTTCATAGAGGTACTTTCTCTTTCCATTCGATCTCTTCAGGTTGTATGTTCTCCCTTGTAAACACTGATTTAAAATGCTTGTTCATAATTTCTGCCATTTCTATTTCCTTTGTGTATTCAACTCCTTGTCTTAATTTCTCCAAATCTTGTTTTTCAGTTTGTTGTTTACAAATCTGTAAAATAATTTTGGTTGATCTTTACATTTTTCTGACATCTTTTTCATATTTTTTCTTTTCCTCTCTGCACACTTGTACATATTCATTTCTATAACAAGTAAATATTTTCCATTTTTCAGGTCTTTTGTCTTCTATTTGGTCCAAGCTTTATCTCTTTTGTCTTATAACTCTCTACAACTTTTGTTGTACCTGCACTTTACATATTCTTTTTCTTGTTTTTGTCTTGGGACATACTTTTCCACTCCTTTTTTTTATATATATATATATCAATTTTTGTCAAAATATTCCATTTCTCTTCCATTGTTGTTTCTTCTGTGTGTATTCCTTCCCATTTTTTATGAATTCTCTTATATTATCAAAGTTTGTTTTTTCATACATCATTCTTCCTTTTCTATATTGTTAATTTCTTTTCGTGTATTTTTCCTCATTTAGTTCCAGTTCAATCAATATGTGGTCACTTTTACTTATTGGTGTTTTATATTCAATCTTTTCCACTATTAGGTCTAGTCTCGGTGGTTCTTCATTTCTATACCTAGTGTTCTCCTGTATCCACTGTGTCATTGTATGGTTAATAATCATCTCGAGTAGAACATTTCCCCATGAGCCGTCTCCACCCTTTACTGTCATTTCTTCCCAGCAGAATTCTTTGCAATTAAAGTCGCCCATCATAACTATTTTTCCTCCATCTTCCATTATCTTATTTAAAGGTCAGATATCAACTGATATACCATTCACTAAAAATCATCGAAAAAGTACTTTTTAAAAGCATACAAATAAAGTTTTTACCTATTACAGAAGAATTTATTCAGAAAATTCACTTTTAATTGCGCCTCGCATACCACTTTTCCGAAGTCTAGATATTCAGAATAACAATATTGTTTGTTTGACAACTGTGACGTCACGAACGCGGAATTCCCCGAACCTTTCCCGAAGCGCACGGGCGGAATGTTTCGAATAGCAGACGACGCAATGAAATGAAGACAAAACTGTTTTTTGCCAAATTTGATAAGATGTAGATGGTGGAATTATATAGAATACTGTCAGTATGTTTTTTTTTTTATGTACATTAAACTGTAAATACAAAAAGTTATGGAAGTCTTGATATCTGACCTATAAAGGTCAGATATCAAGACTTCCATAACTTTTTGTATTTACAGTTTAATGTACATAAAAAAAAAAAAACATACTGACAGTATTCTATATAATTCCACCATCTACATCTTATCAAATTTGGCAAAAAACAGTTTTGTCTTCATTTCATTGCGTCGTCTGCTATTCGAAACATTCCGCCCGTGCGCTTCGGGAAAGGTTCGGGGAATTCCGCGTTCGTGACGTCACAGTTGCCAAACAAACAATACTGTTATTCTGAATATCTAGACTTCGGAAAAGTGGTATGCGAGGCGCAATTAAAAGTGAATTTTCTGAATAAATTCTTCTGTAATAGGTAAAAACTTTATTTGTATGCTTTTAAAAAGTACTTTTTCGATGATTTTTAGTGAATGGTATATCAGTTGATATCTGACCTTTAAAAAAGAAAAAAAAAACGACAATACGAAATGAACAAAGCTGATAAATCCAAAGAGAATTCCAAAGAATTCTATAGTTACATTAGAGATAAAAAGGTTGTTAGGAATCACATTGGTCCACTATTATCAGCTGACGGTCAACTTGAATATTCAAATGAAGGAATGTGTAATATTTTAAACAATTATTTTAGCTCAGTATTCGTAAACGAAACACCTCAAAGTGAACTCCAAACTGCATACATACATACATATACCAAGGCTTTTTCCCCCTAACAAGGGAGGTAGCCAAAAAGGAAAAGGCATAAAATCATTCACACACATTCCATCCCTGAATACACTCCACACCCCTCCACCCTCCCTCTCATCTTAGCACCTCCTGGATGATGGGTCATCCCTGTACCTTGTCCACTGCCTTGGGTCAGAAGCAGTGTCGCAAGACACAGCACATCCACAGCAAAGCCGCTTCATTAAATCGGCGACCCCCACTCTCTGTCCCCCCATGCATAAAAGGAGAAGACGGGGAGAAATCCCTTTGGGCTGTGTCAAATTTGCTCACACATACTACCTCACCCCCCATCCCCCCGCCCATTCCACCTCATGCATCACAACATCATCCATATACACTACGACCGGAGATAATAGTCCATAATGAATTTTTACCATATCTCAATAACTACTACGTCGATTTAGATGAAAATTTACATGGCATTAGATTACACTATCAGTAGCCTTTCATTAAAATTTGAAGTCAATATCTTTGTTAGTTTTTTAATAATCCAATTTTTTTCAGGTGAACAGAGATAATAGTCCTGTTAAAAGGATTTATGTATTTTCGTTAATTATAAGGATAAATATACAAAGTAAAGCAAAATAACAATTCTAAACAACCCATATCATAACTATACAACATAACAATCAATTACAAGAATGAAATATTAAATATACATCTCATAAATTTATTATTAGTATTTGATATATGATCCATTTTGTCTGATGACCTCAAATATGCGATTGGTAGTTGAATCAGTCAGTTTTGTGATAGTGGCAGGTGGTACTGTTCTAGCAGCTTCTTTTATTGCTTCCCACAGTGAATCCTTAGACGTATATTGCTTGCCATTTAAGTAGATCTTCTTTTTTATGATACTCCATAAGTTTTCAATCGGATTTAAATCCGGAGAACAGGCTGGCCACTTCATCAAAGTGTCTCCATTAAATCCCATGGAGGAGAGCATTTCCATTGTTCTCTTGGCAGCATGTGCTGGTGCATTATCATGCATAAAAATGACTTTTGTGAGCTTTGATAATGGGAGTTCATCCAGCCAGTCTGAGAGGACATTTTCAATAAAGTCACAGTATGTTGTTGCAGTAATTTTCACACCTTCTGGCACTTTAAATGGGCCAATCATAGTGTCTCCCATGATACCTGCCCAAAACATTACTCCTCCACCCCCTTGTTGACGCCGCAAATGCATGTGAGCTGGGTTATCATTAAATATCCAACCTTTGCTCCATCCATCAGGCCCGTCTAACGTGGCTCGGCACTCATCTGTAAATAATATATTCTTAACATCGGTTTTCATGTGTTTCCTCGCCCATTCTAGCCTAGCTTTTTTATGTTTCGGTGCCAATGGAGGCGTACATGTAGGTTTATTATATTTAGCAAGTTGAGACAATATCTTATTTCGGGTTGTTTTGGAGACATCTTGAATTCCAGCATCTGCAAACAAGGTTTTACTTGTAGTTCCAGGGTTTTTCTTTACGCATCGCTTAAGATGAGAGATGTCACGCGATGTAACAGACTTGAACTTCCCTTTATCACTGCGCACTTTCCTAAATTTGGGATTTTGTAAAAATCTACGAATTGTCTTTATATATCGACCTAGTTTCTTGGCTACTTCACCAGCTGACTTTCCTTGCGCTATTTCCTTTATAATTTTGTTTCTCTCACACTCTGTAAGATCTTTCCCACGCCCCATTCTTTAATATTCAATAGGACTATTATCTCTGTTCACCTGAAAAACAAGAAATTGGATTATTAAAAAACTAACAAAGATATTGACTTCAAATTTTAATGAAAGGCTACTGATAGTGTAATCTAATGCCATGTAAATATTCATCTAAATCGACGAAGTAGTTGTTGTTGTTGTCGTTCCCTAGACTGTCTGTCCGAGCAGTCCCGTCTCCCCAAGGAAGGCCACAGCCGAAACTGGGTTTTCCCACAAATCCTTTATAGAGTGTATGTTGTGTTGTTTGCGTGCATGATTGTGTATAATGCAGTCTTCCATTATGTGTTGTATGGTATGGGGTGAAGTGTTACATCCTGGGCAGCTGTTCACAACACGGTCGTCCAGCCTCTTCTGGTAGCTTAGAAGTGCTGGGTGGTGACCGCATCGCAGTCTGGCCAAGTGGACTCTGTCCTTACGTGGGAGAGAGGATTCAGAAGGGTGGATATCAGGGGGTCTGGCATGCAGCAGTGTGTTGTCTTTCAGTGTGTTAATGGAGCGGTGAGTGATATGATTATGAATATGTTTCCGGAGGCTGGTATTTGGTGGTTGTGGAGGAAGAGAAGAGAGTATCTGTGTGTAATAAAGGTCTTTGGGTGTAGTTTTAATGTTTCTTGGTGTGTGTGGGTGTTCTGCTATGTAGTGTAGCGGGTGTGATGTGTTTGTGGTGGCTGCAGCAAGTGTTTGTGTGCCTCTCATGTCGAGGTGGTCCTTGACTTTGAGGACTTTTGTTTCATGGTGTAAATGGTCTGTAGGTGATGTATTTGTGCAGCCTGTAATTGTTTTTAGGGCTTTGTTTTGTATGATTTGAAGGGTGTTGTGGTGTGTCTCACTGAGATTAGGAGCCCATGCAGGACTCGCATAATTCATCACTGAGCGTATGCATTGTTTGTATATTGTTATATTAGTTTCTTTGTTTTGTCCAAATGTTGTTCCAGTGATTGACTTAAGTGCGTTAAGTCTAGGTGTGCATTTGTTTTTTATGTTTGTGAGGTGTTGTTTGAAAGACATGGATGTATCGTATGTTACACCAAGAATTTTCGGTGTGTTTGTGTGTGGTATTAGAGTGTTGTTGATGTAGAGATGAGGTATGTATTTGTGTTCTTTTGTCCAGTTGGTGAGAAGTGTTGCTGTAGATTTGGTTGGAGCTATTTTGAGTCTGTTTGTGATGAACCATGTGTTGAGTGTGTCAAGGTAAGGCTGGATTATTTCTGCAGCTTTGTCTGTGTTACGATGTGTGCATGTGATTGTTATGTCGTCTGCGTAGGAAGAGATTTGTATTTCTGAGGTGTCTGGCGTGGGTAAGTCATGCATGTATAGATTAAATAATGTGGGGGATAGAACCGAGCCCTGTGGTACTCCGTTCTTAATGTTTCTGATGTGCGATGATTGGCCATTATATGACACATGAGCATTCCTGCCTGCCAGATAATTGGCCAGCCATCTTTTGGTGTTATTGTGCATGTCTGTGTTATATATTTTATTTGTTAGGTTGTGGCGGGGGATAGCATCAAAAGCTTTACTAATGTCCAATGTTATAAGAAGTGTTCTGTGGTGGGGCCTATCTGAATTGATGCCATCTAAAATTCTTTGTGTGAGGTTTGTCAGAAGAGTGTTTGTGGAGTGTAGTGGCCTAAAACCGTGTTGTGAGTCAGCAAGGGGAATATATGGTGTGACAAGTTTAAGTATTAGGCGTTCAATGACTTTAGAGGGGGTGCAGAGAAGTGTGATTGGGCGGTGCGATGTTGGGATTGTTGGGTCTTTGTTCGGTTTTGGAATGGTGATTATTTTACCATGCTTCCAGATGTCGGGTATAGTGTTGTGTGAATAGCTGTAGTTTGCAATGTTTGTGAGTGCGTGTATACCTTGTGGTCCAATGTGTTTTAGGTGTATGTTGCTTATGTTATCAGGGCCACAGGCAGATGAGTGCTTGAGACTATGCAATATGAGTTTTGTCTGACTGTCTATGAAGGGTGTATAGTCTGAGTCTGTGGGAAAGTCTTTCTTACGTCGAATGGTGCGTCGGTCGTCAGGGTGAGATGTAAGATGGCTCGTCTGTGCAAAATGACGTATGAGTGCGTTTGCTTGTTGTCTGTTTGAGGGTAGATTATCTGTTGTTGTGATTATTGCTGCGTGAGAGCGTGTAGTGTTAGTGTTGGATAGTGTGATGCTGTTGAGTGTTTTAAAAATTGGCAAAACTTTATCAATACACTTGATCACAAAACAAACACGAAGTAGTTATTGAGATATGGTAAAAATTCATCATGGACTATTATCTCCGGTCGTAGTGTACAACCATTCTCCATTCACCCCTGTCTTCTGTCCTCTCCCGTCCTTCCTCAACAGATATTCCCCTCTTCCCCAAAGCCCCCTTCACCCCATCCATCCACCTCATCCTAGGACGTCCCTTCATGTTCACTCCCACCACATCTGCCTTCCATACCTCTTTTACTAATCTTTCTTCACTCATTCTTTCCATGTATCCAAACCATCCTAATACTCTTTCATCAACCCTATCTCCCAACCCCCTTTCCACCCCTGTTCTCCTCCTCACCTCCTCCAAACTGAAACCTGTGAAAAGTCTAGGGTAAACTTACTCACCACGGTAAATATAACAAAAGAAAAAATTAAAAGGTGTATAAACTCAAAATTAATAAAACAATAGGGCCTGACGGTTGGCATCCAAGAATCTTAAAGGAAATGAAAAATGAGATTGTTGTTCCATTAGAAATTATTTTCAAGAAATCCATCATATCCGGAGATGTCTCAAGAGAATGGAAGCTAGCTAACATTACTCCCATATTCAAAAAAGGTGACAAAAAGAAACCAAATAACTATAGGCCTATAAGTTTGACTTCAATTGTAGGAAAAATAATGGAAACTATCATCAGAGATGCTATCGAACATCATTTAGAAAGTAGCCATTTGATAAATGATAGCCAGTATGGTTTCAGAAGGAAACGTTCTTGTGTGACTAAATTACTCTAATTCTACAACACAGTTATCTCGAATTATGACAAAAGAAACAATATAGATTTAATATAAATAGATTTTGCAAAAGCTTTTGATACCATCCCACACGAAAGACTACTTACTAAATTAGCTTCGCACGGAATAAATGGTAGCCTATTAAGCTGGACTAGTAATTGGCTGAATGATCGAAAACAGAGTTGTTTTAAATGAAAAAATGTCTAGATGGAAAAATGTTACAAGTGGAGTTCCTCTGGGCTCCATTCTTGGGCCACTTCTATTCATATTATATATAAATGATATAGACCAGGGGTGTGGAACCTTTTTTCCCAAAGGGCCACTAGTCACTACTCTGTTGGTATGGAGGGCCACATAACCTATTTCATGTTATTTACTACGATCAAAGACATATTATGTGAGATTGTACTGATAAAGATAGATAAGTAGTTTGTTACTGATTTTATTTAAATTGGGATCACAAAAATAAGAATTGTCTGAAATAAATGTATTTTTCTTACTATAAATGAGCAAATGAAAGGCTACCATACCTTATTATTATAATGTACAAACATACATAATTACTTAATATTGGTTAACTGGGATCATTATCATAAGAATGATCAAACAGACATTTTCCTGACCATTAATTAGCAAATGAAAGGCTACCCTCTCTCTGAGGGCCGCATAATAGCTTATTTATTTTTAGGTGAAAGGGCCACAATGAAAGCCTTTGAGGGCCATATGCGGCCCTTGGGCCGCAGGTTGCACAGGGCTGATATAGATCATGGACTAAAATCTACTGTTTCCAAATTTGCTGATGATATAAAACTGTGCGGAGTGGCAAATGATCACTTAAATCAATTAGATATTCAAGAAGATTTAGATAAATTACAGCAATGGTCTGAAAAGTGGCTAATGAAATTTAACACAAGTAAATGCAAGGTAATGCACATAGGTAAAAATAACAGTAAGTACGATTACAAGTTATTTGGAAATTCCTTAACAAAAGTGGATAGTGAAAAAGATCTCGGTGTAATTATCAGTAACGATCTCAAATCATCCAAGCAGTGTATTTCAGCCTCTGAGAAAGCAAATAAGATTCTGGGACTGATTGCGAGATCTTTTGATTTCAAAAGTCCATCACTCGTTAACAAGCTATATAAATCGTTAGTTCGTCCACATTTGGAATATACTGTTTCCGTATGGTCACCGAATCTCATTAAAGACATTGACAGACTGGAAAAAGTACAACGGTGAGCCACAAAACTGATTCCAAAT
Source organism: Oratosquilla oratoria (assembly GCF_046742065.1). NCBI lineage: Eukaryota > Metazoa > Arthropoda > Malacostraca > Stomatopoda > Squillidae > Oratosquilla > Oratosquilla oratoria. Next base: position 12,389,267 of record NC_134808.1, on the reverse strand, counting down.
ATCAAAAATAAATCATATGGAAATTGACTAAAACGTATGAATCTGTTTTCCCTAAAAAAGCGTAGAGTCAGAGGTGACTTGATACAGATCTTTAAAATTCTAAAGGGAATTGACATCAAAAGTGACAAAATTTTCACATTGAATGAGAATCAGACAAGAAACAATGGTCTCAAACTGTCCGGCAATAGATTCAATTTGGAAGTAGGTAGAAACAACTTCGCCAACCATGTAGTTAATGAATGGAATAAACTTCCTGCATAGGTAGTGAAATGTAGTTCAGTTCGAAGCTTTAAAAATCATTTAGATAAACACCTAAGCAAGATGCTGTAATGATTACAATTTATTTCATATTATTTGTTTTTGTTTTGTTATCATTTGTCTGTTTCTATTTTCATTTATTATTAGTTATATGTCAATTCATTATTATTTACTATTTACCTGTTTGTTTATTATCTAACTATACCTCTGCATTTATTTATGTATTTTATTTGTTATTTACATTATTATAGTTTTTATTTATTAATTTATCATGATTATTTTTTGCATCCGACCTAGATATGGACCAAAAGGTCTCCTGTCGGCATGCTCCGCCTTTGTAATCCTTTGTAATACAACTTAGACAATAATCTGCTTTCGTCATAGATCTTGGTGAGGGTCCAGGAATGGCTGTTGTTGTTGGGATGCAAGTTTCCACAGATTGGAACTTGAGGCAATAATTATGATTATTTACTGTATATGCTTATGTATAAGTCAACATTTGAAGCCTGAAATCATCTTTCCAAGGCCAAGGTTGACTTGTACGTTGAATACAAAATATGGACCTTTACCACAAGTGAAATTGCTTGCCTAATACTCATTGTACACCACTTGCTATAACTTTTGCAGCCCACTACAATAATTTTCTATTGAAACTCATATATGGTCAGTCTATTTAATGTAGAAATTATAACAATACCAATGGCTTAACTCAAAGGTAGGCTAGGTTCATTAAGGTAGGTTTGACTGGTTTACTCTGTGATTTAGAACTCACAGTAGTAGAAAATACAGCCCTGCAAACCTATTTACAAAAGCTGATCAACATACCAATGGCACCACCAATACCAAGCAGCCACATGTTGAATTATGGTTTCATTGCACAAGAGCTATCATACTACCATCACAGTGGGGAACTATTGTGAAGACTTTGAAATTCATACAAATTGTATCTTCCATCAGATGTTATTGAAGATGCAATAACTACCATAATACATACATAAACCAAAGGCTTTTTCCCCCTTACAAGGGAGGTATCCAAAAAGAAAAAGGCATAAAATCATTCCCACCTATTCCATCCCTAAATACACTCCACTCCCCTCCACCCTACCTCCCATCTTAGCACCTCCTGGATGACGGGTCATTCCTGCACCTTGTCCACTGCCCTGGGTCAGAGGCAGTGTCGCAAGGCACAGCACATCCACAGCAAGGCCACTTCATTAAATCGGCGACCCCCCTATGCATAAAAGGAGAAGACGGGGAGAAATCCCTTCGGGCTGCGTCAACTTTTGCTCACACATACTACCTCACCCCCCATTCCCCCACTCACTCCACCTCATGCATCACAACATCATCCATATACAACCAATCTCCATTCACCCGTCTTCTGTCCTCTCCCGTCCTTCCTCAACAGACATTCCCCTCTTCCCCAGAGCCCCCTTCACCCCATCCATCCATCTCATCCTAGGACGTCCCCTCATGTTTACTCCCTCCACATCTGCCTTCCATACCTTTTTTACTAGTCTTTCTTCACTCATTCTTTCTATGTGTCCAAACCATCCTAATACTCTTTCATCAACCCTATCTCCCAACTCCCTTTCCACCCCTGTTCTCCTCCTCATCTCCTCATTTCTCACTCTATCTAGCCTAGTAATCCCCATCATAATTCTCACACCTCATCTCAAAGAATCCAGAGAGCGGCGACCAAGATGGCACCTACACTATCAAATTTAACTTATGAACAAAGATTGGAGAAATTACAACTGATAACACTAGAACAGAGAAGGGAGAGAGGCCATTTGTTGACCATCTTTAGAATTATGAAAGGAATGGAAGTTCTGGATAGGGATGACCTGTTAAATGGGACAAAAGAGAAACGAGGACACGCAAAGAAACTAAAGAAAGACAGTTATAGAAGAGACCTGAAAAAGAACACCTTCCCACATAGAGTGATTAACATCTGGTACAAATTGAACAGTGAAACAGTTAATGCTAGAAATATACACGAATTCAAAAGCAAACTAGATGTAGAGAGATACAAAAACAGGTCATAACGAACATAGCTCCCGGCCCGTAAAATACATCTAGGTAAATACTAGGTAAATACATTCAAACTACTCCTCTCTTCCTCTTTTATGTTCCATGTTTCTGCCCCATACAGTGCTGTTGGCACAATCACTCCTTCATACAGTCTCCTCTTAGCATCCATTCCCAAATGTCTATTCCTCATTAAACTTTTTAATCCACCAAGGCATTTACTTCCTTCTCTCAATCAACATTCTACCTCCACCTTCACTCCACCTTTTCCTGCCACATTTGCACCCAAGTACCTAAAACTATCCACTTCCTCCAGTCGCTCTCCCTTAATGCTCACTTCCAGTCTGCTGCCACTTTCACCCCTTGTACAGTACATCTCATCACCTTACTTTTACCCACATTTATCTTTAGCTTTCTTCTTTCACACACTCTCCCAAACTCTGTCACCAACTTCCTCAATCCCTCCTCTGATCCTGCCACAAGCGTAGTGTCGCCCTAAAACAACAGCTGGCTCACCTCCCACTTTTCTCCACTTTCTTTCACCATTTCCAATCCCTGACCCACTACCCTTGCATTTACCTCTCGCACTACCCCATCCATGTACAAGTTGAACAGCCAGGGCGACATAACGCATCCTTGATGAAGTCCCACCTTTACCTCGAACCACTCACTCCCTCCATTTCTAATCCTGACACATGCTCTACTACTCTCGGAAAAACTCTTGACAGCTCCTAGAAGCTTTTCTCCTATCGCGTATATCCACAAAACCTCCCACAGTGCCTTTCTGTCTATCCTGTTATAAGCCTTTTCCAGATCCATTAAAGCCCAAAAAACATCCTTCCCCTTTCCTATAGCTTTCTCACATATCTGTCTTAATGCAAAAATCTGATCTACACAACCTCTACCCATCCTGAATCCACACTGTTCCTTACCAATTACTCCCTCTCTTCCTCTCCTAATCCTCTCAATCAAGATCCTCCCATAAGCCTTCCCAACTACACTTAACAAGCTAATCCCTCTGAAACTACTACACTCACACTTGTCCCCTTTTCCCTTGTAAAGTGGAACTATACAGGCACTCCTCCAGTCTTGCACTCTATCCTCTCTCCAGCAAACATTAAATAATCTCACCAGCCAGTCCATCATTGTACCTCCTTTTTTTAGACATTCTGCATGGCATCCATCCAGACCAGGTGCCTTACCTGCTTTCATCATCTTAACAGCTGCCTTCACTTCATCCTTCCTTATTTCTCTTCCATTTTCCTCACTCATCATGATCATTTTCTTAGCATTTCCCATTGCAACTATCTTTCCCTCCCTATCCTCCTTCACATTTAGCAACTCCCTAAAATATTCTACCCATCTTCCCCTTACTGCCTTCTCTTCCATCATCATCTCTCCATCTACACCTTTTACCTTTTCTTCTCTACTTGATTTGCCTCCTCTTCCTCTCTTTATTACTTTAAAAAATTTCTGTCATACTCTTACCCCATTTCACATCTGCTCTCCTTTACCTTGTGCTTTACTTCTCTTTTCTTTTCTTTGTACCTCTCATATGACTCCCTCATCCTATTTTGTAACCAATCTGTGAAAGGTCGCTTCTTTTCTTCTACAACCCTCTTTGTTTCCTCATCCCACCATTCACTACCCTTCCTTCTATTTCCTCCTGTCCTTCTTGTTCCACACATCATCTTTGCACACTTTGTGACTCCCTCCTTGAACCATCCCCATTCCTCCTCCACTCCTAGCTCTACTCTATCCTTCACTCCCTCCCACTCCTTTCTCAGCTTCTTTTTGTACTCCTTCTCCTTTTCCTTTTCATAATTGATATTCTTACCAGAGCCCTTACATGCCTAAGTGCCGACCCGGGGCAAAGTTCTCAGTGACGCCCCCATCACCACTTCCCATCTCCACCATCCCTTACAGTCTGTTTTAGCTATTGGCTTGTGAAATAATTAAACAGACTTAAATTTTTTTTATTTAATGTCCCTATTGCAGAAAGGATAAGGGAAAAATATTTCATATTCTGTTGATTCTAATGCAAAATTTGTATATTATGGTAAAATATTCAGGGCTTCTTTGACCTTTTTCATAATAATTATTTTGTCAGTCTTGTGGGCGGCATGTCCAGACTAGAATTGCCACCCCCCCTAAATGTGCTGCCCAAAGGCATGTGCCCCCCCCCCCCCATGTGAGGGCCCTGATTCTTAAATGTAATCCAGTAAATACGTGACAAATATCCATTAAGTTACCATGTATTTATGAGATAATGTAAGTTTTTTTTTTCCATACAATGGGAATGGGAAAGTGGTATTTATCTAGTTGTATTTACCTAGTTGTAATATACGGGAAGGGAGCTATGCTCGTGGTGACCCGTCTTTGTATCTCTCCGCATCAAGTTTTATCTTAAAATCTTGTTTAGTGTTTGCACATACTGTTTTGTTGTCTAATTTGTTCCATGTATTTATCGCTCTGTGTGGGAAACTGTTCCTTTTCAAGTTTTTTCTATAACTATCCTTTTTCAGTTTTTTCTGTGTCCTATCGTTTTACCGTTGTCCCACAATAATAAGTCGTTCCTGTCTAAAACTTCCATTCCTTTCATTATTCTGTAGTCAGCAAATCTCATCTTTCTCTTCTTTGTTCCAGAGTTGGTAGATTCAATTTGGACAGTCTTTGCTCATATGTTAGTTCGGCGAGAGTCGGTGCTAGTTTGGTTGTTGCTCTTTGTAATCTCTAGTTTCTTAATATTCTTTTTGGTACTGGGTGTCCAAAGTGATGCTGCGTACTCAAGTTTTGGTTTTATTAGTGTAGTATTTTCTTTATAATTTCTTCATCCATATAAGCAAATGCCACTTTGATTGACCTCAATAAGTTGTAGGTTTCTCCAAATATTTTATTTATATGCTTATCTGGTTTCATGTCCTTTCCAATCATCACTCCAAGATCTTTTTCCGAGTTTGCTATTTTTATTTTTTCTTCCCCAATTCTGTAATCTTTTGATATTCTGTTTTTACTCTTTCCAAATTCCATTATACTGCATTTCTTTATATTAAATTTTACTTCCCACTTTTGAGTCCAATTCCATATCGTGTCCAGATCTTGTTGCAATTAGTTGCAGTCCTCTTCCATTTTTACCTTTAGTAATTTTGCATCATCTGCAAAGAAATTCATATAGCACTCCACGGCTTCACCCATGTCATTAATGTATACGGCGAACATGATCGGGGCCAGTGCTGATCTTTGCGGGACACCGCTTTTTACTTCTTCCCAGTTGGAGAATTTTTCTCTAATTACAACTCTCATTTTCCTCCCAATCAGGAAGTCTTTCATCCATTCCAATAATTTTCCTCTGATGCCACCTTTTGACTCTATCTTATTTATTAGTTTCCTTATCGAATGCCTTTTGCAGGTCCAGAAAAGCACAGTCCGCCCATCCATCTCTTTCTTGTATTATGTCTATTAATCTTGAGTAAAAGCATATCAAATTTGTTGTACATGATCTCCCATGTCTGAATCCAAATTGATTTGGGTTCAGTATAGATTTTTCTTCCAGGTATTTAACCCATCTGTTTTTGACAACTCTTTCACAAATTTTTGCTATTGTGCTTGTTAGTGAGACTGGTCTGTAGTTAGATGGATCTTCCTTATCACCTCCCATATAAATTGGTACAATGTTTGCCTTCTTCCAGTCCAATGGCAGTTTTCCTTCTTTAATGGGCGGGGGGATGGGGGGTGAGGTAGTTTGTGTGAGCAAATTCTGACGCAGCCCGAAGGGATTTCTCCCCGTCTACTCCTTTTATGCATGGGGGGACGGAGAGGGGGGTTGCCAATTTAATGAAGCGGCCTTGCTGTGGATGTGCTGTGTCTTGCTAAGATAAGAGGGAGGGTGAAGGGGTGTGGAGTGTATTCAGGGATGGAATGAGTGGGAATGATTTTATGCCTTTTCCTTTTTGGCTACCTCCCTTGTAAGGGGGAAAAAGCCTTGGTATATGTATGTATATATTTTGTCAGTTAATTCTTCCATACATTTTTTCAGTATCCGGTTTGCAATTCCGTCTGGGCCATGTGATTTTCTGACATCAAGGGTTTTAATTTGGTCACTGATTTCTTTTTGTGTTACGTTTATTTCTTTCATTGCTGGGGATAATTCTCTCTCTTTCTACACTGTTAGGCGAGTTTTCTATTGTGAATACTGATATGAAGTGGTTGTTCATAATTTCAGCCATTTCCAGTTCTGTATATTCCTTTTCATCTTGGCACAGTTTTTCTATTTCTTGTTTGTTTTTCAGTTTTCCATTTACATACTTGTAAAATAGTTTGGGTTCTTCCTTACATTGGTCTATTATCTTTTTTTCATAATTTCTCTTTTCATCTCTGCGTATTTTTACATATTCGTTTCTTAGTTTGATGTACGTTTCCCATTTGCTTGGTTTCTTATCTCTTTTCCATTTTTTCCAAGCTTTGTCTCTTCTGTCCTTTGCTTCACTACATCTTTTGTTGTACCAGCTCTTTATGTATGTTTTTTCTATTTTTTGTTGTGGTACATATTTGTTCACTCCTTCATTATAAATTTCTTTTAGTATGTTCCATTTTTTTTTTATCCCTTTACCTTCATTTTGGAATTTTTCCCAGTTTGCATTGCAAAAGAATGTTTTAAGTTTCTCAAAGTTTGTTTTGTTATACATAGGTCTTGCTATTCTATGTTTATCATTTTTGCTTTGATCCATTTGTTCTTTCAATTCCATTTCTATTAGTATGTGGTCACTTTTTCCTATCGGAGTTTTGTAATCAATTTCTTTGATAATCTCAGGTTCTGTCGTAAGTATTAAGTCTAATTTTGAGGGTTCTTCATTTCCTCTGTATCTAGTATTTTCTCTAATCCAGTGGGTCATTGTGTATTCAATGGTCAAGTCAAGGAGTACAATGCCCCAGTGTTTCTCTCCCCCCTTCACTGTCATTTCTTCCCAACATATTTCTTTTGAATTAAAGTCACCCATAATTACTGTATTTCCTCCACCTTTCAATATTTCAATTAATTCATCTTTTGTATCTTCTAGTAACTTGGAATGATCCCTTTCTGTCCAGGCTTGTGTTTTAGGAGGTACATATACCACTGCAAATTTTCTTTTCTTAATTTGTTTACCTTCGACTTGTACCATAATTGATTCTACATTATTTTTTCCTTCAGTTATTTTTGTTACATTTAAATCTTTCTTGGTCAAAATTAAAACTCCTCCGCCCTGTTTGTTCTTTCTATTCTTTGTCCAACAGTTGTATACACCTTGTCCCACAGTGTAGGGTGTTAGGGTGTACTTTAATTTGGTTCCTACAATTCCCATTATGTCTGGTTCTTCTAAGATTAGATAATCGTTTAATTCGTTCATTCCTGAGATTATTCCATCTATATTAGTATAAGCCTTATTTTTTGGGGTCATCTAATGCCAGCATATACAGTAGCAATCTATTTTAGTTCTATCCTTACCTTCACATTTCTAGTGAGTTCCAACTCCCATATGAATATCCAAAGCTTCTTACATTACATTTACCAAACAGTTTCCTTTTACTACTGAAGAATGTGGGCATATTTTCTCGAGTTCATTGAGCCCTTCCACTTAAAACAATTTCAGGTTCAATGCATGAACTGATTTCTGGAGAGAGAGAGGAAAGAGAGCAAAAACAGAGGAGAGAGAAAGAGGAAAGAGAGAGAGAGCAAAAGAGGAGAGATAGAGGAAAGAGAGAGATAGAGAGGGAGAGAAAATATCCCATTCTTAGCACAGCACAATAATTTTCCTCTAAACTTCCAGTGACTTCTGAAATTCTGCACCAAATTCATGAGCTACTGTATCCTGCCTTCAAGAATCTGCCATCTGGGAGAGGATGGAGAACTGATGGAGAACTTGGGGTAACAGATAGATTGATCAATTCACCAAATTCAGAGTATGCTAATCCACAAAAAGAATCACATAACACTTTTCCTCAAATCTACTTGAAATTTGTATGCTAGATAAGAATCTTGTGGAGCATAGAGGTCAATGTCAACTATGGGTTTTTGTAATTAATTATAAAAAATGCAATTTTGTCATTAATTCTATACTATTCTGTTTTAATTGTAAAATATCTGAAAAATACTATATAATTATCCTACTATGGATAATAAAAGATGAAGAAGTACTCTCATGATGATCAGCTTTTGGATACTTTATTTAAAAAAAGAAAGATAAGTGCAGTATACATGTTCCATTCTATGACATATTATGAATAATCAAATCATAACATCAAAACATATCTGGCTACAACTTGAATTCTAAAACATTTCTATGAAAGAGACCATTTGAGAGTGTACACAAATGCCTGTAAGAATGGTACTGCTGAAAGTCACTCCATACAATCATTCAAATAAATGAGCATCTGTAAAACATACACCTGTAAAGATAAGCTTCTTACTCCTTATTCCCTTAAGGCTTGTATCCCTACTATGATGTTTACTATTTCTGTACAATGAAAGAAATTTGGCTCAACTTAAAGATGGTACCTGCAGGAATCACAGAGCCAGAAGAAAAATGTAATACTTAATACATAAAATAACCTTACAGTACATTACAATGTGATGCAAAAAAATCTTGCCATTGTTGCAATGCTGCTAGGAAAGGATACTCTTGACATTTGGTTCACCTTTCTCTCCTAAATACTGCACAGCAGACATAACACATACGCTTGCACTGCAGCCCATACAGCATGGCTGACTACCACACATTGTAGTACCATCTACTGAAGTTGAGGGCACTTCTGTCCTACTTTTCCATGAAACTGCACATCAGTTAAAGAGTACTGATTCTGGGTCCTCACTCTCTAACTGCTTGATATGTCTCAATACATCTTTTTTGGTAATCAAACCCAGCAAGCGCCTGAAAAAAAGGAAAAAGATAATTACAAGAGAGTAGATTTTTATTCTCTTTCTGTGGGATGAAGAAATAGACTCACTTTAAGACAACAGATGAGAATAATTGTCAATCAATCAACCAACTGCCCAGGTATCTTTTGCAGGCAACTCACAACTCCTAGGTAACTGGCAACAGCCACCAGATTGGCCCAGAAGGAAGAAATATTATGTTATTGTCTGGGGTTGGTAAGTATGATATGAGTATGGAAGTGTAACAAGTGCATGCCTTGGCTGGCTACCTCTCTTATGAGGGCTAAGAAGCCTTTCACTGTCTAGAGAGATAGGGCATTGCTAGGGGGGACTGTAAGATGAAGTCTATACTTTGTATTTACCTAGTTGTATCTTACAGGAAGGGGAGCTACAACACTTGTGGTGTCCCATCTCCGTGTCTTACAGTGTCTAAATTGTTCTTAAATTCATGTATGGTTTTTGCAAACACTATCATTTTGCCCAGTTTGTTACATACGTTCACCACTCTATGGGAAAAGTATTCTTTTTCATGTTTCTTCTATAACCGTCCTTTTTGAGCTTCTTTTCATGTTCTCTTGCATTTCTCATATCCCAATTTAAGTCTTCTCTATCAAGGAATTCCATACCTCTTATGATTCTATAGATGGTCAACAAATCTCCTTTTTCTCTTCTTTGCTCCAGGGTCGGTAACTCTAGTTTTGACAATCTCTCTTTGTATGGCAGTTCTGAAAGTATGTGGGCCATCTTCGTAGTTGCTCTTGGAATTCTTTCAATATTACTTATATTGTTTTTGGTACTGGGTGACCACAGTGTTGCTTCATACTCAAGCCTTGGCCTTATCAGTGTGACTAGTATTTTCTTTACCATTTCTTCATCCAAATAAGTAAATGCCACCTTTATTCATCTGAGCAAGTTGTAGGTTTCTCTGACAATTTTGTTTCTCTGTTTATCAGGGGACACTTCTGTGATGATTACTCCCAGGTCTTTTTCAAATCCCACTTCCTTTACTTCCTTTGTACCAATTTCATATTGTCCTGATATCCCTTTTTTTTTTTTTTTTTTTTCCAAATTCCACTATTCAACATTTCTAAACGTTGAAGTCCACTTACCACTTCTGACTCCATTTCCAAACCCTGCTCAGATCTCTCTGCATTGACTCACAGACTATTTCAATACTCACTTTTCTCAACAACTCTGCATCATCAGCAAAGACGCTCATGTAATATTCCACACCCTCATCCATGTCATTCACAGAAATAGCAAACATTATTGGAACCAGTACTGATCCCTGTGGAACTCCACTAATCACCTCTTCCCAAGCAGAACTCTTATCTCTGAGCACCACTCTTTTTTTCTTCCATGCAAGAAATCCTCTATCCATTACAATAGTTTACCTTGTACCCCTCCTATAGTTTTCAATTTTCCTAATAGTTTTCTATGTGGCACTTTATCAAAAGCTTTTTATAGGTCTAGGAAAGCACAATCAGCAAATCCATCCCTTTTCAGTATTACATCTAATAGTCTTGATCAGATTTGTGACACATGATCTTCCCTGTCTGAATCCAAAATGTCTCGGGTTTAGTATGTTGTTCTCCAGATGTTTTATCCATCATTTTTTTTTTTTATAACTTTTTCACATATTTTGGCTAAAGTACTTGTAAGGGAAACAAGTCTATAATTTGTTGGGTCTTCCTTGTTTCCTCCTTTATATATTGGTATGATGTTGGCCCTTTTCCAGTCTTCTAGTATTTTTCCTTCTTTAAGTGAGCACCTTATATATTTTGCCTACACTTTTACCTGTTTTTGTCTTTGTAAATATTTATCCACCACTTCATTGTAGATTTCAATCAGAATCTTCCATTTTTCTTCCACTCATGTCTCTTCATTGTAGAATTTTCCCAACTCTCTTCTTGAAATTTTTCCCTAAGTTTCACAAAGTCCTTTTACTATATACCAGTTTCTCTTCTCTGTATTTCTCATTTCTTTCCATATATGTTTCCTCCTTTAGTTCTAGCTCAAGTAATATGTGGTCATCCTTCCCAATTGGTGTCTTGTATTCAATTTCATCCACATTTTCAGGTCCTGACATAAAGAATAAATCTAGTCTCGACAGTTCTTCATTATTTCTATATCTGGTGTTTTTCCTTTACCCTTTGTGTCAAGTAATACATTTCCCCATAATTCCTCTCCACCTTTCACTATCATCTCCTCCTAACAGATTTCTTTGAAGTTTAAATCTCCCATAAATACCCTGTTTCCTCCACCTTTCAGTACCCCATTTAATGAAAGCCTTGTATCTTCTAACATTTTAGAGTAATCTCTCTCCAAGAATCTGGTTTTGGGGGCACATAGGCCAGTTTGTTTTTATGGCTAGGCCTTTTCTGTTTTGGCATTGTCTTTGTGCTGGATGGTGATCTGAATGCAGGCATGCTAAAGTGTTCTTGCTTCTCTTGGGAGTGATTTTTTTGTATGCTCATCCTATGAGAAGTCGAGGCATAAGAGGGCCTGGGAGAACTTTAACAAACTTGGGTCATCAAATGTGTGTGGTTGTGGTACAGATGAGAATGAAAGGAAAGAGACTGGCAGTTTGTGAGAAGGAAGATGGATATGTTATCATTAATTTAAACCAAGTTGAAAGGAAGGAGTGATTTTGAGTTTGGGAGTGTGGTGGGGAGTGTCAGGAGGAAGATGGGGATGAGGGAGGGAGAGACTGGAGGGAAGTGTCTTCCCAGTTAGTGTGGGTGAAGGTGAAACTGAGATGGGGGATGAGTGTACATGGACCTAGTAGTGAGAAAAGTGAAGAGTTAAAGGCTTTTTTTTGGACATTTTTAAAAGAGTGTTTAGAGAGTTTTGGGAAGAATATCTATGCAGTGATGTTGGTGGGGATCTCAATGCTAGAGTAGGGGATGGGCCAAGAGAAGAGTAGTGGGGAAGTTTGGGGTGTCACATAAAAATCTCAGTGCAAAGATGAAGTTCGAGATCTGTTTAGAAAGGAAGTTGATGATAGCAAATGAAGTATTTAAGAAGGGAGCCAAGCATATGTATACATGGGGAAGGATGATGGACAGAAGGGTGAAAGGGCATGGACTATGTAGTGGTATCTGGATATTCATGTTTTCAGGGGAAAGAGCTAGGGAGTGACAGGTAATTTTTTGGTAGAAGGAAAATTGAGTGGAGGAAAACTGGGGGAATGAGGAAATAAGAAGGTAAAGAGGTGTCCCATTATCTTGCATTGTCTAGTCTGCTCTTAAATTTGTGCATGGTTTTTGCACACACTATTGTTTTGTCCAGTATGTTCCAGATGTCTACCACTCTGTGTGGAAAACATTTTTTTCAGGTCTCTTTTATAACTATCCTTTTTGAGTTTATTTTTTAAGTCCTCTTGTGTTTCTCTTGTCCCAATTTATGTCTTCTCCATCAAGGACTTCTGTGCCTTTCATGATTCTGTAGATGGTCAGTAGGTCATCTTTCTCTCCTTTGTTCCAAAGTTGGTAATTTCAATTTAGCCAGTCTCTCCTCATATGACAGGTTTGCAGGTGCTGGGGCCATTTTCATGGTTGCTCTCTGGATACTTTCAATTTTCTTTACATTCTTTTTGGTACTGGGTGACCATAGTGTCACAGCATACTCCTGTCTAGACCTTATTATTGTGACTAATATTTTTCTAACCATTTCTTTGTCTAAATAGGTAAAAGCCACCTTTATTGATCTTAGCAAGCTGTAGGATTCCTCTGACAATTTTGTTTATTTGTTTATCAGGGGACAAGTCATTTGTGTGTGTGTATTTACCTAATTCTATCTTATGGGAGGGGTTATGCTCGTGGTGCCCCATCTTTGTATCTCGCAGTGTTTAGTTTGCTCTTAAATTTGTGTACAGTTTTTGCGCACACTATTGTTTTGTCTAGTTTATTCCAGATATCCACCACTCTGTGTGGAAAACTGTTTTTTTTCTTTCTATAACTATCCTTTTTGAGTTTCTTATCATGTCCCTTTGTATTTCTCTTATCCCAATCAAGTAAGTCCTCTCTATCAAGGGCTTCCATGCCTTCCATGATTCTGTAGATGGTTAGTAGGTCACATATTTCTCTTCTTTGTTCCAAAGTCTGTAATTATTATTTAGACAGTTTCTCCTTGTATGACAGGTTTGAAATTGCTGGAGCCATTTCCATGGTTGCTCTGGATTCTTTCTATTTTCCTTATATTCTTTTTGGTACTAGGTGACCATAGTGTTCCAGCATACTCCAGTCTAGACCTTATTAGTGTGACTAGAATTTTTTTTAACCATTTCTTCATCTTAATTGGTAAAAGCCACCATTATTGATCTTAGCACGTTGTAAGATTCTCTGACAATTTTGTTTATCTGTTTATCAGGGGACATATCATTTGTGATAATTACTCCCAGGTCCTTTTCAGATCCCACTTTCTTTACTTTCTTTGTTCCTATTTTATATTGTTCTGATATATATATATATATATATATATATATATATATATATACAGTAAAAGCCCTGGTATCCAGCCTTCTTGTATCCGACACTTCAAATAACCGGCATATTTTTCACAAAAATCGAAAAATTGTGATATAGACGTATTTAAAAAAAAAAAAAAAAAAAAAAAAAAAATCCCGCGTGTGTTTAAAATCCCTGCGTGTGGTTGTAGTTGCTCTCGCCGCCACCAGGGCTTCTCAGTCCCATTCACTTCTCCCGCCACATGTTAGCCACCTCCGTGCACATGTTAGCCAACTCTAATTTATCATACCCAAAGTTGAGAAGAGGAAAGTGTGGTGCTTTCACTTAAGCAGAAGGTGGATATATGTAGAAGATTGAAGAAAGGCGAAAATAGAAAAATACTAAAGGAAGAATACTGCATTGGGTCATCTACCATTTACGATATCAAGGCCCAATCCAAAAAACTAAGAGAGTTTGTGAAGTTGAGTGACATGCCTGAAGCTGGAGAAAATCGCCACACGCTACAACATAAACGTGTGGAAATGCTGGACAAAGTGTTATACGAGTGGTTTTGTCTTAAAAAGTCTGAAGGTGTAGCTATATTAGGCCCAACGCTGCAAGAAAAAGCCAAAGATTTTGCTGAAAAGATGTCAATTGGAGAATCGTGCCAGTTCTCAGATGGATGACTTAAAAGAATCGCCATAGAATACGTCATCTTGATGTGTTTGGGGAAGCAAAATCTGCTGATTCACCTTTTGCAGAGGAGTTTATAGACAGGTACGTTAATTAACCTGTGCCTACATGGTAAAGATTCGCATCTCATATCTCAATTTATTTCTCGCATACACGGATGCATAGTGCATTTATATATATATATATATATATATATATATATATATTTAACTTTTCTTTCCTCCTTTCTGTCATAGGTTTGCAAAATTGGTTGCTGAGGACGATCTGAAACGTTGACGAGACCGGCCTGTTCTACCACTGTTTACCGACATCTACACTAGCCAGTGAAGCAGAGGAAACCACCAAAAGATTCAAACAAAGCAAGGATAGACTGACGGTGCTACTGTGTACGAACATGGCAGGGACCCATAAAGTCAAATTGTGTGTCGTTAGAAAATATCGGAAGCCACGTTGTTTTAAAAATCTAATATACTTGCCAGTGGATTATCGCCCACAAAATAACCCATGGATGGATTCAGAAACATTCATGAACTGGCTCAAGCATGTGTTTGTCCCATCAGTGAAAGAAAAAAAAAAAAAAAAAAAAAAAAGACTTATAGAGGACAGCAAATTTATTCTCCTACTCGACAACAATAAAGCTGAGGAACTGAGCAATGGAAACATTTTTATTGTGTATTTACCGCCGAACGTAACAAGTGTGATCCAGCCCATGGATCAAGGAGTGATTCAAAACTTAAAAAAGAATCATCGGAAAAGTTCTATGCGCAAACTAGTTTATTTTGAGGACGGTAGCATTTCCGAATTCCAACGTGGGCTTAATGTTAAAGATGCTATTTTTATGGAATCGCTAGCTTGGGAGGATGAAAAACAACAAACTCTAATGCGATGTTAGAGAAAATCATATCCGCAAATAATGTTTGAAGATCAGGAAGGGATTAAGAAATTTGAGGGTTTTCCATCGGCAAGAAAGAATCGGTGTGAAAGAATTGAAAGATGAAGAGGAAAAATTCTAAGCAGAGACATCATACATTTTATGAAAGTTGGTACAAAAAGTTTAGTGAAAGAAAACTCGAGTGTAGAGGCGAATGCACCCTCTCAGACACCAACACTGAACGCGGCCACTCACAACTCCGTCGTAAAATTATCAGATGATGAATTAGATAACTGGTAATGCTGTGATGATTAGAACTGATGTATATTGTTTGGATTTACTCTATACTGATAGAATTTACAATATATAGATATGTGGATGTGTTTATTATTAAAGCGAATTAAGATCTATTAATAAGTAAAAGAACAATGTAAATAAATGTATTTTTTTTTAATATCCCTTCCCGTATCCGGCATTTTCTCGTATCCGGTACGTCTTCGGCCCCATTGGTGCCGGATACAAGGGCTTTTACTGTATATATATACATATATATATATATATATATATATATATATATATATATATATATATATATTTTACTTTTTCCAAACTCCATTATGCTACATTTCTTAATGTTGAAGTCTACTTCCCACTTCTGACTCTATTTCCAAAGCTTGTTCAGGCCTCTCTGTAGTGATTCACAATCTGTTTCAGTATTCACTTTCCTCAGCAATTTAGAAGAATATCAGGACAATATCAAACTGGAACAAAGGAAGTAAAGAATGTGGGATCTGAAAAAGACCTGGGAGTAATTATCACAAATGACGTGTCCCCTAATAAACAGATAAACAAAATTGTTGGAGAATTTTATGACTTGCTAAGATCAATAAAGGTGGCTTTTACCTATTTAGACAAAGAAATGGTTAAAAAAAATACTAGTCATACTAATAAGACCTAGACTAGAGTATGCTGTGACACTATGGTCACCTAGTACCAAAAAGAATATGAAGAAAATTGAAAGAATCCAGAGAACAGCCACGAAATTGGCCCCAACACTTTCAAACCTGTCATATGAGGAGAGACTGGCTGAACTGAAATTAAAGACTTTGGAACAAAGAAAAGAAAGAGGTGACCTGCTGACCATTTACAGAATCATGAAAGGCACAGAAGCACTTGATAGAGAGGACTTACTAAATTGGGATAAGAGACATACAACGGGAACATAAGAAACTAAAAAAGGATATTTATAGAAGAGACATGAAAAAAGTTTTCCAAACAGAATGGCGGATACCTGGATCAAACTGGATAAAACAAAAGTGAAGCAAAAATTATACACAAATTTAAGAGCAAACGAGAAACTGCGAGATACAAAGACAGGAAACCACAAGCATAACTCCCCTTCCCATAAGATATAACTAGGTAAATACAATTTCCTCTTAGCATCCATTCCCATATGTCTATTTCTCATTGCATTTTTTAATCTACCAAGGCATTTACTTGTTTCTCGCAACCTTTTCTTCTTCCACCTTCACTCTTCTCTTTCCCACCACATGCACACCCACATATCTAAAGCTATCAATTTCATCCTTTCGCAGACTTCCCCAAACAATGTCACTGGCTTCTTTAACCCCTTCAATATGATGATGCCTATGTAGGTGTCATGAGGAGCGAGTGGATATATCTTGATTATATTTATTTTGTAGTTGTAGCTGAGTGACCGCCATATTCTGTAAACTGGCCTGATCATATTTTCTATGGTTATTAACATTCAGAGTGAAAAAGAACAAGTAATACAGCTGTAACTTTATATTTTGTATGCAAGTATTATGATACATCATCGTACATCAGGCAGCTAATGCTGGCTGCACAAATTTGACTTGTATTGAAGAGGTTAGTCCTCCTCTAATTCTACTACAAAAGCAGCACTGTCAGCAAACAATTACTGGGTTATCTCCCACTTTTTTCCATTTCCTTTAACATCTCCAATCCCCGACCCATTACCCTTGCATTTATCTCTTGCACCACCCCCTCCATGCACACATTTAACAGCCACTTTTATCTCAAACCACTCACTCTCTCCATTTCTAATTTCTGAAAAAGTGTCAATTCTATCCCAAAAACCCTGTACATCCACAACTCTTCCTACTCTTCTCCTGGGTACTACTATATAGTCTATTAAAACCCTATCTACCACCCTTCCATCCACTGCCCTCTCCCTCTGTACTTATGCTTGACTTTCTTCCTAAACATTGTGTCAGCTATCAACTTTCTAAACATATCACCATCAACTCTCCAATACAATTTTTTCCTGGCACTCCACACTTCCCAACCACACTGTCAATTGATTCATCTCCTACTCTAACCACTGAGATCTCCAAATACTACTATAATGATATTTCTTCCTAAACCCTCAATGCACTTACCGTATTTTCCGGCGTATAGTGCCATGGTGACATGAAAGAATACGCCAGCATGGGCTACCGTATATAAATATTTGGTATAGGTAGGTATCTATCGAATCTTATTTTTCATGTTTAAATAGGCCTAAACACCATGAAACATGATCAATATTCATGATATTTGCCCATGTTCACAGCATCCTAGTTTGAATTTTTATGTTGGCTTTGTTGCTTTACTTTAGGTATGGTACAAATTCCGTTGTGGCCATTCATAAACTCGAGTCAAACACCTGACTACAACACCCTCTTTCGGGAGTTATATTAATTAAATGTCACCTCGATGAGAGACTGTCCTATTTCAGCACTGTCATTGGAGGTTCAAAGCTAAAATGAAACAGTCTGAAGTTTGTTTCAGTATTAAATAAAAAATGGTAAAGACGAATGATTTCCTCAAGATATAAAATGAACATTTTCTGTAAAAATCCCGAAATTTTTCTGTATATTTTACTTTCAATAAACTTTTTTAAGATCATATTTCCTACAAACTATTTATACATACATACATACATATACCAAGGCTTTTTCCCCCTTACAAGGGAGGTAGCCAAAAAAGGAAAGGCATAAAAACACTCCCACCCATTTCATCCCTAAATACACTCCACACCCCTCCCACCCTTCCTCTCATCTGAGCACCTCCTGGATGACGGGTGGTGAGGAGGAGAACAGGGGTGAAAAAGGATTTGGGAGATAGGGTTGATGAAAGAATATTAGGATGGTTTGGACACATGGAAAGAATGAGTGAAGAAAGACTAGTAAAAGAGGTATGGAAGGCAGATGTGGAGGGAGTGAACATGAGGGGACGTCCTAGGATGAGGTGGATGGATGGGGTGAAGGGGGCTTTGGGGAAGAGGGGAATGTCTGTTGAGGAAGGAAGGGAGAGGACGGAAGACAGAGGTGAGTGGAGAATGGTTGTATATGGATGATGTTGTGACTGCATGAGGAGGAATGGTCGGGGGGGTGGGGGGTGGGGTAGTATGTGTGAGTAAATTTTGACGCAGCCCGAAGGGATTTCTCCCCGTCCTCTCCTTATATGCAAAGGGGGACGGAGAGGGGGGGTCGCCGATTAAATGAAGCGGCCTTGCTGTGGATGTACTGTGTCTTGCGACACTGCTTCTGCTTCTGACAAACTATTTATACTACAAAGTAATAAGGGACCAATGCACAACATGAGTCATATACCGGTACATGTAGTTCCAACTCGATTCTCTCGCTAGATGGCGATCGGGCATGTGCGTTATATGTCGGTGCGCACTATCTGTGTACTGAGATAACGAAGTGCATGGGTGCGCATTATAACCCGATGCACATTTTAAGCCGGAAAATACGGTATCTATGTCTATCTAAAATACTTCCCTTTCCTCTACACTCTTCTCATTACCAGGCCCATATGCACTTACAAAAACCCATATCTCCCTTCCTAGTTTCACCTTTGTCTACATTGACCTTGAAGAAACCTCCTTCCACTCCACCACACCCTTACCTATCTCTTCACTTACTAGTATAGCCACCCCTTCTCCCTCATCCTCTCTTCACTTCTGACATCCTCACCACTACACTCACCTCTCCCTTTCAACTTAATTTCACTCAATGCCAATACATCCATCTTTCTTCTTACAAGCAAACTGCCTATCTTTCTCCTTTTACTCTCACTTGTACCACACCCATGCACATTAAAAGACCCAAACCTTAGGGTTCTGGTTGGAAAACTCCTCCCAGACCCTATCATGCATTTGCTTTTTTAGGAATGTCCCCTTTAGAACTACCAAGAGCAGGATGCCTAGTCCTATCCTTTGTCCTCTTTTAGTCACCTTTTACGACTCAATTAGGAACACTCTGTGGCAGTATTCCTTCTCCCCTACCACAGGGCCCAAACAAGGTAATCATTATTAAGAAAGCAAGATATAATTAAAAGAAATGGGTTTAATTTATCCAAATTTAGGTTTAAAAAGGAAATAAACAAGAACTGGTTTACCAATAGAGTGGTTAATGAATGGAATAGAGTAACTTTGTAGTGAGTGCTAAAACTATCAGTTGTTTTAAGAGGTTATATAACTGCCTAGTGTAGGTCTTATGATCTCTTGCAGTCTCCTCCATTCTTATGTTATTGCTACACTGCTTCTGATCCAAGCAGTGGGCAGGAAACAGGGATAACCCTTCATCCACAAGGAGCTTAGATAAGAGGTAAACAAGGGTGGTGGATGGGAGTGGAATGGGTGGTAGTGGGTGCTTGTCTTTGATTTGGCTGCCTCCCTTGTAAGGGGAAAAAAGACCTTGGTACACCTACGTCTTAATCCAACACTCACCAACCACCACATGTGCAGATGTTTTGACCCAAGACATAAACCCATTTCGGGAATTGGCCCAGGATACAAAATACCATGAATTCCCAAAGTGGATTTATGTCCTGGGCCCAAAAGTCTGCAGAAGTGGTGGTGTTGTACTAAGAGACCTAGGTGTATGTAGATAGGTAGACAAAAAGTATTGAGAGTGAAGGATGAAAAAAAAAGAAAAAAAAAAGGGGGTGGTGGTGGCAGGTTCACAGTTCTATGTAAGAGCCCTTAACCCCAGTGGTGAGGGGGCTGAACCCCCTCAAGTTTTTCTTTCGTTACCTCATTGCAGAGGATGAGACACCTGCCTTACGTGCTCCAGTATGTGGCAGAAAGCTATAATACAGTGGCAGAATTTTTTTTTTCCTACCATTTGATAAAACACTTCAGTAAGAATATTTTGAAGGGTATTCAACACATTACTGAAGGTAAATCTTTAAAAAAGTAAGATTAGGTATTACTTTTGCCAAATATTTGAAACTAAATCAAGAACATATACATTAATCTATATACAAAATCAATGTATTTGTGCTACAGAGTACATCTGTTTATAAACATCATCTGTATTTACAAAATTCAGGTTGGCTCCCCCCAAAATTTTGATCCTGGATCCGCCACTGCTCAACCCTACTCACCCATCACATTATACTCTACAAACACCAGCAGTTGAATGGAGAGAAAAAAAATATAAATAAAACAGCAGTATACTATTTAAATAGTACAATAATCTACCACCTGTAACACACAATATATCCATACAAAAACACATTCACACCAAAATAAAGAAACAAGCTCTTCAAGACTGCCCACCAAGCTTGATCCATCCAAACCCCCAGGCATCAACTTCAGACAAATCACACCCAAAAGAGGTAAGAACAATGCTGGTACATCCATGTGCAGGTCACAATCCAGAACTAATACAGTACCAGGTCTGACTATAGAAACAAGAAACAAACTGCTGTAGATCCAACCATCATATAGAGAATACCAAACACCTTATCTAGATATGTCGTAATAACAACACAACATTTCTTCCTGGAGTAAGATGGGCCAGTCCATTGGCTGTTGCCAGTTACCAGGGAGCTCTGGGTTTCTTGCAAAAGACCTGGGGCAACAAATTGATATGTTGGAGGGCCTAAGGACCATTGCCAATTACTGTGGACATGCAAGTTTTTTGTATTTACCTAGTTGTATTTTACGGGACTGGAGCTATGCTTGTATTTACCTGTTTTTGTATCACTCTATATCTAGCAATAATTATCATTACCAGTACTTTCCCTCTGTCTCTCTATTTATGCATATACAGTAGTCACCCCATGATGTGCAACTCCAAAGCTTTCTTCTTACCCATTGTGTGTGACCAATGTCTGACGGAGGCCCAACTTCCGGAACATGTCCACCACTGTTTCCATGGGGGTTTGATCTGTAATTGTGATTGGGGCAAGATCCAAAATCTTGCGCAACCGAAGTGGTGGTGGCCCATTCCATGGTGATGGGACTGAGGCTGTAAACAAGACCACTGAGTCTGCCACAATACTTTCTGTTGTCTTCTTAGCTTGACCTGTGGGGAAAAAATGTAAGACAACAATGAGGGCTTGTTCAATATAAACTAAAGAAGAAATTGTATGTAGCAAAGGATAGAAATTTAAGTATTTCATAAACATTATTATGGTTACATTCCCTTAGCTAGACAAAGTTGTCTATGGTACAAATTATATCCTCTTTTCACATCACATCAAAGAGGTTATTCATAACAGTATGGTTACACTCCCTCAATTTAATAAATTTAATACAATCCACATCATGTGTGCTTCTTTACAGTGATACAATGCTACTTCAAGTACATTATAAAAGATGTGGTGTGGTACCAATTCACACACAGCCTGATAAGGATAATACTGCATTAACAAACATGTCAAATGTGGTCCTGGTGTGGTGGCATCTACGTTATGAAACTAACCCCCTGAACCACCACAAGAATCCCTTGCCACCTGCTCTTATGCAAGTAGCACCTATCCCTGAAAGCAGCTTCAGTTACCACAATTTTTTTTTTTAACAATCCACCTTCACATTTTTTTTTTGCAATAAGGGTTCTCTAGCGATTATGCATCTTCTCCTACTATCAGCCACATATGTAGAGAGCAATTCTGGGTTCAGTGCAATTCATGCAAAAACTGGGCCCATCTAACTTGCACAACACTTGCTGACATAAAACAATACACAAACACCTGGACCTAAACTATTCTACAGGTATGTGAATGGTAAACCACTGAGAATTAATGTAAAATCGAAGGCAAAGTGCGGAGCTCCAAAAACATAATCCTCCCCCTATCAAATCTCAAACAGCACCGAGCCTGAAAACACTGCATGCCCTGGTGGCAGCCAACCTTGGTCTCACTGCCATACATAAGAAAAAATATCTGGCTTGCTCAGGATAATGAGGGCGAGGGACTTCCAATTTGTGGCATAAGTATTGACGTAAGCACTATTGTGTCCAAACTTATGGCGGCTATGGTAGATGGATTAATCTCAGGATTGAGTAAACTAAATGATTACCTGTCAGAAGAAAAACCAGACATAATGGGAATTGTGGAGATGAAATTAAGGGGTCCACTGCCACCAAATAGTGTTGGACATAGGTTATATAATTATTGGATTAAAAACAGAAATGAGAAAAAGGGAGGAGGAATCATGTTTTTTGGCTGGAAAAACTTGAATGTGATGGTCACAGAGGGTAAAAACAGTGTGGAAGTGATCATGATAAAAGTTGAAGACAGCAACATGAAAAGTAGAAAGACTGTGGTGATTTATGTGCACCCAAAAATGGGCTCTTGGAAAGAGGGTGAGCATTCAAAAATGTTAGAAGATACCAGGTATTCATTAAATGAAATGCTGAAGAATGGAGGTAACTTGGTACTTATGGGAGATTTTAACTGCAAGGAAATCTGCTGGGAAGAGATGACAGTGAAAGGTGGAGAGGATCTATGGGGAAGTGTATATGACATGACTAAAGAGACTGGATTTAATACAACAGAACCTGAAATTGTCAATAAATTTGAATACAAGACACCATTTGGGAGGAGTGACCACATACTAATAGAGGTTGAACTGAAGGATGAAATATATATGGAGAGAAATGAGAAATACAGAAAAGGAAGACTGATGTAGAAATCAGACTTTGGGAAACTTAAGAAATTCTTTCAAATCCAAATTGGGAAAAATTCTACAATGAAGAGACACAAGTGGAAGAGAAATGGATGATTTTGATGGAAATCTATAATGAAGGAGTGGATAAATATGTACCAAGACAGAAACAGGAAAAGATGTATATAAAGTGCTGGTTTAACAGAAGATGCATTGAGGCAAAAGATAGAGATAAAGCTTGGAAAAGATGGAAAAAGGATAATAAAAACTGGAAGGTGGTGTATATCAACCATAGAAATGTAGAGAGAAAAAAAGAAACTATGAAAAAGACATCATAGAAAAACTATTCTACAGATATGTGAATGGAAAACTTAAAAATAAACAGGAAATGGTGAAACTATGCCACAGAAATATAGAATATACAGAAGATTTAGAAATGGCTGAAATCATGAACAATCACTTCAAGTTGGTTTTCACTAGAGGAAAAGTACAGCATTGGGATGAAGAAAATGAAGTGCGATCCCCCTCACCCCCCCAATGAGGGAAATAACAATAACACAAAAAGAAATTAAGGATCGATTAACAAAAACTGATATCAGGAAATCACATGGCCCAGATGGAATTACAATCTGAATACTAAAAGAATGTAAAGAAGAATTAATGGACAAATTATATAACATAATATTTTGTTCACTCAAAGAAGGAAAAATACCAAAGGAGAGGGAATATACCAATATTGTACCAATATATAAAGCAGGAAACAAAGAAGAACCGACAAGTTACAGACCGTTCTCTCTTACAAGCACTGCAGCCAGAATTTGTGAAAAAATGATCAAGAATAGATGGATAAAACATCTGGAAGAAAATAATATAATAAACCCGAGATAATCTGGATTCAGAGAAGGAAGATCATGTGCCACAAACTGTTTCTACTCAAGACTAATAGATATAATACAAGAAAGGGATGGGTGGATTGATTGTGCTTTCCTAGATTTACAAAAAGCCTTCGACAAAGTACCACATGAAAAATTATTTAAAAAAATGGAAAAAAAAAAATGGGATACAAGGTAAACTATTAAACTGGATGGAGGATTTCTTGCATGGCAGAAAAATGAGAGTAGTGCTCAGAGAAAAGAGTTCAACTTGGGAGGAGGTGATTATTGGAGTTCCACAGGGATCAATAATGGCTCTAATAATGTTTGCTATTTATGTGAATAACATGGATGAAGATGTGGAATGTTACATTAGCTTCTTTGCAGATGAATACTGAAACAGATTGTGAATCACTACAGAGACCTGAACAAAGTTTGGAAATGGAGTCAGAAGTGGGAAGTAGACTTCAACATTAAGAAATGTAGCATAATGGAGTTTGAAAAAAAAAAAAAAAAGAGGCTTTGGGAGATTTTGGAATTAAAATTATGGCAGAAATACCCAATAAAGTCTATGGAAACTGGGGAATTAACAGAACTAATGTACCAGTCAGCTTTCATAGCTTTCCCCAAAATACATGGGACTTTAGAATGTAGCAAACATAGAACAATTAGTATCATGAACCACTTAACCCATTAAACTCCGATGACAAGATGTCTTGTCATTTGGTCAAATAAAACAAAAAATCATAAAACACCAAAATGTTTGACCAAACACCAGCAAAATATGACGTCAGTAGTCCTTGCTTCGCTCGCGAGCGAAGCGAGGACTGACTTCATATTTTTCTGGTGTTTGGTCAAACATTTTGGTGTTTTATGATTTTTTGTTTTATTTGACCAAATGACAAGAATATTGTCATCGGAGTTTAATGGGTTAACAAAAATAATCTTGAGAGTAAGGAACAAAATAAGGCCAGAAATAGCTGATGAACAATATGGGTTTGTACCAGATAAGGGAACAGGGAATGCAATTTTTGTCATAAGAATACTAGCTGAAAATATGTTAGAGCTGCAAAAAGATCTATATGCTTGTTTTGTGGACTACAAAAAGGCATTTGACAAAGTAAGACACAATGAATTAATAGAGATGTTGAAGAAAATAGGGGTGGATGGGAAGGATTTAAGGTTATTCGCAAATCTCTATTGAAGCAAGAAGCAGTGGTGAAAATAGGAGAACTGTCTGATTGGCAAAAGATTGAAAGAGGCGTAAGACAGGGATGTGTAATGTCGCCAGACCTGTTTAATTTATGCAGTGAGATAATCATGAGAGATATTTACCATCTAAAAGGAGTAACAATAGGAGGAAGAAATCTCAATTATATTAGATATGCAGACGATACTGTGTTATTCGCAGAATCGGAAGCTCAGCTACAGAAATTAGTTACAGCACTAGTAGAAGCAAGTAGAAACAGAGGTCTAAAAGTGAATAAAAAGAAAACAGAAGTGATGGTAATGATGAAAAAATAAGAATGTCCAAGGGTAAGAATTCAAGTAGAAAGAAGAATATTGACACAGGTGGACCATTTCATTTCCTAGGAAGCATGTTAACTTGGGATGGAAAAAGTGACGAAGAGATATAGAGAAGTATAGCCATAACAAAAAATAATTTTAACAAAATTAAACACTTACTAACAATAAAATCAACATAAGAACACGAAAAAGATTTGTAAAATGTTACACTTGGTCAGTATTACTATATAGATGTGCCATGCATAGATCAACTCATAGATGATATAAGATCTGCTAAGTATGGCACAACCTTATATCTCTAGAAAGGTTATCATCAAATTCCCATGCATCCAAAATCAAGAGGAAATGGCTTTTATTACTCCAGCAGGTTTATTTTAATTCAAACTCCTTCCTTTTGGGTTACAAAATGACCCTGCTACCTTTCAAAGGATGATAAACTAATATTCAATTTGTCAGGACAACTTTGACAATTGGTGATATACAGTAATACTTGGGAACAACATATGAAATCTTTACAAGAATTCTTTAAAAGAAATGACAAAGCCAAGTTAACAATTGTTCTAGAAAAGTCATTTGGGTCATACCCAAGTCTCATATTTAGGATTTAAAGTAGAAAGTTCTGAAGTCAAACCTTTGAAAGCTAAAGTACAAGTCACTGACGATATCTCTATTCCCCTGAACCAATTTGTTGTTCCAGTTCTTTCTTCCAGGGTATCTATGTCTCCCAGGGAGCTAGAAACAACCACTGGATTGGCTGACAAATTACATACATACATATACCAAAGGCTTTTTCCCCCTACACGGGGGGTAGCCAAAAAGAAAAAGGCATAGAAACCACTCCCATCCATTCCATTTCCTTTATATTCCACCCTCCTCCCTCCCTCTTATCTTGGCACCTCCTGGATGACAGGTCATCCCTGCATCCTGTCCGCTGCCCTGGGTCAGAAGCAGTGTTGCAAGACACAGCACATCCACAGCAAGGCCACTTCATAAATTCAGTGACCCACTCCTCTCTGTCCCCCCATACAGAAAAGGAGATGGGGAGAAATCCCTTCGGGCTGCATCAGTTTTTTTCTCATACATACTTCCTCACCCCCCATCCCCCACCCACTCCCCCTCATGCATCACAGCATCATCTATACACAACCCCTCTCCATTCACCCCTATCTTCTGTCCTCTCCCATCCTTCCTCCACAGACATTCCTCTCTTTTGTAATGTCCCTTTCACCCCATCCATCCATCTCATCCTAGGACACCCCCTCATATTCACTCCTTCCACCTCTGCCTTCCACACTTCTTTTACTAATCTTTCTTCACTCATTCTTTTCATGTGTCCAAACCATCCTAATACTCTTTCATCAACCCTATCTCCCAGTTCCCTTTCCACCCCTGTTCTCCTCCTCACCTCATCATTTCTCACACCTATCTAGCCTAGTAATCCCTATCATACTTCTCAGACATTTCATCTCAAACACATTCAAACTCCTCTCTCTTCCTCTCTCATGTTCTATGTTTCTGCCCTGTACAATGCTGTTGGCACAATCACTCCTTCATATAAAAAAAAAAAAAAAAAAAAAAAAAAAAAAAAAAAAAAAAAAAAAAAAAAAAAAAAAAAAAAAAAAAAAAAAAAAAAAAATTGTGTTGTTTGGGTAAGGGTAGGCAAAGGAAATGTAATATGAATTGTTCAGCTTCTTACATACATTTAGATTTTTCTTTTCTCCTTTAAATTTCAAATAACAATGGTCAACAGTGGGACTAATGATGGGTAACTGCATGTGGTGGTCCTGCAAGATGGACAGTGAAGCTGGCTATTTTCAAAGCTTGTCAACCCTCTAACTTACATCAAGAGGTGCAGTCCTGAGGAGCTGACATCCAGTCCCCAGATGGGGCCCAATATCTCTATTAACTTCAACAGTATTTCTTATATATGTGCCCAGATAAGAGGGAGACAAGCGTAGCAGGGAGTGGAGTATGTAGGGGATGGAATGGGTGGGAGTGGTTTGTCTTTTGGCTACCTCCTGTGTAAGGGGGAAAAGAGCCTTTGGTATATGTATATATATATTTTTTTGCACACACAGAGCTGATAACCAGAGACTACCCCCATCCCACTAGCATTTTTTGCCAGTTATCGAGAAAAGTTTGACATTTTACTACACAAATACAACAGGCAACAATCAAATATTTCTTCACTGACAGCTCTACAGAAGGGTGTGAAGGCAGGCACTACTGGGCAGGAAGTTACCAATAAATTAAATAAAACATGACAACAATTATTGCATAATGTATACAAGTACATGCATTCAAATATATACTTACATATAGCGATGGTTAAATCTCTTCGAGTAACGTAGCCCACCAGATACTGTGATTGTTTAGAAACAACAACAGGGAAGCCATTGTAATCTGTTTCCCGTAGAAGCTGTTCCACATCCTCTAGTGTCATGCTGTCTTGAGTCATAACATAAAATTCTTCATTTTTGCTGTAAAATAAGAATATCATTTATATATACTTGTATAAGTGTCTCTGTGTAACTATATTATATACTCATGTATATATATATATACATATGGGATGGTTTGGACATGTGGAAGGAATTAGTGAGGAAAAATTAGTAAAAGAGGTGTGGAAGGCAGAGGTAGGAATGAACATGAGGGGGGCAACCTAGGATGAGATGGATGGATGAAATAAAAATGGTATTGGGAAAGAGGGGAATGTCTGTTGAGGAAGGAAGGGAGAAGATAGAAGACAAGGGTGAGTGGAGAATGGTTGTGTATGGATGATGCTGTGATGCATGGAAGGGAGTGGGTGGGGTGATGGGGGTGATGGAGTATTTATGAATAATAATTTGATGCAGCCCAAAGGGCTTTCTCCCTGTTTTCTCTTTTTCTGCATGAGGGGATAGAGAGGGGGGTTCACCAATTAAATGAAGCAGCCTTGCTGTGGATGTGCTACATCTTGCTACACTGTTTCTGGCCCAGAGCAGTGGGTGAAATGCAGGGATGACCTGTCATCCAGGAGGAGCCAAGATAAGAGGGAAGGAGGGGGATGAATGGGTGTGGAGTATGTGGGGATGGAATGGGTGTCTTTGGTTTTTGGCTACCTCCCTTGTAAGGGGGAAAAGCCTTTGGTATATGTATGTATATACATATGTATAGTGATCAACATAGGACTGGTCTGCCCAGTTGAAAATCAGAAAATGCACTAACATTGTCAAATAAACATTGGTAAAAAAAAATTGAAAACACAATAACTTTTTTTCACTCGCTATTAATATTTAGTGGGACACCCTTTCCTCTTCCTAACCTCCTATCAGCATTTTGGGGCAGAAAGGGCAAGGTTATGAAGTGTATCCTATAGTTCCTTCTCCAGTTTGGGTACAGCAGAGATATATTTCCCCGGTAAATCACATTTCACTACCTCCCAGAAGTTTTCGACTGGATTTATTTCTGGGCTATTACTAGGCCAGTCTCTGATATATTCAATCACACATACTGTTGAACTTTCAACAAGTGCTCCAGTAGGCTGTATCCAAAAGACAAAATTTCTCAATACTGCAAGGAGAGGTGGAATGGGCAGGGGGATGGGGGGTGAAGTAGTATGTGTGAGCAAAATTTGACGCAGCCTGAAGGGATTTCTCCCCATCTTCTCCTTTTATGCAATGGGGGGACGGAGAAGGGGGGGTCGCCGATTTAATGAAGCGGCCTTGCTGTGAATGTGCTGTGTCTGGCGACACTGCTTCTGACCCAGGGCAGTGGACAAGGTGCAGGGATGACCTGTCATTCAGGAGGTGCTAAGATAAGAGGGAGGGTGGAGGGGTGTGGAGTGTATTCAGGGATGGAATGGGTGGGAATGATTTTATGCCTTTTCCTTTTTGGCTACCTCCCTTGTAAGGGGGAAAAAGCCTTGGTATATGTATGTATGCAAGGAGAGCAGGGGGCCTGGGTTGTATTCCACCAGGAAATTATCTAAAATTCCCCCACTCTCTCCCCTTAGAACATGTACATCCCTAATACTTCCTACTATACTCCTATTTACCAATACATAGTCCATTAATGCTCTACCACCCTTCCATCCACCACCCTCTCCCATGTGTATTTATGCTTGACTTTCTTCCTAAACACTGTATTTGCTATCATCAACTCTCTAGACACATCTCTACCATCAACTCTCCACTACAATTCTTTCCTGGAACTCCACACTTTCCAACCACTCCATCTATTGGTTCATTTCCTACCCTAGCATTAAAGTCTCCCAATACCATTACATTGACATTTCTCCCTAATCCCTCTATGCTGGAATGAACGCTCTGAACCTGCTATTTAGTGATTCACAAACGAACGAATTTGAAAGCAAACGTAGTTGTTTACATACGGTGAAGGGAGTAGTGTATTCAATGTGACCAGAATGTAACTGTCTTCATATCTCCATTTTATCTATTCTTTGTTCTTTATTTGTTTTATTTTTTTTTTTATTATTTTTTTTTTTTATAAAAAATGGAATGAAGCAAAGAAACTCCAAAAGACAAAGAGCCAGCAAAAAGATGCTTGGAAGAAAGCAGAATAGAGACTCCACTTGGTGTCATTCAAAAGAAGATGTCTTTCTCAAACACCATGGAAGTACCAATGGTTTGAAAGAGGTATTTTTTCAGGGTTTGAAGGGAAGGAAATTTTATGCACAGAGGGGTAGAAATAGATAGAGAGCCCAGGTATAGAAATATAATGAAAAATAGATATATTAATGACATGGGTGAATTAATAGAGCTCAAAAGTGAGTATAAAATGATGTACAAAGAAGTAGCTCTGCTAAGGAAAGCCAATGAGGAGAATAATAGGGAGATAGATGACTTAAAAAAGGAATTCAATAAATTAAAGTGAGAAAATGAAAGGTTGAAAAGTGAAGATATAAATAGGAATGAGGTATTAAAAAAAAGAGATAAAAGATCAAATGCAGGCAGTGACTGAAAAGGTGTAAGAAAAAATCAAGGAAAATGACTTATAGGAAATCAACAGTGGAAAATTGAACAGGAATGTCAAAAAGTATCCTTTAAAGAAATAGTGGAGCAACAGGTCAAGGAGAATGCCAAGGAAACAGTGACCCAAGTGATTAAAGAGAAAGGCAACTTAGTTAGGGACATAGTGGATAAAAAAAAAGATGCATTGTAATCTATGGCATTAAAGAGAAGCATGATATTCCCAGATATCAGAAGGAAAAGGAGAAAGAGATCGCTAAGGAAATTTTGAAAAAATTACAAGAGGAAGGACAGGGTTTAGATAGGGAAATTGAGGGAGACTTACAGGATGGGTAGATACTCTAAAGAAAAACAATACAGGACACTGAAAGTAAAGCTTAGATCACAAACAACTGAAGAGGAAGTACTATCCAGAACAACGAAATTAGCAATTAGTGAACAATATAAAAATATATGGATAAAAAAAAAAAAAAAAAAAGGGAAGAAAAAGAAAACGAAGCGAATGGAAAAAAATTAAACTGAAAAGATTTTTTTTTTTTTAGAGAGTGGTGGACCTAAGGCTCACAAAATGGTATATAAGGAAAAAGGAAACAAAGAAGGCAGAAAAAGATGGGAGAAAGGAAATTAAAAATAGCTTATACCAATATAGATGGAATAATTTCAGAAATGAATGAATTAAATGACTATCTGGCCTTAGAAAAACCAGACATAATGGAAATAGTGGAAACTAAATCAAAGTGCACTCTACCACCCAACACTGTGGGACAAGGTTTATACAATTGTTGGATGAAGAATAGAAAGGATAAACAGAGTGGAAGGGATACCGGACAGAATGTCCATGAAGGTCAAAATATCATGATAGGATGTAATGACAGTGGATATAATGTCGCTAGAGGACGAAATGTCACATTAGGATGTAATGTCATAGGACAAAATGTCGCAATGGGATGTAATGACAGTGGAGGACAAAAGATCACGATGGGAAGTAATGATAGTGGAGAACTAAATATCACGATAGGATGTAATGATAATGGAGGAGAAAATATCACGGTAGGATATAATGTCAGTGAAGGACAAAATATAATTTTAGGAAGGGATACCGGACAGAATGTCAATGAAGGCCAAAATATCATGATAGGATGTAATGACAGTGGAAGACAAAAGATCACGATGGGATGTAATTATAGTGGAGGAAAAAATATCACGGTAGGATATAATGTCACTGGAGGACAAAATATAATTTTAGAAAGGGATGCCGGACATAATGTCACTGAACGACGGGAGGCCGGCATGAATCACGGTGACGTAGGGGGACAAAATGTACAAAAGAGATCGGATGACCGTGATCGACCAGATGTCCGTGATGGGGGAAATGTTAATTTTGATGGGAGAAATGTTAATGAGGCATTGAACGTCAATGAAGGACCAAATAATAATATAGAGCAAGGTATAAATGAAAAACAAAATGATAATGTAAGACATGATATTGAAATTCAAAATGTGTCAAAAAGAAATAATCATGAGTTTCTTAAAACCATGTACTTTAATGCTTGTATTAGAAACAAATTTCAAGAAATACAAGCGTATGTCAAAAGTGAAAATCTCGATATGATAGGAATAACTGAGACATGGTTAAATGGTACAGAGTTCGAAGCTGAATTTAATATTGCGGGATTTAAACACTTTCATCAGGATAGAAACCACAAGAAAGGTGGGGGTGTTCTATTGTACGTTAAAAACAATGTTCATGCTTGTGTTTTAGAGAAAGTGAAACAGGATGCATATAGTTTGTGGGTTGAGTTAACTCAAACAAATGGACAAAAAATGAATATAGGTGTTATATATAGGCCAAAGACATTATCATTAGCAGACGACAAACTGTTATTTCAAGAACTGTCTAGTTTCTGCAACCGGGATTTATTGATAATGGGTGATTTCAATTTTACTGACATTGATTGGATGACCCTTGAACATAGCCATATAAGTAGTCGCTTGTTTGATTTTCTTGGTGACAATTACTTAATTCAGCATGTAAAAGAGCCCACAAGATATGGAAACTTACTCGATCTTTTGATCACTAGCCACGAAAGCATGGTAACTGATGTAGAAGTCGGTGAATCTGTTGCAAATAGTGATCACAACCTAGTTAGGTTCAAACTCCTAAACAATTTTAGAATAGATACTTGTGTTTCTAAAATACCCGATTTCAGTAAAGCTCAGTTCATAGGACTACGTCAGGAGCTTCAGCTTACAGATTGGGAGGCAAAATTAAACGAAAGACCTGTAGATCAGATGTGGGAAATATTTCAAAATATGCTCACTAAGATGATTCAAACTTACATTCCTTTTAAGGACAGACGTCCCCCAAATCAGGCTCGCCCAAAGTGGCTCGACAAAGAAACTGAAAAAAGTATTGCTAAAAAGAGACAGGCTTATAAGAAATATAAGTGCTCGGGTGCATCTAATGACTATGAAAGTTATGTATCAATACAGATTTAAAAAAGACAATAAGAAAAAGAAAACGACAATACGAAATGAACATCGCTGATAAATCTAAAGAGAATCCCAAAGAATTCTAGTTACATTAGAGATAAAAAGGTTGTTAGGAATCACATTGGTCCACTATTACCTGCTGACGGTCAACTTGAATATTCAAATGAAGGAATGTGTAATATCTTAAAACAATTATTTTAGCTCGGTATTCGTAAACGAAACACCTCAAGGTGAATTCCAAACTGAAACCTGTGAAAAGTCTGGGGTAAACTTACTCACTACGGTAAATATAACAAAAGAAAAAATTAAAAGGTGTATAGACAAACTCAAAGTTAATAAAACACCAGGGCCTGACGGTCGGCATCCAAGAATCTTAAAGGAAATGAAAAATGAGATTGTTGTTCCATTAGAAATTTTCAAGAAATCCATCATATCCGGAGATGTCCCAAGAGAATGGAAGCTAGCTAACGTTACTCCCATATTCAAAAAAGGTGACAAAAAGAAACCAAATAACTATAGGCCTATAAATTTGACTTCAATCGTAGGAAAAATAATGGAAACTATCATCAGAGATGCTATTGAACATCATTTAGAAAGTAACCGTTTGATAAATGATAGCCAGCATGGTTTCAGACGGAAACGTTCTTGCGTGACTAACTTATCTCGAATTATGACAAAAGATACAATATAGATTTAGTATATCTAGACTTTGCAAAAGCTTTTGATACCGTCCCACACAAAAGACTACTAATTAAATTAGCTTTGCATGGAATAAGTGGTAGCCTATTAGGTTGGACTAGTAATTGGTTGAATGGTTGAAAACAGAGAGTTGTTTTAAATGGAAAAACTTCTGGATGGAAAAGTGTTGCAAGTGGAGTTCCTCAGGGTTCCGTTCTTGGGCCACTTCTATTCATAGTATATATAAATGATATAGACCATGGACTAAAATCTACTGTTTCCCAATTTGCTGATGATACAAAAATGTGCGGAGTGGCAAATGATCACTCAAACCAATTAGATATTCAAGAAGATTTAGATAAATTACAGCAATGGTCTGAAAAGTGGCTAATGAAATTTAACACAAGTAAATGCAAGGTAATGCACATAGGTAAAAATAACAGTAAGTACGATTACAAGTTATTTGGAAATTCGTTAACAAAAGTGGATAGTGAAAAAGATCTCGGCGTAATTATCAGTAACGATCTCAAATCATCCAAGCAGTGTATTTCAGCCTCTGAGAAAGCAAATAAGATTCTAGCACTGATTGCGCGATCTTTTGATTTCAAAAGTCCATCACTCATTAACAAGCTATATAAATTGTTAGTTCGTCCACATTTGGAATATACTGTTTCCGTATGGTCACCGAATCTCATCAAAGACATTGACAGACTGGAAAAAGTACAAAGGCGAGCCACAAAACTGATTCCAAATATCAAAAATAAATCATACGAAAATCGACTAAAACATATGAATCTGTTTTCCCTAAAAAAGTGTAGACTCAGAGGTGACTTGATACAGGTCTTTAAAATTCTAAAGGGAATTGACAACATCAAAAGTGACCAAATTTTTACATTGAATGAGAATCAGACAAGAAACAATGGTCTCAAACTGTCCGGAAATAGATTCAATTTGGAAGTAGGTAGAAACACCTTTGCCAACCGTGTAGTTAATGAATGGAATAAACTTCCTGCACAGGTAGTGCAATGTAGTTCAGTTCGAAGCTTTACGAATCATTTAGATAAATACCTAAGTAAGATGCTGTAATGATTATAATTTATCTTATATTCTTTGTTTTTGTTTTGTTATCATTTGTCTGTCTGATTTTCATTTATTATTAGTTATATGTCAATTTATTATTATTTACTATTTACCTGTTTGTTTATTATTTAACTATACCTATGCATTTATTTATGTATTTTATTTGTTATTTACATTATCACAGTTTTTATCTATTATTTTATTATTAATATGATTTTTTTTTCGCATCCGACCTAGATATGGATCAAAAGGTCTCCTGTCGGCATGCTCCGCCTTTGTAATCCTTTGTATTAATACTGACTAATAAAGATTTAAATGTAACAAAAATAACTGGGAGTATTAATACTGACTAATAAAGATTTAAATGTAACAAAAATAACTGAAGAAAATAATGTAGAATCAATTATGATACAAGTTGAAAGCAAATATATGAAGAGTAGAAAATTTGTAGTGGTGTATGTGCCCCCCAAAACACAGTCCAGGACAGAAAGTGATCATTCCAAAATATTAGAAGATACAAAATACAAATTAAATAATATATTGAAGGACAGAGGAAATATAGTAATTATGGGTGACTTTAATTCAAAAGAAATATGTTGGGAGGAAATGACAGTGAAGGGGGGAGAGGAACTCTGGGGCAACGTCCTGCTTGACATGACCATTGAATACACGACTCAGTGGATAAGGGAAAATACCAGATACAGAGGTAGTGAAGAACCATCAAGGCTGGATTTAATACTTATGACAGAGCCTGAAATTGTTGACAAAATTGATTCCAAAACTCTGATGGGTAGGAGTGACCATGTACTAATAGAATTTGAGTTGAATGAGCAAATGGATTAAAGTAGAAATGAAAAACTTAGAATAGGAAGACTAATGTACAACAAAACAAATTTTGAGAAACTCAAAAATTCTTTCGCAACACGAACTGGGAAAAATTCCTAAATGAAGAAACAGGGATGGAAGAGAAATGAAATATACTAAAAGAAATTTATAATGAGGAATTGAATAAATATGTACCACAACAAAAAAAGGAAAGAACATACATAAAAAGCTGGTACAACAAAAAATGTAGTGAGGCTAAGGATGAAAGAGACAAAGCTTGGAAGAAATGGAAAAAAGACAAGAAAACAACCAAATGGCAAATATACGTTAAATTAAGAAATGATTATGTAAAAATACGCAGAGATAAAAAGAGAAACTATGAAAAAAAGATAATAGAAAATGCATGGAAGAACCCAAACTATTTTACAGGTATATAAATGGCAAACTGAAGAATAAACAAGAAATAGAAAAGCTGCACCAGGGTAAATATGAATATACAGAAGAACTGGAAATGGCTGAAATTATGAACCACTTCAAATCAGTATTCACAAAAAGAAAACTCACCTAACTGTGAGGAAACAGGTATCCCCCTTAATGAGAGAAATAATTGTAACAGAAGGAAATCAGTGCCCAAATCAAAACCCTTGATGTCAGAAAATCACATGATCCAGACCAAATTGCAAATTGGATACTGAAAGAATGCATGGAGGAATTAACAGATAAAATATACAATATAATTAATTTCTCACTTCAAGAAGGAAAGGTGCCACAGGACTGGAAGAATGCAAATATTGTACCGATTTATAAGGGAGGAAACAAGGAAGATCCATCAAATTACAAACCGGTCTCCCTGACAAGCACAGTAGCAAAAATTTGTGAAAAGGTCGTCAAGAATAGATGGGTTAAACATTTGCAAGAAAATATTATACTGAATCCAAATCAATTTGGATTCAGACAAGGAAGATCATATACAACAATCTTGATCTGCTTCTACTCGAGTTATTGATATAATACAAGAGAGAGATGGTTGGGCAGACTGTGCCTTTCTGGACCTACAAAAGGCATTTGATAAGGTACCACAAAAGAAACTAATAAGGAAAATAGAGTCAATGGGTGGCATCAGATGAAAATTATTGGAATGGATGAAAGAATTCCTGACTGGGAGGAAAATGAGAGTAGTAATTAAGAGATAAGTTCTCAAATTGGGAAGAAATGATAAGTGGTGTCCTGCAGTGATCAGTACTGGCCCCGTTATGTTTGCCATATACATAAATGACATGTATGAAGGAGTAGAGTGTTAATGAATTTCTTTGCAGACGATGCAAAAATACTAAAGAAAGTAAGAACGGAGGAGGATTGCAACTCATTACAACAAGACTTGGACAAGATCTGGAAATGGAGTCAAAAGTGGGAAGTGAAATTCAATATCATGAAATGTAGTATAATGGAATTTGGAAAAAGTAAAAACAAAATATCGAGAGATTATAAATTGGTGAAAAAGAGGTCAAAAAAGTAAAATCAGAAAAAAGACCTTTGAGAGATGATCAGCAAGGACATGACAGTGGACAAACATATTAATCAAACAGTTGAAGAAACCTACAATTTATTGAGGTAAATAAAAGTGGCATTTGTCTATTTGGATGAGGAAATGATAAAAAAAATTAACTACACTAATAAGACCAAAACTTGAGAACACAGCAACACTATGGACACCCAGTACCAAAGAGAATAGAAAAAAAAAAAAAAAAAAAAAAAAAAAAATAGAAAGAATACAAAGAGCAACAACAAAACTGGCAGGTCCTGGAGCTGCAACGTCTACGTCGTGGGACCACCCCCCAACCCCAAGAGTTGGGGGCCAATCAGCAGCAACCACCCCTGGCCATCAGCTCTACGCAGATGGCACCGATCCCCAAGGAGGAGCTACGCCACTTCGAGCAGACAGACAAAGGGCTCAGTTCAGTGCAATATGTGCAAAAACTGGGCCCACCTCACTTGTACAACACTTGCTGACACAAACCAATACACAAACACTTGGACATGTTCTACCTGCCCTCCAGTAACCCCAATCCCACCTCCCCAACCACAGCCAACACCCTTACCCACTCCCAATTTCCCTTTGCCCTTACCCCCGATTAGTACTCCCCTTCCTTTGTCCCCGATCTCTCCTTTCCCCCCCTCTGACCCAGATCCTACACCTTCCCCACTACCACCCCAACCTCAACCCCAAACGGCAACATACAACACATACAAAACACACAACATCAACATATTACAACACAACATTGACGGTATTAACACTAAAAAACATGAACTTGAACACTTTCTTAAACAACACAACATACACATTGCAATTTTACAAGAAACAAAATTAAGACTCACACAAAACACCATCATTTCATAATTACACCACCATCAGACAAGACCGGACTGACGGCAATGGCGGTGGACTCATCACCCTGATCCACCATTCCATCTGTTTTGTGGACACAAGTGCCACAACCAAAATTCTCCTCCCTACCACAGATAACACAACAGAAACCCAATCCATTCGTATCCGCACAGGCAACAATTCAACACTAACAATAGTTAACATGTACATTCCCCCCCAATCATCCCCCACAGTTCCAAACACCTTCAGACCTCAACTCAGCCAACTAACCTCAATCCCCAACCTGATCATGGGTGGTGACTTCAACGCCAAGTCGTCTGCCTGGTTTGTCGACAACCCTGACACAGACAGAGGGCTTGATATACAGACTCAATTCGACTCATTGACTATCATGAACAACACGCATAATCATACACATATCCCATACCAAGCCCTCTACACTCCCTCCTCTCCTGATATCACCTTTTGCTCCCCCTGCCTAACCCCAACAACATCATGGAGAGTGGTCGGAGCCCTTGGCTCTGACCACCTTCCAATCATCATCACTACCAAAACAAGATGCACCCCAGCTGGCCACAGACACACTTACACCAATTACAAGAGAGCTAACTGGGAAGCCTTTACTGAAGAGACAGAACAACATTTTGAAACACTTAACAGTACACCAATCACAAACATAAACAATGCTGTGCACGCTTTTAATACAATCATACAAAACGCAGACAAAAGATACATCCCTAGAGGCAACAGAAAATCACACAACCCCAACTTCACACCAGAAATCCAAGGCCTCATCAGACAACGTGACACACTTAAACACGATACCCCCACACCTATCCCTCAAAACATAGCAGACCAAATACAAACACTAAACACTGTGATTGCCAATAAAATACATGAACAAAAAACACAAAATTGGCAAAACTTTATCAATACACTTGATCACAAAACAAACACCAGCAAATTGTACAAAACACTCAACAGCATCACACTATCCAACACTAACACTACACGCTCTCACGCAGCAATAATCACAACAACAGATAATCTACCCTCAAACAGACAACAAGCAAACGCACTCATACGTCAATTTGCACAGACGAGCCATCTTACATCTCACCCTGACGACCGACGCACCATTCGACGTAAGAAAGACTTCCCCACAGACTCAGACTATACACCCTTCATAGACAGTCAGACAAAACTCATAATGCATAATCTCAAGCACTCATCTGCCTGTGGCCCTGATAACATAAGCAACATCCACCTAAAACACATTGGACCACAAGGTATACACGCACTCACAAACATTGCAAACTACAGCTATTCACACAACACTATACCCGACATCTGGAAGCATGGTAAAATAATCACCATTCCAAAACCGAACAAAGACCCAACAATCCCAACATCGCACCGCCCAATCACACTTCTCTGCACCCCCTCTAAAGTCATTGAACGCCTAATACTTAAACTTGTCACACCATATATTCCCCTTGCTGACTCACAACACGGTTTTAGGCCACTACACTCCACAAACACTCTTCTGACAAACCTCACACAAAGAATTTTAGATGGCATCAATTCAGATAGGCCCCACCACAGAACACTTCTTATAACATTGGACATTAGTAAAGCTTTTGATGCTATCCCCCGCCACAACCTAACAAATAAAATATATAACACAGACATGCACAATAACACCAAAAGATGGCTGGCCAATTATCTGGCAGGTAGGAATGCTCATGTGTCATATAATGGCCAATCATCGCACATCAGAAACATTAAGAACGGAGTACCACAGGGCTCAGTTCTATCCCCCACATTATTTAATCTATACATGCATGACTTACCCACGCCAGACACCTCAGAAATACAAATCTCTTCCTACGCAGACGACATAACAATCACATGCACACATCGTAACACAAAGCTGCAGAAATAATCCAGCCTTACCTTGACACACTCAACACATGGTTCATCACAAACAGACTCAAAATAGCTCCAACCAAATCTACAGCAACACTTCTCACCAACTGGACAAAAGAACACAAATACATACCTCATCTCTACATCAACAACACTCTAATACCACACACAAACACACCGAAAATTCTTGGTGTAACATACGATACATCCATGTCTTTCAAACAACACCTCACAAACATAAAAAAAAAAATGCACACCTAGACTTAACGCACTTAAGTCAATCACTGGAACAACATTTGGACAAAACAAAGAAACTAATATAACAATATACAAACAATGCATACGCTCAGTGATGAATTATGCGAGTCCTGCATGGGCTCCTAATCTCAGTGAGACACACCACAACACCCTTCAAATCATACAAAACAAAGCCCTAAAAACAATTACAGGCTGCACAAATACATCACCAAAGACCATTTACACCATGAAACAAAAGTCCTCAAAGTCAAGGACCACCTCGACATGAGAGGCACACAAACACTTGCTGCAGCCACCACAAACACATCACACCCGCTACACTACATAGCAGAACACCCACACACACCAAGAAACATTAAAACTACACCCAAAGACCTTTATTACGCACAGATACTCTCTTCTCTTCCTCCACAACCACCAAATACCAGCCTCCGGAAACATATTCATAATCATATCACTCACCGCTCCATTAACACACTGAAAGACAACACACTGCTGCATGCCAGACCCCCTGATATCCACCCTTCTGAATCCTCTCTCCCACGAAAGGACAGAGTCCACTTGGCCAGACTGCGATGCGGTCACCACCCAGCACTTCTAAGCTACCAGAAGAGGCTGGACGACCGTGTTGTGAACAGCTGCCCAGGATGTAACACTTCACCCCATACCATACAACACATAATGGAAGACTGCATTATACACAATCATGCACGCAAACAACACAACATACACTCTATAAAGGATTTGTGGGAAAACCCAGTTTCGGCTGTGGCCTTCCTTGGGGAGACGGGACTGCTCGGACAGACAGTCTAGGGAACGACAACAACAAAACTGGCACCAACTCTTTCCAAAATGATATAAGAACAAAGACTGTCCAAATTAGAATTACCAACTCTGGAACAAAGAAGGGAAAGAGGAGACCTACTATCTATAGAATTATGAAGGGAATGGAAATCTTAGATAAGAATGATTTGTTGAAATGGGACAATGGAAAAACAAGAGGACACAAAAAGAAACTAAAAAAAAGATAATTACAGAAGAGATCTGAAAAAGAATAGCTTCCCAAACAGAGTAGATACCTGGAACAAATTAGATAAAGAAACAGTGTGTGCAAACACTATTCAAGATTTTATGGAAAAACTTGAGGCTGAAAGATACAAAGACGGGTCACCACGAGCATAGCTCCCTTCCCATATAATACAACTACACCCACTCCTCGTTTAACGACAACTCGGAGTAACAACGGGCTTTATGACAGACCAATATTCGTTTAACGTAAATCTCCCGAAGTTATGATGTCATGTACGATAATTAAGTTGGCTGAGGCAAATTTGTATGATGTTATAAATGAACTTCTACGGTGGATATTAGCTGTGAGGTAAAGTGTTCTGAAGCTTAGGTCTACATTACCATCCTGCAAGCTGCAAAAACTACCTGGGGTATAATATATACCGGTAGTGGCAAATTTTTAGTTTCGACCAAGGGCACAATATAGCAATAGAAAATTAATTATTAATTTTGTAAATTATAATGTATCAAAGTAATATGCAATTTTGTGAGCAGAAATAAAAAAAAAAGGTGCTAAAACAAATTTCGTAAGTAACGAAGTCATGTCGGACGAATGGTACACCATGTTTGTTATGATAGATGCCGATGTCGAGGAAATAACCTAAACTAAACTGACCTAACCTGTGTTTGATAAATCATTACCTGCAAATTAAATGTCATCCGGCTCGTCCTCGTTGTCGTCGTCGTGAGAGATGTTGGCAGACGACAAGATGGTGTCCCGATCCTATGCTACCGACTTCGTTCATTAGCATATTTTCTTGTAGCATGGTATTTCTTACTTTCATTTCCGCCCACAAAATTGCATATTACGTTGATACATTTTAATTTACAAAATTAATAATTAATTTTCTATTGCTATATTGCGCCCATGGTCGAAACTAAAAAAATACCCCGGTATTCAATATGGAATGTCAGCATACGCGGATTTGGTCATATACGGTAATTTCGGGAACCTAACCACCGTAAATAAACAGTAAATAAAGCTTTAATGTACTGTATAAAAGAGGGAAATACACGAAAATAAAGATACATGTATTGCTGGACATTGTACATACAGTACATGTACGTATATGTATACACTTTTGCTTAACAACCAATTCGGTTAACGACGGCGCGCTGGTCCCAACTGTCATCGTTAAATGAGGAGTGGTTGTATGTAAATACACCTCCTTTCCCAGTTTCACCTTCATCCACATAAACCTTCAAGAAACCTCCTTCCACTCCACTACACGTTTACCTATCTTTTCACTTACTAGTGTAGCCATACCTTCTATCCCTCATCCTCTCTTCATTCCTGAGAACCTCCCAATTACACTCCTAAACTCACACTCGCCCCTCCCTCTCAACTTAGTTTCACTCAAAACGAACATATCCATCTGCTCACAAACATACTGCCTATCTCTTCCCTTTTATTCTCATCTGTATCACATCCGTGCACATTAAAGGACCCAAACCTTGGATTCAGTATATTTTTTTCTTCCAGATATTTAATCCATCTACTTTTGATAATTTTTTCACATATTTTTGCTATTGTACTTGTAAGGGAGACTGGTCTATAGTTAGTTGGATTTTCCTTGTCTCCTCCTTTATATATTGGTACAATATTTGCATTTTTTCAGTCCTGTGGTATCTTTCCTACTTTGAGTGAGTAATCAATTATCT
Organism: Oratosquilla oratoria; assembly: GCF_046742065.1. NCBI lineage: Eukaryota > Metazoa > Arthropoda > Malacostraca > Stomatopoda > Squillidae > Oratosquilla > Oratosquilla oratoria. The sequence continues at coordinate 12,346,375 of NC_134808.1, read as the reverse complement.
TGTATATTGTCTGTCAACTCATCTATGCATACCTTTAATATCCAGTTTGCAATTCTATGTGGACTGTGTGCTTTTCTGACATCAAGGTTTTTCATTTGGTCTCTAATTTCCTTCTGTGTCACAGTTATTTCTTTCATTGGGGGGTATTTTTCTGCATTTCCTCACAGTTTTGTGAACTTCCAATTGTCAAAACAGATTTTAAATTTTGTTTATAATTTCAGCCATTTCTACATCTATATATTCATTATTCCCCTTGTTTGTCTTTTAGTATACCATTCACATACCTGTAAAATAGTTTAGGTTGTTCCCTGCATTTTTTTTTACTATGTCCTTTTCATAGTTTCTTTTTTCATCTCTACATATTTTTACATAATCATTTCTTAGTTTGATATGTGTTTGCCACTTACTCATTTTTTTTTCCATCTTTTCCAGGCTTTGTCTCTTCTATCTTTAGCCTCACTACATTTTTTGTTGTACCAGCACTTAATGTACACCCTTTCTTGCTTCTATTTTGGTAAATATTTGTTTATTCCCTCATTGTAAATTTCTTTTAAAATGTTCCATTTCTCTTCCATCTTTGTTTCCTCATTTAAGAAGTTTTCCCAGTTGGCATTTTTAAAGAAGTTTCTGAGTTTCTCAAAATTCGTTTTGATGTATATTAGTCTTCCTTTTCTACGTACATGTTCATCCATTTGTTCGCTCAGGTTGTTCTAGGCTAAGTTCTTGGAATTTGTCCTTCAATTCTTATATCTTTTGGTTCAAATAATTCATCCTTTCTTATTACCGTATTTTTCGGACTATAAGGCGCGGGCAAAATCCTTAAAATCGGCCAAAATCGGGTGGTGCGCCTTATGTGTGGCTTCAGTGCAAAAAAAATGCCTCGGACACTGACGTACTATTTTGACACGTTTCGTAGCTAGCCTGCCGACAGCAACAGTGCATAGTCCTAGCAAATTTACAACCAAGTTATAACCAATATGCATGTATCTTGACAAGAAAATTGCAAAAACTTCGACAGTTTTCGAGTCTATGCCACCGCATTCATTCACGCTATCATGGCTATGACATGATAGCGTCCACAACACAGACAGCCATTTTGCATTGGTCTAGTCTCGCTCCACTCAGACTGTAGTCATTTGGGTATTCTTTTAGTTTCGACCATGGGCGCAATATAGCAATAAAAAATTAATTATGAATTAAAATGTAAATTAAAATGTATCAACGTAATATGCAATTTTGTGGGTGGAAATGAAAATAAAAACGCCTTGCTACAAGCAAATATGCTAATGAACGAAGTCGGTAGCATAGGATCGGGACGCCATCTTGTCTCGGTACTTCCGACAGTACCTCGCCAGTAAATTTTCTTGAAGGAATGTTATGGAGAGGAGATACATGCATTCCTTCAAGCTGCAAGAACTTTGTATACCCGGCAAGGTGAGACAGTGGTTATAAAGCCCGCCAATGTCTCTCACGACGACGACAACGAGGACGATCCGGATGACATTTAATTTGCAGTTAATGATTTATTAAACACAGGTTAGGTTAGGTTAGATGAATTTATCATGCTGACATCCATTCGATGTCAGCATCTATCATAACAAACATGGCGTATCATTCGTCCGACACGACTTCGTTACTTATGAAATTTGTTTAAGCACCTTTTTTGTTTTTTATTTCCGCTCACAAAATTGCATATTACGTTGATATATTATAATTAAAAAAATTAATAATTAATCTTCTATTACTATATTGTGCCCATGGTCGAAACTAAAAATTTATTTTCATTTGTAATCCTGTGTTTTTAAGTGAATATAGAATTCCGGGAATAAAACTGCTAATGTTGGTTTAATTCCCCACAATTCCCGTAACTTGTTTATGTTGTGTTTTAGGGGCATTGGCAGGGTAGACCGTCCATGGAGGTGGTCTGATTTCAATGACAAAAAAAAAAAAAAAATCATTATTTTTGTAATTTTGCTAAATCCCAACAGATTTTTCTCATTCAACAATGAAAATGTTCAGTTCTGAAAGCACTCACATATGCATGATTATCCGATGACGAGACCAGGTGCGCCTTATGTAAGGACGGGGAATAGCAAATTATGGGTGCGCCTTGTGGTCCGAAAAATACGGTAGATCTCTTCCAGCATCTTTTACTTTGGTTTACTGCCCAATCACTGGGGACATCAATTGTATATAGGGACATGAGATTTTCTCTTATGCATACATCATTAAATGTAAAGGCTAGTTGTGTGCTTATTATTTTCTGAGTATTTTCCATATGCCTTATTATGAACTTGTTCTTCTTTGAAAGGAGGCTTATGACTTCACAGTAGGTAGTCATTATTGCTAGATCACGATTTCGGGTATAAGACTCTTCAGTAGCTTGGGATAATCTTTTTCTGTGGTTAGGGAAGAATGTTCCAATTAATGGAATGATGATATTTCATTTTATATGTTTGCATTCATACTAACTCTTCAGTGGGGGAGGCTACCAAATAACTGGAAGAGGTTACTGGGTAACTATGGGAGGTTACCAGGTACCTCAGGTAATGCTAGGTTATCATATGCTTGGGAGAGCCTCCAGCTTTGGGTTGTAACGAAATGTCATATGCTTGGTTTTGTAGAGTTTTGTCCTATACTTGGATTTGTGGTATTTTGTCCCATACTTGGGTTTGTGGTATTTTGTCCCATACTTGGGTCTGTGGCAATTTGTTGCATGCTTGGGTTAATGGCAGTTACATGCTTGGGAGTGCCTTGAGGTCCTTTGTAGGTTTAAGTTTGAGCTCTACTCTTTGATATACAATGCCTCTAACAGGGAGGCATTTATCATATATCCAAAATCTCTGTATTTTCTTCTAGCATGTTTCTTGTCAGGGCATACACAATCATATTTACAAAATTATTCTTCATAAATGAGCATTCAAAAGACAAAATCTAAATAATACTTAATTGTTTGTGTTTGACATTTGTTTATAATTATAAAACTGAAGAAGTAATGAATAGTTACCTTGGCTTCATGACATCATGTGCAAGGGTTGTGTGACTAAACTCTTCCTTAGAGTCCAAAAATGGGTAACCATTGAGGATGATGTGTGCATCATAAATACCTTCACGACCAAAGGCATCTCCAATCCATTTGCTAGCCATCACAGCAGCCATAAGAGGCACAATATAACGAACCCCTCCTGTCAGCTCAAACATAATCACCACCAGTGACACTGAAATGGAAAAAGAAAATGGATATTTATATTCTAAATATATGAACTATTTTTATTTGGATTTTGCAATGAGAATCTTTTAATGAGAGTATGGCAAATGTTTTCCTTACTTATATTTCTGTACAGGACCAATGACTGGTACCAGCAAGTGGTGGTCCTGCTACACTGAGAGCAAAGTTGCTCATTTTCAAAACCTGTCAACCTCTGACCAATGACTGGTACCTGCAAGTGGTGGTCCTACTACACTGAGAGCAAAAATTTTAAAAACCTGTCAACCTCTCACCTCTATAAGAAGGTGCAGCCCTATTGGGCTGACACTTGGGCACCAGACTGGGCCCAAGATTTTTATCAACTTCAATTATATTTCTTACACTTTTTGACATGTGGTGAGCAGAAAGCTGATAACTGCTCCCTTTCTCCTACAATTTTCAAGCTGGTGACACCAAAACAGTCCCATATGACCACAAAACAGACAACAATCCAATGTTTCCTTAACCCTTTGGCCACTTAATTAGGGCAGATAGCTGTTCTCCTGTGATGGCCTTTTTCCATCCAAAGAACAAATTTGTCAAATGTCCATCATATGTGTAGGTATGGGCAAATTTTTTTTTTTTTTTAACCCTTAAATTATTGTTGCGTATGAAAGGCACTTTTATTAGAAACAAAATGCTTTTTAAATTTTTGAAATAGCTTAACAAATAAGGGAGATATGATTTTTTGAATTATTTTTTAGCCCACATTTTTAGCTAGACTTTACCATAACAAAATGTTAGAATTAAGGGTGGTAATTTGTAAAGATTTTGGTAAAAAAAATACACATTAACTCTAAACCACTAGTCAAATTTTATTAGAATTTGGAATACTTGGATTTTATGGATCAACAAATCACATAAGCATGTCAAAAACAAAAATTTATGGGTCAATAAATCACCTGAGCATGTCATTAATATTGCAGGACCTTCTTCTTATACCATTCTTACTAACACCTATCATGTTGCCATGGCAACTGTTGTCAATTTAGAAATAATCAATAAAATACAAACCACTGGCCCAATTGACATGCAACTTGGCATGTGAAGGTTTTTGGGTCAACAAATCACCAAGTGTATAATACCCAACGATCTTGAGCTGCTCGTATCCCGGAGAAAATAGGTTCAAAAACAGTATTCTTACATCAAAATATTGGTTTCTTGGTGCCTTACCTTAATATTTACACTCGGAAAACTAATTTGCCAAGGTTGATAACCAAATTTGCGTTTGAATCGGTGAATAGTTGTTTGCTTTTGAAGAATCAGGCATACACTTGCACAAGATAATTTGAATATCCTGTGCATGCGCTGAACGCTCAAAGCATTCAAACCAAGCCAAACAAAATCCAACGGGTCGCAAAAGATGGGTTGTAAACAGTACTAGTGCAATGGTGGTGCCACGCTTGTTTTCGCGCGTATCTAATATGTGTCATCTTTTTGTGTCTCAATTTTTTAATATGACACAAGATAAGAGGGAGGGTGGAGGGGTGTGGAGTGTATTCAGGGATGGAATGGGTGGGAATGATTTTATGCCTTTTCCTTTTTGGTTACCTCCCTTGTAAGGGGGAAAAAGCCTTGGTTATGTATGTAATTTTCATGTAAAGTATATAGAAACTGAGATTTTTATGGATGTTCTTGGATTTTTTTCACTCTTGTATTTGAAAAAGTACTACGCAAAAATGGGGATATTTGCCTTTGTTTACAGATACTGCTTGTGTTTCCTTTTTTGTTTTTCCTCCTTGGTACGGGGGAAAGAGCCCTTGGTGTGTGTGTGTATATATAACTTCAAAACATATGTATCTACTTGTAAGAATGCATAAAGTTTGTGAAACCTAGCATTCATTGGATAATACATGCATACATATATCATTTTTTTTTCCCCACTTACAAGGGAGGTAGCCAAAGTCAAAAGGCATAATTCCACTCACACCCATTTTATCCCCACCCACTCCATTTCCATTCACCACCCCCTCCCTTCTTCAACAATTCAATTAAAGAAGAGGACTGTATGGAATCCATTTGAGTAGAGATTATAGGCAAGAATAAGAAAGTTATTATTGGCGTCTTGTACAGACTTCCTAACCTTGGCACTGAGCAGTCTGATCCCCTGATTCATGAAATTCACAGTGTCCCAGTACAAAAATGTTGTGATCATGGGAGATTTTAATTATAGAAACATTGACTGGGAAACTTTAGTAGGAGATCAGGAAACAAAGAAATTCCTAGATGTGGTGCAGGATAATTTCCTAAAACAAGTGATTACCGATCCTACGAGAGGAGTAAATACTCTGGACTTAGTTTTAACTAATAATGAGCACCTAATGAGTAACGTAAAAGTGGGAGATAGTCTAGGCTCTTGTGATCAAGAAATAAGATTTAATATTATTTGGGAAGGGGATGGAGACATTCTAGTGTATGCAGATGACATTGCCTGCTGGAGTAACGACAGATTACAGTTAGAAAGAGCTCTAAATTGTTGGAAAAGATGCTTTAATGAGGCAGGACTAAGCATTAATATTCAGAAGACTGAAATACTAACCATCACAAAAGAAAATTATGACATTGCAGAAATAATGATTGAAAATGAAATTGTTAAAGAAGCACATTGTGTTAAGTATCTGGGAAGCGTATTTACAAAAGATGGATGCAAGAATCGGGAAGAGATAACTGAAAGAATATCAAAGTACAGTAGAGGTGTCTGTGCCTTGTACCCTATCCTAAAAGATATAAATGTACCTACGGAGGCAAAGAAAAATATTTTTGAATCAGTTTTGGTACCAATTTTAATGTATGCTGCTGAAAGCTGGACATTAACATCAAGAGACTGGAGCAGAATTCAGTCGGCAGAAATGAAAACGTTGAGAGCAATAGTAAATAAAACCAAAAGAGATCGAATTAGAAATGATGAAATAAGAGAAATGATTGGAGTAAAATCAACTAGAAGCAAAATAGAAAAGGCACAACTAAGGTGGCTTGGGGACGTGGAGAGAATGGATGAAGAGAGAATTGCAAAGAAAAGATGGAACTGGAGACCAGAAGGTAGCAGATCTAGAGGTAGACCAAAGAAAAGATGGAAAGATGGTGTTCAAGAAATCCTAGAGGTAAATGGATTAGGAAAAATAGAAGATTTGAGAGAAGAGGGAAGCTTTGAGAGGACAATCTGGAGAAGTGTGCTGGCCCGACTGACAGGCTGTAAGCCTACCTGGGAGCAGAAGTAAGAAGTAAGAAGTAAAAAGTACGAATAACGTCCAAGTACCAGACTTCACAAGAGCAAACTTTAACAATATAAAAACCTATTTGAAATTGAATATGAAATGTCATGCAGACTTTTCGGACACTGTCAAGTCTCGGTGCGTGACCGGGGGACAAGTCATGACTAGAGGTCGGGTCACGGAGGGTAATATGCATACCTTGGGTCAGGTCATTTGGGGGCGAGGGCTCAACAGACAGGTCAGCGATTTGGATGAAATGTATAGCAATCTGATTTAATTATTAATGCACAAAATACATATATCCCCCTGAAGTCAATACAGGGAAATAGTAATACTCCTAAATGGATGACGGACAGATTGAAACATGAGATTGGAATGAAAAGAGGACTTTTACGTAAAAATAAAAAAACGGGGAAACAAACCTTAGATCAAGATACAATGAAATGGCAAAGCTGGTTAAAAAGAATACCCGTACAGCAAAATGTAATTATGAAATTAAGGTTGCTAGTCAAGCAAGATCCAACCCAAAGGGCTTCTTTCATCTCTATAGAACAAAAAATAAAGAAAGAACAGGACCAACTAAAAACGATGAAAATGTCATGATAGAATCAGAGGAAAAAATGAGTGAGGAGTTTAACAATTATTTTCTATCTGTGTTCACTAATGAGAGGTTAGATAAAGTACCTAACTGCGATCCGATTTTCAGAGGGGATGAAGAAAGTAGTCTGTCTAATATCAGCATTAGTAAAGTAGTAGTAGTCAAGCAGATTGAAAGACTTAAAGCTACAAAATCCCCGGGTCCAGACGAAATTTTTCCGAGAATGCTAAAGGAGTGTAAATTTGAAATCTGCAACCAGTTAATTGAAATATTTAATAAATCAGTAGACACTGGTTTTGTGCCTACTACTTGGAGGTAAGCAAATGTTGTTCCTGTTTTTAAGAAGGGAGATAGATCGTCTGTATGCAACTACAGGCCAATCAGTTTAACATCGGTTATAGGAAAAATGCTTGAATCAATAATAGTAAATAGACTCAGAGAACACATTGAAAGACATAATTTAATTCGTGATTCACAGTATGGTTTCTCCAAGGGTAAGTCATGTGTAACTAATCTTCTATCCTTTTACACTATAGTATACAAGGCATCAGATAACAATGATAATTACGATATTATTTACCTTGACTTTAGCAAAGCGTTCGATAAGGTGCCACACCAGAGACTACTAAATAAAATCAAAGCCCATGGCATAGGAGGAAAAGTGTTAGAATGGATTAGAGCTTGGATTAGTAACAGAAAACAGCGGGTCACCATAAATGGAGTAAAATCTAGGTGGGGCAATGTTACTAGTGGGGTTCCCCAGGGCTTGGTTTTGGGTCCCTTGTTGTTCATTATGTACATACACGACTTAGATGATGGGATAAATAGTGATGTTAGTAAGTTGGCAGATGACACTAAAATAGGATGCCTAATTAGATAAGGAGATGATGCAGAGATTCTGCAGGATGATCTTAACAAACTGTTCACATGGTCAGTGAAATGGCCAATGAACTTCAATATCTATCTCTAAGTGTAGCATGTTAAACGTAGGGCTACACAACCCCAAAAACTGAGTGCGAGAGAGACTTGGGAGTTCTAGTGAGTCTGGACCTTAAAACCAGGAAACAGTGCATTAGTGTCAGGAATAAAGCTAACAGAGCATTAGGTATCATTTCTAGGACGGTAATGAATAGAAGTGCAGAGGTAATTATTAAACTCTATCTAGCGATAGTTAGACCCATCCATGACTATGCAGTACAGTTTTGGTCTCTGTCCTACAGAATGGACATCAATTCACTAGAATCAGTACAGAGAAGAATGACCAAAATGATACATGGACTCAGAAATTTGCCTTACGAAGAGAGGCTTAGGCACCTTAACTTACAATCTCTGGAAAGACACAGAGTGCAGGGTGATCTAATAGAGGTGTTCAAGTGGATCAAAGGATTTAACAAGGGTGATGCAAACAAGGTCATCACAATAAAACAACAGGGCAGGACTCACAGTAATGATTATAAACTGGACAAATTTTGATTTAAAAAGGAAATATGCAAGAATTGGTTTAATAATAGGGTGGTCGATGAATGAGATAAACTTAGTAACCATGTAGTAAGCGCTGAAACTATCAGTTGTTTTAAGAAACGATTAGACAACTTTATAGATGGAGATGACAGGTGGTGATGGATATGGAGCTACCTAGTGTAGGCCTTATGGTCTCTTGCAGTCTCCTTCATTCTTATGTTCTTATGTTCTCTTTTCTTCACTCCTCCTGGATGACGGATCATCCCTACATATGGATAAAAATGGGAGATATGCCAGATGTTGCTTGCTGATAACACTGCACTTGTGGCAGGATCAGAGGAGGGATTAAGGATGTTAGTGATGGAGCTTGAGAAGGCATGTGAGAGGATGAAGTTGAAGGTAATTGTGGTAAAAATAAGGTGATGAGATGTAGAAGGAGAGAGGATGGCAGTAAATTGGAAGTAGTAAAGGAGAGAGACTGGAGGAAGTGGAAAGCTTTAGGTACTTGGGGCTGCATGTGGTGAGAAAGGGAGGAGTGGAGATGGAGGTAGAATGTAGATTGGGGGATTAAAAAGTGTAATGTGAAATAGACATTTTGGAATGGATGGTAAGAGATTATATGAAGGGGTCATTGTGCCAACAGCACTGTCTGGGGCAGAAACATGAAACATAGGAGAGGAAGAGTTTAAATGTGTTTGAGATGAAATGTCTGAGAAGTATGGTAGGGATTACTATGCTGGATAGAGTGAGAAACAAGGTGGTGAGGAGGAGAATGAGGGTAGAAAAGGAATTGAGAGATAGGGTTGATGAAAGAGTATTGGGATGGTTTGGACACATGGAAAAAATGAATGAAGAAAGATTAGTAAAAGAAGTATGGTAGGCAGAGGTGGAAGGAGTGAACATGAGGGGGCAACCAAGGATAAGATGGATGGATGGGGTAAAAGGGGTGTGAGAGAGGGATATCTGTTCAGGAAGAAAGGGAGAAGACAGAAGATAGGGGTAAGTGGAGAATGGTTGTGTATGGATGATGCTGTGATGCCTAGAAGAGAGTGGGTGGGGGATGGAGGGGTTAGAGAGTGGCTATGTGTGAATGATATTTTGACTCAGCATGAAGGAATTTCTCCTGTTTTCCCTTTTTCTGCATAAGGGGACACAGAGGGGGAGTCATCCCTGCATCTTGCCCACTGCCCTGGGTCAGAAACAATGTAGCAAGACACAGCACATCCACAGCAAGGCCACTTCATTTAATTGGTGACCCCTCTTCTGCGTCCCCTCATACAGAAAAAGGGAAGATAGGGAGAAATCCCTTCGGGTTGTGTCAAAATATCATTCACACATAGTTCTTCACCCCTCCAATCCCTCACCCACTCCTTTCCATACATCACATCATCATCCATACACAACCATTCTCCACTCACCCCTATCTTCTGTATTTTCCCTTCTCTCCTCAACAGGCATTCCCCTCTTTCCCAATGCCCCTTTTATCCCATCCATCTCATCCTTGGCTATCCCCTCATACTCACTCCTTCCACCTTTGCCTTCCACACCTCTTTTACTTATCTTTCTTCACTCATTCTTTCCATGTGTCCTAACCATCCCAATACTCTTTCATCAACTCTATATCTCCCTTTCCACCCCTGCTCTCCTCCTCACCTCCTCATTTCTCACTTTATCCACCCTAGTAACTTACCATACTTCTCAGTCATTTTATCTCAAACATATTAACTCTTCATCTCTTATGTTCCATGTTTCTGCCCCACAGTGCTCTTGGCATAATCAACATTTCATGCAATCTCCTCTTGGCATCCATTCCCAAATGTCCATTTCTCATTACAGTTTTTAATCTTCAAAGACATTTACTTGCTTCTCTCAATCTACATTCTACCACTACTCCCTTTCCTGCCACATTTGCATCCAAGTATCTATAGTTATCCACCTCCTCCAGTCTCTCTCCCTTAATACTCACTTCGAATTTGCTGCCATGTTCTCCCCTTGTACATCTCATCACCTTACCCACATTTATCTTCAACTTCCTGTGAAACGGGAGAAGAATACTGCCACAGAGTGTTCCCACTTGAGTTGGAGAAAAAAAAAAAAAATATATATATATATATATATATATATATATATACGTATATATATATATATATACATATATATATATGTGTATATATATATATATGTATATATATATATGTATATATATGTATATATATATATATGTATATATATATATGTATATATATATGTATATATATCTATATATCTATATGTATATATGTATATGTATATATATACATATATATATATACATATATATATACATATATATATACATATATATATATATATACATACATATACTGTATATATATATATATATATATATATATAATATATACATATATATATATATACATATATATATATATACATATATATATATATATACATATATACATATATATATATACATATATATATACATATATACATATATATATATACATAAATATATATATATACATATATATACATATATATATATACATATATATATATATATTATATATATATATATATACATATATATATATATATATTATATATATATATATACATATATATATAAATATACATATATATATATATATATATATATACATATATATACATATATATATATATACATAAATATATACAATATATATACAATATATATACATATATATATATATATACATATATATACATATATATACATATATGTATACATATATATACATATATGTATACATGTATACATATATATACATATATATACATATATGTATACATATATATACATATATATATATATACATACATACATATACCAAGGCTTTTTCCCCCTTCCAAGGGAGGTAGCCAAAAAGGGAAAGGCATAAAAACACTCCCACCCATTTCATCCCTAAATACACTCCACACCCCTCCCACCCTCCCTCTCATCTGAGCACCTCCTGGATGATATATATATATATAAATAATTGCAAATGTCTGTCTGTTTTGTTAACTTTTCCACCAATGGATCAACCCACACATATCATCCTTTTTGAAATCTGGGTGATGCCTGGAGTTAAAAAAGTACAACTAGTAATCCTATATATATATTAATAAATGAAAATGTCTCCATTTTTCAACTTTTCAACCAACAACTCATTCCAGACATGTTATTCCTTTATGAAATCCATGTAAAGTCCAGAGTTCAAGAAAGTACAACTGGTAATCCTACCTAAATTGATAAATGTGAATGTCTTTTTTTCTATTTTTCAACCAATGAACCAACTTAGACACATTATAACTTTCTGAAATCCAGGTTATGTTCTGAGTTTAAAAAAGTACAACTTGTAATCACATAAATGTGAAATTCTGTCTGTCTATCCAGGACCCTTGTACCTCAATCTACATTTGCTTTAAATAAACATATTGTATCTTTCTGGGATCAGAATGATTCCCTGGATTGAAAATGTTTTTTGTAGATATAAGCACAATCGGCCCATCCATCCAAGGTATAGAAACAATGAAGAACCTTTGAGACTAGATTTAATATTTACATCAGAGCCTGATGTAAAAGAACAGACTGATTTGAGATAAAATGAGAAACATAGAAAAGGGAGACTAATGTACAACAAAACAGATTTTGAGAAGTTGTGCAAATTCTTTCAAAATGCAAACTGGGAAAACTTCTTAATTGAAGAAACAAAGATGGAAGAGAAATGGAACATATTAAATGAGAATTATAATGAGGGAATAGACAAATATGTACCAAAGAAGAAACAAGACCAGGTGTACATAAAGTGCTGGTACAAAAAAAAAAAAAATGTAACGATGAAAAAAAAATAAAATAAAAATAAATAAATAAGCAAGTGGCAAATATACATCAAACTAAGAAATGAATATGTAAAAATATGCAGGGAAGAAAAGAGAAACTATGAAAAGGACATAATTGAAAAATGCAAGGACCAACCTAAACTATTCTATAGGTATGTGAATGACCAACTAAAAGATAAACATGAAATAGTGAAACTGTATCACGGGAATACTGAATATATAGATGATGTAGAAATGGCTGAGATTATGAACATTTTAAATCTGTATTCACAATTGAAAGTACACAAAATTGGGACGAAGGACAGAGAAACATCCCCCCAATGAAAGAAATAACTGTGACACAGAAGGAAATAAGGGACCAAATAAAAAACCTTGATATCAAAAAAGCACACAGGCTGGATGGAATTGCAAATTGGATATTAAAAGAATGGATTAAACACCTGGAAGAGAATGATATACTATATCAAACACAATTTGGCTTTAGACGTGGGAATTATGTGCATTTATTTATTTTATTTATTACTATTTATATTATAATTTTATTTATTTATCATTATTATGATTTTTTCACATCCAACCTAATTATGGACCAAAACGTCTCTTGTCAGCATGCTCCTCTTTTGTAATCCTTACATTGATAAGACCAAGATTGGAGTATGCTGCGACACTATGGGCACCCAGTACTAAAATGAATATAAAGAAATTAGAAAGAATTCAAAGAGCAACAACAAATATGGCACCAACACTTTCCAAATTGACATAAGAATAAAAATTGTCCAAACTCGAACTACCAACCCTGGAACAAAGAAGAGAAAGAGGAGATCTACTGACCATCTACAGAATTATGAAAGGGATGGAAGGCCTTGACAGAGATGATTTACTAAAGTGGGATAAAAGAAAAACAAGACAAGAAAAGAAACTTAAAAAGGATAGTTATAGATCTGAAAAAGAATAGTTTCCCACACAGTGGTGGATATCTGGAATTAAATGGATGAGGAAACGGTGAGTGCAAAAAGGATTACAAAGGACGAGCATGCCAACAGGAGACCTTTTGGTCCATAACTATGTCGGATGAAAAAAATATATATATAATAATTATAAATAAATGAATAAATAAAAATTATAATATAAATAATAAATAAATAATAAACAAACAAGAAAATAGTAAATAATAGATAACTAATAATAAATGAAAAGCAAATAATAACTACATGGCTGGCAAAGTTGTTTCTACCCACTTCCAAACTTAATCTATTTCCTGACAGTTTGAGACCATTATTACTTGTCAGATTCTCATTCACTGTGAAAATTTTGTCACTTTTGATGTCAATTCCCTTTAGAATCTTAAAGACCTGTATCAAGTCACCTCTGAGCCTATGCTTTTTTAGAGAAAACAGATTCATATGTTTTAGTCAATTTTTGTATGTTTATACATGGATGGGGTGGTGCGAGAGGTGAATGCTAGGGTAGTGAGTCAGGGATTGGAGATGGTTAAAGAAAATGGAGAAAAGTGGGAGGTGAGCCAGCTGTTGTTTGCGGACGACACTGCGCTTGTGGCAGGGTCAGAGGAGGGATTGAGGAAGCTGGTGGCAGAGTTTGGGAGAGTATGTGATGGAAGAAAGCTAAAGATAAATGTGGGTAAAAGTAAGGTGATGAGATGTACAAGGGGTGAAAGTGGCAGTAGACTGGAAGTGAACATTAAGGGAGAGCGACTGGAGGAAGTGGATAGTTTTAGATACTTGGGTGCAAGTGTAGCAGGAAAAGGTGGAGTGAAGGTGGAGGTAGAATGTAGATTGAGAGAAGTGAGTAAATGCCTTGGTGGTTTAACCCCTTCCATACGGTGCCGCACACGTAGGCGTCATGGACTTAGATGTCGGTGGCAGCAACCAATGCCAGCCGTACGACGTGTCGTAATAATACTCGCATCATAAAATATAGTCACCGCTTATATCGATCGTTCTCTCTTCACCCGTGAATTTTGATAACCATAGAAAATGCGATTACAAAAGAATTAGAAACAATGTCATTATGGAGGGGCAACTACAATAAATACAATCAAGACGCCGATATGGCAGCCTCGCGAATACACTCGCTCCCCATGACGCCTACGTGTGCGGCCCCGTATGGAAGGGGTTAAAGAGTGTAATGAGAAATAGACATTTGGGAATGGATGCGAAGAGGAGACTGTATGAAGGAGTGATTGTGCCAACAGCACTGTATGGGGCAGAAACGTGGAACATAAGAGAAGAAGAGAGAAGGAGTTTGAATGTGTTTGAGATGAGGTGTCTGAGAAGTATGGTGGGGGTTACTAGGCTAGATAGAGTGAGAAATGAGGAGGTGAGGAGGAGAACAGGGGTGAAAAAGGATTTGGGAGATAGGGTTGATGAAAGAATATTAGGATGGTTTGGACACATGGAAAGAATGAGTGAAGAAAGACTAGTAAAAGAGGTATGGAAGGCAGATGTGGAGGGAGTGAACATGAGGGGACGTCCTAGGATGAGGTGGATGGATGGGGTGAAGGGGGCTTTGGGGAAGAGGGGAATGTCTGTTGAGGAAGGAAGGGAGAGGACGGAAGACAGAGGTGAGTGGAGAATGGTTGTATATGGATGATGTTGTGACTGCATGAGGAGGAATGGGCAGGGGGGTGGGGGGTGGGGTAGTATGTGTGAGTAAATTTTGACGCAGCCCGAAGGGATTTCTCCCCGTCCTCTCCTTATATGCAAAGGGGGACGGAGAGGGGGGGTCGCCGATTAAATGAAGCGGCCTTGCTGTGGATGTACTGTGTCTTGAGACACTGCTTCTGACCCAGGGCGGTGGGCAGGGTGCAGGGATGACCCGTCATCCAGGAGGTGCTCAGATGAGAGGAAGGGTGGGAGGGGTGTGGAGTGTATTTAGGGATGAAATGGGTGGGAGTGTTTTTATGCCTTTCCCTTTTTGGCTACCTCCCTTGGAAGGGGGAAAAAGCCTTGGTATATGTATGTATGTATTTTTGATATCTGAAATCAGTTTTGTGGCTTGCCATTGTACTTTTCCAATCCGTCATTGTCTTTAATGAGATTCGGTGACCATACAGTAACAGCATATTCCAAATGTGGATGAACTAATGATTCATATAGCTTGTTAATGAGAGTTGGACTTTTCAAGTCAAAAGATCACACAATCAATTCTAGAATCTTGTTTGCTTTCTCAGAGGCTGAAATATGCTGCTTAGATGATTTGAGATCTTTACTGATAATTATGCAGAGATCCTTTTCACTATCCACTTTTGTTAATGAATTTCCAAATAACTTGTAATCATACTCATAAATACAGTCAAACCTCGAAAGCCCGGACCTTCGTATGACCGGTCGAAATGAACAAAGGGCGGACTTTTCAAGCAAAGTTCCCTATTTGTCCGGTAGGTGGCAGCGACGGCCATACACGTGTACTCAAACCTGGCCCAGTCAAGCTGCCACCAGGGCTGCCGTTTCGTAGAATTTTGTACCAAAACGTAGTAACATAGCGGCATGTGGCAACTACACAAGGACATGAGGAAATTTTTTCTACATATCAGCGGGCTGTTAAAAACATTCAAAAACTCAAACTTTTGTTTAAAAATCATAGAACTAGTTATCAAATAATAAATGGTACATCAAAATATGACTTTTATTGGTAATTGTGTTACTTATAAAATATTATACCCCCAAAAGATACGTTTTTACCGTGTAGAAAATGATTCTACGCAAGTTTCAGCTTTCTTTTAGCGATAATAATAAGAATTTTTTTTTTTTTTTTATATCTTACTGAATATGTTAGGGCATGGGGGCCTTATATACATTCAAGAATAAAAAAAACTAGAACCACCATTTTGTCAAAGTTTGACAAGTATATCTTGCTATGAAAGTCTGCACACGCCCAAGAAAAATGTATGCCCCGGTATGGCAACACTCCCATTCTACACGGCAGTGCAGAAAATGCGGCAACCCTGGCCGCCACCACTGTCCCGCGTGCATACCTCCTGATATTTACATACATACATACATACATATACCAAGGCTTCTTCCCCCTTCCAAGGGAGGTAGCCAAAAAGGGAAAGGCATAAAAACACTCCCACCCATTTCATCCCTAAATACACTCCACACCCCTCCCACCCTCCCTCTCATCTGAGCACCTCCTGGATGACGGGTCATCCCTGCACCCTGCCCACCGCCCTGATATTTACAGTGTACATAATAAAAATTACAGTACAGTACACTGTATATACAGTAAATTTACATGCCTGTATTACAGTTATTATTACAGAATTATTAGTATTATA
Source organism: Oratosquilla oratoria (assembly GCF_046742065.1). NCBI lineage: Eukaryota > Metazoa > Arthropoda > Malacostraca > Stomatopoda > Squillidae > Oratosquilla > Oratosquilla oratoria. The sequence continues at coordinate 12,329,690 of NC_134808.1, read as the reverse complement.
GCATTATTATTACAGTACAGACGCTCCTCTACTTACGTTCATTCCTTTTACGTTTTTTCGATTTTACGTTTGAACTGACGGTAAAAAAAAAATTGTAAAAAAATTTTTGTTGAGTGAATTTTTTAGTTTACCGCGCTCTCCATAGTTCAAATGATACTTGCGCACGACGCTGCGTCCATTGTTTACATTGCGCAGACGACAAACTGAAAATGCCTTACCTCCTCCTCCTCCTCCACCATCTCAATTCATGTTGCTTGAATTTAATCTATTTGAAATTAATGTTATTATTTTACAATGTTTTGTGTTTAATTAATGATTTAGGTGTGTTTTATAAGATACGGTAATAGAATTTACCAATGTATAGTACAGTAACAACTTACGTTCATTTTCAACTTACGTTCGGCCGTTCGGAACGTAACTAAAACGTAAGTTGAGGAGCGTCTGTATATATATAGTATACATATATATATATTATATATATATACCAAGGCTTTTTCCCTCTTTCAAGGGAGGTAGCCAAACAAAAAGAAAAAGACATGAAATCATTCCCACCCATTCCATCCCTAAATACACTCCCCTCCCCTCCACCCTCCCTCTTATCTTAGCACCTACTGGATGATGGGTCATCCCTGCACCTTGTCCACTGCCTTGGGTCAGAGGCAGTGTCGCAAGTCTTAGCACATCCACAACAAGGCCACTTCATTAAATCGGCGACTCCCCCTCTCCGTCCTTCCATGCATAAAAGGAGTAGACGGGGAGAAATCCCTTCGGGATGCGTCAAATTTTGCTCACACATACTACCTCACCCCCCATCCCCCCACCCATTCCACCTCATGCATCACAGCATCATCCATATACAACCATTCTCCATTCACTCCTGTTTTCTGTCCTCTCCCGTCCTTCCTCAACAGACCTTCCCCTCTTCCCTAAAGTTATGTATGAATACAGAAAGATTTAAAAAAGACAATAAAAAAAGAAAATGACAATACAAAAAGAATATCGCTGATAAATCCAAAGAGAATCCCAAAGAATTCTACAGTTACATTAGAGATAAAAAGGTTGTTAGAAATCACATTGGTCCACTATTATCTGATGATGGTCAATTTGAATATTCAAATGAAGGAATGTGCAATATTTTAAACAACTATTTTAGCTCAGCATTCATAAACGAAACACCTCATAGTGAGCTCCAAACTGAAACCTGTGAAAAGTCTAGGGTAAACTTACTGCAGTAAATATAACAAAAGAAAAAATTTAAGTGTATAGAGAAACTCAAAGTTAATAAAACACCAGGGCCTGACAGTTGGCATCCAAGAATCTTAAAGGAAATGAAAAATGAGATTGTTGTTTCATTAGAAACTATTTTCAAGAAATCCATCATATCCAGAGATGTCCCAAGAGAATGGAAGGTAGCTAACGTTACTCCCATATTCAAAAAAGAAGACAAAAAGAAACCTAATAACTATAGGCCAATAAGTTTGACTTCAATCGTAGGAAAAATAATGGAAACTATCATCAGAGATGCTATCGAACATCATTTAGAAAGTAACCGTTTGATAAATGATAGCCAGCATGGTTTCAGACGGAAACATTCTTGCATGACTTACTCGAATTCTACAACACAGATATCTCGAGTTATGACAAAAGAAACAATATAGATTTAATATATCTAGTCTTTGCAAAAGCTTTTGATATCGTCCCCCATGAAAGACTACTTACTAAATTAGCTTCTCACGGAATAAGTGGTAGCCTATTAAGTTGGACTAGTAGTTGGTTAAATGATTGAAAACAGAGTTGTTTTAAATGGAAAAACTTCTAGATGGAAAAATGTTACAAGTGGAGTTCCTCAGGGTTACATTCTTGGGCCACTTCTATTCATAGTATATATAAATGATATAGACCATGGACTAAAATCTACTATTTCCAAATTTTTCCTATTTTTATCTTGTCCAAAAACTTTTAAGAGTGAATGTGCAAAAAAATGAGATTGAAATAATTTATGGATCTGTGTTTGGTTCTGTTCTGTTTAGAAGTTAGGATTATTTAGTTTTTTTTTTATGTGACTTTCTTTTCTTGCACACATTCCATCTTTACCCAGGTGACTTTGTCATTAATTCATTTATCCACACTTCTGTTTGCAAAACTATGTCTTACAATCTTCCCTATACCCCTATCTTTCTTAAATTTACTAATGTCAGTCGACTATGTACCTTCTTGACCTCCCTTCATATGTCTATATATGTAATGAGTTTTGTATGTATATCTCTCTCTCTCTATGTATATATATATATATATATATATATATATATATATATATATATATATATATATATATATATATATATATTCCTGAATTCCCCCACTCGTGAAGGTTAATTTTGCTTGCAACTAACCTTCTATTCCCCGTCACATCTATGTTGGCCCTGAACTGGCCCCCCCCACTTTCAAAGTCCTAGAATCGTCACTGGGGGAAGGAGGGAGGAGGAAATGTGTGTATAAAGACAGTGAAAGTTAGTGTTACCTCAAGATTGTGCGAAAGAAGTACAAGATACCAAGACACCAAAATCATTCAACATAGGTGACGACCGACGCACCATTCGACGTAAGAAAGAGTTCCCCACAGACTCAGACTATACACCCTTCATAGACAGTCAGACAAAACTCATAATACATAATCTCAAGCACTCATCTGCCTGTGGCCCTGATAACATAAGCAACATCCACCTAAAACACATTGGACCACAAGGTATACACGCACTCACAAACATTGCAAACTACAGCTATTCACACAACACTATACCCGATATCTGGAAGCATGGTAAAATAATCACCATTCCAAAACCAAACAAAGACCCAACAATCCTAACATCACACCGCCCAATCACACTTCTCTGCACCCCCTCTAAAGTCATTGAACGCCTAATACTTAAACTTGTCACACCACATATTCCCCTTGCTGACTCACAACACGGCTTTAGGCCACTACACTCCACAAACACTCTTCTGATAAACCTCACACAAAGAATTTTAGATGGCATCAATTCAGATAGGCCCCACCACAGAACACTTCTCATAACATTAGACATTAGTAAAGCTTTTGATGCTATCCCCCGCCACAACCTAACAAATAAAATATATAACACAGACATGCACAATAACACCAAAAGATGGCTGGCCAATTATCTGGCAGGTAGGAATGCTTATGTGTCATATAATGGCCAATCATCGCACATCAGAAACATTAAGAATGGAGTACCACAGGGCTCAGTTCTATCCCCCACACTATTTAATCTATACATGCATGACTTACCCACACCAGACACCTCAGAAATACAAATCTCTTCCTACACAGACGACATAACAATCACATGCACACATCGTAACACAGACAAAGCTGCAGAAATAATCCAGACATACCTTGATACACTCAACACATGGTTCATCACAGACTCAAAATAGCTCCAACAAAATCTACAGCAACACTTCTCACCAGCTGGACAATAGAACACAAATACATACCTCATCTCTACATCAACAACACTCTAATACCACACACAAACACACCGAAAATTCTTGGTGTAACATACGATACATCCATGTCTTTCAAACAACACATCACAAACATAAAAAACAAATGCACACCTAGACTTAACGCACTTAAGTCAATCACTGGAACGACATTTGGACAAAACAAAGAAACTAATATAACAATATACAAACAATGCATACGCTCAGTGTTGAATTATGCGAGTCCTGCATGGGCTCCTAATCTCAGTGAGACACACCACAACACCCTTCAAATCATACAAAACAAAGCCCTAAAAACAATTACAGGCTGCACAAATACAACACCAAAAGACCATTTACACCATGAAACAAAAGTCCTCAAAGTCAAGGACCACCTCGACATGAGAGGCACACAAACACTTGCCGCAGTCACCACAAACACATCACACCCGCTACACTACATAGCAGAACACCCACACACACCAAGAAACATTAAAACAACACCCAAAGACCTTTATTACGCACAAATACTCTCTTCTCTTCCTCCACAACCACCAAATACCAGCCTCCGGAAACATATTCATAATCATATCACTCACAGCTCCATTAACACACTGAAAGACAACACACTGCTGCATGCCAGACCCCCTGATATCCACCCTTCTGAATCCTCTCTCCCACGAAAGGACAGAGTCCACTTGGCCAGACTGCGGTGCGGCCACCATCCCAGCACTTCTAAGCTACCAGAATAGGCTGGATGACCGCAGTGTGAACAGCTGCCCAGGATGTAACACTTCACCCCATACCATACAACACATAATGGAAGACTGCATTATACACAATCATGCACGCAAACAACACAACATACACTCTATAAAGGATTTGTGGGAAAACCCAGTTTCGGCTGTAGCATTCCTTGGGGAGACGGGACTGCTCGGACAGACAGTCTAGGGAACGACAACAACAACAACATAGGTGAGTACAGACTAATGATATATATATATCTTTTTTCAGATGATGATTTGAGGTTTCCTCTGCTTTAATACATGTTATATATGTGTTTCAGGGCTTTCATTTGGTGTATATAACTTTACTCTAGCTCTATTGTACAGCTGTTAACCCTTTCCAAAACATTCCAAGACTTTAACCTCGTTTTCTGGCGAATGATAAAGTTGGCGCTTAGTACATTCTGCTGCGGCATTCCTCATGTATATATATATATATATATATATATATATATATATATATATGGCGAGCATACATATACCAAGGCTTTTTCCCCCTTACAAGGGAGGTAGCCAAAAAGGAAAAGGCATAAAATCATTCCCACCCATTCCATCCCTAAATACACTCCACACCCCCTCCACCATCCCTCTCATCTTAGCACCTCCTGGATGACGGGTCATTCCTGCACCTTGTCCACTGCCCTGGGTCAGAAGCAGTGTTGCAAGACACAGCACATTCACAGCAAGGCCGCTTCATTAAATCGGCGACCCCCCCCTCTCCCTCTCCCCATGCATAAAAGGAGAAGACAGGGAGAAATCCCTTCGGGCTGCGTCAAATTTTGCTCACACATACTACCTCATCCCCCTGCCCATTCCACCTCATGAATCACAGCATCACCCATATACACCATTCTCCATTCAACCCTGTCTTCTGTCCTCTCCCGTCCTTCCTCAACAGACATTCCCCTCTTCCCCAAAGCCCCCTTCACCCCATCCATCCACCTCATAATAGGACGTCCCTTCATGTTCACTCCCTCCACATCTGCCTTCCATACCTCTTTCACTAGTCTTTCTTCACTCATTTTTTCCATGTGTCCAAACCATCCTAATACTCTTTCATCAACCCTATCTCCCAACTCCCTTTCCACCCCTGTTCTCGTCCTCATCTCCTCATTTCTCACTCTATCTAGCCTAGTAACCCCCATCATACTTCTCAGACACCTCATCTCAAACACATTCAAACTCCTTCTCTCTTCCTCTCTTATGTTCCATGTTTCTGCCCCAAACAGTGCTGTTGGCACAATCACTCCTTCCTATAGTCTCCTCTTAGCATCCATTCCCGAATGTCTATTCCTCATTACACTCTTCAATCCACCAAGGCATTTACTTGCTTCTCTCAATCTACATTCTACCTCCACCTTCATTCCACCTTTTCCTGCCACATTTGCACCCAAGTATCTAAAACTATCCACTTCCTCCAGTCGCTCACCCTTTATGCTCACTTCCAGTCTACTGCCACTTTCACCCCTTGTACATCTCATCACCTTACTTTTATCCACATTTATCTTTAGCTTTCTTCTATCACATACTCTCCCAAACTGTCACCAACTTCCTCAGTCCCTCCTCCGATCCTTCTAAAAGCGCAGTGTCATCTGCAAACAACAGCTGGCTCACCTCCCACTTTTCTCCATTTTCTTTAACCATCTCCAATCCCTGTCCCACCACCCTTGCATTTACCTCTTGCACTACCACATCCATGTATAAGTTGAACAGCCAGGGTGACATAACGCATCCTTTACGAAGTCCCACCTCTACCTCGAACCACTCACTCTCTATATTTCTAATCCTGACACAAGCTCTACTACTCTCATAAAAACTCTTGACAGCTCCCAGAAGCTTTCCTCCTATCCTGTATATCTGCATAACCTCCTACAGTGCCTCTCTGTCTACCCTATCGTAAGCCTTTTCCAGATCCATAAAAGCCAAAAAAACATCTTTCCCCTTTCCTATAGCTTTCTCACATATCTGTCTTACCACAAAGATCTGATCTACACCTCTACCTGTCCTAATTCCACACTGTTCCTCACCAATTACTCCCTCTCTTCCTCTCCTAATCCTCTCAATCAAGATCCTCCCATAAGCCTTCCCAACTACACTTAACAAACTAATCCCTCTGAAACTACTACATTCACACTTGTCCCCTTTTCCCTTGTAAAGTGGAACTATACAGGCACTCCTCCAGTCCTCCGGCACTCTACCCTCTCTCCAGCAAACATTAAATAACCTCACCAGCCAGTTCACCATCACTGTACCTCCTTTTTTTAGACATTCTGCATGACATCCATCCAGACCAGGTGCCTTACCTGCTTTCATCATCTTAACAACTGCCTTCACTTCATCCTTCCTTATTTCTCCTCCATTTTCCTCACTCACCATGGTCATTTTCTTAGCATTTCCCACTGCAGCTATCTTTCCCTCCCTATCCTTCTTCACATTTAGCAACTCCCTAAAATATTCTGCCCATCTTCCCCTTACTGCCTTCTCTTCCATTATCATCTCTCCATCTGCACCTTTTACCTTTTCTTTTCTACTTGATTTGCCTCCTTTTCCTCTCTTAATTTCTTTCCAAAACATCTTTTTATTACTTTCAAAATTTTCTGTCATACTCTTACCCCATTTCACATCTGCTCTCCTCTTTGCCTCCTTTACCTTTTGCTTTACTTCTCTTTTCTTTTCTTTGTACCTCTCATATGACTCCCTCATCCTATTTTGTAACCAAACTGTGAAAGCTGGCTTCTTCTCTTCTACAACCTTCTTTGTTTCCTCATCCCACTATTCACTACCCTTCCTTCTATTTCCTCCTGTCCTTCTTGTTCCCCACACCATTCTTGCACTCTGTGACTCCCTCCTTGAACCATCCCCATTTCTCCTCCACACCTAGCTCTACTCTATCCTTCACTCCCTCCCACTCCTCCTTCAGCTTCTTCTTGTACTCCTCCTCCTTTTCCTTTTCACTTAAAGAGTTCACTCTAAGCACCTCCCTACCTTTTGCCCCTTTCCTCTTTCTCCATCTATCCTCCACTCTCAACTTACCTTCCACCAAAAAATGATCTGATAATTCCCCCACCCTCTCCCCTTTGCAAAATGTACATCCTTAACTCTTCCTATCATAATCCTATTTACCACTACATAATCCATTAACCCCTTCCATATGGTGCCGCATACGTAGGCGGCATGAGGAGCAAGTGGATACGCGAGGCTGCCATATCGGCGTCTTGATTATATTTATTGTAGTTGCCCCTGTGTAATGACACACTCTCTAAACTGTCTTCATCACATTTTCTATGGTTATCAAAATTCACGGGTGAAAGAGAGAACGATCAATATAAGTGGTGACTATATTTTATGATGTGAGTATTATTACGACACATTGTACGTCAGGCAGCTAATGCTGCCCGCGAGATTTTGGTCCATACTGAAGAGGTTAAGGCTGTATCTACCACTCTTCCATCCACCACCCTCTCCCATGTGTACTTATGCTTGACTTTCTTCCGAAACACTGTATGTATATATGTATATATATATATCTTTTTCAACCACATATCACTTTTAATTCCATACCATTGCAAACGAGCGATTCTCAGTCTCGTTTGCGATAGTATGGAATTAAAAGTGAAATGTGGTTGAAAAAGATATTAATTGATCACTGGGAACCATTCAGTGCGTATGTATGTATGTACATATATATATATATATATATATATATGTATATATATATATATATATATATATATATATATGTATATATATATATAAATATACATACATATACCATAGGCTTTTTTCCCCTGAATGGGTCCCAGTGATTAGAGATGCATTTTAACAAACACAATGCACTTTAATTCTAAGCTATCAACATCGGGAGACCCAATGGAGGCCGACATGCAGAAATTGAAATGCAGTACTGCCAAGGACTAGAGTCCTTGGCAGTATCGCATTTCAATTTCTGCATGTCGGCCTCCATTGGGTCTCGTGATGTTGATGGCTTAGAATTAAAGTGTATTGTGGTTGTTAAAATGTGTATATACACATATATATATATATATATATATATATATATATATATACAGTATTTTTCAAACCACAAGGCGCAGGCAAAATCCTTAAAATCGGCCAAAATCGGGTGGTGTGCCTTATCGTGAGGTGCGCCTTATGTGTGGCTTCAGTGCAAAAAAATGCCTCGGACAGTGACGTACTATTTTGACACATTTCGTAGCTAGCCTGCCGACGGCGACAGTGCATGATAGGCCTAGCAAAAGTTACAACTAAGTTATAACCAAGATGCATGTATCTTGACAAGAAAATTGCAAAAACTTCGACAGTTTTCAAGTCCATGCCACTGCATTCATTCACGCTATCATGACTATGACATGATAGCGTCCACAACATAGACAGCCATTTAGCATTGGTCTAGTCTTGCTCCACTCAGACTGTAGTCATTTGGGTATTTTTTTAGTTTCGACCATGGGCGCAATATAGCAATCGAAAATGAATTATTAATTTTTTTAATTAAAATATATCAACGTAATATGCAATTTTGTGGGCAGAAATGAAAATAACAAATACTTTGCATAGGATCGGGATGCCATCTTGTCGTCTGTCAATTGACAGCCTCGGTACTTCCGACAGTACATCGCCAGGTACATTTTCTTGAAGGAATGTTATGGAGCGGAGATACATGCATTCCTTCAAGCTGCAAGAACTTTGTATACCCCGCAAGCTGAGAGAGTGGTTGAAAAGCCCACTAACGTCTCTTACAACGACGACAACGAAGACGAGCTGGATGACATATAATTTGCTGGTAATTATTTATTAAACACAGGCTAGGTTAGGTTAGACGAATTTATCATCCTTTCATTTCTTCGACGTCGGCATCTATCATAACAAACATGGCGTACCATTCGTCCGACATGATTTCGTTACTTACGAAATATGTTTTAGCTTTTTTGTTGTTGTTTTTTATTTCCGCTCACAAAATTGCATATTTGGTTGATACATTATAATTTACAAAATTAATAATTAACTTCCTATTACTATATTGCACCCATGGTCGAAACTAAAAATTTACCTTCATTTGTAATCTTGTGTCTTTAAGTGAATAGAGAATTCCGGGAATAAAACTGCTAATGCTGATTTTATTCCCCACAATTCCCGTAACGTGTTTATGTTTTTTTTTTTTTTTTTTTTTTTTTTTTAATAGGGGTATTAGCAGGGCAGACCGTCCATGGAGGTGGTCTGATTTTGCTAAATCCCAACCAATTTTTCTCATTCAACAACGAAAATGTTCAGTTCTGAATGCACTCACATATGCATCATTATCCGATGACGAGATCAGGTGCGCCTTATGGTCAGGCGCGCCTTATGTAAGGACGGGGAATAGCAAATTACGGGTGCGCCTTATGGTACGAAGCGCCTTATGGTACGAAGCGCCTTATGGTCCGAAAAACACGGTACATATAACAATAATAATAATGCACAGCAACAGAACAGCCATACAGCCAACATATTTCACAATGCCCGTTTTCATTTGACAAATACCCAAGGGATGCACCCCAGGTTATGAATCACTTTTCCAGTGTTCATTGTGGCCTGAATTAAGAGCACTTACCAGTCATACGGGTGACACCACCAAGTACTGCCGCAGCACCAACCATTGCATAAAGGCCAGGAGTAATGCAGTTTTCACCAGTACTGCATTCACCAGCAAATACAGCCCATTCTGGATAATTGCTGAAGAAAAATAATAAAAGAATAAAAAAATAAAAAAACATAGAAAAAAAGAAAAAAATTACAGTTAATGTCTCACATTATTTAACAACTGTGGTTCCTTTAAGAAACATAGTTTATTATCTAAACAAGAAATGCTCCTAGAATGATATAGGAATGTTAACAGACTTTAGTCACCTGTCAACCATTTCCAATGAATGGATGACAACACAACAACAGTGATTTGTAGTACTATAAAATGTAAATCCATACAATTATATTCTAATTTGTATATGAATGCTGTTCTGTGCAAGATAAGTGGCTTTTGTTTTGTGACATGGCATAAGTAGTCAATGCCCATCATATTGGGGACAGTCACATCAGTCTCCCTCTGTACACCAATGAGACATAACCTGCTGGCTGAGTCGCCATTGTTGGCTTTGATTTTTACTCATTATATGACTATATCATAAATAATTCTATATATGTATTATATATATATATACATATATATATACAGAAGAGGACTTGCTGGATGAGTGGGTTAGGGCATTACTTCTTGTGACATAGGTCGAGGTGATGGCATTTTGAACCCATGGAGTTGAACCAAGGGCATAGTTCATTAAATTCTGTGATACAAAGTCCTCTGTAAGGGGCACCATCCCAGCCTCCTGATAAGAGGGATTTCATAACATTTAAATGAATTAATCATCATCATAGTAGATAGTGGATTAATTAATTTTGTATGTTATTGTATTGTCTGCTTGTGCCTTATTTGTATATGTATTTGCAGGCTTTTTCACCTTTTCCTTTCTTGATCTGTTATTGTTTAAAATAAATCCCTTTGAACCTCAACTGGCCTACAACAACTGGTACTTTACCACAGATCTAATCAGAGGTAGAGCTGGGGTTTGGTAATCCCATATTTTATGGTATATTTCCTACAGAAATCAAACCTATGGCTGAAAAACAAGAAGATGCTATTATAACATTAGATTCAAATTAAATTTCATAGCATATGCAAAGGAATACAGCAATGGGGAAGTTGTTTGGCATTTTAGTCCCCCATCATAAAAAAAAAATGATAAAAACTTGGAAAAAACAAAAATAACAACTGAAAATGCTAGTGTCAAGTTGCAACTAATTCACATTTCACTCCAATATAGTTTCAGTATTGTTTTAGGTGCTATTGTGTCAGGTCTGCAAGAGGTTGCACCAGTGGAACCCTTTGACAGCAAGAGTAAGATGCCTTTTCCTTATGGAATAATTGAGCCCATGAAACGCTACTTGAGGGGGCCAAAAGCACAAAAAATCCCCACATTGGGCCAATGAGTCATTTTTTTACACTCTCTCACACTACTCCCATCACTTTCCTGCCAGTATATATCTATTTATTCACCAAAGAAGGATAGCACACCAGCACCTGCCCTTCCTTTTCTCATATCACAGCAACACAGAAACCCAGGACTCTATACTTGCTCCACCTACTCTAAACAAATCAAGAAGTGAAATCCCTCCCCCACCCAATGAGGGAAATAATAGTAACACAGAAAGAACTGATGGAATGAATAATGAACGTTGATGTCAGGAAATCGCACGGCCCAGGTGGAATAGCAAACTGGATATTAAAAGAATGTAAAGAACTAATAGACAAAATATATAACATAATAAGTTGCTCACTCAAAGAAGGAAAAATACCATAAGACTGGAAAATGCTGTTATCATACCAATCTATAAAGAAGGAAATAAGGAAGACCCTACAAATTACAGACCGGTTTCCCTTACAAACATGGTAGCCAAAATTTGTGAAAAAGTTATAAAAGTAGATGGATAAAACATCTGGAGAACAACAATATACTAAATCTGAGACAATTTGGATTTAGATAGGAAAGATCATTTACAACAAATTTGATCTGTTTTTACTCAAGACTACTAGATATAATACAGGAAATGGACGAATGGGCTGATTGTGCTTTCATAGATCTACAAAATGTTTTTCATAAAGTCCCACACAAAAAATATTAAGAAAAGTGGAAACCATAGGAGGGATACAAGGTAAACTACTGAAATGCATGGAGGACTTTTTGCATGGAAGGAAAATGAGGGTAGTGCTCAGAGATAAGAGTTCCACAAGGATCAGTATTGGCTCCAATAATGTTTGCTATTTATGTGAATGACATGGACAAGGGTGTGGAATATTATACGAGCTTCTTTCCAGATGACACAAAACTGTTACAGAAAGTGAGTACTGAAAAGGAATATGACTCAATGCAGAGAGATCTAAACAGAGTTTGGGAATAGAGTCCAAAGTAGAAAGTGGACTTCAACATTAAGAAATGTTGCATAATGGAATTTGGAAAAAGTGAAAAAAGGATATCAGGACAATATAAAATTGGTGAAAAGGAAGTAAGGAAGTAGGATCTGAAAAAGACCTGGGAATAATCATCACAAACTATATGTCTCCTGACAAACAGATAAACAAAATTGTTGGTGAAACCTATAACATGCTACATACATATACCAAAGGCTTTTTCTCCTTTACAAGGGAGGTAGCCAAATAACAAAGGCATAAAATCCACTCCCACCCATTCTATCCCCAACATACTCCACTCCCATCCACCTCCCTTCCCTCCGTCTTATCTTAGCACCTCCTGGATGACGAATCATCACTGCATCTCGCCCACTGCCTTGGGTCAGAATCAGCGTTGCAAGACACAGCACATCCATAGCAAGGCTGCTTCGTTAAATTGGTGAACCCTCCTCTCCATCCCCTTATGAAGAAAAGGGGGAGACAGGGAGTAATACCTTCGGACTGCATTATTTGATTTTTTACACATACTCCCTCACTCCTCATCCCCCACCCACTTCCCCTCATGCACCACATCATCATTCATACACAACCATTCTCCATTTACCCCTATCTTCTGTCCTCTCCCATCATTCCTCAACAGACATTCCCCTCTTTCCCAATGCCCCTTTTACACCATCCATCCATTTCATCTTAAGTCAACCCCTCATGTTCACTCCTTCCACCTATTCCTTTCATGTCTCTTTTACTAATCTTTCTTCATTCAATCTTTCCATGTGTCCAAACCATCCCAATACTCTTTCATCAACCCATCTCCCAACTCCCTTTCCACTCCTGTTCTCCTCTTCACCTCATTTCTCACCCTATCCAGCCTAGTAACCCCTATCATACAATCTCCTCTTAGCATCCATTCCCAAATGTCTATTTCTCATTACACTTTTTAATCCTCCAAGGCATTTACTCACTTCTCTCAATCAACATTCTACCTTCACTTCCACTCGTCCCTTTCCTGCCACATTCATACCGAAGTATCTAAAACTATCCACTTCCTCCAGTCTCTCTCCCCTAATATTCACTTCCAGTCTACTGCCACTTTCTCCCCTTGTACATCTCATCACCTTACATTTACCTAAAATTTTCTTCAACTTCCTTCTTTCACACAGCTTCCCAAACACTGTCACTTTCTCAATCCCTCCTCTGATCCTACTACAAGCACAGTGTCATCAGCAAACAACAACTGGCTTATCTCCCACTTTTCTTTAACGATCTCCAATCCCCTACTCACTACCCTTGCATTTACCTCTCGCACCACCCCATCCATGTATAAATTGAACAGCCAAGGCGACATAACACATCTCTGGCAAAGTCCCACCTTTACCTCAAACCACTCTCCTCATTTCTAAATCTAACACAAGCTCTACTACTCTTGTAAAAACTCTTGATTGCTCTTAAAAGATTTCCTTTTATCCTAAATATCTGCAATACCTCCCACAGTGCTATCCTGTCTACCCTGTCATAAACCTTTTCCAAATCCATAAAAGCCAAAAATACATCCTTACCTTTTCCTAAAGCTTTCTCATTTCACATATCTGTCATACCACAAAAATCTGATCTAAGCAATCCCTACCTGTCTTAATCCCACACTGTTCCTCGCCAATTACTCCCTCTGTTCCTCTTTCAATCCTCTCAATCAAGACCCTCCCATAAGCCTTCCCAACTACACTTAACAAGCAGATCCCTCTGAAACTACTACACTCACACTTGTCCCCTTTTCCCTTGTAAAGTGGAACTATATAGGCACTCCAGTCCTCTGGCACTCTACCCTCTCTTAAACAAACATTAAATAACCTCACCAGCCAGTCCACCATCACTGTACCTCCTTTTTTCAGACATTCTGCATGACATCCATCCAACCTAGGTGCCTTACCTGCTTTCATTATCTTAACAGCTGCTTTCACTTCATCTTTCCTTATTTCTCCTTCATTTTCCTCACTCATCTTGGTCATTATCTTAGCACTTCCCACTGCAACTACCTTTCCCTCCCTATCCTCTTTCATATCTAACATACATACATACATATACCAAGGCTTTTTCCCCCTTACACGGGGGGTAGCCAAAAAGAAAAAGGCATAAAATCATTCCCACCCATTCCATCCCTGAATACACTCCACACCCCTCCACCCTCCCTCTTATCTTAGCACCTCCTGAATGACGGGTCATCCCTGCACCTTGTCCACTGCCCTGGGTCAGAAGCAGTGTCGCAAGACACAGCACATCCACAGCAAGGCTGCTTCATTAAATCGGTGACCCCCTCTCTCCATCCCCCCATTGCATAAACTGAGAGGACGGGGAGAAATCCCTTCCGGCTGTGTCAAATTTTGCTCACACATACTACCTCACCCCCCATCCACCCGCCCATTCCACCTCATGCTATCACATCATCATCCATATACAACCATTTTCCATTCACCCCTGTCTTCTGTCCTCTCCTGTCCTTCCTCAACAGACATTCCCCTCTTCCCCAAAGCCCCCTTCACCCCATCCATCCACCTCATCCTAGGACATCCTCTCATGTTCACTCCCTCCACATCTGCCTTCCACACCTCTTTTACTAGTCTTTCTTCACTCATTCTTTCCATGTGTCCAAACCATCCTAATATTCTTTCATCAACCCTATCTCACAGCTCCTTTTCCACCCCTGTTCTCCTCCTCACCTCCTCATTTCTCACTCTATCTAGCCTAGTAATCCCCATCATACTTCTCAGACACCTCATCTCAAACACATTCAAACTCCTTCTCTCTTCCTCTCTTATGTTCCATGTTTCTGCCCCATACAGTGCCGTTGGCACAATCACTCCTTCATACAGTCTCCTCTTAGCATCCATTCCCATTCATATTTAACAACTCCCTAAAATACTCTGCCCATCTTCCTCTTACTGCCTTCTCTTCCATAATTTTCTCTCCATCTGCACCTATCTTTTCTTCACTACTTGATTCGCCTCCTCTTCCTCTTTTAATTTCTTTCCAAAACATCTCTTTATTACTTAAATTTTTTTCTCTCAAACTCTTACCCCATTTCACATCTGCTCTTCTCTTTGCCTCCTTTATCTTAGGTTTTACTTATTTTCTCTTTTCTTTGTACCTCTCATATGATTCTCTCATCCTATTTTATAACCAATTTGTCAAAGCTCGCTTTTTCTCTTCTACAACTTTCTTTGCTTCCTCATCCCACCACTCACTACCCTTCCTTCTATTTCCGCCCGTCCTCATTGTTCCCCACACCATCTTTACACACCTTGTCACTCCCTCCTCAAACCATTCCCATTCCTCCTCCACTCCTAGCTCTACTCTATCCTTCACTCCCTCCCACTCTTCTCTCAGCATCTTCTTATACTCCTTTATTTTGTCATTTAAGCTGTTCACTTTAAGCACCTCCCGAACTTCTGTCCTGTTCCTCTTTCTCCATGTATCCTCCACTCTCAACTTACCTTCAACCAAAAAATTATTTGATATCCCCCTACTCTCTCCCCTTAAAACATTTACATCCTCTTCCTACTATACTTCTGATTACCACTATATAATCCATTAATGCTCTACCACCCTTCAATCCACCATGTGTACTTATGCTTGACTTTCTTCCTAAACATTGTATTTGCTCTCTTTCTAGACACATCTTCACCATCAACTCTCCACTACGATTTTTTCCTGGAACTCTACACTTCTCAACCACTCCATCTATTGGTTCATTTTCTACTCTAGCATTAAGGTCTCCCAGTACTACTACATTGACATTTCTTCCTAATCCCTGTACTCATTAAAATCCATTTGAAAAGCCTCCCTTTCCTCTACGCTCTTCTCACTACCAGGCCAACATGCATTTACAAAAACCCACATCTCCCTTCCCAGTTTCACCTTCATCCACATTAACCTTGGAGAAACCTCAATCCACTCCACTACATGCTTACCTATCTCATCACTCACTAGTGTAGCCACCCCTTCTCTCCCTTGTCCTCTCTTCACTCCTGAGAACCTCCCAACTACACTACCCAACTCACACTCACCCCTCCCTCTCAACTTAGTTTCACTAAATGCCAACACATCTTTCTTCTCACAAACATACTGCCTATCTCTTCCCTTTTACTCTCATCTGTACCACATCCACGCACATTACAACACCCAATCCTTAAGGTCCTGGTGGGAAAACTATTATATATACAATGTAGCACCTTGTATACATGTAGGAGATGCAAGTAAATGCATAATTGGAAGTGTGTGTGTGTGTGTGTGTGTGTGTGTGTGTGTATGTGTGTGTGTCAACTTGTTTTCGAAGCTCCAGGAAGGAATCTTAAATTGCCATTTCTGTTTACATATTTAATTATCATTGTATAATTTTAACAATTTAATGTATTATTTTGAGTGTCCGTTGCTTTCTGTATGAAAAGGGAATAAATGAACCAAATTGAGAAAATGGTACCATGGAATATGCCCAGTGGAAAGTGACGCACATTAGTCAGTTGTAAGCGGGTTACCAGAGCGAGAGGGTATCGAGTGAGTGAGAGGTGTGTACATTCAGTGATCAAATAAACTGTGACCCAGAACTCTAATATCTTTTGTTACAACCTATGTTGAGTCTAAACGACACCCAACATATGGTGATAGCAGTGGGATCTTAGCTACAAACATTAGCTACGAGAAGTGAATTCTTACCCACCCTGTGTATGCAAACTCTTCAATGCTACTTCCAATGCTTCTGATGATGTTAACTGCTTCCCAGTTTATGGCAAGTTACCTGCCTTGTGTCTTCGGTGACCAATATTCGCCTGCAACAACATTCTTTCCATCTCTAGAGTACGTCTCCGAGATCTTCTCTCGGGTCACCTCTGCCTCCACAACCATGCTCACCAAGAGTGAAGTGTGCAGCAGCCCCCAGCCCTCACTCCATCCCACTCCCTTCACCTAGCAGTAACAGGAAGTCGCCTGTCAATCATCAGTCCCAGTGGGTCAACTCATACCCCACCATACGTCCTCATGTGACCTGGTTCTGCATGCTACCAGCCGGATCCCCTTCTACTACCCCCATCCACCACCACATAGACGTGGACCACCTCCTCCGCTTTACCACTCTCCTATCTTTGCAGAGTGCTGACAGCCTCATCTGGTCTTCCTTCACCGTCGTCTTCGTAGAGTGTTGAACCTCCTCTACTACCCCAACCACCGCCGCCTAGCCAGTGCTGAGCAGCAGACTCGCCGTCGTTTCTGGCCAAGTCAACATGTTTCCACCCAAGTACTTACCCTATGTCATCCCCCTTTGCACCTCCTACTGTACTCATCGAGTTCCGCAGTTTTACAGAGCATTCGTCTTCTCCCCTGCTCACCGGAGTTCACCGGTTCTGTGAGATTGCCTTCCTTTCAAGAGATGTTCTGTGCTATGAACTTGACTGATAGTGGTTCTTGTGAGAGTGTTTATTATGCTTCCAGTAGAGATATATATAACATATTTCCAATTGTTTTATACATATTATAATTATATATATAATTAACCACTTCACTACGGGCCAAAATCTCGCGGGCAGCATTAGCTGCCAGACGTACGATGTTGCGTCTTAATACTCGCATTATAAAAAATAAAGTCACGGCTGTATCGATCGTTCTCTCTTTCACCCGTGAATTTTGATAACCATAGAAAATATGATGAAGCCAGTTTACAGAGTATGGGGGTCATGCAGGTACAACTACAATAAAGGATTACAATGGATTACAAAGGCGGAGCATCCCGACAGAAGACCTTTTGGTCCATATCTAGGTCGGATGCGAAAAAAATAATAAAATAATAAACTATAATAATGTAAATAACAAATAAAATACATAAATAAATGCATAGGTATAGTTAAATAATAAACAAACAGGTAAATAGTAAATAATAATAAATTGACATATAACTAATAACAAATAAAAATCAAACAGACAAATGATAACAAAACAAAAACAAATAATATAAAATAAATTTTAATCATTACAGCATCTTGCTTGGGTATTTATCTCAATGATTCTTAAAGCTTCGAACTGAACTACATTGCACTACCTGTGCAGGAAGTTTATTCCATTCATTAACTATACGGTTGGCAAAGTTGTTTCTACCTACTTCCAAATTGAATCTATTTCCGGACAGTTTGAGACCATTGTTTCTTGTCTGATTCTCATTCAGTGTGAAAATTTTGTCACTTTTGATGTTGTCAATTCCCTTGAGAATCTTAAAGACCTGTATCAAGTCACCTCTGAGTCTATGCTTTTTTAGGGAAAACAGATTCATATGTTTTAGTCTATTTTCGCATGATTTATTTTTGATATTTGGAATCAGTTTTGTGGCTCACCCTTGTACTTTTTCCAGTCTGTCAATGTCTTTAATGAGGTTCGGTGACTACAGTATACGGAAACAGCATATTCCAAATGTGGACGAACTAACGATTTATATAGCTTGTTAATGAGTGATGGACTTTTGAAATCAAAAGATCGCGCAATCAGTGCTAGAATCTTATTTGCTTTCTCAGAGGCTGAAATACACTGCTTGGATGATTTGAGGTTGTTACTGATAATTACGCCGAGATCTTTTTCACTATCCACTTTTGTTAACGAATTTTCAAATAACTTGTAATCGTACTTACTGTTATTTTTACCTATGTGCATTACCTTGCATTTACTTGTGTTAAATTTCATTAGCCACTTTTCAGACCATTGCTGTAATTTATCTCAATCTTCTTGAATATCTAATTGGTTTAAGTGATCATTTGCCATTCCGCACAGTTTTGTATCATCAGCAAATTTGGAAACAGTAGATTTTAGTCCATGGTCTATATCATTTATATATACTATGAATAGAAGTGGCCCAAGAACGGAACCCTGAGGAACTCCACTTGTAACATTTTTCCATCTAGAAGTTTTTCCATTTAAAACAACTCTATTTTCGACCATTCAACCAATTACTAGTCCAACTTAATAGGCTACCACTTATTCCGTGTAAAGCTAATTTAGTAAGTAGTCTTTCGTGTGGGACAGTATCAAAAGCTTTTGCAAAGTCTAGATATATTAAATCTATATTGTTTCTTTTGTCATAATTCGAGATAACTGTGTTGTAGAATTCGAGTAAGTTAGTCACGCAAGAACGTTTCCGTCTGAAACCATGCTGGCTATCATTTATCAAATGGTTACTTTCTAAATGATGTTTGATAGCATCTCTGATGATAGTTTCCATTATTTTTCCTATGATTGAAGTCAAACTTATTGGCCTATAGTTATTTGGCTTCTTTTTGTCACCATTTTTTGAATATGGGAGTAACGTTAGCTACCTTCCATTCACTTGAGACATCTCCGGATATGATGGATTTCTTAAAATAATTTCTAATGGAACAACAATCTCATTTTTCATTTCCTTTAAGATTCTTGGATGCCAACCGTCAGGCCCTGGTGTTTTATTAACTTTGAGTTTATCTATACACCTTTTAATTTTTTCTTTTGTTATATTTACCGTAGTAAGTTTACCCTAGACTTTTCACAGGTTTCAGTTTGGAGTTTCACTTTGAGGTGTTTCGTTTACGAATACCGAGCTAAAATAATTGTTTAAGATATTACACATTCCTTCATTTGAATATTCAAGTTGACCATCAGCAGATAATAGTGGACCAATGTGATTCCTAACAACCTTTTTATCTCTAATGTAACTATAGAATTCTTTGGGATTTTCTTTGGATTTATCAGCGATGTTCATTTCGTATTGTTGTTTTCTTTTTCTTATTGTCTTTTTTAAATCTCTCTGTATTGATACATAACTTTCAGTCATTAGATGCACCCAAGCACTTATATTTCTTATAAGCCTGTCTCTTTTTAGCAATACTTTTTTCACTTTCTTTGTCGAGCCTCTTTGGGCGAGCCTGATTTGGGGGACATCTGTCCTTAAAAGGAATGTAAGTTTGAACCATCTTAGTGAGCGTATTTTGAAATATTTCCCACATCTGATCTACAGGTCTTTTGCTTAATTTTGCCTCCCAATCTGTAAGCTGAAGCTCCTGACGTAGTCCTACGAACTGAGCTTTACTGAAATCGGGTATTTTAGAAACACAAGTATCTATTCTAAAACTTTTTAGGAGTATGAATCTAACTAAGTTGTGATCGCTATTAGCAACAGATTCACTGACTTCTACATCAGTTACTATGCTTTCGCATATCTTGTGGGCTCTTTTACATGCTGAATTAAGTAATTGTCACCAAGAAAATCAATCAAGCGACTACCTATATGGCCATGTTCAAGGGTCATCCAATCAATGTCAGTAAAATTGAAATCACCCATTATCAATAAATCCCGGTTGCAGAAACTAGACAGTTCTTGAAATAACAGTTTGTCGTCTGCTAATGATAATGTCTTTGTCCTATATATTACACCTATATTCATTTTTTGTCCATTTGTTTGGGTTAACTCAACTCACAAAGTATCATATGCATCCTGTTTCACTTTCTCTAAAACACAAGCATGAACATTGTTTTTAATGTACAACAGAACACCCCCACCTTTCTTGTGGTTTCTATCCTGATGAAAGTGTTTAAATCCCGCAATATTAAATTCAGCTTCGAACTCTACCATTTAACCATGTCTCAGTTATTCCTATCATATCGTGATTTTCGCTTTTGACATACGCCTGTATTTCTTGAAATTTGTTCCTAATACTACGGGCATTAAAGTACATGGTTTTAACCCCTTCCATACGGTGCCGCACACGTAGGCGCCATGAGGAGCAAGTGGATTCGCGACGCTGCCATATCGGCATCTTGATTATATTTATTGTAGTTACCCCTGTGTTTTTACATTCTCCCTAATCTGCTCTTAATCCCATTCTCTGTGGTTTTCAAAATTCACGGGTGAAAGAGAGAACGATTGATATAAGCCGTGACTATATTTTATGATGCGAGTATTATTACGACACGTCGTACGGCTGGCATTGGCTGCTGCCCGCGAGATTTAAGTCCCGTAGTGAAGTGGTTAAGAAACTCGTGATTATTTCTTTTTGACACATTTTGAGTTTCAATATTATGTCTTACATTATCATTTTGTTTTTTATTTATACCTTGCTCTATATTATTATTTGGTCCTTCATTGACATTCAATGCCTCATTAAGATTTCTCCCATCAAAATTAACATTTCCCCCATCACGGACATCTACTCGATCACGGTCATCCGATCTCTTTTGTACATTTTGTCCCCCTACGTCACCATGATTCACACCGGCCTCCCGTCGTTCATTGACATTATGTCCGGCATCCCTTCCTAAAATTATATTTTGTCCTCCAGTGACATTATATCCTACCATGATATTTTTTCCTCCACTATAATTACATCCCATCGTGATATTTTGTCTTCCACTGTCATTACATCCCATCATGATATTTTGGCCTTCATTGACATTCTGTCCGGTATCCTTCCTAAAATTATATTTTGTCCTCCAATGACATTATATCCTACCATGATATTTTCTCCGCCATTATCATTACATGCTATCGTGATATTTTGTCCTCCACTATCATTACTTCCCATCTTGATCTTTTGTCCTCCACTGTCATTACATCCCATTGCGACATTTTGTCCTATGACATTACATCCTAATGTAACATTTCATCCTCTACCAACATTATATCCTAAAATTATATTTTGTCCTATACTGGCACATTGTTCTACATTAACCCCTTCCATACGGTGCCGCACACGTAGGCGTCATGAGGAGCAAGTGGATTCGCGACGCTGCCATATCGGCGTCTTGATTATATTTATTGTAGTCGCCCCTGTGTTTTTACATTCTCCCAAATGCGCCCTGAATCCCATTCTCTGTGGTTTTCAAAATTCGCGGGTGAAAGAGAGAACGATCGATATAAGCCGTGACTATATTTTATGATGCGATTATTATTACGACACGTCATACGGCTGGCATTGGCTGCTGCCCGCGAGATTTAAGTCCCGTACCGAAGTGGTTAATGCTATACTCTACACTGTTTTCCCATGTATGTTCTATTTCCCCTTCCCTTTGGGCTTCTACCCTAAAAAAGGAGCTAGTTCATTACAAACTCCCACAATGAGGTTTGTAAGAACATCTTTGCCTCTGCGGGTAAGGTGAATCCCATCAGAAGCGTAAAGGTCATGGCGCCTAGAAAAGAGATACCAAGGATCAAGAAAGTGGTATCCCAATTGTGTGCACAACTGCGATATCCTATCATTGATCCCTATGGCTCTACTGTTCCAACACGAGCCTGCATAGATCCTCGGGAGGATCCCACAGACTACATGACGGCTCCCACGTTCCTTCATCTCCTGAAGGAGGACCTTGTAATTCCGAAAAAGTTCCTCTGATCTCACCCTACCTACATCATTACTTCCCGTATGAACAATCGTAACCGTGTTCTTCCGTCCTTGCTCCCTGATGGAATGGGTACAATCGGCAATCCCATGGCCCGGTTGACATAGAAGCTTGCAACGTCGCTTAGTCTTCCGCTGCAGGATGTCGTCATAGCCTCGCACCATGGAGTCCCCCACCACCAAGAACTCCTGGTTTTCAGCCACTTCATCCTCCAGTAGATTAAAACGATTGGCTAGAACCAGCGGTTGCTCCACAGGGGACACGTCTACCGGCAGTGACAGTAGGGGAAGAAGTGGAACGATCTTTGGGTTGTGGGGAGGGTTCACTCTTCTCAAGGAGCGCACTCCTGAGAAGACGAATTTCCTCCTCACACATTCTGAGATGGACCTCTAGGTTCACGCAACCTTCACAAGCCATTTCGCTCCTCCTTTAGCAATAAAAACAGCAGGGTGAAAAGGTGGCCAACAGATTTCGTCTGGAGGCTCTGAGTCAACCTTAGCAGCCTGGTCAAACCTACCACCAGGGTGAAAGACTACCCCACTGACACTGCTTGCAAGGCCCCCAACTACATCGAAGTGCTGGGCCCTTGGGGAGGTTGACAGAGAAGACTTATTAAAGTGGGATAGAAGAAAAACAAGGGGACATGAAAAGAAACTCACAAAGGATAGTTATAGAAGTGATCTGGAGAAGTAAAAAAAAAAAAAAAAAAAAAAAAAAAATCAATATAGAGTGGATGTCTGGAAGAAATTGGATGAAACAATAGTGTGTGCAAACACCATGCAAGGATTAAAAACAAACTAGATGTTGCGAGATACAAAGACAGGTCACCACAAGCATAGCTCCCCTTTCTGTATAATACTAGATAAATACACAAAAAATTGAAGCTGTAACAAACACAAAACAACTTTACCACTCGTCATCAGAAAGGAAGTCCAGTGATTGAGCTCCGACTTAATGCTTTGTCAAATGAATCAGGAAAAACACCTTGTTGTTGTTTTTCAGGATGTAGGGTTGTGTTCTTGAGTGACCGGTAAGGTATCAAATCCAGTATTTAGAAAAGTATAGTTTTAGCACAAAATGGAGGAAAATAAAGAAAAAAGAATTAATGAACCAACAAAGAGAGGATTACATACAAGTAGAGTGGAGTCACCACTGGGAGTGATCCCAAAGAGAATGTGTATAAGCGTCACTCCAAAGATGACTCAAAGGTATGAAAGCAATGATTTTTCAGGCTTTCAGAGGGAAAGGGGAGCAACAGAAAAAACCATGGATAAAGAAAGAGAAACTAGGGTTAGCAGGGTACTAAGGAATCGAGACATCAACGACTTGATGGAAGAATTAATTTAAAAATAGACTACAGAGCTTTGCAATTAGAGATGTCAAACTTATGCAGAACTCAAGTGGGAGGACTTGGTGGCAGTATTCTTTTCCCCCACCACAGGGAGAAATATTGAAAAGAGGTGATATGATTAACCACTTTGGTACAATAATGCCTACACAGATGTCATGAGACATGAGTGGGTACACAAGGATGCTGGCCTTGGCGTCTTGATTATATATTTTTTGTAGTTGTACACGAGTTACCCCCAGATTCTGTTAACTGGTTTGATCAAGATTTCTGTGTTTATTATTACTCAGAGTAAAAGAGAATGAGTAATACAGCAGTGACTTTATATTTCATAATGCGAGTAGTGTGATGAATTGTACATATGGCATCCAATGCTGTGCACAAGAATTTGACTCCCATTGAAGTGGTTAAATATTCAGATTGCTAAAGGGGACTATATAAACAGAAACTCTTGATTAAGAATAGGGGGGTTTATGAGGTTATGAGAACAAATTAAGGAGGACTATATATGCAACAAAGACCCAAATTTTGTTAGATAAGTAGTGCATATGTATTGCATGAGGGAATGGGGAGGGGTCACTGATTTGGTGAAGTGGCCTTCTTGTGGGTGTCTTGTGTTTTGCTGGATTGCACACACTGTTGCCTCATCCAATCTGTGTGGGAAACTATTTTTTTTCAGATCTCTTCTATAACTATCCTTTTTGAGTATCTTTTCATGTCCTCTTCTTTTTCCTTTATCCCACTTTAATCAATCTTTTCTGTCACGGACTTCCATTCCTTTCATGATTCTGTAAATGGCCAGTAGATCTCCTCTTTTTCTCCTTTGTTCCAGGGTTGGTAGTTCCAGTTTGGACAATCTTTGTTCCTATGTCAATTTTGAAAGTGGTGGTGCCATCTTTGTTGTTGCTCTTTGGATTTTTTCTAATTTATTTATATTCTTTTTTGTGCTGGGTGTCCAAAGTGTTGCAGTGTATTCCAATCTTGGTCTTATCAGCATGATTAATATTTTCTTTACCATTTCCTCATCCAAGTAGCTAAAGGCCACCTTTATTGATCTTAGTAAATTGTAGGTTTCTTTGACTATTTTGCTAATATGCTTGTCTGGTGACATGTCTTTGTTAATAATTACTCCTGGGTCCTTTTCAGAGTTAACTTTTTTTACTTCCTTTGTACCAATTTTATATTGCCCTGATATTTCATTCTTACTAATCCCAAACTCCATTATACTATATTTCTTGATGTTGAAGTTCACTTCTCATTTTTGGCTCCATTCCCAGACATTGTCCAGGTCTCTCTGAAGAGATTCACAGTCTTTTTCTTTAGTTATTTTCTTTAGTAGTTTTGCATCATCTGCAAAGAAGTTCATACAACATTCCACACCTTCATCCATGTCATCTATATATATGGCAAACATTATTGGAGTTAATGTAGAACCTTGTGGGACTCTACTTATCATTTCTTTCCAGGTTGAGTTCTTGTCTCACCCTCATTTTTCTCCCGTTCAAGAAATCTTCCATCCATTTCATTAACTTTCCTTGTACACCTATTATTTCAAGTTTTCTTAGTAACTTTTTGTGTGGTACTTTATCAAATGCCTTTTGTAAATCTAGGAAAGTACAATCACCCCCATCCATCCCTTTTTTATATTATTTCTATTAGCCTTGAGTAAAATCAATTCAAGTTAGTGGTACATAATCTTCCATGTCTAAAGCCAAATTGTTTTGGATTAAGTATATTATTTTCTTCCAGATGTTTAATCAATATACTTTTGATAATTTTTTCACATATTTTAGCTATTGTAATTGTAAGGGAGACCGGTCTATAGTTTGTTGGGTCTTATCTCCCACTTTATATATTGGTACAATATTTGCATTCTTCCAATCTTGTGATACCTTTCCTTCTTTAAGTGAGTAATCAATTATCTTGTATATTTTTTCCATTAGTTCATCTATACATTCTTTTAGTATCCAATTTGCAATTCCATCCAGACCATGTGATTTTTTTTTTTACATCAAGGATTATTATTTGGTCCCTCATTTCTTTCTGTGTCACAATTACTTCTTTCATTGGGAGGGATCTTGTGAGGGTGTTTCTTGTGAGTGTTGCAGTTTTGTTTTTTGTATGATGGCAGTGTGTATATTGTATTGTTTGAGGGAGTGCATTTACCTATTTACCTAGTTGTATTATATGGGAAGAAAGCTATGCTCCTCGTGACCCATCTTTGTATCTTTCAGCAACTAGTTTGTTCTCAAATTCTTGTATAGTCTTTGCACACACCGTTGCCTCATTAAATTTGTTTCAGATATCTACCACTCTGTGTGGGAAACTATTCTTTTTCAGATCTCTTCTATACCTATCCCTTTAGAGTTTCATCAAATTTATCAGTTCTTCCAACAAATCAGTAATATCCCTATATCTTAAGATATTTTGTACCTAGGTTCTCTACGCAACTCCAAACCTCTACCTAAAATTCCACCTCCTTTTGCAAACCCTGAAAATGCATAATTATACAACCTTTGATTAGTTTTTGGGGGGTTCATTCATGCATGATCTTTTTGGTATTACCCCCCAGCAACGATTCCACTCTGCTCAGGGTTTATAAAAGAAAATGGAATACTAGGTAGAGGTTTAGAATTGGAAAAAGAATCAAGGTATAAAAATATCCCAAGAAATCAGGAGAGTACAGAATTGATGAAATAATAATCTGAAAGCTGAATACAGGGCAATGTACAGAGAGGTGAACCAGTTGAAAAGACTGAATGCTGAAACTAATATTCCCACGTTCCAAACAACTTCACTCTTAACCTCAGCCAATTTGCCACCACTTTATCCTGGATAGTAATTTCAAGTCAACAATACTAACACAGACAGATGGTTTGATCTGCATACACAACTTGAAAAGGATGGAAGTCCTCGACAGGGAAGACTTATTAAAGTGGGATAAAAGAATAACAAGAGGACATGAAAAGAAACTCAAAAAGGATAATTATAGATCTGAAAAAGAATAGTTTCCCACACAGAGTGGTAGAGTGGTATCTGGAACAAATTGGATGAGGCAAATGTGTGCAAAATCTATACAAGAATTTAAGAACAAACTAAATGCTGAAAGATACACAGACGGGTCACTACAAGCATAGCTCTCTTCCTGTATAATACAACTAGGTAAATATATATATATACTATTTATCTTATTTATTTATTTATTTATTATTATTATTATTATTTTTTTTTTTTTACTACTCCACAAATTTTACATTATCTGTTTTTCCATCTATTGTACTTGTCTCTTTTTACAAGTTTTTTGTTTGTCTATTCTTGGGCTCATTATGGCAGCACCTCTGGATGGAGGTGAAGGGGTTTCCAGGTTTTTCAAAATGGGCAGCAGGGAGCTGATTGCCTCTGCTATTCATATTATATTATGACCACCACAAGTACCCATCACTGGTCCCTGTTCATATTACACATCAGCACAATATAATAGATTAAAAAAAAAAAAAAAAAAAAAAATTGCATGGTATCCAATATATGGTATACTCAACCCCTTCTATGCTCATGGGTATTTTGTTTTTATTTGTAGTAACCTCATGACAAGGAAGGAGACTGAACCTATACCGATTAACTCCTACATACAAGAGTACTCGTTATTTTGTTCTAACACTAGATGATTTTATTCATCTATATACCTCTTCAGTAAGGAAGAAGTTAAAACACAAAAGAAGGTAGGCAATTCCTACTGTTTTTGAACTTACTATGCTAGCTGTTCCATGGCAATGCCCACCAATCGTCCAATAATGGATCCAATGGCAAGAGAAGGGATGAAAAGCCCACATGGCACCTTGATGCCAAAGGTAAACACTGTCACCACACACTGGAAAATGTAAGTCAAAATAAATATCCACTGCCTCATGAACTTTAATATAGTGGAATATCCAGTCTTTCATTACAGCTATCTTATCAATATACAAACTCACATTCAGGTACAGTGAGACCTCTCACTGTACCTGTGTTTGCGGTGTTTGCAGTGTTTTCGGTGCTGTTGTTTAGTATGTGCAATCACTATGCCACCCAAAAACCACTCCAAAACACCGTAAACACAGCTAATTAGCGTCCGTTAATGAGAGGTCTCACTGTACTTGCAAACTGTCAATGACATGATGGAATGTTGTACAAACAAGCTATATCATGAGAAGTGTTTATAAAGAGTAGAACTGTAGGCAATTTAAAAAAGATCTAGACTATTTTTGCACGGAGTCCTGAATGGGATATGAAGTTCAATAAAAAAAAAAAATAAAAAAAAAATAAAAAAAAAAAATAAAAAAGAGTACTGGAAATAGGCAATGCCAGCAAAAGACCATTTTTAAACTATTCCTTGGGAAGTGAATTCATTGCAAAAGCAATGGAGGAAGACTTGGGAGAGTTCATATGTTCTAAGAAAAATCCTGTCACATGACAGATATATGGACTGCTGCAGAAGATTGAAGTGGCTTTTCGATATATGGATGATCTATGACGAGAAAACTCATTGAAACCCTAATCCATCTAAGATTGGAATACGTGTTAGTGATATACCCCTGACTACCTCCCTTATAAGGGGGAAAAAGCTCTTGATATATAGATAGATAAGTATGTTCTCCAACACAGAGTGAAGGATAAAAGCAAGATTGAGAGAATACAAAAACAGAAAAGCAGGGAGGAGGTGTCATGATATTGGCCAAAAAGGGTCTTAATATGACAAAGATTATTGAAGGCCAAGGCAATGTAGAATTAATTATGATCAAAATGGCTAACAAAACAATGAAAAGTAGAAAATTTGTAGCAGTGTACATACCACCAAAAACACATGTGTGGTCGGACAGCAAACATTCCAAATTATTGGAAGACAGAATGATTGTGCTAAACGAGTTACTGAAAGAGGGTGGAAACATAGTAATCATGGGCGATTTTAATGCAAAAGACATAATCTGGGAAGAAACGATAGTTAAAGGGGGAGATGAACTTTGGAGCAACATTCTACTGGATATGACCATCAAATACACCCTAGCACAATGGGTTAAGGAAAATACTAGATATAGAAACAATGAGGAACCGTCGAAACTATACTTAATACACGTAGGCGTCATGAGGAGCAAGTGGATTCGCGACGCTGCCATATCAGCGTCTTGATTATATTTATTGTAGTCGCCCCTGTGTTTTTACATTCTCTCAAATGTGCCCTGAATCCCATTCTCTGTGGTTTTCAAAATTCGCGGGTGAAAGAGAGAACAATCGATATAAGCGGTGACTATATTTTATGATGCGAGTATTATTACGACACGTCGTACGGCTGGCATTGGCTGCTGCCAGCGAGATTTAAGTTCCATACCGAAGTGGTTAACTTCTGAACCAGATATTGTGAACAAAATGGAGTATAAAATACCAATTGGAAAGAGTGACCATATACTAATAGAGTTCGAATTAAAAGAACAGAACAATGTAGACAGGAATGACAAACACAGAGAAGGGAGATTAATGTACAACAAAACGGATTTTGTTAAATTAAGAAAATGCTTCCAAAACACAAACCAGGATAAATTCTCTAAAGAGGAAACAAAGACTGAAGACAAATGGAACATATTCAAAGAAAAGTACAAGGAAGGAATTAACAAATATGTACCAAAAAAAAGAAACAAATAGAGATTTACATTAAGTGTTGGTTTAACAAAAGGTGTAGTGAGGCTAGAGACAGGAGAAACAAGGCCTGGAAAAAATGGAAAAAAAGGATGAAAAAAACTCCAAATGGCAAACATATATAAAACTTGTGAACGAATATGTGAATATATGCAGGAAAGAAAAAAAATTATGAAAAAGATATTATAGACCAATCTAAACTCTTTTACAGATATATAAATGAAAAACTAAAGGATAAATATGAAATAGTGAAATTGCGTGGAGATAAAGAATATAGATGACTCAGAGATGGCAGAAGTTATGATCATTTTAGATCTGTTTTTACGTTTTTACAATCGAGAGCTTACAATCTTGGGAAGATGGACAACAAGAAAGTTCACCCACGATGAAAGAAATAAAGGTAACACAAAAAGAAATAAAGAGACCAGATAAAAAACCTAGATGTCAGGAAATTGCATGGACCAGATGGAATTACAAATTAGATACTGAAAGAGTGTATAGATGAACTGACACATAAACTATACAAGATAACTGGCTTCTCACTCAAAGAGGGAAAGGTGCCGCAAGATTGGAAAGATGCAAACATAGTACCAATATATAAAGGAGGAAATAAGGAGGATCCTAAAAACTTCAGACTGGTATCCCTTACAAGCACAGTAGCAAAAAATATGTGAAAAGGTCATCAGAAACAAATGGACCAAACACTTGGAAGAAAATAAAATAATAAACCCCAAACAATTTGGCTTTAAAAGTGGAAGATCATGCACCACAAACCTAATCTGCTTTTACTCAAGATTAATTGAGATAATACAAGAAAGAGATGGCTGGGCAGTTTGTGTCTTTTTGGATTTGCAGAAGGCATTCAACAAAGTACCACATAAAAAATGAATAGGAAAAATTGAAATTA
This sequence comes from Oratosquilla oratoria, assembly GCF_046742065.1. Lineage (NCBI taxonomy): Eukaryota > Metazoa > Arthropoda > Malacostraca > Stomatopoda > Squillidae > Oratosquilla > Oratosquilla oratoria. Next base: position 12,299,067 of record NC_134808.1, on the reverse strand, counting down.
TACGAGGAATACAAGGTAAACTGCTGGAATGGATGAAGGATTTCCTAACTGGGAGAAAAATACAACTAGGTAAATACATACAAACTCCTCTCTTATGTTCCATGTTTCTGTTCTGTACAGTGCTGTCGGCACAATCAGTCCTTCATATAACCTTCTCTTAGCATCAATTCCCAGATGTCTATTTCTCATTACACTTTTTTAATCCAACAAGGCATTTACTTGCTTCTCTCAATCTGTATTCTATCTCCACCCCCACTCCTCCTTTTCCTGATGAATAAATATTTGTAATAGCTTTGAAGGTGATACAGCCTAAGCTGGAAGAACATATGAATTCAAGGCTAAATATGATAACACTGGTTTACCTTTTTTTCTGAGGCAAGGATGTGATTTTTTTCTATTTTCATTTGTTTATTTATTTTATTTATCTATTTATTTTTCAATAATTTTAATGAGGTGAATTCAAATTTCTGAACAGTTTTGTTCTATGACCTCTAGTTTTTCTGCTTTCATATATCCCAGATTATACTGCATATAAATTCATAATATATTGTGCTTATTTAATGTCTTCTGATTACATATTACAGAAAAAACAGCATAGGTACAGAACATTGATGGAACTAAATTACTTGGATAACTCAATAAATCATAGTTAAGCAGACAGGAACAAGTTTTATTGGACAATTTTGCATGCTTTGGCTCTGGGATGCTACACAAGTGCATCCAGTAGAAGTCCCCCATCATGATAGGGTTTCACTTGCCTTGGTAGTTTCTCTCCATCTCAGTAATATTTTGATAGAACCTTTTATCACTCACTGCTCTGAGGTTTGGAGGGAAGAAGTTGACATGGGAATGGAGAGAGTGAATTTTTAGTGACATTCTGTATCACATATCTTCATAAGACTGTAACAACTTCTCAATACACTCTTGGTAATCTTGTACCCATGTGTTACCAAGGAAGCCATGGCAGACTCACTTGAATGTTTTCCATGGTCTCAGTTCCTTTAAGGTAAGAAGCTCTTCAAAGGTTTTATTCTGCAGTATCTCTTGGATCAGAGGTCCGACATAGATACCCTCTTTGAGCTTAGCAGAACTCAGAACTGGGAATAGTGTACAAGTCTTGCAGTACCTTTCCTTCTTTGATTTAGTAATATATTGTCTTATATATTTTGTCCGCTAATTCATCTACACATTCTTTTAGTATCTAGTTTGCAATTTCGTCCAGGCCATGTGATTTTCTGAAATCAAGGCTTATTATTTGACCCCCATCAGCGGTATTGGCTGCATGTTATTGTAGCAAAGTAGCATGCAGCTGATACTTTAGGGTCTATATGGGGTGCCCCTATGGACCAGAGTCCCACATCATTTTGTCTGTGATAAAGAAATGATGTTCATAGAGAAATGATGACACTTTTATACTACGACTATCCCTCTGTTATGCTGTCCCCCAACCCCTTGTTACTGTCCTGTACCATTTCTCTGAATATTCATTTCCTTTTTTAGCCGACCCTGTGGTGGGGGAAGAGAATGCTACCACCAAGTCTTTCCACTTGAGTCGTAAAAGGCGACAAAAAACGGGACGGGGGATGGGATTAGGAATCCTACTACCTGTAGCCCCAAAAGGGGACATTCCTAAAAAAAGAAGAAAAGGCATAAGAGGGTCTGGGAGTTTTCCAACCAGTACCCTAAGGTTTGGGTCTTTTAATGTGCGTGGATGTGGTACAGATGAGAGTAAAAGGGAAGAGATAGGCAGTATGTTTGTGAGAAGAAAGATGGATGTGCTGGCTTTGAGTGAAACAAAAATGAAAGGAAAGGACAACTGTGAGTTTGGGAGTGTAGCTGGGAGGTACTCAGGAGTGAAGAGGGGACGAGGGAGAGAAGGGGTGGCTATACTAGTAAGTGAAGAGATAAGTAAGCGGGTAGTGGAGTGGAAGGAGGTTTCATCAAGGTTGATGTGGATGAAGGTGAAGATGGGGAGATGTGGGTTTGTGTAAGTGCATATGGACCTGGTAGTGAGAAGTGTGTAGAGGAAAAAAGAGGCTTTTTGGGTAGATATAAACAAGTGCATAGAGGGATTAGGGAGAAATGTCAATGTAGTTGTATTGGGAGACCTTAATGCTAGGGTAAGAAATTAACCAATAGACGGAGTGATTGGGAAGTATGGAGTTCCAGGTAAAAATCATAGTGGAGAAATGATGGTGGAGATGTGTTTTGAAAGAGAGTTGATGATAGCAAATACAGTGTTTAGGAAGAAAGTCAAGCATAAGTACACATGGGAGAGGGTGGTGGATGGAAGGGTGGCAGATAGAGCATTAATGGACTATATAGTGGTGACCAGGAGTATGGTAGGAAGAGTTAAGGATGTACATGTGCTAAGGGGAGAGAGTGGGGGAATATCAGATCATTTTCTGGTGGAAGGTAAATTGAGAGTGGAGAATAGGTGGAGAAAGAGGAAAAGGGCAGAAGGTAGAGAGGTACTTAGAGTGAACTGCTTAAATGAGAAAAAAAAGGAGAATTGAGTATAAGAAGCTGAAAGAGGAGTGGGAGGGAGTAAAGGATAGAGTAGAGCTAGGAGTGGAGGAGGAATGGGGATAGTTCAAGGAGGGAGTCATAAGGTGTGCAAAGATGGTGTGTGGAACAAGGAGGGCAGGAGGAAATAGAAGGAAGGGTAGTGAGTGGTGGGATGAGGAAGGAAAGAAAGGTGTAGAAGAGAAAAAGCAGGCATTCATAGATTGGCTACAAATTAGGATGAGGGAATCATATGAGAGGTACAAAGTAAAGAGAAGGGAAGTTAAGCATAAGATAAAGGAAGCAAAGAGGAGACCAAATGTGAAATGGGGTAAGAGTATGACTGAAAATTTTGAAAGCAATAAAAAATGTTTTGGAAGGAAATTAAAAGAGAATGAGGAGGCAAATCAAGTAGAGAAGAAAAGGTAAAAGGTGCAGATGGAGAGATGATAAAGGAAGAGAAGGCAGTGAGAGGAAGGTGGGCAGAGTATTTTAGGGAGTTGCTAAATGTGAAGGAGGATAGGGAGGGAAAGGTAGTTGTAGTGGGAAGCACTAAGAAAATGAGAGTGACGAGTGAGGAAAATGGAGGAGAAATAGGGAAGAATGAAGTGAAAGCAGCTGTTAAGATGATGAGAGCAGGTAAGGCACCTGGGTTGGATGGATGCCATGCAGAATGTCTGAAGAAAGGAGGTACAGTTATGGTGGACTGGCTGGTGAGGTTATTTAATGTTTATTTAAGAGAGGGTAGAGCGCTGGAGGACTGGAAGAGTGCCTGTATAGTTCTGCTTTACAAGGGAAAAGGGGACAAGTGTGAGTGTAGTAGTTTCAGAGGCATCAGCTTGTTGAGTGTAGTTGGGAAGGCTTATGGGAGGGTCTTGATTGAGAGGAATAAGAGAGGAACAGAGGGAGTAATTGGTGAGGAACAGTGTGGGTTTAGGACAGGTAGGGATTGTGTAGATAAGATTTATGTGGTAAGACATATGTGAGAAAGCTATAGGAAAAGGTAAGGATGTTTTTTTGGCTTTCATGGATCTGGAAAAGGCTTACGACAGGGTAGACAGGAAGACAATGTGGGAGGTACTGCAGATATATGGGATAGGAGGAAAGCTGTTAAGAGCAGTCAAGAGTTTTTACGAGAGTAGTAGAGCTTATGTTAGGATTAGAAATGGAGAGAGTGAATGGTTTGAGGTAAAGGTGGGACTTTGTCAGGGATGTGTTATGTCACCCTGGCTGTTCAATGTTTACATGGATGGGGTGGTGTGAGAGGTGAATGCAAGGGTAGTGGGTCAGGGGTTAGAGATGATTAAAGAAAATGGAGAAAAGTGGGAGGTGAGCCAGTTGTTGTTTGCTAATGACACTGCACTTGTAGCAGGATCAGAAGGGATTGAGGAAGTTAGTGACAGAGTTTGGGAGAGTGTGTGAAAGAAGGAAGCTGCAGATAAATGTGGGCAAAAGGTGATGAGATGTACAAGGGGAGAGAGTGACAGCAGGCTGGAAGTGAGCATTAAGGGTGAAAGACTGGAGGAAGTGGATAGTTTTAGATAATTGGGTGCAAATGTGGCAGGAAAGGGAGGAGTGGGGGTGGAGGTAGAATGTAAATTGAGAGAAGCGAGTAAATGTCTTGGTGGATTAAAAAGTGTAATGAGGAATAGACATCTGGGAATGGATGCTGAGAGGAGGTTATATGAAGGAGTGATTGTGCCAACAGCATTGTATGGGGCAGAAACATGGAACATGAGAGAGGAAGAGAGAAGGTAGTTTGAATGTGTTTGAGATGAGGTGTCTGAGAAGTATGATGGGGGTTACTAGGCTAGATAGAGTGAGAAATGAGGTGAGGAGGAGGAGAACAGGGGTGGAAAGGGAACTGGGAGATAGGGTTGATGAAAGAGTATTAGGATGGTTTGGACACATGGAAAGAATGAGTGAAGAAAGATTAGTAAAGATGTGGAAGGCAGATGTGGAGGGAATGAATATGAGGGGGCGTCCTGGGATGAGATGGATGGATGGGGTGAAAGGGGCATTACAAAAGAGAGGAATGTCTGAGGAGGAAGGATGGGAGAGGACAGAATATAGGGGTGAATGGAGAGGGGTTGTGTATAGATGATGCTGTGATGCATGAGGGGGAGTGGGTGGGGGATGGGGGGTGAGGAAGTATGAGAAAAAAAATTGATGCAGACTGAAGGGATTTCTGCCTGTCTTCTCCTTTTCTGCATGGGGGGATGGAGAGGGGGGTCGCTGAATTTATAAAGCAGCCTTGCTGTGAATGTGCTGTATCTTGCGACACTGCTTCTGACCCAGGGCAGTGGACAGGATGCAGGGATGAACTGTCATCTAGGAGGTGCCAAGAGGGAGAAAGGGGGGTGGAGGGGAGTGGAATATATAGGAAATGGAATGGGTGGGAGTGGTTTCTATGCCTTTTTCTTTTTGGCTACCCCCTGTGTAGGGGGAAAAAGCCTTTGGTATGTATTTCTTTCTGTGTCACAATTATTTCTTTCATTGGGGAGGGGGATCTTTCTCCCTTTCCTTCATCTCAATTGTGTGTAATTTAATTTGTGAATACAGATTTGAAATGTTTGTTGATAAGTTCAGCCATTTCTATATCTTGTATATATTCAGTATTCCCTTGATGTAGTCTCATTATTTCTTGATTAGGCCAAGCTTGATATGAGGAGGAGTAAGAAGCACCTTGTCCATGTCCACCAGAGGATTTTCTTGGACACTGTGTTCAACATGCTTGAAAGTGCTTCTAGGCTCCCAGTCCTTCTGCTTGTAGTGCTTAGACACATTCTGTCCCAGAAACAGATAAAGTAACAGTACTTTGTAAAATCTGCTTGTATACACATAAGGAGCCCAATGACCTTGAGGTCCCTGGAGGGCTTCACTGGAACTGGTTGTACTTGACTACTTCCAAAGGAATTTCATGTTGTCATACAACTCCTTCAGATGGACTGAGTGGACATTGGGGATGTTGGGTTATATAATTCCTTTTAAAAAGACCACAATTCCTAAAAAATTATGGTTAAAGAAAGAACACTATGTCCTATATAGGACACATCTGGTAGCCCTGTATACATGTACAGATTTACATACACATATATATATCTTAAAATCTGAAGTAATGAGTGAAAACAGGTTTCATTTCTGATATGAGCACCCCAAAATTAGACTAGAACAACTACCTTTATGCTTGCCTCATTTCCTCTGTAAACCAGTAATTGGAAATCAAGGATATAGAATAAGTTGGAGCTGTACAAGAATTTGAGGCTACATACATACAAAGGATTACAAAGGCAAAGCATGCCGACAGGAGACCTTTTGATCCATATCTAGGTCGGATGCAAAAAAAAAAAAAAAAAAAAAAAAAAAAAAAAAAAAAAAAAAAAAAAAAAAAAAAAAAAAAAAAAAAAATAAAACTATAACAAATTAAAACTATAACAATGTAAATAACAATTAAATTCATAAATAAATGCATTGGTATAGCTGAATAACAAACAGGTAAATAGTAAATGATAATAAATTGACATATAACTAATAATAAATGAAAATCAGACAGACAAATTATAACAAAACAAAAACAAATAATATAACATAAATTATAATAATTACAGCATCTTACTTAGGTATTTATCTAAATGATTCTTAAAGCTTCGAACTGAACTACATTGCACTACCTGTGCAGTAAGTTTATTCCATTCATTAACTACACGGTTGGCAAAGTTGTTTCTACCTACTTCCAAATTGAATCTATTTCCGGACAGTTTGAGACCATTGTTTCTTGTCTGATTCTCATTCAATGTGAAAATTTTGTCACTTTTGATGTTGTCAATTCCCTTTAAAATCTTAAAGACCTGTATCAAGTCACCTCTGAGTCTACGCTTTTTTAGGGAAAACAGATTCATGTGCTTAAGTCGATTTTCGTATGATTTATTTTTGATATTTGGAATCAGTTTTGTGGCTCACCGTTGTGCTTTTTCCAGTCTGTCAATGTCTTTAATGAGATTCGGTGACCATACGGAAACAGCATATTCCAAATGTGGACGAACTAACGATTTATATAGCTTGTTAATGAGTGATGGACTTTTGAAATCAAAAGATCGCGCAATCAATCCCAGAATCTTATTTGCTTTCTCAGAGGCTGAAATACACTGCTTGGATGATTTGAGGTCGTTACTGATAATTACGCCGAGATCTTTTTCACTATCCACTTTTGTTAACGAATTTCCAAATAACTTGTAATCGTACTTGCTGTTATTTTTACCTATGTGCATTACCTTGCATTTACTTGTGTTAAATTTCATTAGCCACTTTTCAGACCATTGCTGTAATTTATCTAAATCTTCTTGAATATCTAATTGGTTTGAGTGATCATTTGCCACTCCGCACAGTTTTGTATCATCAGCAAATTTGGAAACAGTAGATTTTAGCCCATGGTCTATATCATTTATATATACTATGAATAGAAGTGGCCCAAGAACGGAACCCTGAGGAACTCCACTTGCAACACTTTTCCATCCAGAAGTTTTTCCATTTAAAACAACTCTCTGTTTTCGACCTTTCAACCAATTACTAGTCCAACCTAATAGGCTACCACTTATTCCATGCAAAGCTAATTTAGTAAGTAGTCTTTCGTGTGGGACGGTATCAAAAGCTTTTGCAAAGTCTAGATATATTAAATCTATATTGTTTCTTTTGTCATAATTCGAGACAACTGTGTTGTAGAATTCGAGTAAGTTAGTCACGCAAGAACGTTTCCGTCTGAAACCATGTTGGCTATCATTTATCAAACGGTTACTTTCTAAATGATATTCGATAGCATCTCTGATGATAGTTTCCATTATTTTTCCTACGATCGAAGTCAAACTTATAGGCCTATAGTTATTTGGTTTCTTTTTGTCACCTTTTTTGAATATGGGAGTAACGTTAGCTAGCTTCCATTCTCTTGGGACATCTCCGGATATGATGGATTTCTTGAAAATAATTTCTAATGGAACAACAATCTCATTTTTCATTTCCTTTAAGATTCTTGGATGCCAACCGTCAGGCCCTGGTGTTTTATTAACTTTGAGTTTGTCTATACACCTTTTAATTGTTTCTTTTGTTATATTTACCGTAGTGAGTAAGTTTACCCCAGACTTTTCACAGGTTTCAGTTTGGAATTCACTTTGAGGTGTTTCGTTTACGAATACCGAGCTAAAATAATTGTTTAAGAGATTACACATTCCTTCATTTGAATATTCAAGTTGACCGTCAGCAGATAATAGTGGACCAATGTGATTCCTAACAACCTTTTTATCTCTAATGTAACTATAGAATTCTTTGGGATTCTCTTTGGATTTCTCAGCGATGTTCATTTCGTATTGTCGTTTTCTTTTTCTTATTGTCTTTTTTAAATCTCTCTGTATTGATACATAACTTTCAGTCATTAGATGCACCCGAGCACTTATATTTCTTATAAGCCTGTCTCTTTTTAGCAATACTTTTTTCAGTTTCTTTGTCGAGCCACTTTGGGCGAGCCTGATTTGGGGGACGTCTGTCCTTAAAAGGAATGTAAGTTTGAATCATCTTAGTGAGCGTATTTTGAAATATTTCCCACATCTGATCTACAGGCCTTTCGTTTAATTTTTCCTCCCAATCTGTAAGCTGAAGCTCCTGACGTAGTTCTATGAACTGAGCTTTACTGAAATCGGGTATTTTAGAAGCACAAGTATCTATTCTAAAATTGTTTAGGAGTTTGAATCTGACTAAGTTGTGATCGCTATTTGCAACAGATTCACCGACTTCTACATCAGTTGCCATGCTTTCGCGGCTAGTGATCAATAAATCGAGTAAGATTCCATATCTTGTGGGCTCTTTTACATGCTGAATTAAGTAATTGTCACCAAGAAAATCAATCAAGCGACTACCTATATGGCCATATACCAAGGCTTTTTCCCCCTTACAAGGGAGGTAGCAAAAAAGGAGAGGCATAAAATCATTCCCACCCATTTCATCCCTGAATACATTCCACACTCCTCCACCCTCCCTCTTATCTTAGCACCTCCTGGATGACGGGTCATCCCTGCACCTTGTCCACTTCCCTGGGTCAGAAGCAGTGTCGCAAGACACAGCACATCCACAACAAGGTCGCTTCATTAAATCGGCGACTCCCCCTCCCCCTCTCCGTCCCCCCAAGCATAAAAGGAGAAGACGGGGAGAAACCCTTCAGGCTGCGTCAAATTTTGCTCACACATACTATCTCACCCCCCATCCCCCCACCCATTCCACCTCATGCATCACATTCTACCTCCACTTTCACTCCACCTTTTCCTGCCACATTTGCACCCAAGTATCTAAAACTATCAACTTCCTCCAGTCACTCTCCCTTAATGCTCACTTCCAGTCTACTGCCACTTTCACCCCTTGTACATCTCATCACCTTACTTTTACCCACATTTATCTTTAGCTTTCTTCTATCACATACTCTCCCAAACTCTGTCACCAACTTCCTCAATCCTGTCACAAGCGCAGTGTTGTCCGCAAACAACAGCTGGCTCACCTCCCACTTTCCTCCATTTTCTTTAACCATCTCCAACCCCTGACCCACTACCCTTGCATTTACCTCTCGCACTACCCCATCCATGTATAAGTTGAACAGCCAGGGCAACATAACGCATCCTTGACGAAGTCCCACCTTTACCTCGAACCACTCACTCTCTATAATTCTAATCCTGATACAAGCTTTACTACTCTCATAAAAATTCTTGACAGCTCCCAGAAGCTTTCCTCCTATCCCATATATCTGCATAACCTCACATGGTGCCTTTATGTCTACCCTATCGTAAGCCTTTTCCAGATCCATAAAAGCCAAAAAAATATCCTTCCCCTTTCCTATAGCTTTCTCACATATTTGTCTTACCACAAAGATCTGATCTACACAACCTCTATCTGTCCTAAATCCACACTGTTCCCCACCAATTACTCCTTCTGTTCCTCTCCTAATCCTCTCAATCAAGATCCTCCCATAAGCCTTCCCAACTACACTTAACAAGCTAATCCCTCTGAAACTACTACATTCACACTTGTCCCCTTTTCCCTTGTAAAGTGGAACTATACAGGCACTCCTCCAGTCCTCCGGCACTCTACCTTCTCTCCAGCAAACATTAAATAATCTCACCAGCCAATCCACCATCACTGTACCTCCTTTTTTTTAGACATTCTGCATGGCATCCATCCAGACCAGGTGCCTTACCTGCTTTCATCATCTTAACAACTGCCTTCACTTCATCCTTCCTAATTTCTCCATTTTCCTCACTCATCACTCTCATTTTCTTAGCATTTCCCACTGCAACTATCTTTCCCTCCCTATCCTCCTTCACATTTAGCAACTCCCTAAAATATTCTGCCCATCTTCCCCTTACTGCCTTCTCTTCCATCATCATCTCTCCATCTGCACCTTTTACCTTTTCTTCTCTACTTGATTTGCCTCCTCTTCCTCTCTTAATTTCTTTCCAAAACATCTTTTTATTACTTTCAAAGTTATCTGTCATACTCTTACCCCACTTCACATCTGCTCTCCTCTTTGCCTCCTTTACCTTTTGAGGCTAGGTATGATAATTTGGAGACTAGGAGATTTACCTAAATGGAGAATGGTTTGTATATCAATGATGTTGTGATGCATGAGGTGGAATAGGCGGGGGGATGGGGGGTGAGGTAGTATGTGTGAGCAAATTTTGACGCAGCCCGAAGGGTTTCTCCCCGTCTTCTCCTTTATGCATGGGGGGACGGAGAGGGGGGGTTGCCGATTTAATGAAGCGGCCTTGCTGTGGATGTGCTGTGTCTTGCGACACTGCTTCTGACCCAGGGAAGTGGACAAGGTGCAGGGATGACCCGTCATCCAGGAGGTGCTAAGATAAGAGGGAGGGTGGAGGGGTGTGGAGTGTATTCAGGGATGGAATGGGTGGAAATTATTTTATGCCTTTTCCTTTTTGGCTACCTCCCTTGTAAGGGGGAAAAAGCCTTCGTATATGTATGTATTTACCTACTTGTAGTATACAGGAAAGGAGCAATGCTCATTGGGTACTGTCTCCTATTCTCTTATCTTCTTACCTACCTAGATCAAATTCATGTACAAAACTGTGATCAAAGAATCAAAGTAAGATTTCCTCCATTGAAGAAGTTAAATATTACTCAGGATGAAATATGGAATCAAATATCAAAGCTTGATGTTAACAAATCACATGGCCCAGACGGAGTTGCAAACTGGATACTGAAGGAATGTATAGATGAACTAGCAGGAAAAATATATAAAATAATTGAATGCTCACTCAAAGAAGGAAAACTACCAGGAGACTGGAAAAATGCCAATATAGTGCCAATATATAAAGGGGGAAATAAGGAAGACCCAACAAATTATAGACCGGTGTCTCTAACGAGTACAAATATTCAAAATTTGTGAGAGAATCATCAAAGATAGATGGACAAAATATCTGGAGGAGAATAATATACTGAACCTGAGGCAATTTGAATTCAGACAAGGAAGATCATGTACCACTAATTTAATTTGTTTCTATACAAGATCAATACATATATTGCAAGAAAGAAATGGCTGGGCAGACTGTACCTTCCTGGACTTACAAAAGGCATTTGATAAGGTACCACGCAGTGCTAGCTCCGCTGCCACTAACACTTTCAGTCACTTACATTATTCATCTGTAGGCCCCATGCCACTTCCTTCTCTTAAATTTGTTTCCACCAAATCTTCTTTAAAAAGTTAGTTATGTTTGTTACATATATATACCAAGGCTTTTTCCCCCTTACAAGGGAGGTAGCCAAAAAGGAAAAGGCATCAAATCATTCCCACCTATTCCATCCCTGAATACACTCCACACCCCTCCACCCTCCGTCTCATCTTAGCACCTCCTGGATGACGGGTCATCCCTGCACCTTGTCCACTGCCCTGGGTCAGAAGCAGTGTCACAAGACACAGCATATACACAGCAAGGCCGCTTCATTAAATCGGCAACCCCCCCTCTCCGTCCCTCCATGCATAAAGGAGAAGACGGGGAGAAATCCCTTCAGTCTGCATCAAATTTTGCTCACACATACTATCTCACCCCCCATCCCCCCCGCCCATTCCACCTCATGCATCACAACATCATCCATATACAACCATTCTCCATTCACCCCTGTCTTCTGTCCTCTCCTGTCCTTCCTCAACAGATATTCCCCTCTTCCCCAAAGCCCCCTTCACCACATCCATCCACCTCATCCTAGGACGTCCCCTCATGTTCACTCCCTCCACATCTGCCTTCCATACCTGTTTTACTAGTCTTTCTTCACTCATTCTTTGTGTCCAAACCATCCTAATACTCTTTCATCAACCCTATCTCCCAACCCCCTTTCCACCCCTGTTCTCCTCCTCACCTCCTCATTTCTCACTCTATCTAGCCTAGTAACCCCCATCATACTTCTCAGACACCTCATCTCAAACACATTCAAACTCCTTCTCTCTTCCTCTCTTATACTCCATGTTTCTGCCCCATACAGTGCTGTTGGCACAATCACTCCTTCATACAGTCTCCTCTTAGCATCCATTCCCAAATGTCTATTCCTCACCACACTTTTTAATCCACCAAGGCATTTACTCGCTTCTCTCAATCTACATTCTACCTCCACCTTCACTCCACCTTTTCCTGCCACATTTGCACCCAAGTATCTAAAACTATCCACTTCCTCCAGTCGCTCCCCCTTAATGCTCACTTCCAGTCTACTGCATCTTGATCGGGTGAATTAAAACGGAGATAGTTTTTCTTCTTTTCTACAATTATATTACACTTGGATATTCAAGCTACACCAAGGGACTCCCACCTGGGATCCTTGTACACCCAGCAAGCCAAGTCTGCTTTGATGTCACTATTTAATTCATCCAATAACTTTGAACATTACAAGTAAGTGCCACCCTTTAAAGGCATGAATTTACCTCCATGCACCAATAATTTCTCTCCTCCTCCACCCTTTTCTCCAATCAGAGAGGCTGTTATACTGTCTCAAGCAATACTGTTTATGCAAGCACTTCTGTCACAAGCGGAATGTGGCTCAATGTTTGCATTTCGTCACATCATCACCTCTATCGATACTCTAGCATATGTTTATAAACATTGGACGGCAAGCGAGAATATGCAACTCTGCAACTTCCTCTAAGCCATTGTTTCAAAACATCCAAGTAATAAAATTGAATACATTTCCACCTATCCCTCTATCTACCTAAATGTCTACCTCAATCTACCGGCCTCTTACACACAAAAAATTACTATATAAACTGGAAACAATAGGAGGCATATACATAAAACTACTGAACTGGATGGAAGACTTCCTACATGGAAGAAAAATGAGAGTGGTGCTCAGAGACAAATATTCAAAATAGGAAGAAATGAGTAGTGGCGTCCCACAGGGGTCAGTACTAGCTCCGATAATGTTTGCTATATATGTAAATGACATGGACGTAGGCATTGAAAGTTACATGAACTGCTTTGCAGATGACGCAAAATTATTGAAGAGAATAAACTCCGAAATAGACTCATTGCAATGTGATCTGAACAAAGTCTCAGAGTGGAGCAAGAGATGGGAGGTAGAATTCAACATAAAGTGCAGTATAATTGAATTTGGAAAAAGCAAGATGAGACTATCAGGGCAGTATAAAATTGATGGAAAAGCAGTAAAGAAAGTAAATTCTGAAAGGGACCTAGGAGTAATCATCACCAAAGAAATGTCACCAGATAAACATATAAATAAAATAGTCAGAGAAACATACAATTTATTGAGATCAATAAAGGTGGCCTTTAAATACCTGGATAAAGAAATGATCAAGAAAGTATTACAAACACTGATAAGGCCAAAACTGGAATATGCAGCACTGATATGGTCACCCAGTGCAAAAAAGATAAGAAAATTAGAAAGAATACAAAGAGCAATGACAAAGATGGCCCCAACACTTTCAAACCTGACATATGAACAAAGACTGGCTGAACTGGAATTGCCTACCCTGGAACAAAGAAGAGAATGAGGGGACCTACTAACCATGTATAGAATTATGAAAGGGAAAGAATGCCTTGATAGAGAGGACTTATTAAAGTGGGACAGAGGAAAAACAAGAGGACATGCAATGAAACTCAAAAAGGATAACTACAGAAGAGACCTGAAAAAACCAGCTTCCTACACAGAGTGATAGATATATGGGACAAATTGGATGAAGAAATAGTGTGTGCAAACACAATACAAGAATTAAGAACAAACTTGCGAGATACAAAAACGGGTCACCACGAGCATAGCTCCCCTTCCCGTATAATACATATACTAAGGCTTTTTCGCCCTTACAAGGGAGGTAGCCAAAAAGAAAAAGGCATCAAATCATTCCCACACATTCCATCCATAAATACACTCCACACCCCTCCATCCTCCCTCTTATCTTAGCACCTCCTGGATGACGGGTCATCCCTGCACCTTGTCCACTGCCCTGGGTCGGAGGCAGTGTCGCAAGACACAGCACATCCACAGCAAGGCCGCTTCACTAAATCAGCGACATCCACTCTCCGTACCCCCATGCAGAAAAGGAGAAGACGGGGAGAAATTCCTTCGGGCTGCGTCCAATTTTGCTCACACATACTACCTCAGCCCCCATCCCACCACCCATTCCAACTCATGCATCACATCATCATCCATATACAACCATTCTCCATTCACCTGTCTTCTGTCCTCTCCCATCCTTCCTCAATAGACATTCCCCTCTTCCCCAAAGCCCCCTTTACCCCATCCATCCATCTTATCCTAGGACAGCCCCTCATGTTTACTCTCTCCACATCTGCCTTCCATACCTCTTTTACTAGTCATTCTTCACTCATTCTTTCCATGTGTCCAAACCATCCTAATACTCTTTCATCAACCATATCTCCCAACTCCCTTACCACCCCTGTTCTCCTCCTCAACTCCTCATTTCTCACTCTATTTAGCCTAGTAACCCCCATCATACTTCTCAGACACCTCATCTCAAACACATTCAAACTCCTTCTCTCTTCTTCTCTTATGTTCCATGTTTCTGCCCCATACAGCACAGTGCTGTTGCCTCAATCACTCCTTCATACAGTCTCCTCTTAGCCTTCATTCCCAAATGTCTATTCCTCACCACACTATTTAATCCACCAAGGCATTTACTCGCTTCTCTCAATCTACATTCTACCTCCACCTCCACTCCACCCTTTCCTGCCACATTTGCTCCCAAGTATCTAAAACTATCCACTTCCTCCAGTCGCTCTCCCTTAATGCTCACTTCCAGACTACTGCCACTTTCACCCCTTGTACATCTCATCACCTTACTTTTACCCACATTTATCTTCAGCTTTCTTCTTTCACACACTCTCCCAAACTCTGCCACCAACTTCCTCAATCCCTCCTCTGATCCTGCCACAAACGCAGTGTCCTCCCCAAACAACAGCTGGCTCACCTCCCACTTTTCTCCATTTTCTTTAAACATCTCCAATCCCTGACCCACCATCCTTGCATTTACCTCTCGCACTACCCCCATCCATGTACAAGTTGAACAGCCAGGGTGACATAACACATCCCTGACGAAGTCCCACCTTTACCTTGAACCACTCACTCTCTCCATTTCTAATCCTGACACATGCTGTACTTCTCTCATAAAAACTCTTGACAGCTCTTAACAGCTTTCCTCCTATCCCGTATATCTGCAAAACCTCCCACAGTGCCTTCCTGTCTACCCTGTCATAAGACTTTTCCAGATCCATAAAAGCCCAAAAAACATCCTTAGCTTTTCCTATAACTTTCTCACATATCTGTCTTACCACAAAAATCTGATCTACACAACGCCTACCTGTCCTAAACCCACACTGTTCCTCACGAATTACTCCCTCTGCTCCTCTCCTAATCCTCTCAATCAAGACCCTCCCATAAGCCTTCCCAACTACACTCAACAAGCTGATCCCTCTGAAACTACTACACTCACACTTGTCCCCTTTTCCCTTGTAAAGTGAAACTATACAGGCTCCTCCAGTCCTCCAGCGCTCTGCCCTCTCTTAAACAAATATTAAATAACCTCACCAGCCAGTCCACCATCACTCTACCTTCTTTATTTAGACATTCTGCATGGCATCCATCCATAATAATCATAATAATAGCAGTAGTATTAACAGTGGTGGTGGTCATCATAGTAGTGGTGATAGAAGTAGTAACAGTAGTAGTAATAATAATACATATGCCAAGGCTTTTTCCCCCTTACAAGGGGGGTAGCCAAAAAGAAAAAGGCATCAAATCATTCCCACACATTCCATCCATAAATACACTCCACTCCCCTCCACCCTCCCTCTTATCTTAGCACCTCCTGGATGATGGGTCATCCCTGCACCCTGTCCACTGCCCTGGGTCAGAGGCAGTGTTGCAGGGCACAGAACATCCACAGCAAGGCCACTTCATTAAATTGGTGACCCCCCTCTCCGTCCCCCCATGTATAAAAGGAGAAGACGGGGAGATATCCCTTCGGGCTGCTTCAAATTTTGCTCACACATACTACCTCACCCCCCATTCCACCTTATGCATCACATCATCATCCATATACAACCATTCTCCATTCACCCCTGTCTTCTGTCCTCTCCCATCCTTCCTCAATAGACATTCCCCTCTTCCCCAAAGCCCCCTTCACCCCATCCATCCATCTCATCCTAGGTTGTCCCCTCATGTTCACTCCCTCCACATCTGCCTTCCATACCTCTTTTACTAGTCTTTCTTCATTCATTCTTTCCATGTGTCCAAACCATCCTAATATTCTTTCATCAACCCTATCTCCCAACTCCCTTTCCACCCCTGTTCTCCTCCTCACCTCCTCATTTCTCACTCTATCTAGCCTAGTAACTCCTATCATACTTCTCAGACACCTCATCTCAAACACATTCTAACTCCTTCTCTTTCTCTCTTATGTTCCATGATTCTGCTCCATACAGTGCTGTTGGCACAATCACTCATTCATACAGTCTCCTCTGAGCATCTATTACCAAATATCTATTCCTCATTACACTTTTTAATCCACCAAGGCATTTACTCACTTCTCTTAATCTACATTCTACCTCCACCCCTTGTAGATCTCATCACCTTACTTTTACCCACAATGATAATAATAGCAAGAGAGTTGATGATAGCAAATAGTGTTTCGGAAGAAAGTCAAGCATAAGTACACATGGGAGAGGGTGGTGGAGGGAAGGGTAGTAGAGAGAGCGTTGATGGATTATGTAAGTGTAAATAGGATTATGATAGGAAGAGTTAAGGATATACATGTGCTAAGGGGAGAGGGTGGGGGAATATCAGATCATTTTTTGGTGGAAGGTAAGTTGAGAGTGGAGGATAGATGGAGAAAGAGGAAAGGGACAAAAGGTAGGGAGGTACTTAGAGTGAACTCTTTGAATGAAAAGGAAAAGGAGAAGGAGTACGGAAAGAAGCTGAAGGAGGAGTGGGAGGGAGTAAAGGGTAGAGTAGAGCTGGGTGTGGAGGAGGAATGGGGATGGTTCAAGGAGGGAGTCATAAAGTGTGCAAAGATGGTGTGTGGAACAAGAAGGACAGGGGGAAATAGAAGAAAGGGTAGTGAATGGTGGGATGAGGAAACAAAGAATGTTGTAGAAGAAAAGAAGCGAGCTTTCACAGATTGGTTACAAAATAGGATGAGGGAGTCATATGAGAGGTACAAAGAAAAGAAAAGAGAAGTAAAGCAAAAGGTAAAGATGGCAAAGAGGAGAGCAGATGTGAAATGGGGTAAGAGTTTGACAGAAAATTTTGAAAGTAATAAAAAGATGTTTTGGAAAGAAATTAAGAGAGGAAGAGGAGGCGAATCAAGTAGAGAAGAAAAGGTAAAAGGTGCAGATGGAGAGATGATAATGGAAGAGAAGGCAGTAAGGGGAAGATGGGCAGAATATTTTAAAGAGTTGCTGAATGTGAAGGAGGATAGGGAAGGAAAGATAGCTGCAGTGGGAAGTGCGAAGAAATGAGAGTGATGAGTGAGGAGAATGGAGGAGAAATAAGGATGAGGTGAAGGCAGTTGTTAAGATGATGAAAGCAGGTAAGGCACCTGGTCTGGATGGATGCCATGCGGAATGTCTGAAAAAGGGAGGTACAGTGATGGTGGACTGGTTGGTGAGGTTATCTAATGTTTGCTGGAGAGAGGGTAGAGTGCCGGAGGACTGGAGAAGTGCCTGTATAGTTCCTCTTTACAAGGGAAAAGGGGACAAGTGTGAGTGTAGTAGTTTCAGAGGGATTAGCTTGTTAAGTGTAGTTGGGAAGGCTTATGGGAGGATCTTGATTGAGAGGATTAGGAGAGGAAGAGAGGGAGTAATTCGTGAGGAACAGTGTGGATTTAGGACAGGTAGAGGTTGTGTAGATCAGATCTTTGTGGTAAGACAGATATGTGAGAAAGCTATAGGAAAGGGGAAGGATGTTTTTTGGGCCTTTATGGATCTGGAAAAAGCTTATGATAGGGTAGACAGGAAGGCACTGTGGGAGGTTATACAGATATATGGGATAGGAGGAAAGCTTCTGGGAGCTGTCAAGAGTTTTTATGAGAGTAGTAAAGCTTGTGTCAGGATTGGAAATGGAGAGAGTGAGTGGTTCGAGGTAAAGGTGGGACTTCGTCAAGGATGCGTTATGTCGCCCTGGCTGTTCAACTTATACATGGATGGGGTGGTGCGAGAGGTAAATGCAAGGGTAGTGGGCAAGGGATTGGAGATGGTTAAAGAAAATGGAGAAAAGTGGGAGGTGAGCCAGCTGTAGTTTGCGGACGACACTGCACTTGTGGCAGGATCAGAGGAGGGATTGAGGAAGTTGGTGACAGAGTTTGGGAGAGTATGTGATAGAAGAAAGCTAAAGATAAATGTGGGTAAAAGTAAGGTGATGAGATGTACAAGCGGTGAAAGTGGCAGTAGACTGGAAGTGAGCATTAAGGGAGAGCGACTGGAGGAAGTGGATAGTTTTAGATAATTGGGTGCAAATGTGGCAGGAAAAGGTGGAGTGAAAGTGGAGGTAGAATGTAGATTGAGAGAAGCGAGTAAATGCCTTGGTGGATTAAAGAGTGTAATGAGGAATAGACATTTGGGAATGGATGCTAAGAGGAGACTGTATGAAGGAGTGATTGTGCCAACAGCACTGTATGGGGCAGAAACATGGAACATAAGAGAAGAAGAGAGAAGGAGTTTGAATGTGTTTGAGATGAGGTGTCTGAGAAGTATGATGGGGGTTACTAGGCTAGATAGAGTGAGAAATGAGAAGGTGAGGAGGAGAACAGGGGTGGAAAAGGAGCTGGGAGATAGGGTTGATGAAAGAATATTAGGATGGTTTGGACACATGGAAAGAATGAGTGAAGAAAGACTAATAAAAGAGGTATGGAAGGCAGATGTGGAGGGAGTGAACATGAGGGGACGTCCTAGGATGAGGTGGATGGATGGGGTGAAGGGGGCTTTGGGAAGAGGGGAATGTCTATTGAGGAAGGATGGGAGAGGACAGAAGACAGGGGTGAATGGAGAATGGTTGTATATGGATGATGTTGTGATTGCATGAGGTGGAATGGGCGGGGGGATGGGGGGGTGAGGTAGTATGTGTGAGCAAAATTTGACGCAGCCCGAAGGGATTTCTCCCTGTCCTCTCATTTTATGCAATGGGGGGATGGTGAGGGGGGTCGCCGATTTAATAAAGCGGCCTTGCTGTGGATGTGCTGTGTCTTGCGACACTGCTTCTGACCCAGGGCAGTGGACAAGGTGCAGGGATGACCTGTCATTCAGGAGGTGCTAAGATAAGAGGGAGGGTGGAGGGGTGTGGAGTGTATTCAGGGATGGAATGGGTGGAATGACTTTATGCCTTTTTCTTTTTGGCTACCCCCCTTGTAAGGGGAAAAAAAGCCTTGTTATATGTATGCATGTATGTATGATTAATAATAGTAATAATACATACATACATATACCAAGGCTTTTTCCCCCTTACAAGGGAGGTAGCCAAAAAGGGAAAGGCATAAAAACACTCCCACCCATTTCATCCCTAAATACACTCCACACCCCTCCCACCCTCCCTCTCATCTGAGCACCTCCTGGATGACGGGTCATCCCTGCACCCTGCCCACCGCCCTGGGTCAGAAGCAGTGTCGCAAGACACAGTACATCCACAGCAAGGCCGCTTCATTTAATCGGCGACCCCCCCTCACCGTCCCCCTCTGCATATAAGGCGAGGACGGGGAGAAATCCCTTTGGGCTGCGTCAAAATTTACTTACACATACTACCCCGGCCCCCACCCCCCACCCCCCCGCCTATTCCTCCTCATGCAGTCACAACATCATCCATATACAACCATTCTCCACTCACCTCTGTCTTCCGTCCTCTCCCTTCCTTCCTCAACAGACATTCCCCTCTTCCCCAAAGCCCCCTTCACCCCATCCATCCACCTCATCCTAGGACGTCCCCTCATGTTCACTCCCTCCACATCTGCCTTCCATACCTCTTTTACTAGTCTTTCTTCACTCATTCTTTCCATGTGTCCAAACCATCCTAATATTCTTTCATCAACCCTATCTCCCAGCTCCTTTTTCACCCCTGTTCTCCTCCTCACCTCCTCATTTCTCACTCTATCCAGCCTAGTAACCCCCACCATACTTCTCAGACACCTCATCTCAAACACATTCAAACTCCTTCTCTCTTCTTCTCTTATATTCCACGTTTCTGCCCCATACAGTGCTGTTGGCACAATCACTCCTTCATACAGTCTCCTCTTCGCATCCATTCCCAAATGTCTATTCCTCATTACACTCTTTAAACCACCAAGGCATTTACTCGCTTCTCTCAATCTACATTCTACCTCCACCTTCACTCCACCTTTTCCTGCTACACTTGCACCCAAGTATCTAAAACTATCCACTTCCTCCAGTCGCTCTCCCTTAATGTTCACTTCCAGTCTACTGCCACTTTCACCCCTTGTACATCTCATCACCTTACTTTTATCCACATTTATCTTTAGCTTTCTTCTATCACATACTCTCCCAAACTCTGCCACCAGCTTCCTCAATCCCTCCTCTGACCCTGCCACAAGCGCAGTGTCGTCCGCAAACAACAGCTGGCTCACCTCCCACTTTTCTCCATTTTCTTTAACCATCTCCAATCCCTGACCCACTACCCTAGCATTTACCTCTCGCAGCACCCCATCCATGTATAAGTTGAACAGCCAGGGCGACATAACGCATCCTTGACGAAGTCCCACCTTTACTTCAAACCACTCACTCTCTCCATTTCTAATCCTGACACATGCTCTACTACTCTCATAAAAACTCTTGACAGCTCCCAGAAGCTTTCCTCCTATCCCATAAATCTGCATAACCTCCCACAGTGCCTTTCTGTCTACCCTATCATAAGCCTTTTCCAGATCCATAAAAGCCCAAAAAACATCCTTCCCCTTTCCTATAGCTTTCTCACATATCTGTCTTACCACAAAGATCTGATCTACACAACCTCTACCTGTCCTAAATCCACACTGTTCTTCACCAATTACTCCTTCTGTTCCTCTCCTAATCCTCTCAATTAAGATCCTCCCATAAGCCTTCCCTACTACACTTAACAGGCTAATCCCTCTGAAACTACTACATTCACACTTGTCCCCTTTTCCCTTGTAAAGAGGAACTATACAGGCACTTCTCCAGTCCTCCGGTACTATACCCTCTCTCCAGCAAACATTAAATAACCTCACCAACCAGTCCACCATCACTGAACCTCCCTTTTTCAGACATTCTGCATGGCATCCATCCAGACCAGGTGCCTTACCTACTTTCATCATCTTAACAACTGCCTTCACCTCATCCTTCCCTATTTCTCCTCCATTCTCCTCACTCATCACTCTCATTTTCTTCGCATTTCCCACTGCAACTATCTTTCCTTCCCTATCCTCCTTCACATTTAGCAACTCCCTAAAATATTCTGCCCATCTTCTTCTTACTGCCATCTCTTCCATTATCATCTCTCCATCTGTACCTTTTACCTTTTCTTCCCTACTTGATTCGCCTCCTCTTCCTCTCTTAATTTCTTTCCAAAACATCTTTTTATTACTTTCAAAATTTTCTGTCATACTCCTACCCCATTTCACATCTGCTCTCCTCTTTGCCTCCTTTACCTTTTGCTTTACTTCTCTTTTCTTTTCTTTGTACGTCTCATACGACTCCCCCGTCCTCTTTTGTAACCAATCTGTGAATGCTCGCTTCTTCTCTTCTACAACCTTCTTCGTTTCCTCATCCCACCATTCACTACCCTTTCTTCTATTTCCCCCTGTCCTTCTTGTTCCACACACCATCCTTGCACACTTTAAGACTCCCTCCTTGAACCATCCCTTTATATGGGTGGTAGCCAGTCAAGGCATGCACCACCTCCTACCATTCAACCACTATTGTTACCCTCTCATCTTAGCTCCTCGTAAATGAAGAGTCATCCTTATCTCCTACCCACCACCCAAGTCTGAAGCTATACACCAAGACATAGTAAATCCACAGTAGGGCTACTTCACTTACATGGCCACGCTATCTCACCATCCCCTCATGCAAAAAATGGAGAAGACAGGGAGAAATCCCTTCAGGCTGCATCAAAATATTATTCATATACATTCCCCACTCACCCCTATCCCCTGTCTTCTCATTTCCCAGTTCAACAGACACGCCCCTCTTGCTCAGATCCCCTTTTCACCCCATTCATCCATCTCATCCTCAGTTGTTCCCTGAAGTTCACTCCATCCACCTCTGCTTTCCACATTCAAATATACTCAAAGAAGGGGTACAGGACAGTTTCAAGGGAACAGCATTAGAGAGGGATTACTGTAGTATGAAAGAACATCATTCCTCTAGTCGAGATTTTACTCTAACACGGACAAAATGATGTGTGGGTCTAGTCCCTAGGGGTGCCCCAAAATAATCCTTAACCACTTCACTACGGGACTTAAATCTTGCGGGCAGCAGCCAATGCCAGCCGTACGACGTGTCGTAATAATACTCGCATCATAAAATATAGTCACCGCTTATATCGATCGTTCTCTCTTTCACCCGCGAATTTTGAAAACCACAGAGAATGGGATTCAGGGCATATTTGGGAGAATGTAAAAACACAGGGGCGACTACAATAAATATAATCAAGACGCCGATATGGCAGCGTCGCGAATCCACTTGCTCCTCATGACGCCTACGTAGGCGGCACCGTATGGAAGGGGTTAATGTATTGGCTGCATGATACTGTACAATTAATAATGCACAATAACATGCAGTCAATACCCCAGTCCAGGAATAATAATAATGATAATAAAAATAATAATGACAATAACAATAATAATAATAAAATTAACAACTTCACCTTGAATATGAGTGCCAGTGCAAGAAGCCAAATGGCCTTTAAGACTCCAGGCCCTGCAGCTGCAATTTCAATAGCTGTGTTGACATTTGTGAAGTTCCTCTGATAATCACTGTAAAAGATATATTGATTATTAGTTACACTATTTCTAAAGTCATGATATCAATAATATCACTAATGTAAACTATGTAAAAAAAAAAAAAAAAAAAAAAAAATCTGTAAGGTAACCTTCATTCATACCAATAAAATACTCTATCCATATATTTTTTTAATTTTTGCTTTTTTCCAACTTCGTTATTTTAGAAAGGGAAGGGAAGGGGTGGCTATTCTAGTAAGTGAGGAGATAGGTAAAGGGGTAGTGGAGTGGAAGGAGGTTTCCTCAAGGATAATGTGGATGAAGGTGAAACTGGGAAAGGAGATGTGGGTCTTTGTAAGTGCATATGGGCCGGGCAGTGAGAAGAACATGGAAGAAAGGGAGGCCTTTTGGATAGATTTAAATGAGTGCATAGAGGGTTTAGGAAGAAATGTCAATGTAATAGTACTGGGAGACCTTAATGCTAGGGTGGGAAATGGTCCAATCGATGGAGTGGTTGGGAAGTGTGGAGTTCCAGGAAAGAATCGTAGTGGAGAGTTGATGGTGGAAATGTGTCTAGAAAGAGAGTTGATGATAGCAAATACAGTGTTTCGGAAGAAAGTCAAGCATAAGTACACATGGGAGAGGGTGGTGGAGGGAAGGGTGGTAGATAGAGCGCTAATGGATTATGTAGTGGTAAATAGGATTATGATAGGAAGAGTTAAGGATGTACATGTGCTAAGGGGAGAGGGTGGGGGAATATCAGATCATTTTTTGGTGGAAGGTAAGCTGAGAGTGGAGGATAGATGGAGAAGGAGGAAAGGGACAAAAGGTAGGGAGGTTCTTAGAGTGAACTCCTTGAATGAAAAGGAAAAGGAGAAGGAGTACGAAAAGAAGCTGAAGGAGGAGTGGGAGGGAGTAAAGGATAGAGCAGAGATGGGTGTGGAGGAGGAATGGGGATGGTTCAAGGAGGGAGTCTTAAAGTGTGCAAGGATGGTGTGTGGAACAAGAAGGACAGGGGGAAATAGAAGAAAGGGTAGTGAATGGTGGGATGAGGAAACAAAGAACGCTGTAGAAGAGAAGAAGCGAGCATTCACAGATTGGTTACAAAAGAGGACAGGGGAGTCATATGAGACGTACAAAGAAAAGAAAAGAGAAGTAAAGCAAAAGGTAAAGGAGGCAAAGAGGAGAGCAGATGTGAAATGGGGTAGGAGTATGACAGAAAATTTTGAAAGTAATAAAAAGATGTTTTGGAAAGAAATTAAGAGAGGAAGAGGAGGCGAATCAAGTAGGGAAGAAAAGGTAAAAGGTACAGATGGAGAGTTGATAATGGAAGAGATGGCAGTGAGGGGAAGATGGGCAGAATATTTTAGGGAGTTGCTGAATGTGAAGGAGGATAGAGAAGGAAAGATAGCTGCAGTGGGAAATGCGAAGAAAATGAGAGTGATGAGTGAGGAGAATGGAGGAGAAATAGGGAAGGATGAGGTGAAGGCAGCTGTAAAGATGATGAAAGCAGGTAAGGCACCTGGTCTGGATGGATGTCATGCAGAATGTCTGAAAAAGGGAGGTGCAGTGATGGTGGACTGGTTGGTGAGGTTATTTAATGTTTGCTGGAGAGAGGGTATAGTACCGGAGGACTGGAGAAGTGCCTGTATAGTTCCTCTTTACAAGGGAAAAGGGGACAAGTGTGAATGTAGTAATTTCAGAGGGATTAGCCTGTTGAGTGTAGTAGGGAAGGCTTATGGGAGGATCTTAATTGAGAGGATTAGGAGAGGAACAGAGGGAGTAATTGGTGAGGAACAGTGTGGATTTAGGACAGGTAGAGGTTGTGTAGATCAGATCTTTGTGGTAAGACAGATATGTGAGAAAGCTATAGGAAAGGGGAAGGATGTTTTTTGGGCTTTCATGGATCTGGAAAAGGCTTATGATAGGGTAGACAGAAAGGCACTGTGGGAGGTTATGCAGATTTATGGGATAGGAGGAAAGCTTTTGGGAGCTGTCAAGAGTTTTTATGAGAGTAGTAGAGCATGTGTTAGGATTAGAAATGGAGAGAGTGAGTGGTTTGAAGTAAAGGTGGGACTTCGTCAAGGATGCGTTATGTCGCCCTGGCTGTTCAACTTATACATGGATGGGGTGGTGCGAGAGGTGAATGCTAGGGTAGTGAGTCAGGGATTGGAGATGGTTAAAGAAAATGGAGAAAAGTGGGAGGTGAACCAGCTGTTGTTTGCGGACGACACTGCGCTTGTGGCAGGGTCAGAGGAGGGATTGAGGAAGCTGGTGGCAGAGTTTGGGAGAGTATGTGATAGAAGAAAGCTAAAGATAAATGTGGATAAAAGTAAGGTGATGAGATGTACAAGGGGTGAAAGTGGCAGTAGACTGGAAGTGAACATTAAGGGAGAGCAACTGGAGGAAGTGGATAGTTTTAGATACTTGGGTGCAAGTGTAGCAGGAAAAGGTGGAGTGAAGGTGGAGGTAGAATGTAGATTGAGAGAAGCGAGTAAATGCCTTGGTGGTTTAAAGAGTGTAATGAGGAATAGACATTTGGGAATGGATGCGAAGAGGAGACTGTATGAAGGAGTGATTGTGACAACAGCACTGTATGGGGCAGAAACGTGGAACATAAGAGAAGAAGAGAGAAGGAGTTTGAATGTGTTTGAGATGAGGTGTCTGAGAAGTATGGTGGGGGTTACTAGGCTAGATAGAGTGAGAAATGAGGAGGTGAGGAGGAGAACAGGGGTGAAAAAGGATTTGGGAGATAGGGTTGATGAAAGAATATTAGGATGGTTTGGACACATGGAAAGAATGAGTGAAGAAAGACTAGTAAAAGAGGTATGGAAGGCAGATGTGGAGGGAGTGAACATGAGGGGACGTCCTAGGATGAGGTGGATGGATGGGGTGAAGGGGGCTTTGGGGAAGAGGGGAATATCTGTTGAGGAAGGAAGGGAGAGGACGGAAGACAGAGGTGAGTGGAGAAGGGTTGTATATGGATGATGTTGTGACTGCATGAGGAGGAATGGGCGGGGAAGTGGGGGGTGGGGTAGTATGTGTGAGTAAATTTTGACGCAGCCCAAAGGGATTTCTCCCCGTCCTCGCCTTATATGCAAAGGGGGACGGAGAGGGGGGGTCGCCGATTAAATGAAGCGGCCTCGCTGTGGATGTACTGTGTCTTGCGACACTGCTTCTGACCCAGGGCGGTGGGCAGGGTGCAGGGATGACCCGTCATCCAGGAGGTGCTCAGATGAGAGGAAGGGTGGGAGGGGTGTGGAGTGTATTTAGGGATGAAATGGGTGGGAGTGTTTTTATGCCTTTCCCTTTTTGGCTACCTCCCTTGTAAGGGGGAAAAAGCCTTGGTATATGTATGTATGTACTTCTTCCACTATAATTTGAGATCTTAGTTTAAATTTTAGCAGTCTATTTTTTTCTTTCGAGTACAGTCCCATTCTGTGTACCTCTATTTCTTTGTCCATTTCTTGCCCCTTCTCTTGTATCTCTTTTAGAATTTCTTTTGCAATTTCTTTCTCCTTTTTTTCTCTTAGGTGCCTAGCTACATTATGTTTTTCTTTAATACCATAAACCTTACTAATATTCACTTTTTTTATACACCGTCTCTGACCCAATTCTCTCTCTAATTAATTACTTTAATAATTGTTTCTTTAGCATTCTCTTCCACTTATTGCTGTACTATGGAACATAAGAGAGGAAGAGAGAAGGAGTTTGAATGTGTTTGAGATGAGGTGTCTGAGAAGTATGATGGGGGTTACTGGGCTAGATAGAGTGAGAAATGAGGAGGTGAGGAAAAGAACAGGGGTGGAAAGGGAGTTGGGAGATAGGGTTGATGAAAGAGTATTAGGATGGTTTGGACACATGGAAAGAATGAGTGAAGAAAGACTGGTAAAAGAGGTATGGAAGGCAGATGTGGAGGGAGTGAACATGAGGGGACATCCTAGGATGAGATGGATGGATGGGGTGAGAGGGGCTTTGAGGAAGAGGGGAATATCTGTTGAGGAAGGACGGAAGAGGACAGAAGACAGGGGTGAATGGAGAATGGTTGTATATGGATGATGTCGGGATGCATGAGGTGGAATGGGTGGGGGGATGGAGGGTGAGGTAGTATGTGTGAGTAAAATTTGACGCAGCCCGAAGGGATTTCTCCCTGTCTTCTCCTTTTATGCATGGAGGGACGGAGAGGGGGGGATCGCTGATTTAATGAGGCCGCCTTGCTGTGGATGTGCTGTGTCTTGCGACACTGCTTCTGACCCAGGGCAGTGGACAAGGTGCAGGGATGACCTGTCATCCAGGAGGTGCTAAGATAAGAGGGAGGGTGGAGGGGTGTGAAGTGTATTCAGGGATGGAATGTGTGGGAATGATTTTATGCCTTTTCCTTTTTGGCTACCTCCCTTGTAAGGGGGAAAAAGCCTTGGTATATGTATGTATGTATGTATTTCTTTAAAAGTTATTCATTTTCTTTTTCCATTTTCCATTGATTTTTCATTTCTTGGAGATCTGTCTCTTTTATTGTTTCTCCCACTTTCTTGGTCACCGATTGTATTTGTTCTTTTACTTCTTTTTTCAAAGCCTCATTTTTATTTGTATCTTCATTTTTCATTCTTTCATTCTCACTTTTGACTATGATTAATTCCTTTTTTTAGATCAAGCTCTCTGTTGGTTTCAGCATTTTGAAGTTTTAATTGATTCATTTCTTTATACACTGCCTTCTATTCAGCTTTCAGATCTATAATTTTATTTATTCATTGTGTAATCTCCTGATTTCTTAGGGTATTTCTATACCTTGATTCTCTCTCCCATTCTAAACCTTTCCCTAGTATTCCACTTTCTTTTGCAAACCCAGGAGTGGTTGTGCTGACAGCACTGTATGGGACAGAAACATGGAACATTAGAGAGGAGTTTGAATGTATTTGAGATGAGGTGCCTGAGAATGATAGGGGTTACTAGGCTGGATAGAGTGAGAAATGAAGAGGTGACGAGGAGAACGGGGATGGAAAGGGAGTTAGGAGATAGGGTTGATGAAAGAGTATTGGGATGGTTTGGACACATGGAAAGAACGAGTGAAGAAAGATTAGTAAAAGAGGTGTGGAAGGCAGAGGTAGATGAAGTGAACATGAGGGGTCAACCTAGAATGAGATAGATACATACATACATACATATACCAAGGCTTTTTCCCCCTTACAAGGGGCATAAAATCATTCCCACACATTCCATCCCTGAATACACTCCACACCCCTCCAACCTCCCTCTTATCTTAGCACCTCCTGAATGATGGGTCATCCCTGCACCTTGTCCACTGCCCTGGGTCAGAAGCAGTGTCGCAAGACACAGCACATCCACAGCAAGGCCGCTTCATTAAATCGGTGATCCCCCCTCTCCGTCCCCCCCATTGCATAAAATGAGAGGACGGTGAGAAATCCCTTCGGGCTGCGTCAAATTCTGCTCACACATACTACCTCACCCCTCATCCACCCGCCCATTCCACCTCATGCTATCACAACATCATCCATATACAACCATTCTCCATTCACCCCTGTCTTCTGTCCTCTCCCGTCCTTCCTCAACAGACATTCCCCTCTTCCCCAAAGCCCCCTTCACCCCATCCATCCACCTCATCCTAGGACGCCCCCTCATGAGAATGAGATAGATGGATGGGGTAAAAGGGGCATTGGGAGAGGAGGAAATGTATGTTGAGGAAGGATGGGAAAAGAAAGAAGATAGGGGTGAATGGAGAATGGTTGTGTATGGGTGATGCTGTGATGCATTAAAGGGAGTAAGTGGGGGATGCAGGATGATGGAGTATGTGTGAAAAATAAATTGATGCAGCCCAAAGGGATTTCTCCCCATCTTCACCATTTCTGCACATGGGGACATAGAGGTGGGGGGTTGCCAATTTAATGAAGCAGCCTTGCTGTGAATGTACTGTGTCTTGCAACACTGCTTCTGACCCAGGGGACTGGGCGAGGTGCAGGGATGACCTGTTA
The DNA here is from genome assembly GCF_046742065.1 of Oratosquilla oratoria. NCBI lineage: Eukaryota > Metazoa > Arthropoda > Malacostraca > Stomatopoda > Squillidae > Oratosquilla > Oratosquilla oratoria. Next base: position 12,270,111 of record NC_134808.1, on the reverse strand, counting down.
TCCAGGAAGAGCCACAATAAGAGGGAGTGGAGTGGATGGGAGTGGAGTATATGGGGATGGAATGCGTGGGAGTGGATTTTATGCCTTCATTTTTTGGCAATCTCCTTTGTACAGGGGAAAAAGCCTTTGGTATATGTATGTACTCCAAACTTCCCAAGCACTCCATCTATTGTTTCATTCTCTATGCATTGAGATCTATAAGCACTAATTCATTTACTTTCCACCCAAAACTCTTTAAGCTCTCCTTCAAACCTACCCAAAAAGCCTCCCTTTCCTCTACAGTCTTCTCACTACAAGGCCCATATGCACTTACAAAGACCCCATAACTCCTATCCCAGTTTCACCTTCATCCACATTAACCTTGAAGATACTTCCTTCCATTCCACCACACATTTTCCTATCTCATCACTTACCAGCAGAGCTACCTTTTCCCTCCCTTGCCCCTTCTTCACTCAACACCCTCCCCACCATATTCACAAACTCCAAATCACCCATCCCTTTCAATTTGGTTTCACTTAATGTCAACACATCCATCTTCTATCTCTTTTTCATGAAAGTAGCAGTTGCCGACAAGACTGACGAGTTAAACATCATATGAGGACGGAGCCTAAGGCTCCGTCCTCATACGGTGTTTAACTTGTCAATCTTCCATCTCACAAATTACTGCCTATCTCTTCCCTTTTACTCACATCTGTACCACACCTATACACATTTAATGACCCAAATCTTTGGATTCTGGTTGGAAATCTTTCTCTGGACCCTCTTATACCTTGACTTCTTGTAGGATAATTTTGCAGAGTAGGACACTTTGTGCCATAACTCCATCCCACTTAGCTGCCTTTTATGATCCACATAGGAAACATGATGGCAGAATTCTTACCTCCTACCATAGGGGACAGAAGAAGAAGAAGAAAAAAAAAAAAAAGTGATAAAGTACAGTTTAAGGAGGTAACTGCATAATGGAGGGACAGTCGCAGTACAAAAGTAGCATAATTTTTCTAGGATTAGAGATTTTACTCTAGCATAGATAGAAATGATATGTGGCTTTAGTATATAGGGGCACCCCAAAACAATCCCTAAAGCATTGACTGCATGCTACTGTGCAATTAATACTGCACAGTAGCATGCAGTCAATACCCTAGTACTTAGCAATATTCCCAATAATGGTCTTAATATCTTTTAATATTCAGCTAAGGGTTTACACTGGCCATGATCCCATTTTGATTCACCTTGAATTCAATTAAATGGTCTTGTGTTACCAATAACAACAGTGATCACTGCTTCAAGTTTCCCTGACTGGAAACCTATCGCCCCACAGAAGTCAGTGGTGGTATTTGGGCTCTCCCATAGATCCATCCACAAGATTCAGTGGACTGCTGTGTGTATTGTATTACTGTAGGTCTGTCTGTCAGTGGCCAGTAGGAAGAGGAGAAAGGCTGCAGTTGCCAATTGTCAGTTCTCTCTATGTGGAGGAAATATAGTTGAAGTTGACCAAAATCTCAAGCCTGGAGTAAATTTGTGAGGCAAAACATCTAATAAGCAAGAGAGTAACAGAAGTCTAGTAAGAAAATGAAAAAATAAATTTTAAATTTGTTCAAAGACAGTGCTAGTCCCTTGAAAATGAGTAATGGGAAGATGATTCTAATATTCATCTTGCCCAATTGCTACATGCAGGCTCCCATCATTGGTCTAGCTCAGAACAAAATCTGCAAATGTTATCACTGGGTCTCCCCCTCCCCCCCAACTCTGGGTAAAAATTTCATTGGGGTTATATTTTCAAGCCATAACCCTCAAGCATGCAAAAATGACTGGCATAAAACTAAGAAGGAATGAATAAGACAGAAGGTAATATCACCATGTTGAAGTAGAAAAAGACCTAAACTAACACCGAAGTCTGATTACTTTACCAAAGATCATCATTGTTTGATGCTCCACACTGTGAGAAGAGCAGATAGATGAGGTTGGAAGTGTTGAGGCGAGTATATGGATTGGGGTAAGCAATAAATGCTGTCACCAATGTTACAATGAGCACCTCCAGCCTTGGATATTGGCCTAGCATGGATGTCTTCCGGTAACGGCACCATTTAATGTTGAATTTAATGAAGAGTGAGCCAATTATGCCCTGAAGGAAGAGAACAATAAACTAATAAAAACTGCTCAACCTGAAACAGGGTCTGAACCCATGGAAGAAGAGGGGAGAAAAAAAAAAAAAAAAAAAAAAAAAAATTATATATATATATATATGATAATAATTAAACAAAGACATCCAGAAATATCTTTTTTGGGATAAAATCACCAATACAGTTCTGGTATATTACATAATATGGTATACAGAAGAAAACCAATGGAACAAGAAATTTTCTTACCCCAATAACTCCAAGGAGAATGAAGGGAATAAGTTCAATAAAGATCCATGGTTTGTTGTATTCAACATAGAATAGAACAGAGTGCTCATTACCAAAAGGGTTGATGGATCGTAGCACAAAAGCAGCCACCAATGCAGCAAAAAATGAGCGCCACAGGGTTTTTAGTGGGAAGTAGTAGGATGCCTGTAACAAAAGCATAAATGAGTACTTTAACAATCAAACCAAGTGCAGATGACATATGTATTTATATGACTATTTTACTAGACAGATGGTTGGTGGTTCATTTTGCAAATGATTTATAACCACACCTTGTTGAACATTGCTCTATTATAGCTTAATGTGAATCTACTGTACTGAGGTACCGAACATGAACTACAGCCACAGATAATTTGTCTATGTAATAGTAAAAATTTCACTCATAATGGAATAATTAGTCACTCTTTACTATTGCTGTTCCTCCTTTCAGCTGCCTCCTTGAACCTATCCTTTACCACTTCTATGCCTACACTTCCATTTCCAATCCCCCTGTGGTGAGGGATTAGAATGCTACCATCATGTTCCCATATGTGTCTAGAAGGTGACTAAATGAGATGGTGTGAGAAGAATAGGAATACCCTTCTTTGAATTTTTCTCTTGTGAATAGTCAAGCTACATGAGGGTCTGGGTGAACATCTCCAACCCTAGTAACCAGTTCAATGAATGTGTGTGGATGTGATATGGATAAGAGCAAATGGGAAGAAACTGGTAGAATGTTTGAGAGAAGAAAGATGGATATGTTAGTCAGTCGTTCCATTGCTCCCTGGTTCCTCTTGCAGGAGACCCACAGCCCCCAAGTACTTGGCAACAGCCTCTGGGTGGGTGCATAAATCACTCAGGGAAGTTATGTTATTTTGTTGTCTTGAGATTGTTAGTCTGGGACACTATGGTGTGAGCTGCTCTGAGTCTTCTCTGTGGTGGTTGCATCTAAGGCACTTTGAATCTGTGGTCAGGCCTATTTTATGCTGGCACTGTTTCAATGCTGGACTATATCCTGAACACAAGTGTGCTTGTTTGGTTATATATTTTTTTCTCCCCTTGTCATTTCATGTGGTGTTCAATGAGAAGGTTCTTTGTTTCTGTGTGCAGGTATCCAACTGGGGTGGTTTTAGTGCATCCTATATTTACTCTCAGAGCTCCATTCTGTAATGTTTGTAAGTTGCTTCTTTCACCTTCCCAATTGTTGGGAACCATGCTATGGAAGCATAGTATAGGGTGATTCTTATGAACGTGTTAGCATAAAGTGAAATGAAACTGAAAGAATATACTGAAGTTTCGAAGCATGTTAGGTAGGGTGTTGCAAGTGGTATTTATCTAATTGTAGTATACAGGAAGGGAGCAGTGCTTGCTGGGTCCCATCTCCTACCTGCCAATTTATCATACCTTGACTCAAATTTATGTACACCTATATCTTAATCCAACACTCGCCAACCACCACTTGTGCAGACCCAAGACATAAATCCATTTCATGAATTGGTGTTTTATGTCCTGGGTCAATTCCTGAAGTGGGATAATGTCCTGAGCCCACACATCTGCACAAGCAGCAGTTGGCGAATGTTTGATTAAGGATTAAGAGATCTAGGTGTACAGCTCCAACTTAATCTATATACTCATATTTGATTTTCAATTTCATATTCAGATTTCAAATCATGTATTGTTCCACCTTGGCTTATATCACTTTCTAAGTTATTCTAAGTATTTATATGTAGGAAGTCCTTCCTTACTTAATTACTGTATATATTTATTGTATGTGTATCTCCTTTATTGTATATGTAACACTTCTTTATTATACACGAGTACTTAATATCAACATATATTTATTGTAAATGTATTGTATGAGCCTATGTAGTCATTACATTATATAAGTGCCCTATACACAATTACATAACCGATTATATATACATCATTAGGCGTACGCTACAGGTGTATGTGTCTATGCCAATTTTACGTGCCATAGCATTAAGGTATTTAGTATAATGTTACCCTTAACCATTTTGCATGCACATTCCTCATTATATGTAATTGTTCCCTTATTTTTATATTATGTATATACCTAGAGATGTTTGTATATATTGTTTTGCCTAGTCTTTTCTCCTGCCTGGCAACAATGTATCAGGAAATAGGGCATGAGCGAGTCATAATGCCAAGGCTAGAACCCTAGCATTCACTGGTGACAGATTGTTTCCAGCCATACTTGTGTGTAGACCTATGCAATAAACTCCTACCAGAAAGTACAATGTGTTTGGCACTTACCACATATACATCTATATTGAAAACTATTTCTTCACATCCCTTAGACATGTGTTTTTTTTTTTTTTTTTTTTGTTCCCATGCCCTCTTAAAGCCCTCCCATCCTTAATCAAGAGATCTCTTCTGTCAATGCAATATACCTTTAGTGACCTGAACACTGTAATCATATCACCCCTTTCTTTTTGATCTTTCAAAATAAGCAGACCCAGTATTTTTTCGTCTTTCCTCATATGGTTTCTTTGCTAGGCTGGGATCCAGTTTGGTTTGCTGCCCTTTGTATTCTCTTGATCTTCTTTATATCCTTCACTCTGTGTGGAGACCATACTACTGATGCATATTCCAGTCTTGGATGGATTTGGGTTTCTATGCTTTTTTCATCATCTCTTCATCCATATAATGAAAAGCCATATTAATCTCTCTCACAATCCTGTTTTTTATCAACATTCCCAAATTTTTCCACTCTTTCACTTTGGTAATGGGTTCTCTTCCCAGGGAAATGTTTAAGGATGGTCTTTAGCCACCATTGCCCATTTCCAGTACTTTGAATTTTTTGGTAGTGAAATTCATTTTCCATGGCTCCATACAAAAATAGTGTCTAGATCTTTTTGCAATAGTCTACAAGTCCTTGTTTTCACTCTCATGATATTTGCATCATCTGCAAACATGTTGGCATAGCTTATACCTTCCATCATGTCAGTGACATGGACAAGAAACATTATTGGTGCAAACACCAACTTAATCCTGCCTCTGATCCTGCCACAAACACAGTGTCGTCTGCAAACAACTGCCTCACCTCCCACTCACTACTATCTTTAACCATTGCCAATCCCCTGCCTATCACCCTCGCATTTACCTCTTATACCATCCTATCCATGTACACATTGAACAACTATGGCAACATGACGCAGCTCTGACACAGACCCAACTTTACCTCAAAAACTCACTCTCTCCATTCCCAATCCTAACACAACCTCTACTACTCTCATAAAAATTTAGCAGCTTTCCCCAATCCCATATATCTGCAATACTCACACATAAACAACCTACCACCCATACCACACAATACATTAACCCATTCACACCCACCCAGATCACCAAGCATTCAAGACACACCACCAAACTCAATATATGCCCCAGATAAAAATCCTTCTTAAGAGAAGAACCACATTGGCATGCTTGTGTTCAAGTTACCATCCAATTCTATGACAGTATCATCACAGCATAGGCCTAGACACGTATAATCAAACTGCCCTAGATGCAACTACCACAGAGAAGACAATAAAACCGTATCATAGAATACATACATATACCAAAGACTTTTCCCCCTTACAAAGGAGGAAGCCAAAAAACAAAGGCATAAAAACCACTCCCACCCATTCCATTCCCACATACTCCACTCCCATCCACCCACCTCTCTCCCTCTTATCTGGGTTCCTCCTGGATGACAGGTTGTCCCTGCATCTTGCTCAGTCCCCTGGGTCTGAAGCAGTGTTGCAAGACACAGTACATCCACAGCAAGGCTGCTTCATTAAATTGGTGACCCCCCACCTCTCTGTCCCTTCATGCAGAAATGGAGAAGATGGGGAGAATTCCCTTCGGGCTGCATCAATTTATTTTTCACACATACTCCATCACCCCACATTCCCTTCCCATTCACCCTCATGCATCACAGCATCATCCATACACAACCATTCTCCATTCACCCCTATCTTCTGTCTTTTCCCATCTTTCCTCAACATACATTTCCCTCTTTCCCAATGCCCTTTTACATCATCCATCCATCTCATCCTTGGTTGCTCCCTCATGTTCTCTCCTTCCACCTCTGCTTTCCACACCTCTTTTACTAATCTTTCTTTACTCCTTCTTTCCATGTGTCCAAACCATCCCAATACTCTTTCATCAACCCTATCTCCCAACTCCCTTTCCACCCCCGTTCTCCTCCTCACCTCCTCATTTCTCACTCTATCCAGCCTATTAACCTATCATAATTCTCAGGCATCTCATCTCAAACACATTCAAACTCCTCTCTAATGTTCCATGTTTCTGTCCCATACAGTGCTGTCAGCACAAACACTCCTTCAGAATATCAAGAAATCTTAAATTGGTGAAGTCAAAAAAGTTAACTTTGAAAGAGACCTTGGAGTAATAATCAGCAAAGACATGACACTGGACAAACATATCAATAAAATAGTCAGAGAAACCTTCAACCTATTAAGGTCAATGAAAGTGACATTTGACTACTTGGCTGAGGAAATGATTAAAAAAAATATTGGTTACAGAAATAAGACCAAAACTGGAGTACGCAGCAACACTGTGGACACCCAGTACTAAGAAGAATATAAAGAAATTAGAAAGAATACAAAGAGCAATGACAAAGTTGGCACCAACTCTTTCCAAATAACATACGAACAAAGATTGTCCAAATTGGAATTACCAACTCTGGAACAAAAAAGAGAAAGAGGAGATCTGCTGACTATCTATAGAATCATGAAAGAAATGAAAATCCTAGACAGGAATGATTTATTAAAATGGGACAATGGAAAAACAAGGACACAAAAAGAAACTCAAAAAAGATAACTATGGAAGAGATCTGGAAAAAAAAAAAAAAAAAAAAAACTTCCCATGCAGAGTACTGGATACCTGGAATAATTTAGATAAAGAAACAGTGTGTGCAAACACTATTCAAGATTTTAAGAATAAACTCGATGCTGAAAGATACAAAGATGGGTCACCATGAGCATAGCTCCCTTCCCATATAATACTAGGTAAATACAACTAGGTAAATATATAATCTCCTCTTAGCATCCATTCCCAAATGTCTATTTCTCATTACCCTTTTTAATCCTAAGCATTTACTTGCTTCTCTCAATCTACATTCTATCTCTACCTGCACTCCTCCCTTTATCATAAAATACCCTACACAATCCCTGGATAACAACACATTATTTCTTCTCTTGAGTAATTTATGGGCACATCTGGTGTCTGCTTCTGGTTACCTAGTGTTGTTGTTATTCCCTAGACTGGCTGAGCAGTCCCATCTCCCTGAGGAATGCCATAACTGGAATGGGGTTTTCCCATTAATCCCTTATAGAGTATATATTGTGTTGTTGGCATGCAAGACTGTTTACAATACAGTCTTTCATATTGTGTTATATAGTATGGAGGTGTTATATAGTATGGAGGTGTTACATATTGGATATCACCCCTCTGTGGTCTCCTTTCACTACTCTGTTGTTGTATCTATGGGCTGACTTTCTTTTGTGCTTTTACTTTATACTTTTTTTTCACCACTGTGTTTGTTACTTATGATTAGTCACTATTTTCTTCTTTAGGCCCCATGCCTCAGATCATCTGACTTAGTCAATTTCCAAATAGTGTATGTTTAGGAGAGGGTATGTAAACGGAGCTTAATTTTTCTTTCTTTTCTTCCCCAATATAATTACACTTGGTACTTTAAGTTACACCAAAGGACTCCCATCAGGTATCCTCAATTTAATTACTAGTTCAGTTCTGCAATGACATCATGATTTCTTTAGTCCATTGATCTTTACTTATATATTTAAGATCCTCCCCAAAGGGCGTGATTTTACACTTATGAACCAATTCAACTTTCTCCTCCTCTACCCTTTCTCTAATCAGATCCACCATTACAATCCCACATGCAATATTGTTGATTCAAGCAATCTGGAATTCAATAAACACTTAGTTTATATATTGTTACATCAGCATAAAAGTGAACAATATACAGCAATGAAATCAGGTCCTTGGCAACTGTCTGTAAACTGTTAAACAGAAAGTGAGCTTTCAACACCTTTGAACTGTTGTTTACCAAACACCCAACTCATAAAAATTAAATTCTTGCCACTTACCCCTCTTTTTATCAGTGGAACTCAGGAAGCTTAGACTGGATATAGTGGCTCACTCAGAGGTGAGAATAACAGGCAATAGCAAGATCAGTAGGGAGGGAATAACTGTTGGCAAACCTAGGTACACTGTTGTAAAGGTTACTCCAGATGATGAACATGATGCTAGTGAGGCTGAAGTACACCTTGGGCTTCATCTCTCTTATTGCAGTATAATATGCTCCCAATGAGGTATATAACCTTGAAGAGATGTTCTATAATAAACCTGAATCTATCATTGACCATTGCCTGGCATGCGATACATTCATTGTTTTGGATTATTTCAATGTGATTTCTGCCATCATCAGAGTTGGCTATGAAATGTGTATTGGTCCCCCATGGTCCTGGAACCAGGAACATCAACAGTTCCCTCCTTCTGAACTTTGCAAAGTCCAGAAGACTGAGGCTTGCTGGTTCCTGGTTCCAGACAAGAGCCACACTGATGGACATAATTGAGTAATGCCAGAGGAGTGGCTAAGGAGATCAATCACACACTTGTTAGAAGCCTTTGGAAGATTCCACTGAACTACAGGGTTAATCAAAATCCTGAATTCTTTAGAATTAATCACAGACTTGTGGTTGCAACACTCAGATTGTGTGGCATTACAGTGCTTGCCCATCTAATGCTGACATGGGTTTGTTCACATCTGCTAAGTTTCAGGGGCCTGAACAGTCTGGGTTCACGCCAGGTAAGTCAACAACTGCATTATACACAATCATGCACGCAAACAACACAACATACACTCTATAAAGGATTTGTGGGAAAACCCAGTTTCGGCTGTGGCATTCCTTGGGGGAGACGGGACTGCTCGGACAGACAGTCTAGGGAACGACAACAACAACAACAACTGATCAGATCCTAGTACTTCATATTTTTGTGGAATGCTGATGTAAGTTTGAACAGGGGTTTCTTGCAGCTTATGTTGATCTTCATGGAGACAGGGGTGAATGGAGAATGGTTGTATATGGATGATGTGATGTATGAGGTGGAATGGGTGGGGGGATGGGGAGTGAGGTAGTGTGTGTGAGAAAAATTTGACACAGCCCGAAGGAATTTCTCCTTGTCTTCTCCTTTTCTGCATGAGGGGATGGAGAGAGGGGGTTGCTGAATTAATGACGCAGCCTTGCTATGGATGTGCTGTGTCTTGCAACACTGCTTCTGACCCAGGGCAGTGGACAAGATGCAGGGGAGTGGAGTGTATTAGGGATGGAATGGGTGGGAATGGGTTTTATGCCTTTTTCTTTTTGGCTACCTCCCTTGTAAGGGGGAAAAAGCCTTTGGTATATGTATGTATGCATCATGGAGTGCTCTGGGATCTGTAGATCTGCAGGATTCCTGCAAGAATTATTGACCTGACATCTGGCTTATAATCTGGGACAAAAAGTGCTGTAAAGCATGAAGGAGGCATGTCTAGCTTCTTTCCTGTTAATTCAGGAGTTAGGCAAGGGTGTATCATTGCCCCAACACCTTTCAAAACCTGCATGGACTGGGTATTGGACAAAGTTGTTGATCAATGTCGTTGTGGAGCATCTATTGGCATCACCAAGGTCAATGACCTTGCTTTCTGATGCTCCTGTCCTTCTTGTGGAGTCGTTGGAGGTCCTGGTTGCAGCCCTCAAGTCACTGTGCAGGGAGGCAAAACCACTTGGACTTCAGATCTCCTGGACCAAAACCAAGGTTCAGGATTTTTGGGGCTTACTGGATGACACAGTTCAGCCTGTTCATGCATGTGGCGAGGACATTAAGGTCTTTGAAAGCTTTACATACCTTGGTAGTGTAGTGCATAACAGTGGTGGGTCATGTCAGGAAGTACTTTGAAGGGCTGGCATTGCCCATGGTGTTATGGACTCATTCAACCAGAGTATACGCTGTTGTTATTTATGCAGGAAGAATAACATTCAAACCTTCAAGTTACTTGTGCTCCCTATCTTGCTATACAACTGTATTTAACTAGTTTTACCAAGTTGTATTTCATGGGAAGAGAGCTATGCTTGTAGTGACCCACTTTTGTATCTTTCAGCATCAAGTTTGATCTTAAATTCTTGTATAGTTTTTGCACTCACTGTTTCATCATTCACTTTGTTACAGATATCTACCACTCTGTGTGGGAAGTTATTCTTTTTCAGATTTCTTTTGTAACTATCTTTTTTAAAAAAAATTTCATGTCCTCTTGTTTTTCTTTTCTCCCACTTTAGTAAATCATCTCTATCAAGGACTTCCATCCCTTTCATAATTCTGTAGATGGTTAGTAGATCTCCTCTTTCTCTTCTTTGTTCCAGGGTTGGTAGTTCGAAGTTTGGCCAATCTCTGTTTGTATATCTATTTGGAGAGCATTGGTATCTTTCTTGTTGCTGTTTGAATTCTTTCTAATTTCTTTATGTTCTTTTTAGTACTGGGTGTCCATAGTGTTGCAGCATACTCCATCCTTGGTCTTACCAATGTAACTAATATTTTCTTTACCATTTCTTCATCCAGGTACTTTATCAAACGCTTTCTCTTGGTTGCGGTACACAAAATCCACCCAACTCTCCTCTCTTGCTGCACATCAGTCACTTGAGTAAAAGCTTTTAAGGTTTGACACACATGACCTTCCAAATCTGAAGCCAAATTGACAGTCTCCCAGAATGTACTGTACATATCTTTAAGATATTTGGTCCATTGATATTACACATGATTTAACTATTGTGCTGGTCAGTCTATAATTTAGTAGTGTTTCCTTACTTCCACCTTTGTGAATTGGATCTTTATTGATTTAGACAAGGCTTTTGACAGGGTAGACAGGGAGGTACTGTAGGAGGTATTGCATATACACTGATAGAAAACACTGATAGAAAACCTTAATGCACATGCATGAGCAGCCAGAGTCATATGTGTCAACTCAGTTACTGGCCAGACACACTTGAGTGAAGGTGTGTACTATTTGACCATTGCATTAAAAATGACTGAGCAAGTAGATCAGTGAATCTGTGTCAAGTTTTGTTGCAAACTTGAATATTCATCAGCAAAAACTATTTGAATGATTAAGAAGGCATTAAAGAATGATTCAATGAGTGAAGCATAGATAAAGATGTGGTACAAACACTTCATAGAAGGCCGAGCATCTGTCAAAAGTGATCCACATTCTGAAAGGGAAACAAATGGGAGATCGATGTATGTGGGTGGGTGTATGCCTTGGCTGGCTACCTCCCTTATGAAGGGGAAGCCTTTGGTATATAGACAGACCTTTTACAATGCCTTATAACAATCCAAGCCACCCTGTCTGATATGATACTGAATTTCATTAGGTTACCAGTAACTTCTCAATTTATTTAGAATCCTACTTCATTGGACCTTTCATTCTCATTATTGCTACAGTAGAATAGGTGGTGACTATCTTGTAGTTGCATCAGTTTTTCTTCCTCCCTTTGGACTTTGCTTAGTCCCATGATTTCCCACTTGATGGTCTCTGGTTCTTTAATTGAACTCTCCTGCCTGTGGTTTCCTGATCAGGTTCTCATATTGTAGGTGTAGATATTCCTTTAGTTCATGTTGTTCAATGTCCAAGATTTAGATCTGTTTGGACAATACTTACATTCAGAGGCATACTGCCCATAAGAATTGGAGACATGGTTGGACCTCTGAGGGATGATAATCCAAAAGGAACACTCATGAAAATACTGTTTTTGTAAGCCATATTTACTGTGAGAGGTGGCAGTAATCTTGCCTCCCTGCCTGGTTTCTTGCGAGATATTTTTTTTTGTGCCAACTAATTCAATATATTCAGTGGAGCCCTATATAGGGTACCCAATAGTTCATCCCATTATAATAAGGGTACCCCATATCTTTATGATTAATGTCCCTGTTTGTCATCAGGGTCCTGTGTGTGTGATCATCTCTGTCTCATCATTCATACAAAATCTGTTCAACATGGGTGACCCTGCCAAGATTCTTTATCAACATAGTTCTTGTAGTCATTAAAATATCTGGTACTCTTAGACAATCACAAAGTAAAATTCCATACCTCCTCTAAGCTGAAGAGGACACCACCAATGGGAGCTCCAAAGGCAACAGATACACCAACAGCTGCTGCAGCAGATAGAATCTCCCTTTTCTTTGCCTCATTCTTACCATACTTGGGAAATAGGTAAGAAAGAATATTTCCTGAAAAACAGAAATTATGATAAAAATAAATTAATCTTATGCTGAAAAAATTCACATAATCAGTATAAACCATTAGTACATTCCCTCTCTCCTACCTATGCAACAGGATACGTGTACCAAAGGGCCTTCCTTTCCCAATGATAAGCCTGCTGACACAGCAAGTACCATACCCAAAGACTTTATCAGCAGTGTCCACTTTCCCAAATAGCCTCGTATGATAAAGCCACTCAAAATCGTTTTAATCTGTAACACAGAAAAATATTAACATAAAATACTTCTGCTCAGAAAACTGGTCAAACAACACCTATGGGACTTAAGAACACTACAATAAATATTTCATGACAACTGGTTTCCCACCAGGCACAAATTACCTAAATGCATTGATTTGTGAAATAGGCTGAAATTTTTATTATGAAATAAAGTTTAATAATAATGAATATCTGCCACTTCACAATTGATATTTGGAGTAATAAATAGAGGGGTAGGGGTGGGCAGGGCTAAAAAGAGTTGGCAGATATGGTTGATCAATGAATAATTGGACGGTTTAAGAATATGTAAAGTAGTGAAAATACTAGCAAAATGACTGTTGAAAGCAGAGGCACATACATACATATACCAAAGGCTTTTTTCCCCTACATGGGGGGGGGGTAAGCCAAAAAGAAAAAGGCATAGAAACCACTCCCACCCATTCCATTTCCTATATATTCCACTCCCCTCCACCCTCCTTCTTATCTTGGCACTTCCTGGATGACGGGTCATCCCTGCATCCTGTCCACTGCCCTGGGTCAGAAGAAGTATCGCAAGATACAGCACATCCACAGCAAGGCTACTTCATAAATTCGGCGACCCCCCTTCTCCGTCCCCCCCCATGCAGAAAAGGAGAAGACGGGGAGAAATCCCTTCGGGCTGCATCAAATTTTTTCTCCATACATACTTCCTCATCCCCCATCCCCCACCCACTCCCCCTCATGCATAACAGCATCATCTATACATAACCCTTCTCCATTCACCCCTATCTTCTCTCCTCTCCCATCCTTCCTCCACAGACATTCCTCTCTTTTGTAATGCCCCTTTCACCCCATCCATCCATATCATCCTAGGACACCCCCTCATATTCATTCATTCCACCTCTGCCTTCCACACTTCTTTTACTAATCTTTCTTCATTCATTCTTTCCATGTGTCCAAACCATCCTAATACTTTTTCATCAACCCTATCTCCCAGTTCCCTTTCCACCCCTGTTCTCCTCATCTCCTCATTTCTCACTCTATCTAGCCTAGTAACCCCAATCACACTTCTCAGACATTTCATCTCAAACACATTCAAACTCCTTCTCTCTTCTTCTCTCATGTTCCATGTTTCTTCCCCGTACAGTGCTGTTGGCACAATCACTCCTTCATATAACCTCCTCTTAGCATCCATTCCCAGATGTCTATTTACCATTACACTTTTTAATCCACCAAGGCATTTACTCGCTTCTCTCAATCTACATTCTACCTCCACCCCCACTCTTCCCTTTCCTGTCACATTCGCACCCAAGTATCTAAAACTATCCACTTCCTCCAGTCTTTCACCCTTAATGCTCACTTCCAGCTTGCTGTCACTCTCTCCCCTTGTACATCTCATCACCTTACTTTTGCCTACATTTATCTTCAGCTTCCTTTCACACACCTTCTCAAACTCTGTCACTAACTTCCTCAATCCCTCCTCTGATCCTGCTGCAACCGCAGTGTTGTCAGCAAACAACAGCAGGCTCACCTCCCACTTTTCTCCATTTTCTTTAATCATCTCCAACCCCTGACCCACTACCCTTGCATTCACCTCTCACACCACCCCATCCATGTAAAGATTGAACAGCCAGGGTGACATAACACATCCCTGACGAAGCCCCACCTTTACCTCAAACCATTCACTCTCTCCATTTCTAATCCTAACACAAGCTCTACTACTCTAGTAAAAACTCTTGACTGCTCTTAACAGCTTTCCTCCTATCCCATATATCTGCAGTACCTCCCACAGTGCCTTCCTGTCTACCCTGTCGTAAGCCTTTTCCAGATCCATAAAAGCCCAAAAAACATCCTTCCCCTTTCCTATAGCTTTCTCACATATCTGTCTTACCACAAAAATCTGATCTACACATCCCCTACCTGTCCTTAAACACACACTGTTCCTCACCAATTACTCCCTCTGTTCCTCTCTTAATCCTCTCAATCAAGAATCTCCCATATGCCTTCCCAACTACACTCAACAAGCTGATCCCTCTGAAACTACTACACTCACACTTGTCCCTCTTTCCCTTGTAAAGCGGAACTAAACAGGCACTCCTACAGTCATCTGGCACTACCCTCTCTTAAACAAACTTAACCCCTTCCATACGGTGCCGCATACGTAGGCGGCATGAGGAGCAAGTGGATACGCGAGGCTGCCATATCGGCGTCTTGATCATATTTATTGTAGTTGCCCCTGCGTAATGACATACTCTCTAAACTGTCTTCATCACATTTTCTATGGTTATCAAAATTCACGGGTGAAAGAGAGAACGATCGATATAAGCGGTGACTATCTTTTATGATGCGAGTATTATTACGACACATCGTACGTCTGGCAGCTAATGCTGCCCGCGAGATTTTGGCCTGTACTGAAGAGGTTAAAATAATCTCACCAGCCAGTCCACCATAACAGTACCTCCTTTCTTCAGACATTCTGCATGGCATCCATCCAACCCAGATGCCTTACCTGTACTCATTATCTTAACAGCTGCTTTCACTTTATCTTTCCCTATTTCTCCTCCATTTTCCTCACTCATCATTCTCATTTTCTTAGCGCTTCCCACTGCAACTACCTTTCCCTCCCTATCCTCCTTCACATTTAGCATAGCAACTCCCTAAATTACTCTGCCCACCTTCCTCTCACTGCCTTCTCTTCATTATCATCTCTCCATCTGCACCTTTTACCTTTTCTTCTCTACTTGATTCGCCTCCTCTTTCTCTTTTAATTTCCTTCCAAAACATCTATTTATTACTTTCAAAAATTTCTGTCAACCTCTTACCCCATTTCACATCTGCTCTCCTCTTTGCTTCCTTTATCTTATGTTTAACTTCCCTTCTCTTTACTCTGTACCTCTCATACAGGGTGGGGTGCGGAAACTTCCCGATTTGGGGATTGAATTATAAAGTGTTTACACTTCACAATTCTTTATTCTACTTTTATGTCTGTCACACAACATGGGAGATTTACTTTTACACAGTTCTAAAAACAATATCTTTTAAATGTCCACCTCCATTGTCAATACACTGATTCAGACGATTTCGGAAGCTTTGGTCTACTCTCTCTAGCATGGTGAGTGGTATATTGGCTATTTCAGTGCGGATGGCATTCTGTAGGTCTTCCAGGGTCTATGGACGGTCGTTATAAACCAGGGATTTGAGATAACCCCACAGGAAATAATCATAGGGGCCTAAATCAGGTGAGCGCGCTGATTTCCCTGAGAGGCGATTTAAACTGGTCAGCGCGCTCGCCTGATTTAGCCCCCTGTGATTATTTCCTGTGGGATTATCTCAAATCCCTGGTTTATAACGACCGTCCACAGACCCTGGAAGACCTACAGAATGCCATCCGCACTCAAATAGCCAATATACTGCTCACCATGCTAGAGAGAGTAGACCAAAGCTTCCGAAATCGTCTGAATCAGTGTACTGACAATGGAGGTGGACATTTAAAAGATATTGTTTTTAGAACTGTGTAAAAGTAAATCTCCCATGTTGTGTGACAGACATAAAAGTAGAATAAAGAATTGTGAAGTGTAAACACTATAATTCAATCCCCAAATCGGGAAGTTTCCGCGCCCCACCCTGTACAATTCCCTCGTCCTAATTTGTAGCCAATCTATGAATGCCTGCTTCTTCTCTTCTACACCTTTCTTTCCTTCCTCATCCCACCACTCACTACCCTTCCTTCTATTTTCTCCCGCCCTCCTTGTTCCACACACCATCTTTGCACACCTTATGACTCCCTCCTTGAACCATACCCATTCCTCCTCCACTCCTAGTTCTACTCTATACTTTACTCCCTCCCACTCCTCTTTCAGCTTCTTCTTATACTCTTTTTTTTTTCTCATTAAAGCAGTTCACTCTTAGTACCTCCCTACCTTCTGCCCTTTTCTTCTTTCTGCACCTATTCTCCACTCTCAATTTACCTTCCACCAGAAAATGATCTGATATTCCCCCTTAGAACATGTACATCCTTAACTCTTCCTACCATACTCCTGGTCACCACTATATAGTCCATTAACGCTCTATTTGCCACCCTTCCATCCACCATCCTCTCCCATGTGTACTTATGCTTGACTTTCTTCCTAAACCCTGTATTTGCTATCATCAACTCTCTTTCAAGACACATCTCCACCATCATTTCTCCACTATGATTTTCACCTGGAACTCCATACTTCCCAATCACTCCATCTATTGATTCATTTCCTACCCTAGCATTAAGGTCTCCCAATAGAACTACATTGACATTTCTCCCTAATCCCTCTATGCACTCATTTATATCTACTGAAAAAGCCTCCCTTTCCTTTACACTCTTCTCACTACCAGGCCCATATGCAATTACAAAAACCCACATCTCCCTTCCCAGGGATGAAGGATGAAGGTGAACTTCATCCACATCAACCTTGATGAAACCTCCTTCCACTCCACTACCCACTTACTTATCTCTTCACTTACGAGTATAGCCACCCCTTCTCTCCCTCGTCCCCTCTTCACTCCTGAGTACCTCCCAGCTACACTCCCGAACTCACAGTTGCCCTTTCCTTTCATTTTTGTTTCACTCAAAGCCAGCACATCCATCTTTCTTCTCACTAACATACTGCCTATCTCTTCCCTTTTACTCTCATCTGTACCACATCCATGCAAATTAAAAGACCCAAACTTTAGGGTACTGGATGGAGTATACTTAAGGAGCAGACAGAGAATGGGATGGAAGGATAGGGAGAAGGGGGCATTGTGCACAAGGAGAGTCTACAGCAGTTAGTGGCACAGTTTGGAGAGATATGTGATAGAAAAATGTTGAAAGTATATGTGGGTTAAAGGTGATGAGATGTACAAGGGGAGAGGGTGACAGAAAGTGGGAAGTAAGTCCTCTGTCCAGCAGAGGTGAGGTCAAGGGGTAGGTGCTGTTTCTTGCGGCATTGCTTATGAGCAAAGGGGGGGGGGGTAGAATGACCCTTCATCTACAAAGAGCTAAGATAAAAGGGAAAACAAATGCATGTTCAATAGGAGTGGGTTGGGTGAAGGGTGGGTGTATGTTTTGGTTAGGCACTCCTCTTATAAAGGGAAAGAGGTCTTTTGATATATGTATGTACAGTTGATATTTACACAAACTCCACCAATGCTAATCATAAGCTGTAAATTTAGTGAAAACATGGCATTACATCATCCAAAGGATAAGGTCTATTGATGAAATTTAATATCAGAGCTTACAAAAATCACCAAACAAGTGCTGGAGGGATTCAATGATAATAAAGTTTGGTTATGGTAGCAACAGACATACCACAACAAGAATGGGCTAACAAACTTCTTAGTCTTAACAAATAGTGTAAAATAACCAATTATCTGGAACATAAAGACTGTACAATGGAGTTCCACAAGGAGCAACATTCTCTCCTATGCTATCTAACCTTTTCACAAATGAATTCCCAACACCAGACCCAGAACATTACATGAAAATACTCACATACACAGAAGGAAATAAGAGATCAAATAAAAAGCCTAGATGTCAGAAAATCACACGGTCCTGATGAAATCGCAAATTGGATATTAAAAGAATGCATGGACAAACTGACTGACAAGATACACAAGATAATAGAGTTCTCATTAAAAAAGGGCAAAGTACCACAAGATTGGAAAAATGCAAACATAGTGCCAATACACAAAGGAGGAAACAGGGAAAGTCCTACAAACTTTAGACCAGTATCCCTCACAAGTACAATAGCCAAAATATGCGAAAAGATCATTAGAAGCACATGGATGAAACATTTGGAGGAAAACAATATATCAAATACAAAACAATTTGGATTTAGAAGTGGAAGATCGTGTGCCACAAACCTAATATGCTTTTACTCAAGAGTGATTGATATAGTTCAAGAAAGAGATGGTTGGGCAGACTACGCCTTCCTGGATTTGCAAAAAGGCTTTTGATGAGGTACTACATAAAAAATTAATAGACAAAATTGAAAAAATAGGAGGAATTTAAGGCAGTTTGTTGGAATGGATAAAGGACTTTTTAAATGGAAGAAAGATGGGAGTGGTTCTTAGAGAGAAAAACTCAAAATGGGAAGAAGTAAAAAGTGGCGTCCCCCCAAGGCTCTGTTCTGGCTCCCTTAATGTTTGCCATATACATAAATGATATGGACGAAGGAGTGAAATGTTACATGAACTTCTTTGCTGATGATGCTAAATTGCTCAGGAGAGTGACAACAGAAGAAGATAACAAATTGTTACAAGAGGATTTAGACAGAGTATGGGAGTGGAGTCAGAAACACGAAATGAATTTCAACATCAAGAAATGTAGCATAATGGAGGTCAGTAAAGGCAAAAATAGTCTCAGGAAACTATATGATTGGAGATAAAGAAGTCAAAAAAGTGAAATCAGAGAGAGACTTGGGAGTAATTGTCTCAAGTGACTTGACTCCTGACAAACATGTAAACAAGATATTTGGAGAGGCTTACAATTTGTTAAGGTCTATGAAAGTGGCCTTCGACTACATGGATGAAGGGATGGTTAAAAAACTAATTGTTGCATTAATAAGACCGAAACTAGAATATGCTGCATCATTGTGGGCACCTAGCACAAAGAAAAAAAAAAAAAAAAAAAAAATTAGAAAGAATCCAGAGAGCGGCGACCAAGATAGCACCTACACTATCAAATTTAACATATGAATAAAGATTGGAGAAATTACAACTGATAACACTAGAACAGAGAAGGGAGAGAGGCAATCTGTTGACCATCTTTAGAAATATGAAAGGAATGGAAGTTCTTGATAGGGATGACCTATTAGAATGGGACAAAAGAGAAACAAGAGGACACGCAAAGAAACTAAAGACAGTTATAGAAGAGACCTGAAAAAGAACAGCTTCCCACACAGAGTGATTGACGTCTGGAACAAATTGAACAGTGAAACAGTTAATGCCATAGCTCCAGGCCTGTAAAATACTACTAGGTAAATACAGATAACCTGACAAAAATAACCCAGCATAGCAACTACAAAATTTCAGCTATGAACACCCAAGCGTACTTGGACAAACAAGAACAATGGCTCAAATATAACAGAATGTAAGCTTCACCCCAAAATTCAACTTTATTGTTGTTGTTAAGGGCTGTAGTTTAGCACTGCTTTTACCCCTGTGAACAATCTTCTTCCACTGTCATGCATTATCTTGTATTTATTGTTGTTGTTAAGAGCTGTAATTTAGCACTGCTTTTATTCCTTTAATTTGATTAATAGTCCTGTTTTCTGTTGGAAGTTGTGGAGAAATGATAAAGGTACTGGTGTTTTGTTCTCCAGGATCTGGTGTAGTGTCCTTGCTGTTTGAGGAAGCAAATGACAGTAGGGGGTTGTTGCAAGGTGTTGTGCAAACTGCATATTCTTGTACAGTAGTATGTGTGGTAATGTGAGAACCTAACACTGGCACATGGGAAGGTAGTTTCCTGTCATGTGGCCATGTGTGAGGAGGGAATGTCTTGTTTGATGTAAGGTGCTATTTCAAAACATCAGCTATATTCATATGAGGATAGCCACGTGGATCTTAATTGGTTTTTTATTATTTCTTGGTTGCTTCCCCTTGCATCCTTGCTGTATGGCCAAGATCACCATTTGTAGGACCTTACAGTATTCACTGTCCTTGCTTGTGGGAGTTCATCATTGCTGATGATGACACTGCTGTGTGTGTAATGACATGTGAAAGTTCAACAGTTATGTCGCTGATGCCAACATATGTGGCTTATTTGGGAGCCACATATTTTGTCGCACAGTTGGCATGGGTGATGTTCCTTGGGAGGCCAGTCTCCCTCCACATGCTGGTGTCACTGTGTGCGGTTTTCTGCTCTCCTCAGGGACTGGACATCGTTCAGTTGCTTGATTGCTCTGGCACATACAATTCACCAGGTTGATCTGTCAGCAGCCAGAGCCTCCAGCTCTTGGGGATCTATGTCACTTTTCTTGAGTAGTTCTTTGGTATAGTCTTTGTACCTCTTCTTTGGGCCAGCCACATTTCTACTGTCTTCAGCGAGCTGTCCAAACAAGATCCGCAGTGGGAGCTGGTGTTCTGGCATCCTTATGGTATGGCCCAACCACCACAGGTGGTGTTGTGCCATAGTGGTTTCAATGCTGGTGGTTTGAGTGTGATGGTATAGTTCATCATATCCTTCCACGATACACCAAAAATCTTATGGAGACGATTTTAAAATTCTCTACGATGCGGTTCTGGTGGTTGTACAGGGTCCATGTCTCTGAGCCATACAACAAAGTGGAAATAAATACAGCCCTGTACACAGCAGCCTTTGTGTCAATTCTGTGGTTGTTGTTGGAGAAAAATCTATCTCGCAATCGGCTGAATGCTGATGAGGCAAGGTTTATTTTCCTTTGTAACTCCATGTCTACAGAGCAGTCTGGCATGAGTATACTGCCAAGGTATGTGAAGTGTTCCACAGTTTTGATTGGCTTACCATGTATGTGGAATTGGAAAGGTGCATGCGGTGGTTCCATGCACTGCACTAACACTTCCGTTTTGAGGCCCATTGCACAGTATGTGAAGAAAAAAACATAAAAAAAATTCTGCAGGGAGCCAACATCATGAGGAATGACAGCATGGTTGCCAGCATATTGAAATTTGATTACTTGTAAGGTGAAAACTTTGGTTCTGGCCTAGGGACAGCAAAGATTGAATAGATTTCCATCCAGTCAATATTGGATGGTCACACCAGCATCTTCCTCTAGAGAAGCATGACTTATGCTGGTTAGGGCTACCAGGAAGATGTTATACAGTACAGGGGTGAGGGCACAGCCCTGCTTTACTCCAACTTGAACTTCAAATGGATCTGATAGTGAGCCACACGCTTGGAGTCAAGCCTGCATGCCATCATGGAGGTTTTGGAGGACTCTGAGGACCCTTGAAGGAATTTCCATTCT
The DNA here is from genome assembly GCF_046742065.1 of Oratosquilla oratoria. NCBI lineage: Eukaryota > Metazoa > Arthropoda > Malacostraca > Stomatopoda > Squillidae > Oratosquilla > Oratosquilla oratoria. The sequence continues at coordinate 12,248,229 of NC_134808.1, read as the reverse complement.
CTTTAATAATGCCCATAATAAGACACAGTTCACAGTATCAAAAGCCTTCATGAGATCAATAAAGGTGATAAACAGGTCTTTATTTTGCTACCTGCATTTCTCCTGTATCTGACAGATGGAAAAGACCATATTGGTGGTGCTGCAGTCCTTTCGAAAGCCACACTGACTTTCTGGGAGCTCATTTTCAGAGAGGTTCATGATTAACTGAGAAAGCATGATTTTGGCTAGCACTTTCCCTGCACTGCCAAGAGTGAGATCCCTCTACTATTGCCACAGATTGCTTGATCTTTTTTCTTGTAGATGGTAATGATATTGGCATCCTTTAAAATTTGCGGTACTTCATCTGTTGTCCACACTTCTTGTAGCTTCAGGGTGTATCCTCCCTGAAAATCTTGGCAGGGATGCCATCTGGCCCTGGGCTCTTGTTATTGTTTAGTTCCCTGACAGCTTTTATAACTTCAGTCAGCTGGGAGGCTCTATCTATTTCCTGTAATATGGGGAGATTGGGCAGCTGATCTGTGTTTGGTGTGGCTGGCATGGTTGGATTGGTTGAGTAAATTGTTGAGGTGCTCAGCCCATCAGATTATCTCTTCATTATTCTTGTACAATATACTGCCATCTGAGGATCTGATGGGATGGTTCTCATATCTCACTGGCCTGTATATTGTTTTAACTCCATCATAGAAGTCATATATATTGTCAATGTCAGCATATTGTTGTATTTGCAGAGCTTTTTCTTTCCACCAATCATTTTCCATGCACCTTACGTGTCTTTGTACATCAGCCCTGATATTGGATAAATGAGATTTGAGTGTTTTGGATTGGTAATTTCTTAGGAGAGTTTTTTTTTTTTTTCTTCCAACAGTTGGTGTATGCCAGTACTGCGGCTTCATGCAGGGCAGTATATAGGTTGTTCCACTATGATAAGGTGTTTAGCCAGGATGGTATACTGGAGAAAGCCTCTGCAATTTAGCATCTGAGGGAGGCACATGATACTGAGTCTTTGAGAGCTGAGATGTTGAGTTTCCTTGGAGGGAGTTGTCGCTCCTATTGAGGTCTTGCAGCATACCAGATGATGGTCTGTCCAACCCTCAACACCCCTCATGACTCTTGTGATCAGCACCTCCTTTCTGTCTATTTGGCATACTATGATATGGTCGAGTTGGTGCCAGTGACAAGAGCGGGCATGTTATGTAGTTTTGTACCTGTTCTTGAGTTGGAAGAATGTATTGGTCACAATTAGATGGTGTTCAGGGCATAGGGCAAAGAGTCTTTGGCAATTTTCATTAACTTTTCCAACACCACGCTTGCCAAGAACATTGGCTCATTTCGTGAGCACACCCAACCCTAACACTGAAATCACCCAAGAGTACTTTGTTGGTGGATAAAACCTCCTGCAGACAGGAGTTAAGAGTGCCATAGAACTGCTCTTTCACAGATTCTTCTGCAGTGCGTATGGGGGCATTGGCACTGATGATGGTGATGTACTGGCCCTTTCTTAAAAGTATTCTCTATGTCATTAATCATGCACTAATTCCAGAGGGCATTTCCAGAACTTGGCACAGGAGGGAGGTCTTCATGGCAAAGCTGACCCCATGAAGCCACCTTTCACCTTCTGGGAGGTCCTTCCAAAAGATGTAGTCTTCTCCTGTCTCAGTTGAGGAGTCTTCTCTACTGAGCTGTATTTCATTGAGAACTGCAATGTCAATGTTATAACAGCTTAGTTCATGTGCCACGAATGGAGTTCTCCTTTTTGGTCTATTTTTGTCATGATCAAGAAATGTTTTGACATTCCAAGTTGCTACAAGTTTTTGTATTAGAGTTGTGGCTGCACAGAAGAGGCATCCTGATGACCTGCAGCTGACCAACTGGAGTTTACTAAATGGGCAATGTTTAGACCACCTTTTCTTCGTCCCTCCCCATGTGAGGTGAGCAATGTAGGAATTGCTCAGTCATGCAGGGAGATACCGATAGGAGTTGCACTTGACCCCAACTCCCAGTGACCATCACCCCTGCACTGCCTACATGCAGGTACGAACTAGACACTCCCAGCTGCACCTTCAGCCTGTGCCTACTGCTCTGTCCCTGTTGCTGCAGGGCTTTGAGAGTATAGTGATGATGATGAATAAACATTGCAGAGCAGAAACCTGCACCATGAAGTTAGTTAAGGTGAGAAGCTGTTTGCACAGAACCAGTTCCCACTTGCTTGGCCCTCCTCAGCATTCAATGGTGGCAAGAGACACTCCAGATGACCGTCCATTGAGGGGGGCTGCAGGAGTCTGCCAGGTACTCAGTCTATCGAGTCCTGCCTATTGCTGGACGCCACAACAGATTTTTCATTTGGGGCTTATACCCATTGCCTTTACCCATCCAAGCAGCCCACAAGAAAGTGGACCTGGGGATGGTAGGCACCAGGATGTGCCCACATATCAATGGGTCTGCACGCCGTACCTCTGGGGCCTCCTGGAGCTCCGAGATCCCCTGGTGTTTAGCCTGGGGCCACAAGGCATCCAGTGGGGAGGCACACCAGGAGTCTTGACAATGAAGAGGCTGTATACTGGCCGAGGAGACTTACGCACTCGGCTCCTTTTCCACAATAGGCTAGCCAGCAGCAGTAGCTGACAGCGAGATCATGGTGAACATACAAGAATGGTTACTTTAACACTCCAGAGGTTGCTGCTGTACACTCAGTAATTGTTATTCACAAGTTATAGGTAACAAAAACCATCACAAATGTTTAAACATCATGAATGATTAATTTTCCAACCCACAGAAGCCTCAATATATACCATTTTTGTACAAGTTTGATGTGAGTTGGGCAATAAACATAATATATACTGTTTTAATAAATACAAAACATAAACACAATACATGCACACACAAGTAACAAATAGGAAAGGTTAATGACAGAAGCAAAGTTCTTGGTGTGTAGCAGGTGTGAAGTAGTGTTTACATTGGTTACAACTAGCAGTACCTATATTATTCTACAGATATGTAAATGGTAAACTAAAAAATAAACAGGAAATAGTGAAACTATGTCAAGGGCTGAAATTATGAACATTTCAAATCTGTATTCACAAAAGAAAACAAACAATTGGGATGAAGGAAGAGGAGAAAGATCCCCCCCCCCCATGAAAGAAATAATTATGACGCAAAGAAATATGGGACCAAATAATGAACATTGATGTCAGAAAATCACACGGCCTGGACAGAATTGCAAACTGGATACTAAAAGAATGTATAGATGAACTTATGGACAAAATATAAAAGATAATAGATTGCTTGCTCAAAGAAGGAAAGGTACCGGAAGACTGAAAAATGCCAATATCATGACTATAAAGGAGAAGACTAGGAAGACCCAAGAAACTATTGGCCAGTCTCCCTTACAAGTACAATCACAAAAATTTGTGAAAAAGTCGTCAAAAGTAGATGGACTAAACATCTGGAAGAGAACAATATACTAAATCCAAAACAATTCGGTTTTAGAGAGGGATGATCACATGCCTTAATTTGATTCGTTTTTATTCAGATTGATATAATGCAAGGAGATGGATGGGTAGACTATGCTTTCCTGGACTTAGAAAAGGCATTTGATAAAGTACCACACAAAAAACTATTAAGAAAACTTGAAACAACAGGTGGTGTACACAGAGAAAATTACTGAAATGGAAGATTTCTTGCATGGGAAAAAAATGAGAGTGGTCTGGGAAGAAATGATAAGTAGAGTCCCACAGGGTTCAGTATTGGCTCTGATGTTTGCTATTTATGTAAATAACATGGATGAAGGTGTAGAATATTGCATGAATTTCTTTGCAGAAGATGCAAAACTACTAAAGAAACTTAGTACAGAAAAAGAATGTGAATCGCTACAGAGAGACCTGGACAAAGTCTGGGAATGGAATCAGAAATATATATACACGTAGTCGTCGACTTACGACCTATGCGACATACGACTGATCGACTTTACGACCACGAGATGATGCAATAATATCTAACATTTAATAGAGTAATAGAATTGCAATGTTATGCCTGGCAGTGCAGTACATTACTCCGCACGCTGCGAGACGCGAGTACGATAGTTTTCACAGGCTGCCGGCAGCGTCAGCATCCCAGCCAGCTAAATATTCTTTCATTTTGTTTGTTTGAAGTAAAATGTTTCCTAATTTTGCATTGCACTTTGTATTTTTGTATGTTTTGCAATTAAATATAACAAACTTTTTATGCCTAGGCTAGTTTGTTGTCGATAACAATATGTTCGGTACAGTACTTAAACGAAAATAATGTGTTTTGTTGAAATAAAAAAATCCTAATTTTGCCTTACATTTTGGATTTTTATGTTTTGCAGTTAATAAAATGTAACAGTAGGTTTTTATGCCTAGTCTGTTGTTGATGACAAAATGTTCGGCACATTTTGTATTTTTATGTTTTGTGATTAATAAAATGTAACAGTAAACTTTGTTTATGCCTAGTCTGTTGTTGATAACATTATTTTTGGTACAGTACGTAAACGAAAAGAATGTGTTTCGAAATATTTTTTTCCTAATTTTGCTTTACAATGACTTTAATGTAACCAACAAAAAAAGATTTGTAGGTCAAAGATGACAGGACTTTATTCAGTATGTGTAGGCCTTGGCTACGTTTCCTAACGAAAATGATAAAGAGTTAATGAATATTAAACAACGTAGCTCAAAGATAATAAGATTTTATTCAGTATGCATACGTTTCCTAAAGAAAGTCTGATGGTAAAATAATACAAAGGTTAACAAATACAGTATTAAATATCATAGGTCAAAGATGATAGGATTTTATTCAATATGCTTAGGCCTAGGCTACGTTTCCCAAAGAAAATCAGATGAAATTATAAAAAGGTTAAAAATACTATACAACATAGTTCAAAGATGCTAAGATTATTTCAGTATGCTAAATATACTATATATATATATATATATATATATATATATATATATATATATATATATATATATATTATATAAAGGGTAATATATACTGTATATATATATATAGACCGACTTGCGTCCAGATCGACTTACGACCTGTCTGTTGGAACCGAACTCGGTCGTAAGTCGACAACTACCTGTATATATACAGTCAAACCTCGGTTTTCGAACATAATCCGTTCGAGAAGGCTGTTCGAAAAGCGATTTGTTCGAAAACCGAAACAATTTTTCCCATTATAATCAATGTAAATAATTTTAATCCGTTCCAAGTCTAAAAAACAACTTATAATTTTTTTTTACTATTTTACACCATAAACTGCACTGTATACTGTTTACCATAAATAAAAAAGGGTAGAAATAGACCATGTGTTTTATTTTAATAAAAGATATCCTATCTAAAAGTATAAAAAAAACAAAATGCAAACATTTCGTACGTTTTTTTACCAACTGTAACATACAGAACATTAAAGGTTATGATACAATAAAAAAAAATAGAAAAAAGGGCATAAAATTGTTAGTAACATAGAGTAACATACAGTACAAGATCATGTGAACAAAAGCACATTTTCATCAATTTTTCGAAGGAGAATCATCTTCCATAAAAACGTCGGGTAAGTCGACTGGAAGTGTCGTCTCTCTCGCCCTTCTCTTCGGTTGGGGAGACGTTGCCACAGGGTGTTCCTTCCTTTTCATGAAGAACCTATCTAGAGTCACTTGTTTTTCCCTTTTTTTTAGAACTTTACGGAAGTGGCTAATAACAACATCATTAAATGCATAAACGGCTCTACTGCTTGCGGCTTTATCTGGATGGTAAAGTTCCACAAAGTTCTGGATATCATTCCATTTAGCACAAATATCCTTGATATCAGCAGTAGAGGCATCCTTCCTTCCCTCATCCTCATCAGAAGACATCTCCTCCGTCAACGTCTTCTTCTGCTCTTCCTGAAGGTGCTGGAGTTCTTCTGTTGTCAGCTCGTCACGATGTTCGTCGATTAGCTCCTCGACATCACTGTTGTCTATTTCTAAACCTAGATTTTGGCCCATCCTGACAATTTCTTCAATAAGTTGAGTTTCCTCTTGGGCTTCCTCTTCCTCTTCAGCACCAACATCAGCTGTGCTCGATCCTGCGCCCGCGAACCCCTCAAACTCTCGTTCCGTCACACACTCGGGCCACAATTTCCTCCATGCCGAATTCATCGTTCTGTATGACACTTGGTTCCAGGCTTTGTCGATGAGGGTGATGCAGTGGTAGATGTTAAAATGATTTTTCCAAAAATCTCGAAGGGTTAGCTGCGTGTCACTAGTCACCTCGAAGCATCGTTGAAAAAGGAATTTGGTGTAGAGCTTCTTGAAATTTGCAATGACTTGCTGGTCCATGGGTTGAAGCAAAGGTGTTGTATTAGCAGGAAGAAATTTGATTTTAACAAAATCAAATTCCTCTGTCAAGTCTTCTTCTAAACCTGGAGGGTGGGCAGGAGCATTATCCATCAGAAGACAACAGCGTAGTGGCAAATTCTTTTCTTCCAAATATTTCTTGACGGCGGGGGCAAACACCTCATGCACCCACTCAGTACAAATTTGCCTCGTCAGCCAAGCCTTTGTGTTTGACCTCCACATAACAGGCAATCTACCCTTGATAACATTATTAGCCTTGAATGCCCTTGGATTCTCAGAATGATAAATAAGAAGAGGCTTTACTTTAAAATCACCGCTAGCATTACCACACAACAAGAGAGTTAGCCTATCCTTCATTGGTTTGTGGCCTGGCAACGACTTCTCCTCATGTGTGATGTAAGTTCTTCGTGGCATTTTTTTTTCCAAAAAAGTCCAGTTTCGTCCATATTGAACACTTGTTGGGGAACATGTTGCTCGGCCTTGATGTAATCTGCGAATTCCACTTTAAACTTTTCCGCGGCTTCCTTATCTGAACTTGCTGCTTCCCCATGACGAACAATGGAGTGTATCCCACTTCTTTTCTTAAACTTTTCAAACCACCCTCTGCTTGCTTTAAAATCAAACCCTTCCGGAATAATGCTAGGATCTTTTTTTATCAAATCTTCATACAATTGTCTTGCTTTGGCACAAATTGCATCTTCACTAAGAGTATCACCTGCTAACTGTTTCTCATTTCCGAAAATCAACAAAAGTTTCTCCACTTCCTCCAATACCTGTGGCCTTTGTTTGCTAAAAACACTTGATCCTTTAGCCACATCACTTGCTTTAACCTGGTCTTTATTTTTTAGGATGGTGCTTATCGTCGATTTCGCCATCCCAAACTCCTTAGCCAACGCAGACACACGAACGCCAGATTCATATTTCGCTATTAATACTTTTTTAAATTCAATAGTTTTGCGCACTACTTTCCTCTTTTCTTCACCACTTGAACTTGCTTTCTTTGGACCCATGATTAGGGGCTAATACACGATGCAAAGATGAAAAGAAGTCAGATTTACGTAGATTAGAACGTCCTTAGCGTTCGAGTTCTCTCGGCTCGCGAGTGAGCCGCGTTCGGGTACGCTCGGCTTCTTTCGGTTTGTTTGAGAGCCGAAATTTGGTCGAGTTCTGAGACGTAAAATTCTCGAACTTTTTGGTCGAAAACCGATTTGGTCGAGAACAGAAGCGTTCGATAACCGAGGTTTGACTGTATATGTATATGTATATATATATATATATATATATATATATATATAAGGACAATATAAAATCAGTGCAAAGGAAGTAGAGAAAGTTCTTAAAAGGACCTAGGAATAATTATTACCAAAGACGTGTTCTCAGACAAGCAGATAAACAAAATAGTTGGAGAAACCTACAATTTATTAAGATCAATAGAGGTGGCTTTTAATTACTTGGATGAGGTAATGGTAAAAAAAAATATTAGTCACACTGATAAGACCAAGATTGGAGTAAGCTGTGACACTACGCACACCCAGTACAAAAAAGAATAAAAGGAAAATAGAAAGAATCCAAAGAGCAATGACAAAGATGGCCCCAACACTTTCAAAATTGACATAAAGGCAAAGATTGTCTAAACTGGAACTAACAAACCTGAAACAAAGAAGAGAAAGAGGAGATCTATTAAAGTGGGATCAAAGAAAAACAAGGGAACATTAAAAGAAACTCAAAAAGGAGAGTTATAGAAGTGATCTGGAGAAGAGAGAAAAAAGAAAAAAGAAAAAAAAAAGTTTTCCACACAGAATGGTGCATGTCTGAAATGAATTGGACAAAACGTGTGTGAATCTAAGAACAAACTAGATGTTGTGAGATAGCTCCCCTTCCCATATAATACTAGGTACCGTATTTTTCGGACCATAAGGCGCACCCGTAATTTGCTATTCCCCGTCCTTACATAACCTGACCATAAGGCGGGTCTTGTCATCGGATAATCATGCATATGTGAGTGCATTCAGAACTGAGCATTTTCATTGTTGAATGAGAAAAATCGGTTGGGATTTAGCAAAATTACAAAAATAAATTATATATATTTTTTATTTTGGTCAGTGAAATCAGACTACCTCCATGGATGGTCTGCCCTGCCAATACCCCTGAAAAACAACATAAACACGTTACGGGAATTGTGGGGAATAAAACCAACATTAGTAGTTTTATTTCTGGAATTATCTATTCACTTACAAACACAAATGGCGGTAAATTTTTAGTTTCGACCATGGGCACAATAGAGCAATAGAAAATTAATTATTAATTTTGTAAATTATAATGTATCAACATAATATGCAATTATGTGAGCGGAAATAAAAAACAAAAGTACTAAAACAGATTTTGTAAGTAACGAAGTCGTGTCGGACAAATGGTACGCCATGTTTGTTATGATAGATGCTGACGTCGAAGAAATGAAAGGATGATAAATTCATCTAACCTAACCTGTGTTTAATAAATCATTACCTGCAAATTAAATGTCATCCGGCTCTTCCTCGTTGTCGTCGTAGCGAGAGACGTTGGCGGGCTTTTCAACCACTCTCTCAGCTTGCGGGGTATACAAAGTTTTTGCAGCTTGAAGGAATGCATTTATCTCAGCTCCATAACATTCCTTCAAGAAAATGTACCTGGCGAGGTACTGTCGGAAGTACCGAGGCCATCAATTGACAGACGACAAGATGGCATCCCGATCCTATGCTACCGACTTCGTTCATTAGCATATTTGCTTGTAGCAAGGTATTTTTTATTTTCATTTCCGCCCACAAAATTGCATATTACGTTGATACATTTTAATTTACAAAATTAATAATTAATTTTCTATTGCTATATTGCGCCCATGGTCGAAACTAAAAAAATACCCAAATGACTACAGTCGGAGTGGAGCGAGACTAGACCAATGCAAAATGACTGTCTGTGTTGTGGATGCTATCATGTCAGTCATGATAGCGTGAATGAATGCGGTGGCATGGACTCGAAAACTGTCGAAGTTTTCGCAATTTTCGTCAAGATACATGCATCTTGGTTATAACTTGGTTGGAACTTTTGCTAGGCCTATGCACTGTCGCTGTCGGCAGGCTAGCTACGAAACTTGTCAAAATAGTACGTCACTTTCCGAGGTATTTTTTTTTTTTTTTTTTGCACTGAAGCCACATATAAGGCACACCTCATGATAAGGCGCACCACCCGATTTTGGCCGATTTTAAGGATTTTTCCCATGCCCTATGGTCCAAAAAATACGGTAAATACTAAGTAAATGCAAAAAATATATATATACATATGTATATATATGTATAGAATATATATATGTATGCAATATATATATATTATATAAACAAATAAAAAACTAAACCTGAATTAGCCTAGTTTTCATAAAATAACTACAGTATATATATATATATATTAATGATGTACATCATGTAAAGCATGAAAATGTTTGAATACTGTAGGAACATGAATTTACAAAACAAACACAAGCAAATGTCCAGGCTAACATGTAAAACTTGAGCTCCCAAGAAAAATTAAAAGTGGAACATCTCAACAGTGTTACATTAGCAGAATACCTAGGTTTGTTAAATGGGAAGGGGAGTGCTTGTGAATACCTGAGATGGTTACATTACAGTGCAAATAGTGAATATTGAAGTAAAATGGAAGATAATGACAGGACAGAGAAGCCCCTTGGCAGCAGTGTCGAACCATAATGTAAACATGTACCCAGAGCCATTTATCAATACAATAGCAAAGTATAATATAAATATGAGCTTCAGATTGCCTCTGGGTACAAAAAGATTTTTTTTAGATAGTGGCAATGAGGGACATTTTTCTGGATTCAGTGGGTATGAGAAAAGACTTTTTAGTAAAATTATAGACACAGGGAAATGAGACTTAAGAAGGAATCATGGAAGCAAGAGACTAATGATCTATGGAGGGCAAATCAAGAAATGAATAAGGGAGTGACTTAAAAAAGAAGTAAATATTGAACTAAAGAGGTAAGTGCAATAAAAAAAGAATTGGCCAAATTAAAATGTGAAAATGAGAAGCTGAAAAATAATACCACAAATAGTACAACCATAAAGATGTAAATGAACAAATAAAGGCAATGACTGAAAAAAATGGAAGAAACATAGATGATTTACAACTTGAATGGAAAGACCATGAAAAAGATAAGGTAATTTTTACAGCATCAGCAGCATACATTGTATGCAGTAAATTAAAAAATTCACCAAAAATAGGCATTACATCAAGGGTCAAATATGTGGTAATGACCATTGGCTATAAAAGACACAAAATCTTTTTTGACAAAGCTGGCAATCCCAGCAGTAATTTTTCGGGGGTAATTTGGGGTATAAAATTGGCCTTTCGGACGTAATTTAGGTGACTCTGGTGTATGAAACAAAGTATGAGGTGAAGTTGTACTTTGACAGTTAGGCAGGTGCTATTTAATATGTATTCAAATGTATAGAACTGGCAATTTCGCACTGCCAATTTTCGTAATAAATGCATAATACAAAATGTGGCCAGGCAATAATGGTGTGATGGATACTTACTATAACATTTACCAAAACAATAAGAAACACCACAATCACCTATCCTCCATGAAAAAAAAAAAAAAATAAATAAAATATATATATATATATATAAACTGGTAATTTCGCACTGCCAATTTTCGTAATAAATGCATAATACAAAATGTGGCCAGGCAATAATGGTGTGATGGATACTTACTATAACATTTACCAAAACAATAAGAAACACCACAATCACCTATCCTCCATGGAGAAAAAAAAAAATAATAATAATAAAATAAATAAATAAATAAATATATATATATATATACCGAAAAAACAATTTACCACATAACAGTGATAAATATTTGCCAAAAAATCCACAAAAAAATATTTATAAACATGTTTTTCATAAGTGCCAGACTATTATGGGTGACTGTATATTGATTTGAAACATCATAAATGTCAAATTCCTTCACTCTCTGAAATTCTAATGAAGCTTCCCCGAAAAATGCGACCTCATTCAACCCGCGTGAGGAGCGAAAGAAAGTCTATGGATGTTCTACCAAACCTTCGTATGCATATCTCGACAAAATTTATCCAGTTTCTCCACTTCTAGACTACGATGAATCAAAATAAGCAAGATTTGTTGGTTTTACATAATTTTGAGTTGATTTAAGCAATAAAAAATATCAAAGGAGAATACCAAACCCGTCATTAAGGTAATTAAAAGAAAACCTAAATTGGTCACTGAGAGATAAAGAGAAAGAATTGGCAAGAAAAGTTCTAAAAGTAGTACAAGATGAAGAGCAAGAATTAGAAAAGGAAATACAGGAAGAGCAAAGAATGGGTAAATATACAGAAGGAAAAAGTCGACCCAAATGGCAGTAGAAGGATTCTTAGTAAAAACAGGAAAATTAGCAAGAAATGAACACTACAAAAGTATATGGATAAAAAGAGACATGAATGAGGAGGAAAGAGAAACAGATAAGACATTAAGAAGCAAAGCTAAGGAAAAAAAAGAGAGAAAAAAACGGAGACCAAGAAAATGCAGTTCTATTGGAGGGTGTTAAACATACAAACATACATATACCAAGGCTTTTTCCCCCTTACAAGGGAGGTAGCCAAAAAGGAAAAGGCATAAAAACATTTCCAACCATTCCATCCCTGAATACATTCCACACCCCTCCTATCTGAGCACCTCCTGGATGACGGGTCATCCCTGCACCTTGTCCCTGGGTCAGAAGTAGTGTCGCAAGACACACTACATCCACAGCAAGTCTGCTTCATTAAATCGGCGACCCCTCCTCTCCGTCCCCCCATTGCATAAAAGGAGAAGACGGTGAGAAATCCCTTCGGCCTGCGTCAAATTTTGCTCACACATACTACCGCACCCCCCATTTCACCTCATGCAATCACAATCATCCATATACAACCATTCTCCATTCACCCCTGTCTTCTGTCCTCTCCCATCCTTCCTCAACAGACATTCCCCTCTTCCCCAAAGCCCCCTTCACCCTATCCATCCACCTCATCCTAGGACGTCCCCTTATGTTCACTCCCTCCATATCTGCCTTCCATATCTCCTTTACTAGTCTTTCTTCACTCATTCTTTCCATGTGTCCAAACCATCCTAATATTCTTTCATCAACCCTATCTCCCAGCTCCTTTTCCACCCCTGTTCTCCTCCTCACCTCCTCATTTCTCACTCTATCTAGCCTAGTAACCCCCATCATACTTCTCAGACACCTCATCTCAAACACATTCAAACTCCTTCTCTCTTCTTCTCTTATGTTCCATGTTTCTGCCCCATACAGTGCTGTTGGCACAATCACTCCTTCATACAGTCTCCTCTTAGCATCCATTCCCAAATGTCTATTCCTCATTACACTCTTTAATCCACCTAGGCATTTACTCGCTTCTCTCAATCTACATTCTACCTCCACCTTCACTCCACCTTTTCCTGCCACATTTGCACCCAAGTATCTAAAACTATCCACTTCCTCCAGTCGCTCTCCCTTAATGCTCACTTCCAAACCACTGCCACTTTCACCCCTTGTACATCTCATCACCTTACTTTTACGCACATTTATCTTTAGCTTTCTTCTATCACATACTCTCCCAAACTCTGCCACCAACTTCCTCAATCCTTCCTCCGATCCTGCTACAAGCGCAGTGTTGTCCGCAAACAACAGCTGGCTCACCTCCCACTTTTCTCCATTTTCTTTAACCATTTCCAATCCCTAGCCCACTACCCTTGCATTTACCTCTCGCACCACCCCATCCATGTATAAGTTGAACAGCCAGGGCGACATAACGCATCCCTGACGAAATCCCACCTTTACCTCGAACCACTCACTCTCTCCATTTCTAATCCTGACACAAGATCTACTACTCTCATAAAAACTCTTGACAGCTCCTAGAAGCTTTCCTCCTATCCCGTATATCTGCATAACCTCCCACAGTGCCTTTCTGTCTACCCTATCATAAGCCTTTTCCAGATCCATAAAAGCCAAAAAAACATCCTTCCCCTTTCCTACAGCTTTCTCACATATCTGTCTTACAACAAAGATCTGATCTACACAACCTCTACCTGTCCTAAATCCACACTGTTCCTCACCAATTACTCCCTCTGTTCCTCTCCTAATCCTCTCAATCAAGATCCTCCCATAAGCCTTCCCTACACTTAACAAACTAATCCCTCTGAAACTACTACATTCACACTTGTCCCCTTTTCCCTTGTAAAGAGGAACTATACAGGCACTCCACCAGTCCTCCGGCACTCTACCCTCTCTCCAGCGAACATTAAATAACCTCACCAGCCAGTCCACCATCACTGTACCTCCCTTTTTCAGACATTCTGCATGGCATCCATCCAGACCAGGTGCCTTACCTGCTTTCATCATCTTAACAACTGCCTTTACCTCATCCTTCCTTATTTCTCCTCCATTCTCCTCACTCATCACTCTCATTTTCTTCGCATTTCCCACTGCAGCTATCTTTCCCTCCCTATCTTCCTTCACATTTAGCAACTCCCTAAAATATTCTGCCCATCTTCCCCTTACTGCCTTCTCTTCCATTATCATCTCTCCATCTGCACCTTTTACCTTTTCTTCTCTACTTGATTCGCTTCCTCTTCCTCTTAATTTCTTTCCAAAACATCTTTTTATTACTTTCAAATTTTTCTGTCATACTCTTACCCCATTTCACATCTGCTCTCCTCTTTGCCTCCTTTACCTTTTGCTTTACTTCTCTTTTCTTTTCTTTGTACCTCTCATACGACTACCTCATCCTATTTTGTAGCCAATCTGTGAAAGCTCGCTTCTTCTCTTCTACAACCTTCTCTGTCTCCTCATCCCACCATTCACTACCCTTTCTTCTATTTCCCCCTGTCCTTCTTGTTCCACACACCATCCTTGCACACTTTATGACTCCCTCCTTGAACCATCCCCATTCCCCCTCCACACCCAGCTCTACTCTATCCTTTACTCCCTCCCACTCCTCCTTCAGCGTCTTTCCGTACTCCTTCTCCTTTTCCTTTTCATTCAAAGAGTTCACTCTAAGAACCTCCCTACCTTTTGTCCCTTTCCTCTTTCTCCATCTATCCTCCACTCTCAACTTACCTTCCACCAAAAAATGATCTGATATTCCCCCACCCTCTCCCCTTACCACATGTACATCCTTAACTCTTCCTATCATAATTCTATTTACCACTACATAGTCCATCAACACTCCATCTACCACCCTTCCCTCCACCACCCTCTCCCATGTGTACTTAAGCTTGATTTTCTTCCGAAACACTGTATTTGCTATCATCAACTCTCTTTCTAGACACATATTCACCATCAACTCTCCACTACGATTCTTTCCTGGAACTCCACATTTCCCAACCACTCCATCGATTGGATCATTTCCTACCCTAGCATTAAGGTCTCCCAGTATTATTACATTGACATTTCTTCCTAAATCCTCTATACACTCATTTAATCTATCCAAAAGGCCTCCCTTTCTTCTACACTCTTCTCACTGCCAGGTCCATATGCACTTACAAAAACCCACATCTCCTTTCCCAGTTTCACCTTCATCCACATTATCCTTGAGGAAACCTCCTTCCACTCCACTACACGTTTACCTATCTCTTCACTTACTAGAATAGCCACCCTTTCCCTCCCTTGCCCTCTCTTCACTCCTGATAACCTCCTACTTACACTCACCCTTCCCTTTCAACTTAGTTTCACTCAAAGCCAACACATCCATCTTTCTTCTCACAAACATACTACCTATCTCTTCCCTTTTACTCTCATCTGTACCACATCCACGCACATTAAAAGACCCAAACCTTAGGGTGCTGGTCCGAAAACTCCCAGACCCTCTTATGCCTTCTCTTTTTTGTTTAGGAATGTCCCCTGTGGGGCTACAAGAAGGATGCCTAGTCCCACTCCCCGTCCCTTTCTTCTCGTCTCTTACGATCCAAGTGGAAATACTTAATGGCAGTATTCTTTTCCCCCACCAACATAAGAAAAAAAAAAAAATCTGAGAATGAGATGGAATAGAATATCAAAACTCGCGTATACCAATATAGACAGATTAATCTAAGATTTAACAAACTAAATGATGATTACCTGCCAGAAGAAAAACTAGACAATGATAATTGTGGAGACAAAATTAAGAGGTTCACTAGGATCAGTGTTGGACATGGATTATGTAATCACTGGCTTAGAAACAGAGAGGAGAAACAGGGTGGAGTCATGTTCCTGGTTAAGAAAATCTTAACCAGGGTCTCTTTGAAATGTTTGAGTGCATATATAACTGCTAAAACTTCTACGTCTGTGACTGAATAATTTTGCTTGTGTCAGTTGAGTGTGCAACTCACAGAGGCAATTGGTCTGAGTTTTGTGCAGTGTTGTTGCATGAGGACTGCGCCAAGGTCTGTGTAGGATGCATCAATGTAAATTGTGAAAGAAAGCTTGTGGTTTGGGAAAGCAGGGACAGGCTATTTCTTGGTCAGGTGTCCAAATGAAAGGTGTGTCCTTCTTCAGAGGAGAAGTTGATGGTGCTGCTATACTAATATAACCTTGAATGTAATGTCTGTAAAATCCTGACAGACCAAGGAATGAATGCACATGTTCTACAGAAGTATGGCATGGAAAATCAATGACTGCCCTGGCCTTGTCCTGTGAGGTTAAAATTCCTTGTGAATTAAGGATATACCCTACAAAGCATATTTCCTTCTGAAGGCACACTTCATAAGCTTCAGTTGTGAGACCTGCTTTTGCTAGTTATGACAAGACAGTGTGTAGGGTGTGTAAATGTTCATTAATGGAT
Source organism: Oratosquilla oratoria (assembly GCF_046742065.1). Classification (NCBI taxonomy): domain Eukaryota; kingdom Metazoa; phylum Arthropoda; class Malacostraca; order Stomatopoda; family Squillidae; genus Oratosquilla; species Oratosquilla oratoria. The sequence continues at coordinate 12,232,010 of NC_134808.1, read as the reverse complement.
TTGGAAGTTATGATCACTTCATCAAGGTACATGAACACTGAATGACCTATGAGACCTGCAAGTACTGTGTGCTTAAGTCGTGTGAACACTGAAGGAGCTGAAACAAGACCCATGGATAGTCATTTTAAGTAACAATGATGTGTGGGTGTGCAAAAGGCTGTCAGAGGCCTAGACTCTGGAGCAAGGAGAATCTGGAAATATCCCAACATAAGGTCTAAGGTTGTGAATACTATGCTATTTTCACTGAGTGGAAGATGTCTTGTAATACCAGGATTGGGTGTCTATCCGGTATGGTTAGCTTATTTAACTCTCTGAAGTCTACTACTGGGCAGAAGGAACTATCATGTTTATGGACAACAAAGAGGGAGAAGTTCCATTCACTGATGGATGATTCAATAATGTCTTGCACAATCATGTCTTGGATAAGGTTGTCTACAATCATGCATTTACTGTGTGGCATTCTCTATGCAGAAATGTAATGTGGTTTAGAGTTCTCACAAACGGGTATATGATGCTGAATAAGATTAGTGACTCCAAGAGCAAGAATTAGAAAAGGAAATACAGGAAGAGCAAAGAATGTGTAAATATACAGAGGGAAAAAGTCGACCCAAATGGCGGTAGTATTCTTAGTAAAAACAGGAAAATTAGCAAGAAATGAACACTACAAAAGTATATGGATAAAAAGATACATGAATGAGGAGGAAAGAGAAACAGATAAGACACTAAGAAGCAAAGTTGAGGAAAAAAAGAGAAAAAACGGAGACCAAGAAAATGCAGTTCTATTGGAGGGTGTTAAACATGAGAAAGAAAAAAAATCTGAGAATGAGATGGAGTAGAAAATTAAAACTAGCTTATACCAATATAGACAGATTAATCTCAGGATTAAACAAACTAAATGATAAATGATTACCTGTCAGAAGAAAAACTAGACACAATGAGAATTGTGGAGACAAAATTAAGGGGTCCACTAGTATCAGAGTTGGACATGGATTATGTAATCACTGGCTTAGAAACAGAGGAGAAACAGGGTGGAGTCATGTTCCTAGTTAAGAAAATCTTAACCAGGGTCTCTTTGAAATGTTTGAGTGCATACATAACTGCTAAAGCTTCTACGTCTGTGACCGAATAATTTTGCTTGTGTTAGTTGAGTGTGCAACTCACAGAGGCAATTGGTCTGAGTTTTGTTCACCTGGAGTGGCGATGGTATGTCTGAACTTGTTGCAAAGTGCAAATCTGCTTGTGCATCAGGGAAGTCTATGGGGTTCAAATATGATGTATCAATGGGTTCTTGTGCTGTGGGCATGTCAAAAATCGTGGTACAATCTAAAGTGGGGAATTTGTCATTCTTGACTTTGATGCGTGAAGGATATACTTCAAAGTTGCAAATGTTTGTACCAACTGCGAGATGGCAATGGGTTCCTGTGATGTGGGCACGTTGGAAATCGTGGTACAAACTTGAGAAGTGGGGAATTTGTCGTCCATGACTTTGATGGGTGAAGGATATACTTCAAAGTCGCAAATGTTTGTACCTATTGCGAGATGGAGGGGTGCATTAGTGTCATTGGCTGAAAGCTGAAAAATGCCATTGACATACGTTTCTGGCATACAGAGTACATCGGTGCCTTATGCTTGGAAAACTTGTATGTAGCTTTGTATATTCATGTGGGAACAGTGTCTTTGGGCTGATAAGCACTGTCTGAGTGTGTTTGAATGTAGATAACACTTCCAAGACTGGGGTGGATTTGTTATTGAATGCCTCTAAGAGGGGCAAGATGGTGCCTTCAGGCAGTGAAAGATCAACAGAATTTACTGGGTGTTTTGTCCCAAGTTTTGCTGATTTGGACATGTGGGAGGAGTTAGTGTATTTGTTATAGTTGGAATGCAAGTCCACAGCTGTCAGTAAGGTAGCAGAGTTAGAGTTGTGGGGAGGTGTTTGAGGGTCGCAGTGGGATTTGTGCTAGCAGCTGGTGCATCCCTGTGTGATAAAGTGGAGTGAATTTGAATGGGGGGCTAGAATTAACTGACATTAAATCATGTTCTGCCTGCTCGGCCAGTTGATGTGGTTGACTTTGTGGGAAGTTGCTGATGCCAATTCAGGGAGGAAATGATTTGCATAAATGCCATTTAGCAGGGTAAATGATTATGTTGCTTCATCAATGTTAAGCCAATGAGGATATCAGCACAAAAAGCTACATAGGTGGTAACTAGAATGGGTGGGCACTCACCTTTGAAGGCAATGTCTAGGGAGAATTTACCAATGATAGGGAATGGTATGCCATCTACATTGCAAAGGTTGATGTTGGGGGTTCCAAAATGGTGACATATTTTGTTTCTATGTGGAATTTGTGGAAAATGTGTACTGACATGATGTTAACTGCAGAACCCGTGTTGAGAAAGATTGTCACTTTGGTGTTGCTAGATGTAGCATTGAATGTTAAGGATTGGGAAGACATTTCTGGAATATCCAGGGTATGTACTGGTAGAGTTGATGATTGAATATCTGGATATGGAGTAACTGTCTTTAGTGTGCACTGAGTTTTTTTTTATTCTGTAGTCACAAAGGAGATGTGTTACATGAATGCCTTGCAGATGTGTTACATGAATGCCTAGCAGGAGAGCGCTCTGGGGATTGTGGTCTGTGTTGCCTCTGTGCTAGCAGCATACAGCAATGATCACTTGTGTGAAAATATGTATAGTGATGATCGCAATGTCTGGTTGTGATGGGTACCTGGGGTAACATGTGTTAACAAGGTGTCCTGGTTTGTGGCAGTATGTACCGTATTTTTCGGTGTATGACCCGCGGCTTTTTGCCTCAGAAAGGGGCCAAAATTCGGGGGTGCGGGTGATATAAAGGTGCGGGTCATCTGTGGATTCTGGTTAGAAATTGCCCTCTTACACAGTAAAAGAAAAAAAAAAAAAACGATTAGGGTAGTTTAGCTGGGTGCCCTCTCGGATGGATTTGCGGGGGGACCGACCGGGTTCGTCATATGAAAGTTGATTAATGTCATAATACAGCGCGCACGATCGAGACAAACGACAAAGAGAAGGTAGGATTTGTCAGTATCTTACCCGCTTTACATGCTCTTGCTATTAATAAAGGCATCACAAATAAAACAGGCCTAACTAAACAGCATGAACATACAATACAACACTGACTGGTACCAACACCAACATCGTGTGTCGCGATCAAACAAAAACAAGCGGGCGGCCATTTTCGCAATTACAAATTACAAACTGTACCTGATTCCTTAATGCTAAATTTGTGCATTACATGTGGGTCGTTCAAGCATGGAAGAAAATTAAAGAATCGACTATTCAGAACGGTTTTCGTAAATCAGAAACGTGCCATCCTGCAATGTTCGATGCATGCTACAACTCGGAAAAGGAATCGGACGAATCCGAAATCGAAACGGATGAGGTCACTGCATCAGAATTGGCCGATTTATACCACAACCTCTTCCATGACGATACAGAGGATGAGGAATTCGATGCTTCATGAGCGATGATACGCCTTCATAAACATTGACTCTGTCGTCTGTGATCACTGACTGTTTTTTTTTTCTTCTAATAACGATGTGCTCCATTGACTCTGTTCATAACAGTTCAGTAATGTGCTCTATTATTGTTCTGTTCTATTGAAAACTAACCATTGGAAATTGTTTGGTTTAATAATTAATTACCAGTCTTTGTATGGCATTTATAAACCAATTGATTGATTAATTACCGGTAAACAATCAAACAGGGTTTTATGGCATTATTTACACAAATTTATTAAGGTTCTTTGTAATATATATATATAAGTGCAATGAAATATATTGAAATGTAATTTGTTGGTTATTCTTCATCTTCATCACAATAAAAAATATATAGGACTGGAGGAATGCTAGTATCATGATCATGAATCGCAATGCCGCGTCTTCAACCCATCCCAAAGGCATTGTAAGATCAGTTGCACACTTTCGAGATCACCCCTCTTTCATCGAAGCTACCACTACATCTAGTGGCAGCTTCAGAAACCAAATTGTGATGTTGTGTACGTACGTGTCGGCCTTTGACGTGTGATGAATCCTGAAAAGCAAGATATCACCAAGAAACCTGCCAATATCGGAAAACATATATATTTCCTTTATAAATCACATAAGCATTGATGAAACAGAAAATTTAGAAAAAGCCTCAGCTTTGAAATTACTTTGATCACCACGTCAACGGCCGGCCGTGACAACAACCGCCGTGAGCTGTGCCTGTGGCCACCCATGCATGGGTAGTATACATCGTCGGATCTACACTGCCACGAACGCCATATGACTGCGGGTCATACAGCGGTGCGGGTCTTGTGTGGATTTTCACTAAGGTGTAAAGGGGTGCGGGTCATATAACGGTGCGGGCTTTGGTCCGAAAAATACGGTACAAACCATTTGTGTCCTTGAAGGAGAGCACTGGAGTGAGCGATATCACATGCAAGATGTATGTCTTGATCGCATGTTATGTATCTACCTAGTTATACCTTATGGGAAGGAGAGCTATGCTAGTGGTGTCCTGTCTTTGTATCTTGTCATGTCTAACTTGCTCTTAAATTCGTGTATGATTTTTCCACACACACTTTTGTTTCATCTAGTTTGTTCCATACATCAACCACTCTGTGGGAAAAGCTGTTCTTCAGATCTCTTCTATAACTGTTCTTTTTGAGCCTCCTTATATGTCCCCGTCTATTTCTCTTATACCAATTCAGTCTTCTCTATCATGGACTTCCATACCTCTCATGATTCTGTAGTCAATAAATCACCTCCTTCTTTCCTTTGTTCCAGAGTCAGCAATTCTAGTTTTGACAATCTCTCTTCATGTGACAGATTTGATAGTGTTGGGGCCACCTTCACAGTTCCTCTATGGATTCTCTCAATTTTCCTTATATTCTTTTTGGTACTGGGTGACCATAGTGTCACTGCATACTCCAATTTTGGCCTTACCAATGTGACTAATATTTTCTTTACCATTTCTTCATCCAAGTAAGCAAAAGCCACCTTCATTGATCTTAGCAAGTTGTAGGTTTCTCTTACATTTGTATTACTGTTTATCAGGGGACATGTCCTTTGTGATGATTAGTCCCAGGTCTTTTTCAGATCCCACTTTCTTCCTTTGCACTAATTTTATATTGTCCTGATATACATATATATATACATATATATATATATATACATATATATATATATATATATATATATATATATATATATATATATTTCAAATTCCATTATGCTACATTTCTTAATGTTGAAGTCCACTTCCCACTTCTGACTCCATTCCCAAATGCTGTTCAGATCTCTCTTCAGTGACTCACAATCCATTTCAGTACTTTCTTCAACAGTTTAGTGTAATCTGCAAAGAATTACATGTAACATTCCACACCCTTGTCCATGTCATTCACAAAAACAGCAAACATTATTGGAGCCAATACTGATCCTCATGGAACTCCACTAATCACCTCTTCCCAAGTAGAACTCCATCTTGACTGAGAGGATTAGGAGTAATTGGTTGCGTAGATCAGATTTTTGTGGTAAGACATATGTGAAAAAGCTATAGGAAAAAGTAAGGATGTGTTTTGGGCTTTTACGGATCTGGAAAAGGCTTATGACAGGGTAGACAGGAAGGCACTGTGGGAGGTCTTGCCGATATATGAGATAGGAGGATAGCTTCTAGGAGCTGTCAAGAGTTTTTATGAGAGTAGTTCAACTTATACATGGATGGGGTGGTGTGAGAGGTAAATGCAAGGGTGGTGGGTCAGGGATTGGAGATGTTTAAAGAAAATGGAGATAAGTGGGAGGTGAGCCAGCTGTTGTTTGCGGACAACACTGCACTTGTAGCAGGATCAGAGGAGGGATTGAGGAGGTTGGTGACAGAGTTTGGGAGAGTGTATGAAAGAAGAAAGTTGAAGATAAATGTGGGTAAAAGTAAGGTGATGAGATGTACAAGGGGTGAATATCAAGACTTCCATAACTTTTTGTATTTACAGTTTAATGTACATAAAAAAACATACTGACAGTATTCTATATAATTCCACCATCTACATCTTATCAAATTTGGCAAAAAACAGTTTTGTCTTCATTTCATTGCGTCGTCTGCTATTCGAAACATTCCGCCCGTGCGCTTCGGGAAAGGTTCGGGGAATTCCGCGTTCGTGACGTCACAGTTGCCAAACAAACAATATTGTTATTCTGAATATCTAGACTTCGGAAAAGTGGTATGCGAGGCGCAATTAAAAGTGAATTTTCTGAATAAATTCTTCTGTAATAGGTAAAAACTTTATTTGTATGCTTTTAAATAGTACTTTTTCGAGCAATACGATGATTTTTAGCGAATGGTATATCTGTTGATATCTGACCTTTAAGTTACTTCTTGTGTCCTCTTGTATTTCTTCTGTCCCATTTAAGTAGGTCATCCCTATACAAGGATTTTCATCCCTTTCGTAATTCTGGAGATGGTTATCAAATCACATCTTTCTCTTCTTTGTTCCTGAGTTGATAAGTTTAGTATGTCCAATCTTTGTTCGTATGTCATTTTGCAAAGTGTAGGTGCCACCTTTGTCATTGCTCTTTGAATTCTTTCTATTTTTTTTTTTTTTTAATACTAGGTGTCCATAGTGATGCTGCATATTATAATTTTGGTCTTACCAGTGTAACTAGTACCTTCTTTACCATTTCCTCATCCATGTAGTCAAAGGCCACTTTCATTGATCTTATAAGTTGAGGTTTCTCCAACTATTTTGTTTACATGTTTGTCTGGTGTCATGTCGTTTGAGAGAGTTACTCCTAGGTCCCTTTCTGAGTTTACTTTTATAACTTCCTTTGTACCAATTTTGTAATCATGGGATATCCGGTGAGACTTTTGAGCGATCACAGGCCTTTGGTCTGGCTCTTATTCACTGCTAAGGGCACGAACACTCGAATTCTCCGGTGGCAAATGGCGTTCGCCGACTTCGATATTGAAGTCAATTATATCCCAGGGAGACTGAATGTTGTCGCGGACGCCCTCTTTCGGATACGGGGGACTGACCACCCTATAGATGATTTCATAGTTTCCCACATATCCACGGGTGGCCAGGGTAACTAACTCAAATTCTGAGGAGGATACCATCACGTGGAACCAGTTAGAGATCCGAAAGGAGCAAGATGCTCACCCTGATTGGGGTCGACTTAAAGAGTACCTCCGAGGAGCCACGTCAGGAGCGCCTAGGAGTGCCGATCGGGGAGTTTCGACTCCTACCCGACGGACTCCTATTTCATGCGCGTAGAAATGCGTACCAGTTGGAGGAACTTCGCCTGGTATGCCCTGAAGGAGCAAAGGCAGCAGCCTTACGTATTGCCCATTGCTTTCCTATGGCGGGCCATGGCGGAGTCCAAGTTACTCTGGAACGGCTACAAAAATTTGCATTCTGGCCGAAACTGTCGGAGGATGTGAAGGAGTTTATAAAGAAATGCAAAATCTGCATCACTTGCAAACCTTCCTATGACCTCCCAGCTCCACTTAGACAGTTTCCTGACGTAAAAACTCCATTTGAGAGGGTACATGTTGATCTCATTGGCCCGTTAACCACCACCCCAAATGGTGCGAAGTACATCCTGACAGTAGTCGATGTCCTAACCCGCTTCTTGGTCGCCGTGCCCATTAATTCCAAAGAAGCGCGGACTGTAGCCCGAGCTTTTCTAAACCACGTCCTGGCCATACACGGTCCTCCGAGGCAGGTGATCTCTGACGGGGGAGGAGAATTCATGAACGAGACGTTCAAAGAGGTGATGGCGATGGCACACATCAGCCATCACAAGATCACTCCTTTCCATCCCTCGAGCAACAGGATCGTTGAGAGGGTCAATGGGACCATTATAAAAATCTTACGGTCCCTCGTCCAGGACAATCAAACAGGCTGGGATCAGATGCTCCCTTTGGCGGTCCTAGCCTACAATTCTGCGTATCATAGAGTCCTGCGGGATTCCCCGCATTTCCTCCAGTTCCAGAGACCCTGTCCTCCCTATAGCTGAGTTCACCAGGCCCAATGCCCCGTGGTATAATACGGATAATTTAGCAGCCAAAATAATGGCTTTAGGTAACTCATGTTTTGACAGGCGCCAAAAGTTCATTGAGGCTGCCACAATTGAGAGGCACACAAAACGGCCGAGGGCACGGATAAAGCAGCTCGCCCTTGGTGACAGATTTTATGTCACCGCCAGATTTTATGTCACCGCCAAACCTAGGCAAGGGGTGACAAAGAAGCTCCAGCCATTGTTCCAAGGCCCCATAGGGTGATCAAACATGTGTGTGATGTAATCTATTGCATCAAACATATCCGGTCAGGACGTGAGTTCTGTGTTCACACAGACAGGATAAAGCAGGAGGGCAACCTCTCTGTGTGCGAAAATAAGAACGTCAGGAGGGCGTTCCCCACACATGAGAAGGAACCCCTGGACCTCCAGGAGGATAGTGCCGGCTCCCATTCGTAAGCCGATTCCAAAGTCATGTAACCTCTCTGTGTGCGAGAAATAGAACGTCAGGAGAGCGTTCCCCACACATGAGAAGGAACCCCTGGACCTCCAGGAGGATAGTGCCGGCTCACATTCGTAAGCCAATTCCAAAGTCGTGTAACCTCTCCGTGTGCGACACACAAACGCCAGACGAGCGTTCACCACACGTGAGACGGAATTTGAACCTTGTCTTTTCTTTTTTTCAGCCCTTTTGTCACATTATTCTTTATTGAAATAACAAAAACTTCCTTTTGTATGACGGCGACCCCTCACCCCCCTCTTGGACAAAGATTCTGCCGCTTTTGGTTTTCCACAGATTTCCCCATTCGGCCCGAGACAACGCAGCGCCTTCCTGCCGGTCGTGAGGACTACCGCGGGTCGTCCTACCAGCTGCAGGATCCCAGGCGAGGGGCATGGAGCAGCTCCCCTATGACGAGGGAGCAAGTCGCCGCGGAGTGCAGGGCAGCACCCCCTCTTATTTCTCCGCCCCCATTTTTATATCAGTTTAGGCGGTGTTTTTTTTTTCATCGAGTTGAATGCCGTCTCTAGAGGATTCACCAAGGTGGATAACCTCCCGATGCATACATCTCGATTTTTTCCCTCACGCCAAGTCTAGGTCCATACTTGTTTAGCGGGGGAAGGGATGTCGTGAGACAATGCTTGGTGTCTTTGTGCCGAGGGTCGGACGCGCCGACCTCGGGTCGCATGTCCTGCGCAGCTTGGGTCGCGCAGCTGGCCACGCCCTCAAGCCAGGTCGCGTCGCCGGGTCAGAGTGTGATTGGCGCAGATCAATTTGCACACGACCCGTAGCGACTGTGATTGGCTGCGGATTTGCACACGGCTTTTGGGCATAGCACTCAGACCTCGCGACCCAAGCGGCGACACACTTCTTCAGCATCGCCCACACAGTGAGTACCATCTCCTTACCTTGTCCAAGTGTATTATAGTTAGATATTTTTGCCTCCGTGCACACACAATAAAAGCAAGAAACACCAACAGTGTTTTTGTTAGCCTACACACTCACGCTCGGCTAACCTACCATAGGGGGTCGCCGATTTAATGAAGCGGCCTTGCTGTGGATGTGCTGTGTCTTGTGACACTGCTTCTGACCCAGGGCAGTGGACAAGGTGCAGGGATGACCCGTCATCCAGGAGGTGCTAAGATAAGAGGGAGGGTGGAGAGGTGTGGAATGTATTCAGGGATGAAATGGGTGGGAATTATTTTATGCCTTTCCTTTTTTGGCTACCTCCCTTGTAAGGGGGTAAAAGCCTTGGTATATGTATGTAAAAGCAGAATATCAAGAGATTATAAAATTGGTGAAGAGGTAAAAAAAGTAAACTCGGAAAAAGACCTTGGAGTGATGATCAGCAAAGACATGACACCAGACAAGCATATTAATAAAATATTCGAAGAAACCTACAATTTATTGAGGTCAATCAAAGTGGCTTTTGTCTATTTGGACGAGGAAATGATAAAAAAATTTAACAACACTAATAAGACCAAAACTCAAGTATGCAGCAACACTTTGGGCACCCAGATCAAAAAGAATATAAAAAAAATTAGAAAGAATACAAAGAGCAACAACAAAACTGGCACCAACTCTTTCCAAAATGACGTAGGAACAAAGACTATCCAAATTAGAATTACCAACTCTGGAACAAAGAAGGGAAAAAGGAGACCTACTATCTACAGAATTAAGAAAGGAATGGAAATCTTAGATAAGAATGATTTATTGAAATGGGACAATGGAAAAACAAGAGGACGCGAAAAGAAACTAAAAAAAGATAATTACAGAAGAGATCTGGAAGAAAAAACTTTCCACACAGAGTGCTAGATACTTGGAACAAATTAGACAAATAACAGTGTGTGCAAACACTATTCCAGATTTTATGAAAAAACTTGATCCTGAAAGATACAAAGATGCACCATGAGCATAGCTCCCTTCCCGTGTAATACAACTAGGTAAATACTATTCCAAGCTTTCCTCCCTCCTAATATCAGCCCCACAGAAAAATCTTTCTGAAGAGAAACAAGAACCACACTAGCATGCCTGTGTTCAGGTCATCATCCAGCATTATACAGCACCAGTAAAGAATAGGTTTGAACACAGAATCAAACTGCCCTAGATGCAACTATCACACAGAGGACACTAAATACCTCATCTTATACAGCTTTTCCCAGACAACATAATATTTCTTCCTTTAATGACTTCTGTGCCATTGCTGGCTACCTGGGAGCCATAGGTCTCTTGTAAAAGAGACATGGGGCAAAAGATTGACATTCATATTACACAAAATTCATGCATTTCCCTTGTACTTTATCACATCATATGAACACACATTAATAAAACACATGGTAAACAAGACACACTTATCAGCGTACACAAGTTTTTGGGAAACATGGGGTAAGCTAATATAAATTTTCTGAGTCAACCTATATTTTAGCAAGATACAATGAAATCTAATTACATGAGAGAGAGAGAGAGAGAGAGAGAGAGAGAGAGAGAGAAAGAGAAAATGAAAGGAGAGAGATAAAGAGAGAGAGAAATAACTGAAGACTGCAAATCACTTACCTCTGGGATACCTGATCCACAGGCATAAGGAGCAAACATCATGACTAGAGAGGCAGCAAGAGATGCAAAAAGTAACGACCACATGACGTACAAAATGTACGAGATGATGTAGGCTCCTACACCTACATTCGTATTAATGAAGACCTTAGGCCAGGTGGACCACTGAAACAAAGTTGTGATATCATGTTACATTTATGTAAATGTTCTTACATCACATAAAATCATAAAATGACATTATTTTACATCTATGAAAGTACAATCTACAACAGATGATCAAACCTTAATACCCCCAGCAAAATTTTACTCAGCTACCTTCAGGGTACTTTTTTATTTACTATGCTATAGTAATAATGTTTGCCTTCAGTTTAAATAACTGTTAAAATGCAGCACTGACCAATGGTCCTGAAATCCTATAAATCTTTCCAGGAGTATACAAATTCAACTGGTTACTTCCCTCCATCCTCATTTTCACTATCAACCAATCAATCTGTTGTCCCAGATCTATTGTGGTAATTATTATTGGGAATATTAGTGCTTACCTCGGTTCAGGAACTTTCCCTCAAGGTGTTATTTTCTTTCTATTCAGGAGCCTACCCTGAAACTTTGAACCATGCTTATCGCAACTTTAAATAAGATATGATTAAACTCCCCTCCCTTTTATCGATTAAATCTATGAAGTAATTTTGGTTTGATAAATCAGGAAACTTTGAGAAATTACTTAAAGTAAAAGTTAACCCGTGGCTTCGAGCTTTTTTCAAACACATAAGAGTCCTGACAAATACGGCCACTATCATCGGGTCTGAACAGCAGATCACCCAGAGCTCTGGTTCCTGATAGACCACTCTTGAAATCAATGGCAAGGGACTTTTTTATGTCTTCACATCAGAAGCCTTCAAGTTCAACATTATTTCAGACCACTAGTCTGAGAATGCTACCAAGTAAGTTCTCAGACTTTATCTTGAACTATTCTACCCCGTCTGGGGTATTGGCTGCATGTTATTGTGGCAAAGTGGCATGCAGTTGATACTTTAGGGTCTATATGGGACGCCCCTATGGAGCACAGCCACACATTATTTTGGCTGTGATAGAGGAAAACTATGTTCATAGAGAAATGATGACACTTTTATACTACGACTGTCCCTCCATTATGCTGTCCGCCAACCCCTTGTTACTGTCCTGTACAATTTCTCTGAATATTCCCTTCCTTTTTCGCCTCCCTTCCCTGTGGTGGGGGAAAAGAATACTGCCACCAAGTATTCCCACTTGGATCGTAAGAGGCTAGAAGAAAGGGACAGGGATTGGGACTAGGCATCCTTCTCCTTGTAGCCCCAAAGGGGACATTCCTAAAAGAAAAAGCAAAGGCATAAGAGGGTCTGGGAGTTTTCCGACCAGCACCCTAAGGTTTGGGTCTTTTAATGTGCATGGATGTGGTACAGATGTGAGTAAAAGGGAGGAGATAGGAAGTATGTTTGTGAGAAGAGAGATGGATGTGTTGGCTTTGAGTGAAACTAAGTTGAAAGGGAAGGGCAAGTGTAAGTGGGAGGTTATGAGGAGTGAAGAGAGGGCGAGGGAGGGAAGGGGTGGCTATTCTAGTAAGTGAAGAGATAGGTAAACGGGTAGTGGAGTCGAAGGAGGTTTCCTCAAGGATAATGTGGATGAAGGTGAAACTGGGAAAGATGTGGGTTTTTGTAAGTGCATATGGGCCTGGCAGTGAGAAGAGCATAGAAGAAAGGGAGGCCTTTTGCATAGATTTAAATGAGTGCATAGAGGATTTAGGGAGAAATATCAATGTAATAGTACTGGGAGACCTTAATGCTAGGGTAGGAAATGATCCAATTGATGGAGTGGTTGGGAAATGTGGAGTTCCAAGAAAGAATCGTAGTGGAGAATTGATGGTGGAAATGTGTCTAGAGAGTTGATGATAGCAAATAGTGTTTCGGAAGAAAGTCAAGCATAAGTACACATGGGAGAGGGTGGTGGAGGGAAGGTTGGTAGAGCATTAATGGACTATGTAGTGGTAAATATTATTATGATAGGAAGAGTTAAGGATGTACATGTGCTATGGGGAGAGGGTGGGGGAATATCAGATCATTTTTTGGTGGAAGGTAAGTTGAGAGTGGAGGATAGATGGAGGAAGAGGAAAGGGACAAAAGGTAGGGAGGTTCTTAGAGTGAACTCTTTAAATGAAAAGGAAAAGGAGAAGGAGTACGGAAAGAAGCTGAAGGAGGAGTGGGAGGGAGTGAAGGATAGAGTAGAGCTAGGTGTGGAGGAGGAATGGGGATGGTTCAAGGAGGGAGTCACAAAGTGTGCAAAGATGGTGTGTGGAACAAGAAGGACAGGAGGAAATAGAAGAAAGAGTAGTGAATGGTGGGATGAGGAAACAAAGAAGGTTGTAGAAGAGAAGAAGCGAGCTTTCACAGATTGGTTACAAAATAGGATGAGGGAGTCATATGAGAGGTACAAAGAAAAGAAAAGAGAAGTAAAGCAAAAGGTAAAGGAGGCAAAGAGGAGAGCAGATGTGAAATGGGGTAGGAGTATGACAGAAAATTTTGAAAGCAATAAAAAAGATGTTTTGGAAAGAAATGAAGAGAGGAAGAGGAGGCGAATCAAATAGAGAAGAATAGGTAAAAGGTGCAGATGGAGAGATGATAATGGAAGAGAAGGCAGTAAGGGGAAGATGGGCAGAGTATTTTAGGGAGTTGCTAAATGTGAAGGAAGATAGGGAGGGAAAGATAGCTGCAGTGGGAAATGCTAAGAAAATGAGAGTGATGAGTGAGGAAAATGGAGGAGAAATAAGGAAGGATGAAGTGAAGGCAGTTGTTAAGATGATGAAAGCAGGTAAGGCACCTGGTCTGGATGGATGCCATGCAGAATGTCTGAAAAAAGGAGGTACAGTGATGGTGGACTGGCTGGTGAGGTTACTTAATGTTTGCTGGAGAGAGGGTAGAGTGCTGGAGGACTGGAGGAGTGCCTGTATAGTTCCACTTCATAAGGGAAAAGGGGACTAGTGTGAATGTAGTAGTTTCAGAGGGATTAGCTTGTTAAGTGTAGTTGGGAAGGCTTATGGGGGGATCTTGATTGAGAGGATTAGGAGAGGAACAGAGGGAGTAATTGGTGAGGAACAGTGTGGATTTAGGACAGGTAGAGGTTGTGTAGATCAGATTTTTGTGGTAAGACAGATATGTGAAAAAGCTATAGGAAAGGGGAAGGATGTTTTTTGGGCCTTTATGGACCTGGAAAAGGCTTACGACAGGGTAGACAGAAAGGGACTGAGGGAGGTTTTGAGGATATACGGGATAGGAGGAAAGCTTCTCGGAGCTGTCAAGAGTTTTTATGATAGTAGAGCTTGTGTCAGGATTAGAAATGGAGAGAGTGAGTGGTTCGAGGTAAAGGTGGGACTTTGTCAAGGATGCGTTATGTCGCCCTGGCTGTTCAACTTATACATGGATGGGGTAGTGTGAGAGGTAAATGCAAGGGTAGTGGGTCAGGGATTGGAGATGGTTAAAGAAAATGGAGAAAAGTGGGAGGTGAGCCAGCTGTTGTTTGCAGATGACACTGCGCTTGTGGAAGGATCGGAGGAGGGATTGAGGAAGTTGGTGACAGAGTTTGGGAGAGTGTGTGATAGAAGAAAGCTAAAGATAAATGTGGGTAAAAGTAAGGTGATGAGATGTACAAGGGGTGAAAGTGGCAGTGGTTTGGAAGTGAGCATTAAGGGAGAGCGACTGGAGGAAATGGATAGTTTTAGGTACTTGGGTGCAAATGTGGCAGGGAAAGGTGGAGTGAAGGTGGAGGTAGAATGTAGATTGAGAGAAGCGAGTAAATGCCTTGGTGGATTAAAAAGTGTAATGAGAAATAGACATTTGGTAATGGATGCTAAGAGGAGACTATATGAAGGAGTGATTGTGCCAACAGCACTGTAGGGGGCAGAAACATGGAACATAAGAGGGGAAGAGAGAAGGAGTTTGAATGTGTTTGAGATGAGGTGTCTGAGAAGTATAATGGGGGTTACTAGGCTAGATAGAGTGAGAAATGAGGAGGTGAGGAGGAGAACAGGGGTGGAAAGGGGGTTGGGAGATAGGGTTGATGAAAGAGTATTAGGATGGTTTGGTCACATGGAAAGAATGAGTGAAGAAAGACTAGTAAAAGAGGTATGGAAGGCAGATGTGGAGGGAGTGAACATGAGGGGACGTCCTAGGATGAGGTGGATGGATGGGGTGAAGGGGGCTTTGGGAAAGAGGGGAATGTGTGTTGAGGAAGGACAGGAGAGGACAGAAGACAGGGGTGAATGGAGAATGGTTGTATATGGATGATGTTGTGATGCATGAGGTGGAATAGGTGGGGGGATAGGGGGTGAGGTAGTATGTGTGAGCAAATTCTGACGCAGCCCAAAGGGATTTCTCCCCGTCTTCTCCTTTATGCATGGGGGGACGGAGAGGGGGGTCACCGATTTAATGAAGCGGCCTTGCTGTGGATGTGCTGTGTCTTGCGACACTGCTGCTGACCCAGGGCAGTGGACAAGGTGCAGGGATGACCCGTCATCCAGGAGGTGCTAAGATGAGAGGGAGGGTGGAGGGGCGTGGAGTGTATTCAGGGATGGAATGGGTGGGAATGATTTTATGCCTTTTTCCTTTTTGGCTACCTCCCTTGTAAGGGGGAAAAATCCTTGGTATATGTATGTATTAAATCATAATTACCATAGGTTTAATTTTCTCAGACTAACAGTTTAATTCTCTCAAACTTTGAGTCAATTTTCTCTAATTTGAGAATTTAATCTTTAATATTTAAAATTAACTTAATTTTCTTTTGCAGTCAATTTCGACTCTAACTTAATTCCCCCTTATGTTGTAAGCTACAATCTAGCGCTTTATTATCTAAAGTTACAAAAGGTGGTAATGAAGGCCGGTTTCCTGTTGTTGTTGTTGTTGTCGTTCCCTAGACTGTCTCTCCAAGCGGTCCTGCCTCCCCAAGGAATGTCACAGCCGAAACTGGGTTTTCCCACAAATCCTTAATAGAGTGTATGTTGTGTTGTTTACGTGCACGATTGTGTATAATGCAGTCTTCCATTATGTGTTGTATGGTATGGGGTGAAGTGTTACATCCTGGGCAGCTGTTCACAATGTGGTCATCCAGCCTCTTCTGGTAGCTTAGAAGTGCTGGGTGGTGGCCACACCGCAGTCTGGCCAAGTGGACTCTGTCCTTTCGTGGGAGAGAGGATTCAGAAGGTTGGATATCAGGGGGTCTGGCATGCAGCAGTGTGTTGTCTTTCAGTGTGTTAATATAGCGGTGAGTGATATGATTATGAATATGTTTCCGGAGGCTGGTATTTGGTGGTTGTGGAGGAAGAGAAGAGAGTATCTGTGATACAGGTCTTTGGGTGTTG
The DNA here is from genome assembly GCF_046742065.1 of Oratosquilla oratoria. Taxonomy (NCBI): domain Eukaryota; kingdom Metazoa; phylum Arthropoda; class Malacostraca; order Stomatopoda; family Squillidae; genus Oratosquilla; species Oratosquilla oratoria. Next base: position 12,215,548 of record NC_134808.1, on the reverse strand, counting down.
TTTTAATGTTTCTTGGTGTGTGTGGGTGTTCTGCTATGTAGTGAAGCGGGTGTGATGTGTTTGTGGTGGCTGCAGCAAGTGTTTGTGTGCCTTTCATGTCGAGGTGGTCCTTGACTTTGAGGACTTTTGTTTCATGGTGTAAATGGTCTGTAGGTGTTGTATTTGTGCAGCCTGTAATTGTTTTTAGGGCTTTGTTTTGTATGATTTGAAGGGTGTTGTGGTGTGTCTCACTGAGATTAGGAGCCCATGCAGGACTCGCATAATTCATCACGGAGCGTATGCATTGTTTGTATATTGTTGTATTAGTTTCTTTGTTTTGTCCAAATGTTGTTCCAGCAATTGACTTAAGTGCGTTAAGTCTAGGTGTGCATTTGTTTTTTATGTTTGTGATGTGTTGTTTGAAAGACATGGATGTATCGTATGTTACACCAAGAATTTTCGGTGTGTTTGTGTGTGGTATTGGAGTGTTGTTGATGTAGAGATGAGGTATGTATTTGTGTTCTTTTGTCCAGTTGGTGAGAAGTGTTGCTGTAGATTTGGTTGGAGCTATTTTGAGTCTGTGATGAACCATGTGTTGAGTGTATCAAGGTATGGCTGGATTATTTCTGCAGCTTTGTCTGTGTTACGATATGTGCATGTGATTGTTATGTCATCTGCGTAGGAAGTGATTTGTATTTCTGAGGTGTCTGGTATGGGTAAGTCATGCATGTATAGATTAAAGAGCGTGGGGGATAGAACAGAGCCCTGTGGTACTCCATTCTTAATGTTTCTGATGTGTGATGATTGGCCATTATATGACACGTAAGCATTCCTACCAGCCAGATAATTGGCCAGCCATCTTTTGGTGTTATTGTGCATGTCTGTGTTATATATTTTATTTGTTAGGTTGTGGCGGGGGATGGCATCAAAAGCTTTACTAATGTCTAATGTTATAAGAAGTGTTCTGTGGTGGGGCCTATCTGAATTGATGCCATCTAAAATTCTTTGTGTGAGGTTTATCAGAAGAGTGTTTGTGGAGTGTAGTGGCCTAAAACCGTGTTGTGAGTCAGCAAGGGGAATATGTGGTGTGACAAGTTGAAGTATTACGCATTCAATGACTTTAGAGGGGGTGCAGAGAAGTGTGATTGGGCAGTGCGATGTTGAGATTGTTGGGTCTTTGTTCGGTTTTGGAATGGTTATTTTACCATGCTTCCAGATATCGGGTATAGTGTTGTGTGAATAGCTGTAGTTTACAATGATTATGAGTGCGTGTATACCTTGTGGTCCAATGTGCTTTAGGTGGATGTTACTTATGTTATCAGGGCCACAGGCAGATGAGTGCTTGAGATTATGTATTATGTGTTTTGTCTGACTGTCTATGAAGGGTGTATAGTCTGAGTCTGTGGGAAAGTCTTTCTTACGTCGAATAGTGCGTCGGTCGTCAGGGTGAGAAGTGAGATGGCTTGTCTGTGCAAAATGATTTATGAGTGTGTTTGCTTGTTGTCTGTTTGAGGGTAGATTGTCTGTTGTTGTGATTATTGCTGCATGAGAGTGTGTTGTGTTACTGTTGGATAGTGTAATGCTGTTGAGTGTTTTGTACAATTTGCTGGTGTTTGTTTTGTGATCAAGTGTATTGATAAAGTTTTGCCAATTTTGTGTTTTTTGTTTGTGTATTTTATTGGCAAGCACAGTGTTTAGTGTTTGTATTTGGTCTGCTATGTTTTGAGGGATAGGTGTGGGGGTATTGTGTTTAAGTGTGTCTCGTTGTCTGATGAGGCCTTGGATTTCTGGTGTGAAGTTGGGGTTGTGTGATTTTCTGTTGCCTCTAGGGATGTATCTCTTGTCTGCGTTTTGTATGATTGTATTAAAAGTGTGCACAGCATTGTTTATGTTTGTGATTGGTGTACTGTTAAGTGTTTCAAAATATTGTTCTGTCTCTTCAGTAAAAGCTTCCCAGTTAGCTCTCTTGTAATTGGTGTATGTGTGTCTGTGGCCAACTGGGGTGCATCTTGTTTTGGTGGTGATGATGATTGGAAGGTGGTCAGAACCAAGGGCTCCGACCACTCTCCATGATGTTGTTGGGGTTAGGCAGGGGGAGCAGAAGGTGATATCAGGAGAGGAGGGAGTGTATAGGGCTTGGTGTGGGTTATGTGTATGATTATGTGTGTTGTTCATGATAGTCAATGAGTCAAACTGAGTCTGTATATCAAGCCCTCTGTCTGTGTCAGGGTTGTCGACATACCAGGCAGATGACTTGGCGTTGAAGTCACCACCCATGATCAGGTTGGGGATTGAGGCTAGTTGGCTAAATTGAGGCCTGAAGGTGTTTGGAACTGTGGGGGATGATTGGGGGGGGGGAATGTACATGTTAACTATTGTCAGTGTTGATTTGTTGCCTGTGCGGATTCGAATGGATTGGATTTCTGTTGTGTTATCTGTGTTAGGGAGGAGAATTTTGGTTGTGGCACTTGTGTCCACAAAACAGATGGAGTGATGGATCAGGGTGATGAGTCCACCGCCATTGCCGTTGGTCCGGTCTTATCTGATGGTGGTGTAATTATGAAATGATGGTGTTTTGTGTGAGTGTCTTAGTTTTGTTTCTTGTATAATTGCAATGTGTATGTTGTGTTGTTTAAGAAAGTGTTCGAGTTCATGTTTTTTCGTGTTACTACCGTCAATGTTGTGTTGTAATATGTTGATGTTGTGTGTTCTGTATGTGTTGTATGTTGCCGTTTGGGGTTGAAGTTGGGGTGTTAATGGGGACGGTATAGGATCTGGGTTAGAGGGGGGGAAAGGAGAGATTGGGGACAAAGGAAGGGGAGTGCTGATTGGGGATAAGGGCAAAGGGAAATTGGGAGTGGGTAAGGGTGCTGGCTGTGGTTGGTGAGGTGGGAGTGGGGTTACTGGAGGGCAGGTAGAACATGTCCAAGTGTTTATGTATTGGTTTGTGTCAGCAAATGTTGTACAAGTGAAGTGGGCCCAGTTTTTGCACATATTGCACTGAACTGAGCCCTTTGTATGTCTGCTCGAGGTAATGGGTTTAGAGCATATTGGGCATGTGTATTTTGTGGTGGGCCCAGGATTGCTCTCTACATCTCCGGCTAAAAGTGGAAGAAGAGGGGTGATCGCCGGAAAATCACCCCTCGGTGCAGAAAAAACGTAACATTGCATGTTGAGAAAAAGGATTGTGGTACTCCCCAAGGCAGTCATAGCTCCTCTTGGGGATCAGTGCCACCTGCGTAGAGCCGGTGGCCAGGGCTGGTTGCTGCCGTTTGGCCCCCAACTCTTGGGGTTGGGGGGTGGTCCCACGACATAGACGCTGCGGCTCCAGGACCCCGGTTTCCTGTTGTTCTTTTGTACTGAGTTCGTTCGGATTTTGGTTATTTCCTTGTTTGAGGACCTTATCTCTTTGATGGAAACAACTGGCACTGAGGGGGCACTATTATTCCCATATTCTTTACCAAGTTTATCGAATTGTTCCATTGAACTTGGTGGCCTCTATTGTTTATAATTGTGATTTCCCTTGCTTTGTCTGTTCTTTTCAGTTTAAAAAATGTTGTATTCATATACTATCTTGATGAAATTTCTCTAAGATCAGTCGTATTAGTTGGTCTATAAGACAGTTTTCGGTATGACAGTCGTACTCTCTTGATTTGGGAACAAGTCTTTGGGTTGTAGTATCAAAATGGCTAGTGACAAAAGGTCATTTTTGGAGTCTGAGGACTTGAAAAAATCCGAAGACAACGAGCCCATAAAAAGGGTCTTATCTGAAAAGACTTAAAGGCTCTAAAAAATTCACAGCTTGACTCACTTTCTCTTACCATCCTTGACACAATGATGTCACAATTAGAATGTTTCCTCCCGGAAATCCAAAAATTTGATGATGTGTACTTGTTACTCCCTGAAGAAGGAAGGTGTGAGGATATGGAAAAATCCAGGGCTTACCGCCTGTCCATCCTTCTAGAATTGTCTCCTTTTAAAGAACGGAGACAAGAATTAATGGGAGTTCTTGACTCTAAAGGTGAATCTTGCAAGTCCTCTGAACTTAATTCTGTAAAACTTCCTCTCCCTCCTATTGTTCTTCAACACTTTGAAAACAATTCACACAATCCCTTTGCCTATTTCAATTTTAAAAAGGGTTTTCTGAATGCCACTGCTGGTATCCCCAATCTAATAGTCAGAAATTAATTTATTTAAAGGGATATCTCAGAGGGGAGGCTTTACACTTAGTGGAGAATTTACCAGTGGATGATTCAAACTATGACACTGTGTTCCTTCTTCTTGATGAGTTGTTTTTTAATAAGGAAGAGATCTTGGACAAGGTGTTGATTTCTATTATTAATGCACCTGAGGTTTCCAAGTTGAAGGACCGAGAAAGTTACATTAGGTCTGTAGACTCCAAACTGCAAGACCTTAACACCTTCACTTTGGGCCAAAATCTCAAGGGCAGCATTAGCTGCCAGACGTGTGATGTTGCGTCATAATACTCGCATTATAAAAAATAAAGTTACCGCTGTATTTAGCTCGTTCTCTTTCACCCGTGAATTTTGATAACCATAGAAAATATGATAAAGCCAGTTTACATGGTATGGGGGTCATGCAGGTACAACTACATGAGAGGCACACAAACACTTGCCGCAGCCACCACAAACACATCACACCCGCTACACTACATAGCAGAACACCCACACACACCAAGAAACATTAAAACAACACCCAAAGACCTTTATTACACACAAATACTCTCTTCTCTTCCTCCACAACCACCAAATACCAGCCTCCAGAAACATATTCATAATAATATCACACACCGCTCCATTAACCCCTTCCATACGGTGCCGCCTATGTAGGCGTCATGAGGAGCAAGTGGATTCGCGACGCTGCCATATCGGCGTCTTGATTATATTTATTGTAGTCGCCCCTGTGTTTTTACATTCTCCCAAATGTGCCCTGAATCCCATTCTCTGTGGTTTTCAAAATTCGCGGGTGAAAGAGAGAACGATCGATATAAACGGTGACTATATTCTATGATGCGAGTATTATTACGACACGTCGTACGGCTGGCATTGGCTGCTGCCCGCGAGATTTAAGTCCCGTAGTGAAGTGGTTAACACACTGAAAGACAACACACTGCTGCATGCCAGACCCCCTGATATCCACCCTTCTGAATCCTCTCTCCCACGAAAGGACAGAGTCCACTTGGCCAGACTGCGGTGTGGCCACCACCCAGCACTTCTAAGCTACCAGAAGAGGCTGGATGACCGCATTGTGAACAGCTGCCCAGGATGTAACACTTCACCCCATACCATACAACACATAATGGAAGACTGCATTATACACAATCATGCACGCAAACAACACAAAATACACTCTATAAAGGATTTGTGGGAAAACCCAGTTTCGGCAGTAGCATTCCTTGGGGAGATGGGACTGCTCGGACAGACAGTCTAGGGAATGACAACAACAACAACAACAGTAAATATAATCAAGACGCTGACATCGGCACCCTCGCATACCCACTTGCTCCTCATGATGCCTATGTAGGCGTCATTGTATCAAAGGGGTTAAGGGGATTGGAGTTGACTTTACTAAGGCTGGAAGCGAGGGCCTCGTTTTGATCAGCAAATTAATTTTAAGTAAATTACCTAAATTTTTCTTGATGGAATTGTCTCAGGTGATTGATTCAAATTACCCCAATTTTAATCAGCTTAAAAAAGTTTATCAATCAGTTTTAGTTAGACTTAAACTCCCCTCCCTTTTATTTATTAAATCTATGAAGTCATTTTAGTTTGATAAATCGGGAAACTCTGAGAAATTACTTGAAGTAAAAGTGAACCCATGACTACGAGCTTTATTCAAACACATAAAAGTCCCGCCGAATATGGCCACTATCATCGGGTCTGAACGGCGGATCACCCAGAGCTCTGGTTCCTGATAAACCACTCTTGAAATCAATGGCAAGGGACTTTTTTATGTCTTTACATCAGAAGCCTTCAAGTTCAACCTTATTTGAGACCACTAGCCTGAGAATGCTACCAAGTAAGTTCTCAGACTTTATCTTGAATTATTAAACCGTAATTACCATACTATCTTGCAGGGGACCCAAAACTCCCCAATAACCTGCAAAAACCAATGGATTGGCTTTCATGTCACTCAAGGAAGAAATAATGAGTTACTTTCAAGGTAAACTAGAATTGGGGCATTGTCTTCTATTTGATAGTTGCATCAAAGTCAGTTCATCTCTGTGGCCAGGTTTATTCTATGCTGGTACTATTTTAGTGCAGGATGGTGGCCTGAACAGTCACCTTAATGCAATTATTGCTTCTCTTATAAGCTGTAATCAAATCACCTTTCTTTTTGGTCTTTCAAGGTTGGTAGACCCAGTGTTTTAGTCTTTCATATGGTTTATCTGCCAAGTTGGAAACCAGCTTGGTTGCTGCCCTTAATTTTTTTTTCACTCTTATTTATATCTTACACTAAGTGTGGGGACAATACCACTGATGCATATTCTAGACTTGGATGGACCAGGGTTTCTATGATTTTTTCATCATCTCTATCTATACAGTGAATAACTGCTTTAATCTGCAGCATTCCATATGTCTATCAAACATTCCCACTGATATGTCTATAAGGTGACTGACTGTCTTTAATCAACACTCCCAAATCATTCTCTTCTATTGCTTTTATCATGGATTCACTTCCCAATTAATAAATAAATAGATGGTCTTCAGCAGCTATTTCCCATTTCCACTACTTTGTAGTTTTTTTTGTTTGTTTTTTTGTTTTTTACTGAAATTAATTTCCCATTCTTGGCTCCATGCAATAATAGTATTTAGATTTTTTTTTACAATTGCCTACAGTTCTTTTTTCACTCTTCTCATTTTTTCATTTTGTGTGAACATGTTGGCATAGCTTGTTCTACCATCGATCATGTCATTTACATAAATAAGAAACATTATATGTGCTACCATTGAAACTTATGAGACTGCTGGTTACTGCTCTCCATCTTAACATTCTTATCAGTAAGGGGAAGATGGGCAGAATATTTTAGGGAGTTGCTTAATGTGAAGGAGGATAGGGAGGGAAAGATAGCTGCAGTGGGAAATGCTAAGAAAATGAGAGTGATGAGTGAGGAAAATGGAGGAGAAATAAGGAAGGATGAAGTGAAGGCAGCAGTTAAGATGATGAAAGCAGGTAAGGCACCTGGTCTGGATGGATGCCATGCAGAATGTCTGAAAAAGGGAGGTACAGTGATGGTGGACTGGTTGGTGAGGTTATTTAATGTTTGCTGGAGAGATGGTAGAGTGCCAGAGGACTGGAGGAGTGCGTGTATAGTTCCACTTTACAAGGGAAAGGGGGACAAGTGTGAATGTAATAGTTTTAGAGGGATTAGTTTGTTAAGTGTAGTTGGGAGGGCTTATGGGAGGATCTTGATTGAGAGGATTAGGAGAGGAAGAGAGGGAGTAATTGGTGAGGAACAGTGTGGGTTTAGGGCAGGTAGAGGTTGTGTAGATCAGATTTTTATGGTAAGACAGATATGTGAGAAAGCTATAGGTAAGGGGAAGGATGTTTTCTGGGCCTTTATAGATCTGGAAAAGGCTTACGACAGGGTAGACAGAAAGGCACTGTGGGAGGTTATGCGGATATACGGGATAGGAGGAAAGCTTCTGGGAGCTGTCAAGAGTTTTTATGAGAGTAGTAGAGCTTGTGTCAGGATTAGAAATGGAGAGAGCTAGTGGTTTGAGGTAAAGGTGGGACTTCGTCAGGGATGCGTTATGTCACCCTGGCTGTTCAACTTATACATGGATAGGGTGGTGCGAGAGGTGAATGCAAGGGTAGTGGGTCAGGGATTGGAGATGGTTAAAGAAAATGGAGAAAAGTGGGAGGTGAGCCAGCTGTTGTTTGCGGATGACACTGCGCTTGTGGCAGGATCGGAGGAGGGATTGAGGAAGCTGGTGACAGAGTTTGGGAGAGTATGTGATAGAAGAAAGCTAAAGATAAATGTGGGTAAAAGTAAGGTGATGAGATGTACAAGGGGTGAAAGTGGCAGTAATCTGGAAGTGAGCATTAAGGGAGAGCAACTGGAGGAAGTGGATAGTTTTAGATATTTGGGTGCAAATGTGGAAGGAAAGGGTGGAGTGAAGGTGGAGGTAGAATGTAGATTGAGAGAAGCGAGTAAATGCCTTGGTGGGTTAAAAAGTGTAATGAGGAATAGACATTTGGGAATGGATGCTAAGAGGAGACTGTATGAAGGAGTGATTGTGCCAACAGCACTGTATGGAGCAGAAACATGGAACATGAGAGAGGAAGAGAGAAGGAGTTTGAATGTGTTTGAGATGAAGTGTCTGAGAAGTATGATGGGGGTTACTAGGCTAGATAGAGTGAGAAATGAGGAAGTGAGGAGGAGAACAGGGGTGGAAAGGGAGTTGGGAGATAGGATGGATGAAAGAGTATTAGGATGGTTTGGACACATGGAAAGAATGAGTGAAGAAAGACTAGTAAAGGAGGTATGGAAGGCAGATGTGGAGGGAGTGAACATGAAGGGACGTCCTAGGATGAGATGGATGGATGGGGTGAAGGGGGCTTTGGGGAAGAGGGGAATGTCTGTGGAGGAAGGACGGGAGAGGACAGAAGACAGGGGTGAATGGAGAATGGTTGTATATGGATGATGTTGTGATGCATAAGGTGGATTGGACGGGGGAATGGGGGTGATGTAGTGTGTGTGAGCAAAAATTTTTTGACGCAGCCTGAAGGGATTTCTCCCTGTCCTCTCCTTTATATGGGGGGACAGAGAGGGGGGGTCGCCGATTTAATGAAGCGGCCTTGCTGTGGATGTGCTGTGTCTTGCGACACTGCTTCTGACCCAGGGCAGTGGACAGGGTGCAGGGATGACCCGTCATCTAGGAGGTGCTAAGATGGGAGGGAGGGTGGAGGGGTGTGGAGTGTTTTCGGGGATGAAATGGGTGGGAATGTTTTTGTGCCTTGTCCTTTTTGGCTACCCCCCTGGTAAGGGGGAAAAAAGCCTTGGTATATGTATGTATGTATCATTTATTGATCTTCATGTACTTTCCCTTCAAAAAATCTTTCATCCATGTAAGTAGTTTGCTTCTTGTCCTCCAATATGCTCCAGTTCATATGGCAACTGTGAGATACTTTATCTACAGCATTCTCTAGACAGGTACACAGAGTCCTCTCAGCTCCCCTTCTCTTGAAGCACATCAATCACTCTCAAGTAAAAGATTAAAAGGTTTGTCACAAAGAGCAGCGACAAAGATGGTGCCTACAGTGCCAAACCTGACATACAAAACAAGATCGGAAAAATTACATCTGCCATCACTGGAACGGAGAAGAAAAAGAGGCGATTTGTTGACCATTTTCAGAATTATGAAAGAGATGGAAATTCTCGAGGTTTGATAAATTTAGGCAATGTTCAGCTCTCCATAATATCAAGGTGAGGTTGCAGACAAATTCAAGCCAGAATTAGAAAAGTGCATTGAAGAGAAAGGGTACAGCAAGAAACAAGTTATAAATTATGATGAAACAGGACTTTACTGGAAGAAGATGACCAGTGAGACCTATATTGACAAGGAAGAAAAAAGTGCGAAGGGGTTTAAAGCATCTAAGGACAGCTTAACCCTGTTACTTGGAGGCAATGCAGAAGGGGATTTAAAGCTAAAGCCACTCCTCATACACCACTCAGAAAACCCGAAAGCATGCGTAAGGGCTGAGATCCCTACTGTCCCTTAGCCTTGGGAGGGACATCATCTGATAGAATACGTGGCGAGTGAAAGGTAAATAAAAACACTGTTTATTTCTTTTGTGCAGTACTTTACATTTTCTTATGTGACTATTTTCATGTATTTTCATGTCTGTAGGGGTGACTTGTGACGTGATGGAACACATATCCTATTATCACATGTTATAATGAGTTCGGTATATGGTAATTTAAATTTGCAGTAAGGTTTTCAGGAATGCATATGTACTGTATAACAAGGACTTACTGTACTTGGTCTCCAGACTGGGTCCCAAATATAAACTTCTGCTGTATTTCTTACATTTTTTCACACATGGAGAGCTGACGACTGGTGACTACTCTCCTTCCGCTATAACTTTCAGCCAGTGACATAGAAATAGTCCCACACAGATAAAATACAGACAATAATCCAAAGTTTCTTCCCACAGAGATCTGTGGCAGGTTTCAAGGGACCATTACCAGCCATTGTGGGGCTGTAGGTTTTCCATTTATTGAAATTTGATGCAACAAATGATTGATTATATAATGGTGTTTTTGTTTCACTGATTGCCAGGATGTTTAATCTACACTCTTCCATCATTTGCACAACTCACTGGATGTACTGTTACACCCACCCCTATTAATACCAGGTCTCAGTACCAAGGCACCTTTATATAGCTGATCAGACTCCCAAAGTTTTAGCTCATCAGCACTTTATCCATACCTATTGTTTAGGGATTTCATTTTTGGGAGGACTGACTACTAGCTTACAATACCTTCTTTTTTGCTGCCTTTTAAATCATGCATAATGTTTTTGTTCTTATTGACAATACAAACTCCCTTTTCTGACAAATCAGATGTACTTTAAGGCCAGTTATATTAAGTCTTGCTGTGGGTAAAATGGTTTGATCATTTAGTATGGGCTATCTAGAGATCAACCTGTTTCCTTGGTAAGTGGATTTTTTTCCTTCACTAGAAAATGACTTTACAAAGATATAACAAAATAATTCATATAACAATAACACTTACATTTGAGCAATTGTCTCCATCATAATAGGTTTCATTGGATGACCAGCAACACTGTTCCTTATTGAACCAGAAGGCTTCAGGACAAATGCCAAAACGGAGGTCAGACATCCAGCTGGCCCCGATGTCAATTGTTCCGGCAACAACACCTGTTGGCAATTAAAGATACCATAATCCTAATCATAACCATCTGTAACTGGCAAAAATTCAAAACATAATATATGATGCTATTAATAATGGTACATTTTTCAGTGTTCAATATCATACTATCTGTATCTACAAATCCAGGGAAGGTAGCCAGCCAAAACACAAAGCAAAAAGATCTAGACACTATTTTTGCTTGAAGACATGAATGGGAAATGAAGTTCAATACCAAAAGATGCAAAGTACTGGAAATGGGCAATAGCAGCAAAAGGCCATCCTTAAACTATTCCTTGGGAAGTGAACCCATTACAAATGCAAAAGAAAGACTTAGGAGTGTAGATAAAAGATAACTCATCACCTGACAGATGACACATATGGACTACTGCAGAAAATTAAATTGGTGTTCCATTATACGGATGAAGAGATGATGAAAAAACTCATCGAAACCCTGAATGTCCAAGACTGGAATATGCATCAGTAGGATGCATTATGTTGCCCTGGCTGTTCAACTTATACATGGATGGGGTAGTGTGAGAGGTAAATGCAAGGGTAGTGGGTCAGGGATTGGAGATGGTTAAAGAAAATGGAGAAAAGTGGGAGGTGAGCCAGCTGTTGTTTGCGGACGACACTGCGCTTGTGGAAGGATCGGAGGAGGGATTGAGGAAGTTGGTGACAGAGTTTGGGAGTGTGTGTGATAGAAGAAAGCTGAAGATATATGTGGGTAAAAGTAAGGTGATGAGATGTACAAGGGGTGAAAGTAGCAGTAGTCTGGAAGTGAGCATTAAGGGAGAGCGACTGGAGGAAGTGGATAGTTTTAGATACTTGGGTGCTAATGTGGCAGGAAAAGGTGGAGTGAAGGTGGAGGTAGAATGTAGATTGAGAGTAGAGAGTAAATGCCTTGGTGGATTAAAAAGTGTAATGAGGCATAGACATTTGGGAATGGATGCTAAGAGGAGACTATATGAAGGAAACATAGAACATAAGAGAGGAAGAGAGGAGTTTGAATGTGTTAGAGATGAGGTGTCTAAGAAGTATGATGGGGGTTACTAGGCTGGATAGAATAGAATGAGAAATGAGGAGGTGAGGAAAACAGGGGTGGAAAGGGAGTTGGGAGATAGGGTTGATGAAAGAATATTAGGATGACACATGGAAAGAATGAATGAAGAAAGACTAGTAAAAGAGGTATGGAAGGCAGATGTGGAGGGAGTGAACATGAGGGGACAACCTAGGATGAGATGGATGGATGGGGTGAAGGGGGCTTTGGGGAAGAGGGGAATGTCTGTTGAGAAAGGACAGGAGAGGACAGAAGACAGGGGTGAATGGAGAATGGTTGTATATGGATGATGTCGTGATGCATGAGGTGAAATGGGCGGGGGGATGGAGGGTGAGGTAGTATGTGTGAGCAAAATTTGACGCAGCCCAAAGGGATTTCTCCCCGTCTTCTCCTTTTATGCATGGGAGGACGGAGAGGGGGGGGTCGCCGATTTAATGAGGCGGCCTTGCTGTGGATGTGCTGTGTCTTGCGATACTGCTTCTGACCCAGGGCAGTGGACAAGGTGCAGGGATGACCCGTCATCCAGGAGGTGCTAAGATGAGAGGGAGGGTGGAGGAATGTGGAGTGTATTCAGGGATGGAATGGGTGGGAATGATTTTATGCCTTTTCCTTTTTGGCTACCTCCCTTGTAAGGGGGAAAAAGCCTTGGTATATGTATGTATGTAGTATGGTCCCCACACAGAGTAAAGGATATAAGCAAGATAGAGAGAATACAAAGGGCAGCAACCAAATTGGTCCTCAGCCTGTCAGATAAAACATATGAGGAAAGACTAAAAATACTGGGTCTGCCAAGTTTGAAAGATAAAAGAGAAAGAGGTGATATGATTACAGCATTCAGATCACTAAAGGGGACAGATTGCATTGATAGAAGAGATCTGATTAAAATGGGAGGGTTTTAAGAGGTCATGGGAGTAAATTAAGAAAGACCACATGTCTATAGGATGTGAAGAAATAGTTTTCCATATAGATGTGTATGTGGAATAGCTTTGAAAGTGATATTCAAGTAGCCCAAGCTCAAACAATACAGGAGTTCAAATCTAAATATGATAATTGGAAATCAAGGATATATATTAAGTTGGAACAGTACATGAATTTAAGTCTAGGTACATTAGAAAATTAGAGAATAGGAGATGGGACCCAATGATCATTCCTCTTTTCCTGTATGCTGCAATTAGGTAAATACATATATACATACATATAACAAAGGCTTTTTCCCCCTACCAAGGGAGGTAGCCAAAATTAAAGGCATATATCCACTCCCATCCATTTCATCCCCACATACTCCACTCCCATTCACCATCCTTCCCACCCTCTTTTCTTGGCTCTTCCTGGATGATGGGTCATCCCTGCATCTCACCCACTGCTCAGGGTCAGAAGCAAGGTAGCAGGACACAGCACATCTACAGCAAGGCTGCTTCATTTAATCACTGACCCCCCTCTGTCCCCTCATGCAGAAAAAAAAGACAGAAATCTCTTCGGGCTGTATCAAAATATCATTCACATGCACTTCCTCCCACCAACTCCTTTCTGTGCATCACAGCATCATCCATACACATTCTCCATTCATCCCTATCTTCTGCTGTCTCCCTTCCTCAACACACATTCCCCTCTTTCCCAATGCCCCTTTTACCCCCATCCATCCATCTCATCCTTGGTCACCCCCCCCATGTTCAACACCCCACCTCTGGCTTCCACACTTCTACTAATCTTTCTCCATTCATTCTTTCCATGTGTCCAAAACCATCCCAATACTCTTTCATCAAACCTATCTCCCAATTCCTTCTCCTCCCCTGCTCTCTTCCTCACCTCGTTTCTCACTCTATCCAGCCTAGTAACCCCTAACCCATACTTCTCAGACATTTAATTTCACACACATTTAAACTATTTCTCTCTCATTCTCTTATATTCCATGTTTCTGCTCCATACAGCGCTGTTGCCACAATCACCCTTTAGAGATACAGTGGGTAAGAAAAAGTGTCTTGTACATGGACTAAAGGAAAAAGATGGTCTGGTTAGGAACTTGAGTGAAAAAGAGAAAGAAATAGCAAGTACAATCCTAAAAGAAGTACAAGATGGAGATCAAGAAATAAAAAAGGAAATATATGAAGTGTATAGAATAGGACAATACGCTAAAGAAATTGACCTCTAAAGATAAAATTAAGGTCGCAAATGGTAGCAGAAATATGAGCAAAATCAGGAAAGTTAGCAAAAAGTGAACAAAATTAAAATATATGGATACACTAAAGAAATCGACCTTTAAACATAAAATCAAGGTCACAAATGGTAGCAGATATATTAGCAAAACCAGATAAGTTAGCAAAGAGTGAAAACAATCAAAATATATGGATAAAAAGTGAAATGAATGCTGAGGAAAGAGAAAGAAGGCACTACGATTTAAAGTTGAAAAAAAAAAAAAAAGTTCTATTGGAGAGTGTTAGACTACACGTTTACCTATCTCTTCACTTACTAGAATAGCCACCCTTTCCCTCCCTCGCCCTCTCTTCACTCCTGATAACCTCCCACTTACACTCACCCTTCCCTTTCAACTTAGTTTCACTCAAAGCCAACACATCCATCTTTCTTCTCACAAACATACTACCTATCTCTTCCCTTTCACTCTCATCTGTACCACATCCATGCACATTAAAAGACCCAAACCTTAGGGTGCTGGTCCGAAAACTCCCAGACCCTCTTATGCCTTCTCTTTTTTGTTTAGGAATGTCCCATGTGGGGCTACAAGGAGAAGGATGCCTAGTCCCAATCCCCGTCCCTTTCTTCTCACCTCTTATGATCCAAGTGGGAATACTTGGTGGCAGTATTCTTTTCCCCCACCACAGAAAAAGAATACTCAGAGAAATGGTACAGGACAGCAACAAGGGGTTGGGGGACAGCATAACGGAGGGACAGTCGTACTATAAAAGTGTCATCATTTCTCTATGAACAGAGTTTTCCTCTATCATAGACAAATTGATGTGTGGCTCTGGTCCGTAGGGGCGCCCCATATAGACCCTAAAGTATCAACTGCATGCTACTTTGCTACATTAACAAGCAGCCAAAGCATTAATGTGCATTGGTCCTTAGCAGTTTTGAACCCTGGCACACTCTTCTCCTCCACAGCGACAAAGGTCCTGGCAGGTATCTTCTTCCAAAAGAGGCCAGTTTCATCTATATTCCATACATGCTCAAGCCTGTACCCCTTATCTTCAATAATTTTCTTCAGAGCATCAGGGAATACAGCTGCCAAAATGTGATCTACCAAACCTGATTCCTTGCACATTTTCAAATTGTGCAAGGAAAACCACTTCTTGAATCTGTCAAACCATCCTTTACTTGCTAAAAATTCAGACTGGGTGGTGGCAGGATGGTCTGGTTCTGCACTGGTGCCTCCACACGTGCTAGCCTTATCACTCGTTACCTGGTCATACAATGCTTTTCCCTTTGCACGAATCGCATTGTTATCAATTAGATTGCCTTTTTTGTTCAGGTCTGTTATCCACACATATAAAGCAGATCCTATCTTTGATATAGCACTGCTTCTTACATGCGACACTTGCTTAGCGGAAGGCGCAGTAGATGCCAGTGCTGCCCTAATATTCGCCTCATTTTTCTTTATTGAACGCACTGTGCTGTCATTTCTATTAAATAGCTTTCCAACAGCAGAATTGCTCATATTACCCACCCTACACTTGTCTGGCAACTTCGCCTTCTCCAAATTCATCACTTTAATCTTTTTGGAGTTGACTTGTCATGAAAGGATGCTACTCACCTAGGGGACCATAGTTCACTACACACACACATGAACTAGAGGGCACACAAACACACACAAAGTTATAGCAATCACTTCGAGCTGATTGAACTGCCACCTGGACAAACAAGAAAATGACTGAGACAGAGTGGCAGACTGGTGGGCTGACTGTGGGGGGGGGGATGAAGGAGGGAGGGTAGTGATGCAGTGATAGGCTGCTTTATTTTTTCGTGTAAATTTTGGTAAATATGTTTGTATTTATTTTACCTAGTTGTATTTACCTAGTTGTATTTTGCGGGAAGGGGAGCTATGCTCGTGATGTCCCGCCTTTGTATCTTGCAGCGTCTAGTTTGTTTTTAAACTCATGAATGGTTTTTGCGCATACTATTCCATTGTCCAGTTTGTTCCAAGTGTCCAAAACTCTATGAGGAAAACTGTTTTTCTTCAGTTCTCTTCTATAGCTATGTTTTTTTATTTTCTTTCCATGTCCTCTTGTGTTTCTTTTGTCCCAGTTAAGTAAGTTCTCACTATCGAGTACCTCTGTGCCTTTCATGATTCTGTAGATGGTCAATAGGTCACCTCTCTCTCTTCTTTGCTCCAGTGTCGGTAACTCCAGTTTAGCCAATCTCTCTTCGTATGATAGGTTTGCAAGTGCAGGTGCCATTTTTGTAGCTGCTCTTTGGATTCTTTCTATTTTCTTTATATTCTTTTTGTTGTTGCTGGAAACTTGCGAATGTGCAAACCTTGTGAAAGTGGAACTCACAAATGTTGAGGGCTTACTGTAGAGAAAATTGAAAGAATTAAGAGAGCAACTACATAGATAGCCCCAATACTTTCAAACTGTCATACGAGGAGAGATTATCAAAATTGGAATTACTGACTGTGGAACAAAGAAAAGAGTGGACTTGCTAATGATCTATAGAATCATGAAAGGTGTGGAAGTCCTTGATAGAGAAGACTTACTAAATTGGGATAAGAGAATTACAAGAGGACATGAAAATAAATTTAAAAAGGACAGTTACAGAAGACACCTTAAAAAAGTGGAAGTCCTTGACAGAGAAGACTTAATAAATTGGGATAAGAGAATTACAAGAGGACATGAACAGCCAAGGCGACATAACACATCCCTGGCAAAGTCCCACCTTTACCTCAAACCACTCACTCTCTCCACTTCTAATTCTAACACGGGGTTTACTATTTGTGTAAAAACTCAACTGCTCTTAACCCCTTCCATACGGTGCCGCACACGTAGGCGGCATGAGGAGCAAGTGGATACGCGAGGCTGCCATATCGGCGTCTTGATTATATTTATTGTAGTTGCCCCTGCGTAATGACATACTCTCTAAACTGTCTTCATAACAGTTTCTATGGTTATCAAAATTCACAGGTGAAAGAGAGAATGATCGATATAAGCGGTGACTATATTTTATGATGCGAGTATTATTACGACACATCGTACATCTGACAGCTAATGCTGCCCGCGAGATTTTGAACCGTACTGAAGAGGTTAACAGCTTTTCTCCTATCTCATATATCTGCAGAACCTCCCATAGTACCTTCCTGTCTACCCTGTCAATCTTTTCAAATCCAACAAAGCCCAAAAAGCATCCTTACCCTTTTCTACAGCTTTCTCACATATCTATCTTACCAAAAATCTGATCCACGCAACTCCTACCTGTCTTAAACCCACACTATTCCTCACCAATCGCTCCCTCAGTTTCTCTCCTAGTCCTCTCAATAAAAACACTTCTATAAGCCTTCTCAACTACTCTCAACAAACTGATCCCTCTGGTACTACACTACCCCTTTTCTCTTGTAAAGCAGAACTATACAGACACTCTTCCAGTCCTCCGGCACTCTACCCTCTTAACATTAAACAACTTCACCAGCCAGTCCACCATTACTGTACCTCCCTTTTTTAGACATTCTGCATGACACCCATCTAACCAAGGTGCCTTACTTGCTATCATCATTTTAATAACTGCTTTTACCTCATCTTTCCTTATTTCTTCATTTATCACTGTCATTTTCTTAGCACTTGCCACTGCAACTACCTTTCCTTCCCTATCCTCCTTCATATTTAGCAACTCCCTAAAATACTTTGCCCATTTTCCTCTTTGTGCCATCTCTTCCATGATCGTCTTTCCATCTGCACCTTTTACCTTTTCTTCTCTACATGATTCACCTCCCCCTCTCTTGATTTCCTTCTAAAACATCTTTTTACTACTTTCAAAATTTTCTGTCATACTCTTACACTATTTCACATCTACTCTCCTCTGTGCCTCCTTTATCTTATGCTTTACTTCTCTTTTCTTTGTATCTCTCATGATTCTCTCATCCTATTTTGTAACCAATCTGTGAATGCTCGTATCTGTTCTACAACCTTCTTTGCTTCATCATCCCACCACTCACCCTTGAAAATGTTTATCACTTCCTTAGCTTGGGAGTCACCTTTTCAAGAATGTTAACATTACTGATGAAATTCAACAGACTGAAGTGTGCTGTGGCAGTCTTTAAGAATCATGACTTAAGAACAGACACAAAAATGGCTGTCTACTGGGTAGTAGTCATTCCCACACTCTTGTACACCTCTGAGACTTGAACAATTTACTGCCACCATTTGAAGGCATTGGAGAAATACCACCAGTGTTGCCTCCAAAAGATAATAGACATCAGCTGGATGGATAAAAGAACAAATGTCAGCACCATGAAGGAGGCCAAAACAAATATTGAAGCTAACATTATCAAGAACCAACTCTGCTAAAGCAGCCATGTTGTCCTAATGGAAGATTGCCATCTACCAAAGAAGATTTTTTATTCGCAACTAAGGGAGGGGAAGCAGAAAAGAGAGGGGCAAAAGAAAAGGTATATGGACACCCTCAAAGCCAATATGAAGAAAATGCAAAATCAATCATGAAAAATGGGAAGCTCATGCTTTAGAGAGACAACACTAGAAATAAGCTGTCAGAATTGGTAAAAGCCTTCAAAAACACCAGGTATGAAGAACAGGAGAATAAATGAAGAGCAAGGAAGGCAAGCCAACAGCAGCCTAGGCCACCTCTTCCCCCTGGAACTTCCTATCCCACATGCAACAGAAACTTAAAGGCAAAAATAGGACTCATAAGTCATCTCAGAGTCCACCAGTGAATTTTACCCCTTTTAGTTTCTCATATACTTTTAAGAATGAAATTCATCCTTGAGCTCAAAGGATTGCCATAACTGCCTCATAAATTCATATATATATATATATATATATATATATATATATATATATATATATATATATAAAATTAAATATACAAGGGTCGTTCCTATAGTAATGCCTCCTATTTTTTATTCCGCTCGAAGGGATCCGAGGGCATTGCAAATTGCATTGTTATGATGACTGAACTTATGCACTCATGACATGAAAGTTTCATCTCTCTGTTGCAGATATTGATGGTGTGACACTCTAAGAAAGATCCCTGTCATGGATGTCAGAAGCAGAGATGCATCACTGACAGTTAGGAGATGGGTTCATTGATTTCAGAGAGGCAACAGAGATGTGAGTGACAAAGTGCACTCCAGAAAACAAAGTGCGCCTCGATCAACTCATCCACGCTGATCGGCAGATAGCGGTGAATGAAATATGTGTAGAGTTGTATGTGGATGTCAGTGCACTGGAAACGATGTTGTCATCCCTAGGATATAGCAAAGTGGGTGCTAGGTGGGTTCCACAAATGCTCACACAGGACCAAAAGGACCACCGATGAGATGTCTGTCAGGACTTATTGGATCAGTACAAAGCCAAAGGTGATGGATTCTTGGACTGCATCATCACTGGTGACAAGAAGTGGTGTCACCACTACGAGCTGGAGTCCAAATGGCAGTCGATGGAATGGCACCACTCACACTCCCCAGCAAAGAAGTTCAAGACATAGACATCTGCAGGCAAAGTGATGTGCACTGTCTTCTGGGAGAGGAAGGGCGTCATCATCCTGGATATTTTGGAACCAGGGGCGACTGTCAACTCTGACCGTTACATTGAAATGTTGACATAGCTGAAGGCCTTGGATTGCCTGTGTAAGGCCAGAGAAAAGGGAAACATTCCATTTGCAACACCACAATGTCGGGCCACACACAAGTTTGAAGACCACGCAATGTGAGACAAAGTTCGGCTGGATGGTGATGTCTCACCCACAGTATAGTCCTGACCTGGCACCGTCAGACTTCCACTTGTTCGGACCTCTGAAGGACGCATTACATGGGCAGCGTTTCCCCAACAACGCCGTAATTGCAGCTGTGAAAAAATGGACCACCTCAGCAGGTGCTGACTTTTACGACCGAGGCATCAAGGCTCTTGTTCATCACTGGCAAAAGTGCATTGAGAATGGTAGTGACTACATAGAAAAATAAATTCTGGAGCACAAAAGGTTGCTCGTTTCAATGGTGCCTCTCCCGTATTCGTAGCTCTTCAACTTTTTGAGTTAAAAAATAGGAGGCATTACTTTTGGAACAACCCTCGTACATACATATACCAAAGGCTTTTTCCTCCTTTACAAGGGGGGTAGCCAAAAAACATTGGCATAAATTCCACACCTTCCCATTCCATCCCCATATACGCCACTCCCATTCACCCCCTCCCTCTTATCTTGGCTCCTCCTGGATGATGGGTTATCCCTGCATCTCACCCACTGCCCTGGGTCAGAAGCAGTGTCACAAAACAGCATATCCACAGCAAGGCCACTTCATTTAATTGGCAAACCCCCATCTGTCTACTCATGCAGAAAAAGAGAAGATGAGGAAAATCAGCTCGGGCTGTGTCAAATTATTTTTCACACTCCTTCATCCCCCATCCCTGTCCTCCTCCCCACCTCCTTGTTTCTCTATCCAGCCTAGTAACACCTATCATACTTCTCAGGCACCTCATCACAACAGAAAATGTGATATTTTATTAAAGTGGGACAACAGAAAAACAAGAGGACATGAAAAGAAACTCAAAAAGGATAATTATAGAAGAGATCTGAAAAAGAATATATTCCCACACAGAGTGGTGGATACCTGGAATAAATTAGATAAGGCAACAGTGTGTGCAAACATTGTCAACTCCAGCACTTTCCATTCCCGTCTCTCCATAATTACTGGTTTAATTCTGTTTACTGTTCCCATATATTGTTTTGTATTTCTTCACTTTCCTTCACAAAATCTGTAGCAAGTTGGTAATGTTTCTGAACGGGGTGAATTAAACTGGGAATGTTCTTTGTTTCTTCTTCACTAATTCTTTACAATGTTATTGTCTTAGCACCAGAGGATTCCCACCTGGGATCCCCAATCCACTCACTAAGCCACTTCTGTTCCGACGTCATTACTTAATTCATCCAATAATCTTGATTGTTACAAATATGTGCCTCCCCCAAGGGTGCGACTTTTCTCCCGTGTACCAATAATTTTTTTCTCCACCCTTCTCCAATCAGAAAGACTGTTACAACATCTAAAGCAATACTGCTTACACAAGCAATCTCAACATTGAAGCAGAATGGCTTAATTAACATATTGTCACATCAGTATTAAAATCTGTACCCTAGCAGCTCTTTATAAACTTTAAGATGGTGAGTGAGATTATGTAACTCCTTTGCTGCTTGTGTTTACCAAATATCTAACTTGTAAAAATTAAATTCTTGCCACCTAGCCCTCTATCTACCTACTTGTCTACCTTTACCAACTTCTTACAGGGCTCGGCAGCTACCCGTGGTCGTCCTGACCAATTATTTTCTACCATCTACTACCCTCTTACAGGGCTCGCTGAAGTATACACTTGGAAAATATCATATACAAGAAGCTAAATATTTAAACTATTTCTGCATAGACTGGCAAAATAGATGGTATCATCAAAACATATCCCACATATAACAAAGAAATAAGTAACCCTTCCAAAATGCATAAATGTCAGTAGCACCAAAAAGAAAACAATTCAAGCAGGTATATATGGAATAGCAATGTCAGAAACAATAAAGACAAAAACAAAATAATTGTCAAAATAGATTTGCAAAACACTACTTTGATTAAGAACAGCAACATTAGATTTTAATGGAGAATGTTTTCATCTTTTCAAAGATGTTGAAATAGGCAATATGTTATGAAAGTTATACACAGCATTGTAGAGTGTCTCTGCTTAATTTCACATTGTTTCACACACACTTATTTCACTTTTTGTCTAGGACACACTGAATAAGAATTTTCAATGCTTCACAAAATAAAATGGTTCAGTACTTATTGGCATTGTTCTTATGTATTGGCAAGGGTCAAAGTCTTCATGAATGACCAGGCTCCAGGTCTTCATGTCTGACCAAAGCTCCAGGTAGTATCTCTCCTTGACACCAAGTAGTTCAGTTTACCATCACAATCAAGTGCCATACATTTCAACAATATGAATACTATCTGTAAAAAGTATGAAGATTAACCACTTCCATACGGTGACGCCTATGTAGGGTGGCATGAGGAGCAAATGGGTACTCGATGATGCCGACGTCGCCATCTTGATTATATTTATTGTAGTCATACCTACGTAATTTCCATTCTCTCTAAACTGGCTTCATCAATTTTCTATGGTTATCAAAATACACGGGTGAAAGAGAACGAACGATTGAGCACTGACTTTATTTTTTATAATGCGATTATGACGCAACATCGCATGTCGGGCAGCTAATGCTGCCAGACGTGCGATGTGCCCCGGAGTGAAGAGGTTAACCACTTCAGTATGGAACTTAAATCTCGCGGGCAGCAGCCAATGCCAGCGTAAGTGTCGTAATAATACTCGCATCATAAAATATAGTCACCGCTTATATCGATCGTTCTCTCTTTCACCCGTGAATTTTGAAAACCACAGAGAATGGGATTCAGGGCACATTTGAGAGAATGTAAAAACACAGGGGCGACTACAATAAATATAATCAAGACGCCGATATGGCAGCGTCGCGAATCCACTTGCTCCTCATGACGCCTACGTGTGCGGCACCGTATGGAAGGGGTTAATATTCAATTCCCATATGATATTATCAACATATTCCCTATAATCTTCTGGGTTTAGTGTTTCTTTAAGACTAATACATTGAGTGTCACAAGTATCCCCATCAAATTGTATCCTAACCTTCTTCATATCATCTAGGTGATTAACTGATACTTCCTTAGTTTCTAAGTGTTAGATCTTGTATTTATTTCCACCTGCAAAATCAATTACCCTATATGGACTTCAGTACCTAAGTGAAACTGTATTATAGGGTGAATGTAGTTTGACCATGGCTAAATCTCCTATTTTTGATTCTATTTTATGTGCTATTTTGTGTTGTTGCTTTTTCATCTCTTGTGTAAACTCTTGCATATGTTCTCTAACTCTTTGGTGTATAGTTTGAAATGTATGCATCCTATTTGAGATATAATCATCTATATTATACACAGGTTTCTACTCTGCAATCAAAATTTCATATGGAAGAATTTTGTCCTCCCAAAAACAATGAAATGAGGTGTTTCACTTGTTGCTATGTTAATTTGGTTGTTCAGAGTACATTTAACACAAGGAATCCAAGTATCCCAAGTTATACTATGAGGACTTATCATACCTCTAAGACATGTAATAACTTTCTTATTTACCTCTCTACAACTCCATTACTCTGAGGATGATTCACTAAAATTTTGATCTTCTGGATCTTAAATAATCTAAATAATTCTTCTAAGATTTTGTTATTAAATTCAGTTCCTTTATCTGAAACCAAGATCTTAGCTGTAGCAAAATTACAGATTATCTGATCATAAATTACTGAAGCAATGGGACCTTTCGCAGTCAGGCTTGTAGATTCCTATTAGCGCTAGAATTTTCAATTGTCTCAGATTTCACAAGGCAAAGGGGTGACTTGGCTAATTTGGAAACCGATATTTAAAAAAAGATACGCCATAAATTGCTGCATAAATGTATCTAAAATTAATAACATGACTCTTAATGTTATAATTTTTACTTACTGGTGTGTGATAAGGCTTTGTTAATTTAAGTATAAGGTAAAACTAAAAATAGGTAATTATTTTTACTGAAGTAACTATGAGCAGTAAAAATAAGAGGATGTTTTCGGTTTGTGCATTTTATCTGAGTGTTGAAAAATAATGGATATCACTGTCACATCCTGTATATGAAGATAATCAATGAGATAAAAAATAACAACAGTGGTGGCGGATGTACGAAGTTAATGACATTTTTGTAAAGAATAGCCTCTTAGATCTGCTGGGAGCTATTTTCAAATAAATATGACTAATTTTACATGTGCCGTGGCAAACTGCACGTCAGATTCAAGAAAAAATCAGAGAAAGACAAAGGTTATCGTACCGAAAAAATTAAGTCTTCGATGCAAAATTATATTTTCGAAACATTACATGGATTTGCCTATTGCTTGGTGTATTAAAATGATAGTATATATCAGTATACGTCCATTGAAGTTGGTAGAAAATGACAAATTGCTTGGCTTGATACAATTATAGGCTGTTTTACGAATATCATAGACTGTGATTATAAATAGAGGCTCAAACAATGCTATATGCCGTTTGCAATCATGAAATTAATTGACTTAAATTTCAGACATAATAATGCACAACGATACACCTCTGTAAGCTTATAAAACTTGCCCAAAAAAGTATTTATTTTCCGGCAAGAATTACAAAATCTGGCAGTGTCTGGTATCAATTTGCTCACTGCGAAAGGTCCCATTGTTTCAGCTTTCTTATTTGGAATGGGTTGTAAAATACAAAATCTTGAAAAATAATGGCAACAAATACATATTTATATCCATTATCAGACATAGGTAACTCCAAAGTATCTATGTGAACTCTTTCCCAAGGTTTCTGTAGAATGGGATATGATAACATAGGAGCAAGTTTTGGTGTATTTCCTTTCACGTTAGCACATTTCAAACAACTTTCTATATAATCATATATATCCTTCTTCATACCTGGCTAAAAGTATTTAAGTTGTGCTTGTCTATAAGTTTTATCCTTTCCTGGATGTGAACTACAATCACTATCATGGAGTAACTTCAATATCTCTTTTACAAGAGTTTATGGTATTACCAATTGATTCACTGGGCCTCTAGAAATATCTTTCCCACTTACAACTGTTTTTCTATACAAAAGTCCATTAGTCAAATCAAATTCCTCTATCTTATACCCTTTTGGTAGTTTTGGAGGATTTCCTCTTGGGTTCATCAAATACTGGGCTAATGAGTTGCATGTCTTATCATCCCTCTGTTCTCTTATTAGCATTTCCTCATCTAAGGTTACTAGCTCATCTATACTACAAACAAAATTGATAAATCCTGTCATTGGTTGGCTAATGTTTCTAGAAAGTCCATCTGCTGCAACATTCTTTCTACCCAGAATATATTCAAACCTACCTCTTAACAATGAAGTACTGCAAACTATCTTGCTAGTCTGCTCCTAAGATTCTTATGCTTAAATATTTTCTGAATAGCTATATGATCAGTCCATACTCTGATTGGGTATCCCAGTATCATATCTCTGCTAAATTTTCTCTTTCTGTTATAGTTCCTCTCTGTACTATTACAAAGTTGAGATGTGTAAGCTATTGGTTTCAAAGTTCCATTTCTCTCTTGCATCAGTATGCCTCCTAATCCTATGCATCAGTATGCCTCCTAATCAGATGAATCAGTACAAAGAATGAACTCTTTATCATAGTCTGGAAATATTAAAATTGGAGAACTCTTAAGTTTATCTTTCAACATGTCAAAAGCTTGCCATTGTGCAGGTCCCAACATGAACTTTGAGTCTTTCCTCAACAAAGAACTTAATGGATAAGCTATGTCCGTATATCCTCGGAGAAATTTCCTATAATATCCTGTCAATCCCTAGAAACTTCTGACTTTTTCTACATGGTCTGGAACTGGAAAATTCTTTACTGCTTCAACCTTTGAATTTACTGTACTAAATCCATGCATGTCTATCTTTTGTCCCAAATAAATAACACCGTCCTGCAAAAACTTACATTTTTCAAGTTTCACTTTCAATCCTGCTTCAACTAGTCTTGAGAATATCAAATCTAAGTGCTTGGCTGCTGTTTGGGAAACTATTAAAATATCTAGAAATACAATAGCAGTGTTTCCTAACAACCCATCTAAACTGTATTCATTAATGGCATTCGTTTGAACTCATAGTGTCCCATTGGAGTAGAAAATGCTGTGAATTCTCATGAATCTTCATGCAACTCTATTTGCCAAAAAGTAGATTTGATATCTATAGTGCTAAAACACCTATTCTTAGTTCCCCTATGACTAGTAATGGTAATCAGTCCCATATGGTATGCTTATTCAATTCCCTATAATCAATAACTGGGCACATGGTACTATCTGATTTTGGCACCAGAATCAGAGGAAAGTTCCACTCATTTTTACTATGTTCAATAATATCCTGCAATAACATTTCAGTGATCGGTTTATCTACAATGGCTAGTTTAGAATGTGGTACTCTGTAGGCAGGTATATAAATAGGTTGAGTCTCTGTTTTAATCCAATTTGAGGTTTTAAAACAGTTGTTTTGCCTAAGGAGTCCCCCGGCAAAGCAATTGATTTATTGTGCTTCAAAAGCAAAGCAACTAAGCTTTCATCCAACTCAGGGCAACTAGTAGGTTCTAGATGATTCCTGTATTTCTTTCCCAACTCTGTTTCTTCCTGAACTGAACAGATTGATGAAATTGGTAATTTCACCTCCTCAGTACTCTCATTTAAAATCTTAATGGGTTAAAAACATCCTATCTGTGTACCTTTTCTTAAGACTATGTCTTTATTCAAATTACTAATCACTAATATTTCTACCATGTTCTTATTTGATTTATAAATACCTGAGTCCAATTTCAAACTTTTTAATATATTTGATTCTAGGATGGTTAAAATTTCTGAGTCTACAGAACATAACATTAAGAACATAAGATTCCAGTGATTGACTTAAGTCAATCACTGGAACAACATTTGGACAAAACAAAGAAACTAATATAACAATATACAAACAATGCATATGCTCAGTGATGAATTATGCGAGTCCTGCATGGGCTCCTAATCTCAGTGAGACACACCACAACACCCTTCAAATCATACAAAACAAAGCCCTAAAAACAATTACAGACTGCACAAATACAACACCTACAGACCATTTACACCATGAAACAAAAGTCCTCAAAGTCAAGGACCACCTCGACATGAGAGGCACACAAACACTTGCTGCAGCCACCACAAACACATCACACCCGCTACACTACATAGCAGAACACCCACACACACCAAGAAACATTAAAACTACACCCAAAGACCTTTATTATGCACAGATACTCTCTTCTCTTCCTCCACAACCACCAAATACCAGCCTCCGGAAACATATTCATAATCATATCACTCACCGCTCCATTAACACACTGAAAGACAACACACTGCTGCATGCCAGACCCCCTGATATCCACCCTTCTGAATCCTCTCTCCCACGAAAGGACAGAGTCCACTTGGCCAGACTGCGATGCGGTCACCACCCAGCACTTCTAAGCTACCAGAAGAGGCTGGACGACCGTGTTGTGAACAGCTGCCCAGGATGTAACACTTCACCCCATACCATACAACACATAATGGAAGACTGCATTATACACAATCATGCATGCAAACAACACAACATACACTCTATAAAGGATTTGTGGGAAAACCCAGTTTCGGCTGTGGCCTTCCTTGGGGAGACGGGACTGCTCGGACAGTCTAGGGAACGACAACAACAACAACATAAGAATGAAGGAGACTGCAAGAGACCATAAGGCTTCACCAGGCACCTTCATATCCATCACCATCTGTCACCCCCATCCATAAAGTTGTCTAATAATTTCTTAAGACAATTTATAGTTTCAGTGCTCACTACATGGTTACTAAGTTTATTCCATTCATTGACCACCCTATTTGTAAACCAATTTTTGCCTATTTCCTTCTTAACCACTTCACTACGGGACTTAAATCTCGCGGGCAGCAGCCAATGCCAGCCGTACGACGTGTCGTAATAATACTCGCATCATAAAATATAGTCACCGCTTATATCGATCGTTCTCTCTTTCACCCGCGAATTTTGAAAACCACAGAGAATGGGATTCAGGGCACATTTGGGAGAATGTAAAAACACAGGGGCGACTACAATAAATATAATCAAGACGCCGATATGGCAGCGTCGCAAATCCACTTGCTCCTCATGACGTCTACGTGTGCGGCACTGTATGGAAGGGGTTAAATCTAAATTTGTCCAGTTTAAACCCATTACTATGAATCCTGCCCTGTTGTTTTAATATGATGACCTTGTTTGCATCACCCTTGTTAAAACCTTTGATCCACTTGAACACCTCAATTAGATTACCTCGCACTCTGCGTCTTTCCACAATGTGTTAGTTAAGGTGCCTAAGCCTTTCTTCATAAGGCAAATTTGAGTCAATGTATCATTTTGGTCATTCTTCTCTGTACTGATTCTAGTGAACTGATGTCCATTCTATAGGACAGAGACCAAAACTGTATCGCATAGTCAAGGATGGGTCTATCTCTAGATTCTCATAATCACCTCTGCACTTTTATTCATTACCGTCCTAGCAATGAAACCTAGTGCTCTGTTAGCTTTATTCCTGGCACTAATACACTGTTTCCTGGTTTTAAGGTCTGGACTCACTAGAATTCCCAAGTCTCTCTCGCACTCAGTTTTCTCTAAAAGCACGTTATCTAAGCTGTATCTATTTTCGGGGTTGTGTAGCCCTACGTTTAACACAATACACTTAGAGTGACTCCTTTCAACTGCATTTCTATCATGTTAATTGCTCTGGTGAGTAAATATCAACTTTATTACACCACTATCCACAATTTGCAAGGCTTCATTTGTAATTAATTAGTAATTTCTGAGATTTCTTGAACATCTGAGTTGGGTTCACTATATGTGACTTTACTTTACTTACTCAGCCTCGTTATCTAAAATATAATTGTTATCTTTCTTATCTATTTCTAGGGATTCTTTGATTTCTGTCACTGGCTTTAAGTCTGGTTTTTTTTTTTAAATGGAATTAACTGCGATTTCACTAAGATCCCTAACTCAGCAGGGCACATCCTATCAGTAAATCTCCTGGGAAAACAGATTGTTCTACAATTATCACATGAATGTGCAAATGCTCATTTTTATATAAGATGACTTCTAATTCAACCTTACCTAAAGTATTTCACTAATTTCCATTTACTCCTTGCAATGAGTAATGGATTGGTTCCATTTTCACTCCTGGTTTAAATTGGTTTAAAACTCTACTAGTTATAACATTAACTACAGATCTTCCAGCAATGAGAGGACATACAGAAGTCCTTCGAATTGTTATAGTCAGTTTATAACTATCTTTGTTTAAGTTTTCTTTCACCCTTCTATCACTCTTATCCTTAACACAATACTGTCTATGTGTATTTCTATGGGGAGTTCTGTATTGTTTTATTCTGTGTCTGAGGGTTTTCCTCTTGTTTCGGGGTGCATATGAAAATTTCTACATTCATGTTTTCTATGGCTTTTATGATACATGCAGAAAGGTGGATTTCTACAATGATATTCATCATGACCCTCATATTTGCAATTTCTACAAATAGTTCCATAATAACAATCTTGTGCTTTATGCCCTCAAGTATTACAATTGTAATATTCTATTCTAACATCCCTTGAAGTTTTTCTATGTTCAGATCCTCTATTTCTATAATCACTTCTAGTGTTCCTAGTTTCTTTTGATTGTCCCACTGTCATCACATATGGACTAATTGCTTTAGATTTACTATACCTTTGAAGAAGATAATCTACCTCCCCTAAATTCATATTAAATACCTAAAGATCTTTATACAGCTTTTCTGCAGTTATTCTATCAAAATTATATGTAGTCATACCTCTAAATTTCAAAAGTAGATTTAATTGACTGCCTCCACATTTTCTCTCTCACATACATCAACCTTGTCAACCCTCGTCAGTCCTTGTTCATTGCTGCTTGTAGTGAATCGTCCCCTCACTCCTCATAGCTTGCTGTACCTTGTTCACTTGTAGTAGTTGCTCGTAGTGTTGTAGACCCCTCATTCCTCGTCTTGTCATCCTTTGGAGTTAGCATGGTTGTGGTTGTGGTTGCAGTTGTGGTTATGATTGTGTTCAATGTAGAATGGTGTACCTGTACGCTTGTAGTCATAGTCTTGTAGTTTCTTTGGAGCGTGTTTTATTCACTCGGTTCATCCCACCACTGCCACCACTGTCAACCCCATCACTTTCAGTTCCCATCTCTCTATAATTATTGGTTTAATTCTGTTTACTGTTCCCATATATTGTTTTGTATTTCTTCACTTTCCTTCACAAAATCTTCTGTAGCAAGTTGATAATGTTTCTGAACGGGGTGAATTAAACTGGGAAAGAATTTTCTTCGTTTCTTCTTCACTAATTCTCTACAATGTTATTGTCTTAGGTACACCAGAGGATTCCCGCCTGGGATCCCTAATCCACTCACTAAGCAAATCTGTTCCGACGTCACTACTTAATTCATCCTATAATCTTGATTGTTACAAATATGTGCCTCCTCCAAGGGCGTGATTTTTCTGTCGTGTACCAATTATTTTTTTTTTTCCTCCTCCACCTTTCTCCAATCAGAAAGACTGTTACAATGTGCAATACTGCTTACACAAGCAATCTCAACATCGAAGCAGAATGGCTTAGTTAACATATTGTCACATCAGCATTATAATCTGTACCCTAGCAGTTGTTTACAAACTTTAAGACGGTGAGCAAGATTATGTAACTCCTTCGCTGCTTGTGTTTACCAAATATCTAACTCGTAAAAATTAAATTCTTGCCACCTACCCCCTATCTACCTACTTGTCTACTTTTATCTACCAGCCTGTTACAAACACTATTCAAGAATTTATGAATAAACTTGATGCTGAAAGATACAAAGACAGGTCACTACGAGCATAGCTCCCTTCCCGTATAATACAACTAGGTAAATACATAATTGGGAAGAAGAAAAGGTAGAAAGATCCCATCATTGAAATAAATAAATGTAACACAAATAGAAATAAGGGACCAAATAGTAAACCTTGATGTCAGAAAATCACATGGCCTGGACGGAATTGCCAATTGGATACTAAAAGAATGTATAGATGAGCTAGAGAACAAGATATATAAAATAATAGATTGCTCACTCAAGGAAGGAAAGGTGCTACAAGATTGGAAAAATATAAATATTGTACCAATATATAACGGGGGAGATAAGGAAGATCCAACAAACTATGGTCGGTCTCCTTTACAAGCACAATAGCTAAAATATGTGGAAAAGTTATCAAAAGTAGACAGATTAAACATCTGGAAGAAAAAAAGATACTGAATCCAAAACAATTTGGCTTTAGACAAGGGAGATAAGGAAGATCCAACAAACTATGGTTGGTCTCCTTTACAAGCACAATAGCTAAAATATGTGGAAAAGTTAACAAAAGTAGACAGATTAAACATCTGGAAGAAAATAAGATACTAAATCCAAAACAATTTGGCTTTAGACAAGGAAAATCTTGTGCTACCAACTTGATTTGTTTTTATTCAAGGCTAATAGACATGATACAAGAAAAAGACAGATGGGCAGATTGTGCTATTCTAGATTTAAAAAAGGCATTTGATAAGGTACTACACAAAACACTAATAAGAAAACTTGAAACAACAGGTGTAGAAGGAAAATTAATGAAATGGATGGAAGATTTCTTGAACGGGAGAAAAATGAGGGTGGTAGTTAGAGACAAAAACTCGACCTGAGAAGAAATGATAAGTGGAGTCCCACAAGGTTCTGTATAAGCTCTGATAATATTTGTCATATATATAAATGACATGGATGAAGGTGTTGAATGTTATATGAACTTCTTTGCAGATGATGCAAAACTACTTAAGAAAATAAGTACAGAGAAAGACTGTGTATCACTTCAGAGATCTTGACAAAGTCTGGAAATGGACCCAAAAGTGGGAAGTGAACTTCAACATCAAGAAATACAGTATAATGGAGTTTGGAAAAAGTAAGAATAGAATATCAGGGCAATATAAGGTTGGTACAAAAGAAGTAAAAAAAAAATTAGCATGGGAAAGGACCTAGGAGTAATTATTAGCAAAGACATGTCACTAGACAAGCATATCAACAAAATAGTCAGAGAAACCTACAATTTATTAAGAACAATAAATGTGGCCTTTAACTACATGAATGAAGAAATGGTAAAGAAAATACTAGTCATGCTGATAAGACCAAGATTGGAGTATGCTGCGACACTTTGGATACCTAACACAAAAAAGAATATAAAGGAATTAGAAAGAATCCAAAGAGCAATGACAAAGATGGCACCAACACTTTCAAAACTGACATATGAACAAAGATTGTCCAAACTGGAACAAACAACCCTGGAACAAAGAAGAGAAAGAGGAGATCTACTGGCCATTTACAGAATCATGAAAGGTATGGAAGTCCTTGATACAGAAGATTTATTAAAGTGGGACAGAAGAAAAACAAGCGGGCATGAAAAGAAACTAAATAAGGATAATTATAGAAGAGATCTGAAAAAGAACAGTTTTCCACACAGAATGATAGATGTCTGGAACAAATTGGATGAAAAAATAGTATGTGCAAAAACCATACAAGAATTTAAGTACAAACTAGATGCTGAGAGATACAAAGATGGGTCACTACGAGCATAGCTCCCTTACCGTATAATAGAACTAGGTAAACATTCAAACTCCTCTCTTCCTTTCTTATGTATATCAGATGGAGTAATTTTTGTTTTATGGGAGCTGCACATGCATACACGGGTAGAAGTAGGGGGTGATCGGTAGGAGACCCAGTGTGTGTGTGTGTGTGCAGTGAGAGTACCCAGGCAGAAAGAGACAGTACAAGTCAGAGAGAAAGCTGGTCGTGTACTGCATGTAGGGGTTATTCTGTTGTTTGCCCTAAAGACACATAACCAGTATTGTGAATAATTTTGTTGGTGCAGCTGTTCTGTTGTTCAATACGTGATAAAAGGAAATATGTGAAGGCAGGGAGTAGGAATAGTGAAGAGGGAATTCTGGAATACTGTGATTGGTGCTGGAAATAAAGCCGAATGTCAATGTATGAGTTTCTTTTTATCAGTTGGGGGCTCTTCCTGGTCCTGAAGCCACAAGTTCTTTAAAAATATAATTATTTATATATATATATATATATATATATATATATATATATATATATATATATATATGCACAAACAAAACTTCTACAATTGATAAGAACAGTGAAATTACTCTTCACCAACCTGCTATTAATCCCACTAGGAATACACACAGCCAACCAGACCATGCATCATGACCACTGATAATCCAGTCTAATATACTATTTTTCTTCTTCTTGATAATATGCCTGTGCCTCATTCGATCTCGAGCAATATCTCTCTGCCAGTCAATGGTGTGAAAATCATCATATTGTCCAATTCCAGCAAAGTCTTGTTCTTCACTATCCATACCATTACTGCCGGAACCTGTTCATTATAAAACAAGATTAGTAATAAATGTAACAAAGTAACCTATTCAATTTCACATGTACTACAAATCAAAGTATACAGGCTTTTTTGATAATAATTATTTTTACCACATGAACAATGTAATAATGCTATTCCCTTGAATATGTCTTTTACCACTTCTTTGAGTATACTTTTTTTTCCTCTGTATTCTGTGGTGGTGGGAGGAAGGAATTCTGCCACCACTTTCCATGACCTCATAAAAAGCAACAAAGTGGGAAGGAGTGATGGGAATAGATATCCTGTTCTCTGTATACTTATCCTAAATCAAATCAAGGACTAAGAGGGTCTGGGAGATTCCCAACCAGACCCATAGAATTTAGGTCATTAAATGAATGTGGCTGTGGTAAATATGACATTAAAAGGGAAAAAATAGTATGTTTGTGAGACAGAAGATGGATGAATTAGCATTAAGTAAAACTAAGTTGAAAAGGAAGGGGTGATTTTGAGTTCAGAGGTAGAGTGGGGTGAGAGTTGTGAGTGAGGTTTTGAGGGAGGGATAGAGTAGTTCTACTGGTAAGTGATGAAATAGGAAAGCATGTGCTGGAGGGGAGTGAAGGATCTTCAAGGTTAATATGGGTGAAGGTGAAACTGAGATGGAAGATGTGGATTTCTGTAAGTGTATATGAATATAGAAGAAAGACAGGACTTTTGGATATATTCAAATGAGTACTTGGAGAGTTTTGTCAGGAATGTCACTGTAGTAGTGTTGGAATATCTCAATGCTAGAATAGGGGATGAGCCAGTAAATGGTGTAATAGTGAAGTTTAAAGTATTAGGTAAAAATTATAATGGAGTGTTGTTGTTTTCAGTGCAAAGTTTAATAATAATAACCATTGCAAGAATATTCCCAAAGAAAAAACTGCAAAAAGACAAATCACTGTAGAAGTGAAGTGTGAAATCATTGAGAAGCAAGAATGTGTGAGCATGGTTAACCTAGCATGCACATAAAATCAGATATCAACAATCTGCACTATCCTGAACAAGGGCAAGATTAAGGAGATAGGTGCTTCAAAGGGAGTGACAAGAATATCTATGCAACAGCCACATATTCTTGACGATTGTGAAAGGTTGCTTCTCATATGGATCAAACAAGAAGCAAATGCAAGGCGACACTATTAACCACTTCAATACGGGACTTAAATCTCGCGGGCAGCAGCCAATGCCAGCCGTACGACGTAACGAAATAATATTCGCATCATAAAATATAGTCGCCGCTTATATCGATCGTTCTCTCTTTCACCCGCGAATTTTGAAAACCACAGAGAATGGGATTAAGGGCACATTTGGGAAAATGTAAAAACACAGGGGCGACTACAATAAATATAATCAAGACGCCGATATGGCAGCGTCGCGAATCCACTTGCTCCTCATGACGCCTACGTGTGCGGCACCGTATGGAAGGGGTTAACAAGAGCATCATTTGTGAGAAGGCAAAAATAATTTTCATTGACCTTGTTAGAAAATGCCAGGAGCACCAACACAGAAGCAGCATTCATGGAAAGCCATGAGTGGTTTGAGTAGTTTAAAAGAAGAACCCGAATCCACAGCATGAGGCACAGTGAAGCAGCAAGCTCTGACATAAAGGCAGCTTAGAACTTCATCTGTGACTTAAGGAAGCTTGTGGATTCTGAGGGTTACCTGCTGCAGCAGGTTTTTAATTGTAATGAGATGAGTCTTTTCTGGAAGATGCCAAAGCAAACCTCTATAATAGTGGAGAAAGGCATTGCCCAGCTACAAGCCGATGAAAGACCGTCTCATACTACTGTTTTGTGCCAATGCAAGCAGCGATTTGAAAATAAGACCGCTGCTCATTTACCATTTAAAAAATCCACAAGCCTTCAAGAAGTGTAAAGTCCTCAAGAGCAGGCCAAGTGTAATGTGGAGGTACAATAGCAAGGCTTGGGTGACACGTGACCTTTTTACTGATTGGATCAATGAAGATGTTGGTCCTTCTGTGAAAAAATATTTGCTCAAAATGAATCTGCCACTTCATGTCTTGCTTGTTATGGACAACGGTCCTGCCCACCCTCCAGGTCTAGAAGATGATCTCCTCGATGAATTTCAATTCATCAAGTTCCAGTTCCTGCCTCCCAATGCCACTCCTTTACTCCAGCCCATGGACCAGCAGGTCATCTCAAACTTTATGAAGCTCTCCACTAAAACACTCTTTGAGCATTGTTTTGAGGCGACTGAAGAGTCCATTCTTGAGTTTTGAAAAGACCACTTCCACATTGCTGCCTGCCTCAAGATAATTGACAAAGCATGGGAGGAGGTCGCCAAGAGCTTATTTTGGCTTGGAAGAGGCTTTGGACAGACTGTTGTCAAACAAAACTTTGAGGGGTTTGAGCCAGTGCATGCAGAGCCTGTATTTGACGAGATTTTGTTTTTGGCCAAGACCGGCTGGAGGTAGATAACAACATCAACAAGCTTGTGGAAGAACACAGACAGGAGTTGACCACTGAAGAGCTTATGGAGTTGCATTCTGTTTCACAGCAAGAAGTTATGGAGATTTTGTTAGGGGAGGAGGTAAAAGACTCAGCAGAGCAACAACCTCCCAGTGCAATAAGCGAGATGCTTAAAGCATGGAAAACTGTTTCATTGTACACTGAGAAGTATCACCCTGATAAGGAACACTACAAATTTATTTGTATTAATTGCTATGTCACATTTTTGCCAAATTTTGAAGCACGTACATAAATAAATGTGAAGAAGGATTCTAAAGAAAGTGCCACTCGAGCCAATGTTTCTAAAAGATTTAAAGCTAGTGAGTCAGTCAAGACTAATATAGCAGCGAGTAAAAAGGAATCTCCTTTGGTGGAAGATTCTCCTCCTTCATCCCAATAACCCACTTGTCTCCATCTCCCTTGGACTAGGAGCTACCTTCTTTTCTTCATAAATTGCAATATTATTTATATTAATTTTTATTTTGTTTCACTATTTATTCTTTCCCAGGTTCATTTGCCATGCATTCAAATATTTTCATTTTATGTATTAATAAATCGAAAAACTATTCTAGATATCATTACAAATTATTTTTGAGAATTTTTTCTTAAGCATGGGATGCATTATCATATTTTGCATTGATTTCTATGGGAAAATTGTTTTGCTTAATAAGTGTTTTGCATTACAAGTAAGATTCAGGAATGAATTATACTTGTTAAGCAAGGTTTCACTGTACTTTTGCAAACCAACCTATGGGGTCATGTTCTTGGTTTATTCAAACATCTTCAGGTGGATAAGGAGAGTTATGATCAGGCTATGTCTCTTCTGAAAGCAGATTTTTATAGTTAAGACCAGTTAATTGACCTGATTCTTGATCAGCTGATCAACTCTCCCCCTCTCAGAGAATTAACCCAAGTTAAATGCATTTCTGACCTGTGATTTCAGCTGGTAGAGTAAGTAAAGTTCGGCCAAGAATTTCTTTATGATACAAGGGGAGGACTCGTTCTTAGTAAACTGGTACAATCCAAACTTCCTTAGAGAGTTGTGCAGAAAAGTGGGAAACTTTTATCTCAATTATTTATGTTTCCTAAAACAACAGTACCGAAATTTCCACCCTTCTTAACATCAATAATACAATATCTTCTACTGACAAAAGGTGCGACAAATCCTCCACTAACAAGTCAGGTTCAAATGTTCCTAGTTCTTTTAAATCCTACAAATCTTTCAAACCTACTCTGGTCCTACTTGCAAATTTTGTGAAGGTCTACATGCTTCTACTTACTGTAGAAAATACCCCACATTGGAAGCCAAATTAGCCAAACTTAAAAGTGAGCCACACTGTAATAAGTGTACCAAAACAGGTCACACTGCTTCACATTGTAGCTTTGAAAACTTCAGACCTTATAACTTTTGTGGAGACAAAAGTTACTTAGACTTACTCTTTAAAACTAAATTAAATGACACTCTGTCACTTGGTTTAGCTGAATGAGGTGATTCACCCAGATGACTATCCTGTAGAGGATCATCCTTGTTCTGTCCTAAATCCATCAATCCCATTGTTAATTTGTTAGTCAAAACTCCAGAGAGATCTTTGCAAGTTTCCTTTTTTATTTTATTTTGGTGCTCAGTTGAGCTTACTAGATTCAGATGTTGTCCTATCCTTGCAAAGTAGACATCCTCTTCTTATCAAACCACCTTGAGCTTTTTAGATGACTACAAAACTAGGACGAGGGAGTCAAAATAGGACGAGGGAGTCATATGAGACGTACAGGGAAAAGAAAAGAGAAGTAAAGAAAAGGGTAAAGGTTGCAAAGAGGAGAGCAGATGTAAAATGGGGTAAGAGTACGACAGAAAAATTTGAAAGTAATAAAAAGATGTTTTGGAAAGAAATTAAGAGAGGAAGAGGAGGCGAATCGAGTAGAGAAGAAAAGGTAAAAGGTGCAGATGGAGAGATGATAATGGAGGAGAAGGCAGTAAGGGGAAGATGGGCAGAATATTTTAGGGAGTTGCTTAATGTGAAGGAGGATAGGAAGGGAAAGATAGCTGCAGTGGGAAATGCGAAGAAAATGAGAGTGATGGGTGAGGAAAATGGAGGAGAAATAAGGAAGGATGAAGTGAAGGCAGCAGTTAAGATGATGAAAGCAGGTAAGGCACCTGGTATGGATGGATGCCATGCAGACTGTCTTAAAAAACGAGGTATAGTGATGGTGGACTGGCTGGTGAGGTTATTTAATGTTTGCTGGAGAGAAAGTAGAGTGCCAGAGGACTGGAGGAGTGCTTGTGTAGTTCCACTTTACAAGGGAAAGGGGGACAAGTGTGAATGTAGTAGTTTCAGAGGGATTAGCTTGTTAAGTGAAGTTGGGAAGGCTTATGGGAGGATCTTGATTGAGAGGATTAGGAGAGGAACAGAGGGAGTAATTGGTGAGGAACATTGTGTAGATCAGATTTTTGTGGTAAGACAAATATGTGAGAAAGCTATAGGAAAGGGGAAGGATGTTTTCAGGGCCTTTATGGATCTGGAAAAGGCTTACGACAGGGTAGACAGAAAGGCACTGTGGGAGGTTATGTGGATATACGGGATAGGAGGAAAGCTTCTCGGAGCTGTCAAGAGTTTTTATGGGAGTAGTAGAGCTTGTGTGAGGATTAGAAATGGAGAGAGTGAGTGGTTTGTGGTAAAGGTGGGACTTCGTCAGGGATGCGTTATGTCACCCTGGCTGTTCAACTTATACATGGATGGGGTGGTGCGAGAGGTAAATGCAAGGGTAGTGGGTCAGGGATTGGAGATGGTTAAGGAAAATGGAGAAAAGTGGGAGGTGAGCCAGCTGTTGTTTGTGGACGACACTGCGCTTGTGGCAGGATCGGAGGAGGGATTGAGGAAGTTGGTGACACAGTTTGGGAGAGTGTGCGATAGAAGAAAGCTGAAGATAAATGTGGG
Source organism: Oratosquilla oratoria (assembly GCF_046742065.1). Classification (NCBI taxonomy): domain Eukaryota; kingdom Metazoa; phylum Arthropoda; class Malacostraca; order Stomatopoda; family Squillidae; genus Oratosquilla; species Oratosquilla oratoria. The sequence goes on along the minus strand of NC_134808.1, from coordinate 12,176,875 downwards.
TAAAAGTAAGGTGATGAGATGTACAAGGGGTGAAAGTGGCAGTAATCTGGAAGCTGCACACGTAGGCGTCATGAGGAGCAAGTGGATTCGCGACGCTGCCATATCGGCGTCTTGATTATATTTATTGTAGTCGCCCCTGTGTTTTTACATTCTCCCAAATGCGCCCTGAATCCCATTCTCTGTGGTTTTCAAAATTCGCGGGTGAAAGAGAGAACGATCGATATAAGCGGCGACTATATTTTATGATGCGAATGTTATTTCGTTACGTCATACGGCTGGCATTGGCTGCTGCCCGCGAGATTTAAGTCCCGTACTGAAGTGGTTAAGGGAGAGCAACTGGAGGAAGAGGATAGTTTTAGATATTTGGGTGCAAATGTGGCAGGAAAAGATGGAGTGAAGGTAGAATGTAGATTGAGAGAAGCGAGTAAATGCCTTGGTGGTTTAAAAAGTGTAATGAGGAATAGACATTTGGGAATGGATGCTAAGAGGAGACTGTATGAAGGAGTGATTGTGCCAACAGCACTGTATGGAGCAGAAACATGGAACATAAGAGAGGAAGAGAGAAGGAACTTGAATGTGTTTGAGATGAGGTGTCTGAGAAGTATGATGGGGGTTACTAGGCTTGATAGAGTGAGAAATGAGGAGGTGAGGAGGAGAACAGGGGTGGAAAGGGAGCTGGGAGATAGGGTTGATGAAAGAGTATTAGGATGGTTTGGACACATGGAAAGAATGAGTGAAGAAAGACTAGTAAAGGAGGTATGGAAGGCAGATGTGGAGGGAGTGAACATGAGGGGATGTCCTAGGATGAGATGGATGGATGGGGTGAAGGGGGCTTTGGGGAAGAGGGGAATGTCTGTTGAGGAAGGACGGGAGAGGACAGAAGACGGGTGAATGGAGAATGGTTGTATATGGAAAATGTTGTGATGAATGAGGTGGAATGGACGGGGGAATGGGGGGTGAGTGTGTGTGAGCAAAAATTTTGACGCAGCCCAAAGGGATTTCTCCCCGTCCTCTCCTTTATATGGGGGGACGGAGAGTGGGGGTTGCCGATTTAATGAGGCGGCCTTGCTGTGGATGTGCTGTGTCCTGCGACACTGCTTCTGACCCAGGGCAGTGTACAGGGTGCAGGGATGACCCGTCATCTAGGAGGTGCTAAGATGGGAGGGAGGGTGGAGGGGTGTGGAGTGTATTCAGGGATGGAATGGGTGGGAATGATTTTATGCCTTTTCCTTTTTGGCTACCTCCCTGGTAAGGGGGGAAAAGCCTTGGTATATGTATGTATGTACAAAGCTATTGATGGTTCTCTTTTTGATTGTCAGTTGGTTTTCCCAAATGATTTAGTTCTAAAGGCCACCTTCTTCACCTTTGACAAATTAAAATCCTCTATTTATGTGGAAAAACTAAAGCAGACTGTTCAGATTTTGAAAGAAAAATTGCCACTCAGTCCTTCCTTCCCCCATCTGCACTCTGACCACATTCATGTTCCAGATATCATTGGGTGTGATCTGATTGATCTCTTTTCTGTGTTGGAACTAGACTAGTGCACTGCAGTGCTAAAAAGGTGTTAAGATTGGCAAATGGTTTCATTCTTACTGGATCTCCTGATAACCTGCTGTCCTCAGGACAAAGTCTTTCAGATAAAACATACTTAGCAAAACTGTAATCCTCACTACTCTCAAAAACCTTTAGTGTAGGACCTGGCATAAATGGTAAAGTGATGGGTGAGGAAAAAGCATGTAATTTCTGGTCCTAGAGATAATGAAGAAACCCGGTGTTTATACATTGGTAAAGCTAACTCCTCTCCTCTTGAAATGTTCAACAACCATACTCCATATGATATTGCTCAACTTTCCTCTTTGGAAATAGCGATTTCCAGAAAGCCCTGTATGGCTACTGGTCATGTTAGTGTCTATGCCAATGCAAGTCCTCTCAATGGATATTCATCACTGAATGAGAAAGCAATAAAATAAATCTAATTCCTTTCAAAGGGCCACAAAATTTGCTCACACTTCTAATCCATCATATTTTAGTCCATTTAATGACTTACTTGAAAGTTTTATTGTAGAACATGGATTATAGAATATGTTCTCTTTGGAAAGTATAGGGATTAAAGAGGATCATAGTACTTATGATCAACAGATAGCTAAGTTTTCTGAATCTATTGAGCTACAGGATACTAAATATTATGTTTATTAACAATGAAAATCAGAAATCATTAAAAAGATCCCTTCAAATTGTCACCTTGCTAGGCATCTTTCAGTTAAGATTACTATAAGTGATCAAACCAAAGGTCTATATGAAAATTACATGCAAGTATTTCAAGAACAATTAGACCTGAATATTTTGAGAAGATTCCTGAGGGCAATAGTCATAATAAGCATATATGGATCCCACAATATCCCATTGTTAAGGAAGATCCTTTGGCCACATCCAAGGTATGACCAGTTTTCAACCATTTCTTGAAAGTTGGAGGACAGCCTTCTCTGAATGAAGAAGTGTATCCGGTATAGACCTTATGTCTAGTTTGGTGGCACTTCTTAATTATTTCTGCTCATACCATCTTTAGTGATATCAAAAAAGCTTTCCTCCAGATAAGACTAAAATTGGAGGACAAAATTAGTTTTTCTTTCCTCTTGTACGACCAAGGCAAATTCATAGCTGATATACTACAATAATTTTTGTTTTTATTACTGGTCCCTTAATCTTGAACTACATTATTAAATTCCATCTTCAACACATTACCAATAATCTGATTCGGACCACTTTTAATAAAAAGTTTTATGCAGATGTTTCTTCTTTAACTGTAATCTAAAGTCAGAAGCCAATGCCATGTACCATGGGGCCAAGGGTGCACTGGTTCAGGGAGGCCTAGAGTTGCGCAAGCGGCAGTCTAATTATCCTGCTGGTAGGAAACAGTGTGAAAAGGACAAGTCTTATGTTACTGAAGCCAAAGTTTTTGGTTATACTATGACACTATTTCTGATAACATACAAATTAAAACTAAATCTCTTGACCCTTCTGCAAACACTAAAAGAAAAAAATAATTTAGGTGTATCCCACACTTTTTACCCAGTTGTCTTCATCAATCCCTTTTTAGTAAATTGGTGATATTGCGAGAATGAAATGCGCTAAAGCTTCAGTGGGATGAGAATGTAGATGATAAGGTAGTTTAAAAATGGATATCTATCTATGAAGATTTTGATCATCTACAGAATGCCAATTTTCAACGCATGACATCTAAAAATTCAGATCCAGTAGATTTTGTTTCTATGATGCTAGTAAAAGAGCTTATGGATTTGTTTGTTTTACAGAACATAATCTAGATCTTAATCTAATTTTTTCAAAATTAAAGTGGCTCCTCTAGTTGAAAAAACTGTGCCTAACTAAGTATTGTTGGCTATGTATTTGGCTGTTATATATCTTAAGTCTTATTTAAGTGAACTGCACTCTTCTGAAATCAAGTTTAGAAATATTCACCTCTTCCCTGATAATCAAGCAGCATTGTCTTGTATCTTAAAAGGTACATACATATACCAAGGCTTTTTCCCCCTTACAAGGGGGGTAGCCAATAAGGAAAAGGCATAAAATCATTCCCACCCATTCCATCCCTGAATACACTCCACACCCCTCCACCCTCCCTCTTATCTTAGCACCTCCTGGATAACAGGTCATCCCTGCACCTTGTCCACTGCTCTGGGTCAGAAGCAGTGTCGCAAGACACAGCACATCCACAGCAAGGCTGCTTCATTAAATCGGCGACCCCCCCCCCTCTCCGTCCCCCCATTGCATAAAAGGAGAAGACGGGGAGAAATCCCTTCGGGCTGCGTCAAATTTTGCTCACACATACTACCTCACCCCCCATCCCCACGCCCATTCCACCTCATGCATCACATCATCATCCATATACAACCATTCTCCATTCACCCGTCTTCTGTCCTCTCCCGTCCTTCCTCAACAGACATTCCTCTCTTCCCAAAAGCCCCCTTCACCCCATCCATCCATCTCATCCTAGGACGTCCCCTCATGTTTACTCCCTCCACATCTGCCTTCCATACCTCTTTTACTAGTCTTTCTTCACTCATTCTTTCCATGTGTCCAAACCATCCTAATATTCTTTCATCAACCCTATCTCCCAGCTCCCTTTCCACCCCAGCTCTCCTCCTCACCTCCTCATTTCTCATTCCATCCAGCCTAGTAAGTTAGTAACCCCCATCATACTTCTCAGACACCTCATCTCAAACACATTCAAACTCCTTCTCTCTTCCTCTCTTATGTTCCATGTTTCTGCTCCATACAGTGCTGTTGGCACAATCACTCCTTCATACAGTCTCCTCTTAGCATCCATTCCCAAATGTCTATTCCTCATTACACTCTTTAATCCACCAAGGCATTTACTTGCTTCTCTCAATCTACATTCTACCTCCACCTTCACTCCACCTTTTCCTGCCACATTAGCACCCAAGTATCTAAAACTATCCACTTCCTCCAGTCGCTCTCCCTTAACCCCTTCCATACGGAGCCACATACATAGGCTGCATGAGGAGCAAGTGGATACGTGAGGCTGCCATATCGGCATCATGATTATATTTATTGTAGTTGCCCCTGCATAATGACATACTCTCTAAACTGTCTTCATCACATTTTCTATGGTTATCAAAATTCACGGGTGAAAGAGAGAACGATCGATATAAGCAGTGACTATATTTTATGATGTGAGTATTATCACGACATATTGTACGTCTGGCAGCTAATGCTGCCCGCGAGATTTTTGCCCATACTGAAGAGGTTAATGCTCACTTCCAGTCTACTGTCACTTTCATCCCTTGTACATCTCATCACCTTACTTTTATCCACATTTATCTTTAGCTTTCTTCTATCACATACTCTCCCAAACTCTGTCACCAACTTCCTCAATCCCTCCTCCGATCCTGCCTCAAGTGCAGTGTCGTCCGCAAACAACAGCTGGCTCACCTCCCACTTTTCTCCATTTTCTTTAACCATCTCCAATCCCTGACCCACTACCCTTGCATTTACCTCTCGCACTACCCCATCCATGTATAAGTTGAACAGCCAGGGTGACAAAACGCATCCTTGACGAAGTCCCACCTTTACCTCGAACCACTCACTCTCTCCATTTCTAATCGTCACACAAGCTCTACTACTCTCATAAAAACTCCTGACAGCTCCTAGAAGCTTTCCTCTTATCCCGTATATCTGCATAACCTCCCATAGTGCCTTTCTGTCTACCCTATCGTAAGCCTTTTCCAGATCCATAAAAGTCCAAAAAACATCTTTCCCCTTTTTTTACAAAGATTACAAAGGCGGAGCATGCCGACAGGAGAACTTTTGGTCCATATCTAGGTCGGATGCAAAAAAAAATCATAATGATAAAATAAATAAAAAATTAATAATGTAAATAACAAATAAAATACATAAATAAATGCATAGGTATAGTTAAATAATAAACAAACAGGTAAATAGTAAATAATAAATTGACATATAATAATAAATGAAAATCAAACAGACAAATTATAACAAAACAAAAACAAATAATATGAAATAGATTATAATCATTACAGTATCTTGCTTAGGTGTTTATCTAAATGATTCTTAAAGCTTCGAACTGAACCATTGCACTACCTGTGCAGGAAGTTTATTCCATTCATTAACTACACAGTTGGCAAAGTTGTTTCTACCTACTTCCAAATTGAATCTATTTCCGGACAGTTTGAGACCATTGTTTCTTGTTTGATTCTCATTCAATGTGAAAATTTTGTCACTTCCCTTTAGAATCTTAAAGACCTGTATCAAATCACCACTGAGTCTATGCTTTTTTAGGGAAAACAGATTCATATGTTTTAGTCGATTTTTGTATGATTTATTTTTTATATTTGGAATCAGTTTTGTGACTCGCCGTTGTACTTATTCCAGTCTGTCAATGTCTTTAATGAGATTCGGTGACCATATGGAAACAGCATATTCCAAATGTGGACGAACTAACGATTTATATAGCTTGTTAATGAGTGATGGACTTTTGAAATCAAAAGATTGTGCAATCAGTCCTAGAATCTTATTTGCTTTCTCAGAGGCTGAAATACAGTGCTTGAATGATTTGAGGTCATTACTGATAATTACGCCGAGATCTTTTTCACTATCTACTTTTGTTAACGAATTTCCAAATAACTTGTAATCGTACTTACTGTTATTTTTACCTATGTGCATTACCTTGCATTTACTTGTGTTAAATTTCATTAGCCACTTTTCAGATCAATGTTGTAATTTATCTAAATCTTCTTGAATATCTAATTGGTTTAAGTGATCATTTGCCATTCCGTACAGTTTTGTATCATCAGCAAATTTGGAAACAGTAGATTTTAGTCCATGGTCTATCATTTATATATACTATGAATAGAAGTGGCCCAAGAACGGAACCCTGAGGAACTTCACTTGTAACATTTTTCCATCTAGAAGTTTCTCCATTTAAAACAACTCTCTGTTTTCGACCATTCAACCAATTACTAGTCCAACCTAATAGGCTACCACTTATTCCGTGTAAAGCTAATTTAGTAAGTAGTCTTTCGTGTGGGATGGTATCAAAAGCTTTTGCAAAGTCTAGATATATTAAATCTATATTGTTTCTTTTGTCATAATTGGAGATAACTGTGTTGTAGAATTCGAGTAAGTTAGTCATGCAAGAACATTTCCGTCTGAAACCATGCTGGCTATCATTTATCAAACGGTTATTTTCTAAATGATGTTTGATAGCATCTCTGATGATAGTTTCCATGATTTTTCCTACGATTGAAGTCAAACTAAACTTTCCTATAACTTTCTCACATATTTGTCTTACCAAAAAGATCTGATCTACACAACCTCTACCCGTCCTAAACTCACACTGTTCCTCTCCTAATCCTCTCAATCAAGATCCTCCCATAAGCCTTCCCAACTACACTTAACAAGCTTATCCCTCTGAAACTACTACATTCACACTTGTCCCCTTTTCCCTTGTAAAGAGGAACTATACAGGCACTCCTCCAGTCCTCCGGCACTCTACCCTCTCTCCAGCAAACATTAAATAACCTCACCAGCCAGTCCACCATCACTGTATCTCCTTTTTTTTTTAGACATTCTGCATGTCATCCATCCAGGCCAGGTGCCTTACCTGCTTTCATGATCTTAACAACTGCCTTCACTTCATCCTTCCTTATTTCTCCTCCATTTTCCTCACTCATCACTCTCATTTTCTTAGCATTTCCCACTGCAGCTATTTTTCCCTTCCTATCCTCCTTCACATTTAGCAACTCCCTAAAATATTCTGCCCATCTTCCCCTTACTGCCTTCTCTTCCATTATCATCTCTCCATCTGCACCTTTTACCTTTTCTTCTCTACTTGATTCGCCTCCTCTTCCTCTCTTAATTTCTTTCCAAAACATCTTTTTATTACTTTCAAAATTTTCTGCCATACTCTTACCCCATTTCACATCTGCTCTCCTATTTGCCTCCTTTACCTTGTGCTTTACTTTTCTTTTCTTTGTACCTCTCATATGACTCCCTCGTCCTATTTTGTAACCAATCTGTGAAAGCTCGCTTCTTCTCTTCTACAACCTTCTCTGTTTCCTCATCCCACCATTCACTACCCTTCCTTTTATTTCCTCCTGTCCTTCTTGTTCCACACACCATCCTTGCACACTTTGTGACTCTCTCCTTGAACCATCCCCATTCCTCCTCCACACCCAGCTCTACTCTATCCTTCACTCCCTCCCACTCCTCCTTCAGCTTCTTTTTGTACTCCTTCTCCTTTTCCTTTTCATTCAAAGAGTTCACTCTAAGAACCTCCCTACCTTTTGTCCCTTTCCTCTTTCTCCATCGATCCTCCACTCTCAACTTACCTTCCACCAAAAAATGATCTGATATTCCCCCACCCTCTCCCCTTAGCACATGTACATCCTTAACTCTTCCTATCATAATCCTATTTACCACTACATAATCCACTAACGCTCTATCTACCACCCTTCCATCCACCACCCTCTCCTATGTGTACTTATGCTTGATTTTCTTCCGAAACACTGTATTTGCTATCATCAACTCTCTTTCTAGACACATTTCCACCATCAACTCCCCACTACGATTCTTTCCTGGAACTCCACACTTCCCAACCACTCCATCAATTGGACCATTTCCTACCCTAGCATTAAGGTCTCCCAGTACTATTACATTGACATTTCTCTCTAAATCCTCTATGCACTCATTTAAATCTATGCAAAAGGCCTCCCTTTCTTTTACACTCTTCTCACTGCCAGACCCATATACACTTACAAAGACCCACATCTCTTTTCCCAGTTTCACCTTCATCCACATTATCCTTGAGGAAACCTCCTTCCATTCCACTACACGTTTACCTATCTCTTCACTTACTAGAATAGCCACTCCTTCCCTCCCTCGCCCTCTCTTCACTCCTGATAACCTCCCACTTACACTCCCAAACTTACACTCACCCTTTCCTTTCAACTTAGTTTCACTAAAAGCCAACACATCCATCTTTCTTCTCACAAACATACTACCTATCTCTTCCCTTTTACTCTCATCTGTACCACATCCATGCACATTAAAAGACCCAAACCTTAGGGTGCTGGTCCGAAAACTCCCAGAACCTCTTATGCCTTTACTTTTTCTTTTAGGAATGTCCCCTGTGGGGCTACAAGGAGAAGGATGCCTAGTCCCAATCCCTGTCCCTTTCTTCTCGCCTCTTACGATCCAAGTGGAAATACTTGGTGGCAGTATTCTTTTCCCCCACCACAGAAAAATGGTATAGGACAGCAACAAGGGGTTGGGGGACAGCACAATGGAGGGACAGTCGTAGTATAAAAGTGTCATCATTTCTCTATGAACAGAGTTTTCCTCTATCATAGACAAAATTATATGCAGCTCTGGTCCATAGGGGCACCCCATTTCGACCCTAAAGTATCAACTGCATGCTACTTTGCCACAATAACAAGCAGCCAAGGTAGTGCATTAAAAAAGAATATTGATAAGTATTTTTGACAAGTGATTTGGATGATGGAGAACATAAACACGGGAAGACATGGAACCCTAAACACTAACGTTTCATTTGCGTAGAACTTCTTCAGAGAAGTTCTACGAGAACAAAATGTTACAGTGTTTAGGGTAACATCAGTAATAGACTCAAGAATATGAAAACTACTTTAGAACACTTTGCGGAAAAGGGTATCACTCTCATCACAACAGAGCTGATATCTTTACCAGACCTTCTAAATCTAAGGAGTCCTTGGAAAGATTAGAGGATTGGACTTATGGTCCCAGGATTAGAGTCCAGGAAAAAATGGCCTCTAGGGTGGACAGCAACCCTTGATGATAGATATATCTATATACTCCTCCTTAACAAAAGCTTTGGCTTTCTCTCACATTGTCTTTCAAGCTGTTAATAAATTTCAAGAGAAAAACTTGGATTTTTCAGAAGTGCAAGGCTTACATCCTTCTTATAAAGCTGTCACAGCAATCCTACTTTGAACAGGACTGAATTTCCTCATGTCATCTGATTAGAATCTCCCCATTCCCAAATTATGCAAAATCTGAATTTTTTCCTTGACGATAAAATGTTTGCCTGCCAGTTATAGTGTAGTAAATCCCATCTTAATTTATAAAAATAGTACAGTGGCCAGACTTATAATACTTGATGCTCATGTGAAATCAAAATACCTAGGTACTGGTAGTACAGTAAACTACACCAAAAGCATTGGTTGGATTTAAAAAATTACATGAACCATCTTGTGAACTTGAAGGTGTGTGCAGTTTGTTGTATCCTAAATTCAAGGGCTTTCGAAAAACCCAATACTCCTTGAGATACTCTTCTGATGACAATTCCCTGAACATGATTATTTCTAACCACCTTGTTAATTCAGGTACTAATTTTCCTTCTGTTATTTTCTTGGAAAAGACTGAATGCACCTGGGATCATGTGAACAAGAGTACAGAGAATCCTCAGTAACATTTCTTGATGCTTGGGATAAAATTGTCTCTAAATTTCAGAGGCTGTGGTTTGAACAATACCATCTATCCCTGCAGGAAAACCGCAAAAATTCCTTTGATAAAACAGGAAAGTTAATACCTTTTTGCAGAGAGGTGCTATTGTACTGCACAAGCATCCCACAAAATCGAGCCTTACATGAGTCTGGCTAAAGTTACTAAACTCCTTCATAGTCTGGGTGATAACAGAGTAAGAAATGTTTAAAAAAAAAAAAAAAAAATCTGATGGCTCTGAGACAGTTGCATCCATTGCCAATTTGTATACCTTGGAGTTGGAGTCGAACTAAGCAAGCAGAGGTTGTGAAGTTCAGCTTACTTAACCAGAAGCAGGACGAACTCCCAGTTCACAAAACTAGTTCTAGTGAACTGGCTGATATGCCAGATAAGAGGCAATCTGTTTATGATTCGAAGAGTGATCACTCTTTAACCCTCTCAAAACTTTGAGTACCTTCATCCTAAGAGGAAAGCAGCTCAGAAATGTGATAAGAAATTGAAGCAATGGACCAGATTTGATCTCAAATAATTTATTGTTTTATAAATGTGAATATCCCCTTGTTGGGGACTGTTTTATAATTGTTTAAGTATTTTGATAGTAATAATTAATTCTGAACTACGAGTTCTCTTTCTCCTACCAAGAATTTAAAGTTTCAGATCCGATTTGCACCAAAACTTAAACAATTAAGTTATTGATTCAATAATACTTAAAATCCGCCTTTATTAATAATTACCGTATTTTCTGGCTTAAAATGCGCATCGGGTTATAATGCGCACCCATGCACTTTGTTATCTCAGTACACAGATAGCGCGCACTGACGTATAACGCACATGCCCGATCACATTTGTCTATAGCGCAGTTTTACCTCGGTATTTATATCATGTGAACGAGGTTACATGGAGAAGTATTTTTCATTGGCTAGAGCCACCTCTGGGAAATCTGTTGATTTGTCACTAAATTAAGTGTCAGTTTAGGCATCAATCAGGACACAACTAAGAAAAAGTCAGAACTACATGTACCGGTATATGACTAGTGTTGTGCGTTGGTCCCTTATTACTTTGTAGCTTAGTTTGGAAATATGATCTAAAAAAGTTTATTGAAAATAAAATATACAGAAAAATTTCGGGATTTTTACAGAAAATGTTCATTTTATATCTTGAGGAAATAATTCGTCTTTACCATTTTTTTTTTTTTTTATTTAATACTGAAACAAACTACAGACTGTTTCGTTTTAGCTTTGAACCTGCAATGACAGTGGTGAAATAGGACAGTCTCTCATCGAGGTGACGTTTAGTTAATATAACTCCTGAAAGAGGATGTTGTAGTCAGGTGTTTGACACGAATTTATGAACGGCTGCAACGGAATTTGTACCATACCTAAAGTGAAGCAACAAAGCCAACATAAAAATTCAAACTAAGATGCTGTGAACATGGGCAAATATCATAAATATTGATCATGTTTCATGGTGTTTAGGCCTATTTAAACATAAAAAATAAGATTCGATAGATACCTACCTATACCAAATATTTATATACGGTAGCCCATGCTGGTGTATTCTTTCATGTCACCATGGCTGTTCTTCTTGTTCTCATGGAACATCACGGAGAAGTGTGCCTCCCTACTTTGTGACGGCCAACATCGTCACGTTGTTGTGAAAAAAAAAATTACACACACAGCCGCAGAATTTTTATCGTAGGCCGTAGATAATAAGCACCACCGGATAACGCGCACCCCCCATTTTTAGGCCCTTCCAACGTAAAAAAGTCGCGCACTATACGCCGGAAAATACGGTAAGTAAATTGTTTGTTAGTTACTGGGGACACCTCAAACTGTGTGGCATAGCATTAGAATCCGTTTGTAGAGCAAAGATGCCCTTTGTTTTCTGAACAGTTGGTCCTCAGAATTTATACCTTCAAGTCCATTTAACACACTAACCAGGACAACACAGCTCTGCACTAACACTCATTCCAAAAAATGGTTCCCCCTCCTTTTCTATTTCTCTATTACCAACAACCTTTAAGTAAAAACTAACCTACTACTTTAGTTCCTGAACTCATTAACACTTTTCAAAAACACTCATACTTTTTTACTTTCCTATTATTATACTTCCTCTTGTTCACCTTTTGGTGTCTCTTTAGGTAAAACTCCTCTTTGGAACTGGTGACTTTGGTCGAATTAGTGAGTTAAAATCTATTTTGCTTGAAATCTCTAATTCAAATTATTCACATTATCACATCTTTGTACTTAAAGTTACACTACATTATTACTTAAAGTTGCATTACATTACATTATTATCAATGTGGCAAAGGTATTTCAATGAGCTAATGATACCTGGATTTTTATTTAGTTACAGATCTAATCTTGTGGGAATGTCATCTCTTGCCCGGGTCACTTCCTTTACCCATTGGGTCATTGTGCTTACTATTGTTATACTTAAAAGGGTATTTCCCCAGGAATTTGCTTTACTGCTTGCTCCCCATTCCTCTCAGTTGACCTTACTGCAATCAAAATCCCCAACAAGGACTAAAATACTATTTTGTTCGGTAGTTTTCTATAGAAGATCTGTGTCCAATAAGATTTCTTGATATTCAGCTTCATTCCAGGCTCTTGTCTTGAATGGGATATATGCCACCATGAAGTCTATTTCTATCTGCACTTTAATACTAATTTTCAGGTGGATTTCTTCAGTCTTCCCTTCACTCAGATTTGTTTTCTGCCTTTGTGTCACTTTTCACAACTAACATTACCCCTCCACCCATTTTGTCTTCTCTGTCTCTTCTCCAGGCATATCTATTGTTCTCCAACTGTGGGTAACATTTTTTGGGAGTTTGTTCTCCATTATACACAAAATATCAGGGTTGTTTATCCTCAAGTAGTCATTATCTCCAGCCTGGTAGATAAAAACCTTCTACAGGGTGTCTATAAAGCCAGGGTACATGGAGATTTTACTATTTATTTTTATTATTTTTCCTCCTCAGAATGAAGATGGCCTTGTCTAAAGAAGAACCAATCGATTTGGTACTCTTAAGTGGACAAGAAGGATAGTCTTATCATAAAATTGCGAAAGAATTTAAGCTTCAACACCCATATTGGCAACCTATTTGTTTTACTGCCGTTGGGAAATTGGACGGTAATGAGAGCCTATTTCATCAACTCCACCTGAATTTTGTAAAATGCATCAAACTATGCATTGAAAGTTATAGAAATCATGTTGAAAACATTATTTATCAACATCATATTAAATAAAAAAAAATTGTTAAGAATTATGTATTTTTCACCATGTACCCAGACTTTATGGACACCCTGTACATTAGCATACACTACTCTATGTTTCCATAAACTGTTTCCTTTACTTTCCTATTTTTTACAAACCATTTCCACACATTCTGATGGACTACTCACCAATAGAACTGCTGTTTTTCTTATATCCTATAATTTTCAGCTTTGGATTTCTCTATGAGCTTTTATCTTTGTTCATTCCTCTTTGTTAGCATCTTTCCTAAACCAAGTATCTTTAAAGTTTTCCTCTCATTCTAACTTCTAAAACTTGCTGACTACTTCATTTACTACGACTTGCAACTTGAACTTTATTTCTATTGGATGGGTGCCATCCCTCTTATATTGACCTAATCTACACGTGCTATCAATCTGGTCTGTTACATCCAAGTTCTTCCCTAGAGTTACTGAGGTACTTTCCTTAATCTTTTGCATCTGTTGTTCCTGGCATAACTTCCATGAGGTGATGTGTTGTTCTCAGCAACCAACTAGTCATGTGAACAACATCTCTGACAAGAGATTTTCTTTTTTATATAACTTTGACTGTTCCTTCTTCTAGGTTATGCCTTCTCTGTTACTCCATGATCTCTTTAAAGGTTACTCTATCTATCCTAGCCTCCTCCCATCCTCTTTTCCCTTTATGGAGTTAAGAAGATTTTTTTCTTTCATTTGTCAAAGTTTCATTTTCCCTTCTCAATTGATCAATCTCTGCTTTCTGAGCCAGGTTTCCTTTTCTTGCTCAATCTTTTGCTCCAGATTGTGCAATCTAGCCTCATGGGAGGAAATTAAATATCTAAATCTTTTCAACTCTGTTAGGATTTCACTTACCTCCATAGAAGTGTATCCAGCTAGAAAATTATCTTTTTGTTTTTTCAAATTGATTCCCAGTACTACAATGATGACATTTTTCAATGGACTTACCTTTATGGGTTTGACATTATTATTAGTGAAAAAAAAAGAAGGAAAAAAAAAAAAAAGACAACACTTTGTGATGTAGACAAAACTAAATTTTTTTTTTTTCTTTTGTTTCCTATCACGAGTGACTTTGGAGACGAAAACCACTATTTTCCTTCCTTGACTCTCTCAAAATATTAGAATCAGCAATGTTTTGGCTCTACTGTGACTCTGAGTGGCATTTATTCCCCCTTGTCCACTGAATTGACAAATATTTCCATCTGGTTTTGCTTGCAAAGGCAAATCTAGGAATGTCACATCATATTGTTGCAGTGGGTGGGCCATGGAGGTAGAGGCTACAGCAAGTATTTGTGTGCATCTCATGTTGAAGTGATCTTTGACTTTGAGGACTTTCATCTCATGGTGTAAATGGTCTGTAGGTGTTGTATTTGTGCAGCCTGATTGTCTCTAGAGTTTTATTTTGTAGTCTGTAGGGTCTAGTGGTGTGTCTTGGTGAGATTAGCCCACGTGGGGCTCACATAATTCATCACTGAGCATATGTACACTGTATGCTGTTGTGGTTGTTTCTTTTGTCCAAATGTTATTCCTACAATTGATTTAAGCATGTTAAGTTTAGGTGTCTTTAATTTTTTTTTCCCTAGGAATGTCCCCCTTTGGGTCTACAGGTAACAAGACTCCCCCCGTCCCATTTTTTGTCACCTTTTACAACTTAAGTGGAAAGACTTGGTGGTAGTATTCTCTTCCCCCACCACAGGGTAGGCAAAAAAAAAAAAAAGGAAATGAACATTCAGAGAAATGGTACAGGACTGTAACAAGGGGTTGGGGTTGTGCTGTGTCTTGCGACACTGCTTCTGACCCAGGGCAGTGGACAGGATGCAGGGATGACCTGTCATCCAGGAGGTGCCAAGATAAGAAGAAGGGAGGAGGGTGGAGGGGAGTGGAATCTATAGGAAATGAAATGGGTGGGAGTGGTTTCTATGCCTTTTTCTTTTTGGCTACCCCCCATGTAGGGGGAAAAAGCCTTTGATATATGTAAGTTTAGGTATGCATTTTGTCTTTATGTTTGTGATGCATTGTTTAAATGATGTGGATGTGTCATATGTTACAACAAGAATCTTGGGTGTATGTGTGTGTGGTTCAAGAGTTGTTGATAAATAGAGGAGGTATGTATTTGTGCTCTGCTATCCAGTTGGTGAGAAGTTTAGCTGTAGATGTGGTTAGGGCTATTTTGAGTCTATTTGTAGTGAACCAGGTGTCGAGTGTGTCAAGATATGGTAGTAGTATTTCTGTGGCTTTGTCTGTGTTGCAGTGTGTGCAGGTAATTGTTATGTTGTCTGTGTCAGATGAGATTTGTATTTCTGGGGTGTGGGGTGTGAATATATCATGCATGTATATATTAAAGAGTGGGTGGCAGAACTGAGCCCTGTGGTACTCCATTCTTAAAGTTTCTGGTGAGCAATGATTGGCCATTATATGACACATAGGTATTTCTACCTGCCAGATAATTGGCCAGCCATCTTTAGGTAATATTGTGCATGTCTATTTTGTATATCATATTTGTGAGATTGTGATG
This sequence comes from Oratosquilla oratoria, assembly GCF_046742065.1. Classification (NCBI taxonomy): domain Eukaryota; kingdom Metazoa; phylum Arthropoda; class Malacostraca; order Stomatopoda; family Squillidae; genus Oratosquilla; species Oratosquilla oratoria. Next base: position 12,161,071 of record NC_134808.1, on the reverse strand, counting down.
GGGGATGGCATCAAAATTTTTACTAATGTCTATAGGCCAAACAATAGTTTGAATAAAGAATGTAAAGCTGCAATAAGTTTCATCATCTTTGTAATAGGATACTTCATATGAATTTTACACCAATCTATCACCCCAGATTTGGCAGCCACCTTGAAAAAAAAATGGCAGCCAATATATATGCATATATATACCATTTTTTTTCCATCTCACTTAGGACTCACTTTAGAGGAAAATGTCAATATATAAAATAATCTATATGAAATTTTCTGCAAACAATGCTCTATACATTTTTCTAGTGCAGTACCGTAGAACTAGGTAATCAGGCCATCACTGGGGTAAATGGGCCACATAAGTTATTCACTATTTTTTATTGAAATTGGTTTTAAAATATTTCACTTTTGCCCTGAATAAATACTTACCTCCATTTTACCAGAATTTTATTTACCAGTTGTAATATAATTTTTAATACATGAATAACTTTTATATGGCCCATTTACCCCATCCTATGGTACAGGGTTCTGACACTAGAAGAGCAAAAATGTTTGCATGATTTTGAGTCATACCCCTCATGAAATACATGGAAAATTATTTTGCATGTTTTATTGAAGAATATTTTAAACTCTTATATTAATTGTAGTTTTTAATTTTGTTTCAGTGTATACCGTACTATTAAGGAGAACTGAAGAGATATTAATTCTTATTTTGTGGAAAAAATATCTTCAGGAAAATGTTCCATTTGTGAAAGGAATCTTTCTGAGGGGATGACTTGTGAAGTGAAAGAAAAAAGTGTCAACAACAGAGACTACAACAGTAAATGGAAAGATGTAAAACATTCTTAGCTGAAAGGATTGAAAACATGACAGTGCATGAAAAATGTTGAAAAGTGTATACCAATGAAATGAGTGTTAAAGTTTTTCAAACAAGACTGCAAACTTTTTTTTTTTTTTTTCTAAGTGTGTGTGAAACTCTGCACCATGTGGAGACCATTCATGTTAGGGACACTATTTTGAAAGCAGGAGAGAAATGATGATGGGGCAAAACATTTAATACCCATATTTGTAATATAGTTGACTTAGTTGCTGCAGAAGCAAGGTACTATTCAACACATATGAAGAAATTCTTTCAAACATTGTTATTGCAAAAGTGCTACAGTCTCAAGAGGCAATGACCCATGCTTTCACCTACTGAGAAAATTGACAAGAATACAATTATTTTCAGTGACATTTTCGAGTGATATGAAGGTAATCTATCAACTGAGAGTAAAAAAAAATTGAAATGAGGCAAAACTATGGAGAGGCCTTTGTTGTATCTGTAAAGAAAAATAGAAAGTCTGTAGTTTGTTTTCATGACACAGGTAACAACATTCTGACCAACGCTTGCTACAAAAAATCAAGAAGAAACAATGAGAAAGTGGAGTCATTTTGGATAGTAATCTGTCATGTAGCCAATGTCCTCATTTTTATTTTTTCTTTCCTTTCTTGTATTTACCTAGTTGTATTTTACGGGAAGGGGAGCTATGCTCGTGGTGTCCCGTCTTCATATCTCATTTTATCTAAACTGTTTTTAAATTCATGTATTGTTTTTGCACACACCACTTTTTCTTCTAACCTGTTCCAGATGTCTATTACTCAGTCTCAAGAGGCGACCCATGCTTTCACCTACTTTGAGAAAATTGACAAGAATATCATTTTTTCAGCGACATTTTTGAGTGATATGAAGGTAATCTATCAACTGAGAGAAAAAAAAAAAAAAAAAAAATTGAAATGAGGCAAAAACTGAGCAAAAAAAATCTGTCATGTAGCCAATGTCCTCATTTTTATTTTTTATTTCCTTTCTTGTATTTACCTAGTTGTATTTTACGGGAAGGGGAGCTATGCTCGTGGTGTCCCGTCTTCATATCTCATTTTATCTAAACTGTTTTTAAATTCATGTATTGTTTTTGCACACACCACTTTTTCTTCTAACTTGTTCCAGATGTCTATTACTCAGTCTCAGGAGGCAATGACCCATGCTTTCACCTACTTTAAGAAAATTTTCAAGAATACAATTTTTTCAGTGACATTTTTGAGTGATATGAAGGTAATCTATCAACTGAGAGAGTAAAAAAAAATTGAAATGTGGCAAACATATGGAGAGGCCTTTGTTGTATCTGTAAACAAAAATAGAAAGCCTGTAGTCTGTTTTCGTGACATAGGTAACATTCTGACCAACGCTTGCTACAAAAAACAAAGAAGAAACAATGAGAAAGGGGAGCCATTTTGGATAGTAATCTGTCATGTAGCCAATGTCTTCATTTTTATTGTATTTTACGGGAAGGGGAGCTATGCTCGTGGTGTCCCGTCTTCATATCTCATTTTATCTAAACTGTTTTTAAATTCATGTATTGTTTTTGCACACACCACTTTTTCTTCTAACTTGTTCCAGATGTCTATTACTCTGTGGGGAAAACTGTTCTTTTTCAGGTCCCTTCTATGACTGTCTTTCTTGATTTTCTTTCCGTGTCCTCTTGTATTTCTACTATCCCATTTTATTAGATCCTCTCTATCAATAGTTTCTATGCCTTTCATGATTCTATAAATAGTTATCAAGTCTCCTCTCTCTATTCTTTGTTCTAATGTCTGTGGTTCAAGTTTTGTTAGTCTCTCTTCATATGATGGTTCTGAGAGTGTTGGTGCTAGTTTTGTAATTGCTCTTTGTATTCTTTCAAGTTTTGTTATACATTTTTTTGTACTTGGTGACTACATCGTCTCTGCATATTCCAATCTTGGTCTTATCAAGGTAACTAGTATTTTCTTCATCATTTCTTCGTCCAGGTATGTAAAAGCCACTTTGATTGTTCTTATCAAATTATAAGTTTCTCCAAAAATTTTGTTTATATGCTTCTCAGGGGACATATTATTCATAATAATGACTCCCAGGTCCTTCTCATTTTCTACTTTATTAAATTATTCTTCTCCCAATTTATATGATCCCACTATTCTTTTTTTGCTTCTTCCAAATTCCATTATACTACACTTCTTGATATTGAATTCCATCTCCCACTTCCTACTCCATTCCCATACTTTATTGAGATCACTCTGTAGCGACTCACAATCTTCTTCAGTGTTCACTTTTTTCAACAATTTTGCATCATCCGCAAAGAAGCTCATATAACTTTCAATTCCTTCATCCATATCATTAATATATATAGCAAACATTATTGGGGCCAAAACTGTTCCTTGTGGAACACCACTTATCACTTCATCCCAATTAGAGTGTTTGTCTCTTATCACCACTCTCATTTTTCTTTCATGCAAGAAGTCTTCCATCCACTTCAGTAGTTTGTCCTGTATTCCTCCTGCAGTTTCTAATTTCTTAACCTCTTCACTACTGGCCTTAAATCTCGTGGGCAGCAGCCTCTGCCAGCCGTATGACGTGTCATAATAATACTTGCATCATAAAATATAGTCACCGCTTATATCGATCATTCTCTCTTTCACCTGTGAATTTTGATAACCATAGAAAATGTGATTAAAGACAGTTTAGAGAGTATGTAAAAAAAAAATGCAGGGGCAACTACAATAAATATAACCATAGAAAATGTGATTAAAGACAGTTTAGAGAGTATGTAAAAACGCAGGGGCAACTACAATAAATATAATCAAGACGCTGATATGGCAGCCTCGCGTATCCACTTGCTCCTCATGCCGCCTACGTATGCGGCACCGTATGGAAGGGGTTAAGCAACTTCTTATGTGGCACCTTATCAAAAGCTTTTTTCAGGTCTAGAAATGCACAAGCAGCCCATCCATCTCTTTCTTGTATTATATCTATTAGGCTTGAATAGAAACACATTAAGTTTGTGACGCATGATCGTCCTTGTCTAAATCCAAATTGTCTTGGATTTAGTATGTTGTTTTTTTCCAAATGCTTTACCCTTTTAGTTTTGATAATTCTTTCACAGATTTTAGCTATCGTACTTGTAAGGGAGACTGGTTGGTAGGGTCTTCTTTGTTTCCCCCTTTATATATAGGTACTATATTTGCTCTTTTCCAATCTTCTGGAACTTTTCCCTCTTTCAATGAACTTTTATTAGGCTATGTATTTTGTCTGTTAGTTCATTTCTGCATTCTTTCAAAATCCAGTTTCCCATTTCATCCGGACCATGTGATTTTCTGACATTGAGATTAATTCAAATGTTTCATTATTTCATTTCTTGACACTTCTATCTCTTTCATAGGGGGAACTCTCTCCTCCCACTTGATATCTCTAGGTTGTATGTTCTCCCTTGTAAACACCGATTTAAAATGCTTATTCATAATTTCTGCCATTTCTATTTCCTCTGTGTATTCGACTCCTCCTTGTCGTAGTTTCTCTAATTCTTGTTTGCTTTTCAGTTTGTTGTTTACAAATCTGTAAAATAATTTTGGTTGATCTTTACATTTTTCTATGACATTTTTTTCATATTTTATCTTTTCTTCTCTGCGCACTTGTACATATCCATTTCTATAAATAGTATATATTTTCCATTTTTCAGGTTTTCTGTCTTTTTTCCGTTTTATCCAAGCTTTATCCCTTTTGTCTTTTAACTCCCTACATCTTTTGTTGTACCAGCACTTTACATCTCCTTTTTCTTGCTTTTGTCTTGGCACATACTTTTCCACTCCTTTATAAATTGTCAAAATGCTCCATTTTTCTTCTACTGTTGTTTCCTCCTTGTGTATTCTTTCCCAGTCAGCTTTTTGAAAGAATTCTTTCATTTTGTCAAAGTTTGTTTTTTCATACATCAATCTTCCCTTTCTATATTGTTAAATTTTTTTCATGTATTTTTCCTCGTTTAGTTCCAGCTCAACCAATATGTGGTCACTTTTACTTATTGGTGTTTTATATTTTGATCTTGCCCATTATTTCGGGTTGTGATGTGATTATTAGGTCCAGTCTCGATGGTTCTTCCTCATTTCTATACATTGTATTCTCTTGTATCCATTGTGTCGTATGTTCAATAATCATATCAAGTAATACATTTCCCCATAGGTCATCTCCACCCTTCACTGTCATCTCTTCCCAGCAGATTTCTTTACAATTAAAGTCACCCATTATAATTATTCATCCTCCATCTTCCATTATCTTAGTGATATTCTTTTGTCTTCTAACATATTTTTGTGTTCTCTCTCTTCCCACGAAGCCGTTTTAGGAGGCACATAATTTACTACAAACTTTCTGCTCTTCTTATCCTTGTCCTCCACTTTCATTGTAATCATCTCTACACTATTCTTTCCATATGTGACATTCCTCATATTTATATACTTCTTAGTCAGGAACATAACTCCACCCCCATGTTTTACCTCTCTGTTTCTAATCCAACAATTATATGCTCCATGTCCTACACTGTTGGGTGGCAGTGGTTCTTTCAATTTTGTCTCTACAATTCCCATTATGTACGGTTCTTTTTCCTTCAGGTATTCAGTTCGTTCAAGCCTGTTATTAATCCATCTATATTTGTGTAAGACACCTTTAGTTTTCTGCTACTTCCAACGTGTTTTCTGTTTCCCTTCCATTATTCTCTGCTATGAACCATTTCCTCACTTTCATATTCACTACTCTCCAATAGAATTTCTCTTTTTCTCTGTTCTTTTCTCATTTTTTCTTTAGCTTCTAGTCTTTTTTATTTCTCATCCTCTCTTTCCTCTTTATTCATTTCTCTTTTTATCCATACCTTTTTATGTTGCTCACTGTCTGCTAGTTTCCCTGTTTTTGCTAAGATATTCTCTGCTGTTGTTTGTGACCTGAATTTAACCTTAACCCCTTCCATACGGTGCCGCATACGTAGGCGGCATGAGGAGCAAGTGGATACGTGAGGCTGCCATATCGGCATCTTGATTATATTTATTGTAGTTGCCCCTGCATAATGACATACTCTCTAAACTGTCTTCATCACATTTTCTATGGTTATCAAAATTCACGGGTGAAAGAGAGAATGATCGATATAAGCGGTGACTATATTTTATGATACGAGTATTATTACGACACATCGTACGTCTGGCATCTAATGCTGCCCACGAGATTTTGGCCTGTACTGAAGAGGTTAATTGGTCTGGTCTTATCTGTATTATATTTTCTGAGCCTATATATTTCTTCAATTTGTTTTCCTATTTCAGGTTCATCTTCTTGAACTACTTCTAATATATTATTTACTTTTTCCTTTTCCTACTTTATTCTTGTAGTCCTATTTAGATTATGCTTCTCTTCCATCCCTAATATAATTATACACTTCATTTTATCTGCTAAGTCTCTTACTATATTCTCCTTCTCCCTCATCACTTTAATAACTGTTTTCAGTTTCTTTCATCTGCTGTGTCACTATATCATTAAATACAATTTTGTTCTCTTGGATTTTCTTCCAACCCTGTGCTTCTTTTGCTATGGACTCTTTATTCTCTTTATTATTCCTCTTTAATTCCTCATTCTCATCTTTTACTTCTTTTAACTGTCTTTTTAATTCTTCTATTTCTTTAGTTAGGTTTTTGTTCACCTTCTCTAATTCTTCCAATTTCTCTCTGCAATCCGTGTAAGTTGACCAAACCTACTCTTTCAATGTTCGGTCATTTTCTCAAGTTTTTCCTCTAGGCTTGCTAATCAGGGGAGGTTGGTATCCCCCCCCCCCTCATTAAATCCATGGAAATTATTATCTTCACCTTCCATTGTGCTGCTCTTATCTATATTTCTAATCTTTACATTTTTGCTAATCCCTTCTTCTTCACCAAAATCATCTGGCCTCCATTTTTTTACGAGGCACCTGGCCTCCTGGACCCAGTTGTGTTGGTTGTTAGTTGTCTACCAGCACATAGCTCAATCCCCCCCCCCCACACACCTATCTGTCATTTGAGTATACCAGTGTCACACCCAGAAAGTCAATATCTGTCAGATCATAGTGGGAGTTTTGGTGTCCTGCCCTCAGGTCATAGGGAAGCGTACGTGTAAATTCCTAGTTTATATTTTTGGTTATGTTTCTTTTCTTATTTCACTTTTTCTCATTAAAGTAATGTGACCAGATTAATTTAATTCAACTTGTAACACAGATACCATATGTCAATACACTGCAATGTACTTCAATTTCTGTACTGTATTTAATTTTAGATGTATGGTAACTGTTTCCATCACCAGCAGGCCAGTCATGCACATTGCGCACTTGAGTTGCCATTTTTTTTTTTTTTTTTAAGGTTTTTTGGATACATATTTCTTGTGTGTAATTTAAGGTTGGTATGCAAGTGGTTAGGCTGTAATGCTGGGACAGGAAAAACTTCCTTTATTGCACCCTTTGGCTCCATTGACCTGTCAGGTCAATTGCGAGTATTTCAGGGAGGCTTTAAACCTCCCTCTTGAGTTCTCTTCCTCTTCTTGTCTGAGTCAGAAACCAGCCATCACTTTCCCTTTTGCAGGGACTTTTCCCACAAGGTATGTAGTAACAGCCTAGGGGTTAAAACACGTAAGTGGTTTTTATAGGAAGTACATCCTATGTCTAGTTAGGGTTTGATAAGATTTTAGGTTCACCTTTTGGGATTTGAATAGGAGTGCCAAATGGGCTTTTCCTTTTCTCGTGAGTGACCTTGTTTAACAAGAGCTAGTTTATCTGTTTCCTCCACCTTGTTTATCCACATTATAGATAAACCAAGGTTAGTTGTAATTTTACGAATTTAATTAAACTCGCAACTCACTAGCATATAAACCATTCAAATTTAATATTTCACTTTTCTCTCATCTGATGTAGTAATTGGTATCCACCTAAAAATTGACATTGCCTACCCTCTAGCTTTCATGCTGCCATGGCATACAAGGATCCTCATATTACATCGCTTATACACTTAGCTTCGGGCCTGAAGAATTTCTTAATGTGTTGACTTAGAAGAGGTGAAGATCAATGGTAAATCTTTGTTGTAGAATCTTTTTAATCTCCTGTCTGAAGACTTGATACTTATTTAGCCAGCTATCCAACTGTGTACTTGTTTGGCCAGCTATCTAATTGTGTACTGTTCATCCAGCTATCTAATTGTAGACTTACCGGCAATTTCAATTGCTACATTCTAGAACGAATTTGTGCACACACAGATCATTCAAGTACATTTCCTAATTGTTTTATTTATTTCAAAAGGGAAATTATTTTCTACATTAATGGGTTATTTTACCGATATTTTTAATATCAATCATTAGAGAAATTGGACAAAGGCACTTTACTTATCATAGTTTCTAACATTGATCATGTAATTTCGTCATAGATCTTGAATTCTATTTTCCGTGAGCCAATAAATTACTAACACAATCCCCACATGAGATTGCCATTTTAGAAGTGCAATGGAGAATAGTTCAATGATAATCATTATCCAATGTCGGAGTACCCAATTTAAAGTTTAAATTCAATAGTGCAAGGTCATTACCGTATTTTTCGGACCATAAGGCGCGGGCAAAATCCTTAAAATCGGCCAAAATCGAGTGGTGCGCCTTATCGTGAGGTGCGCCTTATGTGTGGCTTCAGTGCAATAAATGCCTCGGAGAGTGACGTACTATTTTGACATGTTTCGTAGCTAGCCTGCCGACGGCGACAGGGCAAAAGTTACAACCAAGTTATAACCAAGATGCATGTATCTTGACAAGAAAATTGCGAAAACTTCGACAGTTTTCGAGTCAATGCCAACGGATTCATTCACGCTATCATGGCTATAACATGATAGCGTCCACAACAAACAGCTATTTTGCTTTGGTCTAGTCTCGCTCCACTCTGACTGTAGTTATTTGGTTATTTTTTAAGTTTCGACCATGGGCGCAATATAGCAATAGAAAATTAAAATGTACCAACGCAATATGCAATTTTGTGGGCGGAAATGAAAATAAAAAATACCTTGATACAAGCAAATATGCTAATGAACGAAGTCAGTAGCATAGGATTGGGACGCTGTCTTGTCTGTCAATTGACGGCCTCGGTACTAACGACAGTACCTTGCCAGGTACATTTTCTTGAAGGAATGTTATGGAGCGGAGATACATGCATTCCTTCAAGCTGCAAAAACTTTGTATACCCTGCAAGCTGATTAAGTGGTTAAAAAGCTCGCCAACGTCTCTCACGACGACGACGAGGGCAAGCCGGATGACATTTGATTTGCAGGTAATGATGTATTAAACACAGGTTAGGTTAGACAAATTTATCCTTTCATTTCTTCGACGTCGGCATCTATCATAACAAGCATGGCATACCATTCGTCTGACACGACTTCGTTACTTACGAATTCTGTTTTAGTACCTTTTGTTTTTTATTTCTGCTCATAAAATTGCATATTATGTTGATACATTATAATTTACAAAATTAATAATTAAATTTCTATTGCTATATTGCGCCCATGGTCGAAACTAAAAATTTACCGTCATTTGTAATAAATCTATGGTTTTTAAGTGAATAGAGAATTCCGGGAATAAAACTGCTAATGTTGGTTTTATTCCCCACAATTCCCGTAACGTATTTATGTTGTTTTTGAGGGGTATTGGCAGGGCAGACCGTCCATGGAGGTGGTCTGATTTCACTGACCAAAATAAAAAATATATATAATTCATTTTTGTAATTTTGCTAAATCCCAACCGATTTTTCTCATTCAACAACGAAAATGTTCAGTTCTGAATGCACTCACATATGCATGATTATCCAATGACGAGACCAGGTGCGCCTTATAGTCAGGTGCGTCTTATGTAAGGACGGGGAATAGCAAATTACGGGAGCGCCTTATGGTACGAAGCGCCTTATGGTCCGAAAAACACGGTAAATATCCTTGTTTCTTATTTTAATACAAGAAGAGTAACATTTCATCTTTCTTCAATTTACTAAATGTGTAGCACTTATTACAAAATAAGAGACCAAATAAAAAGCCTAGATGCCAGAAAGTCGCACGGACCAGATGAAATTGCAAATTGGATATTGAGTGTATAGATGAACTGACAGATAATCTACACAAGATAATAGACTTCTCATTAAAAGAGGGAAAGGTATCACAAGATTGATACACAAAGGAGGAAACAGAGAAGATCCTACAAACTTTAGACCAGTGTCCCTCACAAGCACAGTAGCAAAAATATTGGCAACAGATGGACCAAACACTTGGAAGAAAATAAAATAATAAACCCCAAACAATTTGGTTTTAGAAGTGGAAGATCATACACCACAAATCTAATCTTTTACTCAAGACTAATTGAGATAATACAAGAAAGAGATGGATGGGCAGACTGCGCCTTCCTGGATTTGCAGAAAGCTTTTGACAAGGTACCACACAAAAAATTAACAGGTAAAATTGAAAAAATAGGAGGAATTCAAGGTAAACTATTGGAGTGGGTGAAGGACTTCTTAACTGGGAGAAAAATGAGAGTGGTACGTAGAGACAAAAGTTTGAAATGGGAAGATGTAAAAAGTGGCATCCCCCAAGGGTCTGTTTTGGCTCCTTTAATGTTTGCCATATACATAAATGATGACTGTCCTATTGCCAACACTGAACGGAGTTTGTGTTTGTGTGTATTTACCTAATTGTAGTATAAGTATACAGGAAGGGCGCAACACTCATTGGGTCCCATCTCCTATTCTCTAATTTTTTGGCATACCCAGACTCAAATTCATGTACAGTTCCAACATAATCTATATCCTTGATTTTCAATTATCATATTTAGATTTAAACTCATGTATTGTTTGAGCTTGGGCTATATCACCTAACCTATTCTACTTATCTATACAAGGTCTGTCCAGAAAGTATCCAGCCATTATAAATATTTGCAGAACTGGTAGTGCAATCCTAACAAAAGTTGGTGGACACTGGCACACTGGCAAAAGACCCTACTGCACATGCAAAAGAGGCCATAGTCCCATGTGACAACTCTGTTACTGGCCAGACACAGTTGTGTGAAGGTATGTACTGTTTGACCATTGCACTGACAATGATTGTGTAGATCATTGAATCTGTCAAGTTTAAATGCAAACTTGAATATTCATCAACGAAAACTCTTCGAATGATCAAGAGGGCATTCCAGGATGATTCCATAAGTTTAGCACAGATAAAGATGTAGTACAAATGCTTCAAAGAAGGCCGAGAATCTGTCAAAAGTGATTCATGTTCTGGTATGCCTTCAACAAGCAGAACACCCGAAAATGTTGAATGTGTGAAGACAGCCATGAAAATTGGTGACTGACAGTCTGAGAATTAGAAAGATGACCTTGGTATCCCACTGATAAGTGTTTCAGAGATTTTGACGGAAGATCTTGGCATGTCACATGTAGCGGCAAAAATTCGTCCTCTGTCTCCTGACCCACAAGCAGGAAAAATTTTGTGCTAAAACTTCACGGGACATGCTTCAAACTCCTACAAATGACTCAAATTTCCTGAAACAAATAACAATTGGAGATGAGTTGTGGGTCTACGGCTATGACACAGAGACAAAAACCCAGTCTAGCCAATGGAAGTCACCTGCATCTCCATGTCCGAAAAAGGCACAGTAATGTCGAAGCTGTTAAAGTTATGTTGACAGTTTTTTTGGATTATCATGGTGTTGTCCACCACAAATACGCTCCTCAAGGCCAAACAACAATGGAGTATTACATCAAAGTTCTTTGCCATCTGAGGGATGCAGTGAGAAGAAAATTGCCACAGCTGTGGGCTAGTGGAGAATGGATCCTTCATGATGATGATGCACCTGCCCATTCTTCACGTGTTGCGCAGGGATTTTTGGCAAAACATTCCACCACCCTGCTCATTCAGCCCCCCTACAGCCCAGATCTAGCTCCCTGTGATTTCTGGATTTTCACAAAGTTAAAATCACTGTTAAAAAGATTTAAGTCCACTGATGAAATTAAGAAAAATGTGATGAGCCAGCTGATGAAGATCCCAAAAGATGACTTTGCAAAATGTTTTGAAACGTGAAAGTGATGCTGGGAGAAGTGTGTGAGGTCCGAAGGACACTTCTTTGAAGGAGAGCAGGGTGCCACTGTCCTAGGTTAGAAACATTTCTTGAAATTGTAAATGGTTGGATACTTTTTGGACAGACTTAATACATCTATATGGAATACTGTATTTCTTTACATCCTTTAGTACTGTGGTCTTGCTTAATTTATTCCTATGACCTCTTAAAGCCCTTCCATCTTTAATGAGATCTCCTCTGTCAATACAATCTATTCCCATTAGTAACCTGAGCACTTTAATCTTATCACCTTTTTCTCTTCAATCTTTCAGAATTGGTATACCCAGTATTTTAGTCTTTCCTCACATGATTGATCTGCCAGGATGGGAAACAGATTGGTTGCTGCTGCCCTTTGAATTCTCTTGATTTTGCTTATATCCTTCAGTCTGGGGGGGAACCATACTACCAACATATTCCAGTCTTGGACATATCAGGGTTTTGATGAGTTTTTTCATCATCCCTTCATCCATATAGTGGAACACCACTTTCACCTTCTGCTGTAGTCCACAATACTGTTGATTTGTCAGGTGACAAGTTATCTTTTATCAAGACTCCCAAGTCTTTCTCCTCTTTTGTTTTGTAATGGATTCACTTCCCAAGGAGTAGTTTAAGGATGGCCTTTTGCCACTATTGCCCACTTCCGGTACTTTGCATTTTTAGGTATTGAACTTCGTTTCCCATTTTTGGCTCCATGCAAAAATAGTGTCTAGATCTCTTTGCAACAGTCCACCATCTTCCTCATTTTTCGCTCTTCTTATGATTTTGTATCTGCAAACATATTGGCATGGCTTGTTGTTCCTTCCATTATGTCACTGACATAGACAAGAAACATTATTGGTGCAAGTACTGAACCTTGTGAAACTCTGCTTGTTACTGTCCTCATGTATCTTAACTTCAAAAAGTCTCTCATTCATTCTAGTAGTCTGCCACTCTGTCCTCCAATATGTTCCAGTTTCCACATAAGTCAACTGTGAGGCACTTTATCAAATGCCTTCTCTAGGTCCAGGTACACACAGTCCACCCACCCATCTCTCTCTTGCAGCACATCCATCACTCTCAAGTAAAAGCTTAAAAGGTTTGACAAACACAACCTTCCAGATCTGAAGCTAAGCTGTCAGAATGTTAATTTTTTCAAGATATTTGGTCCACAGATCTTTCACAATCATTTCACATAATTTCACTACTGTGTGTGTGTGTGTGTTTATATTTACCTACACCCTGTTTCTCCTTTCTATTTTTCATCCAATGGTTGTATAGACCTTGTCCCACAGTATTTGGTGGTAGTGGACCTTTTAATTTCGTCTCCACAATTCCCATTATGTCTGGTATCTCTACTGCCAGATAGTTATTTAATTCATTTAGTCTAGAAATCATGCCGTCTATGTTGGTATACATTATTTTCAATCTTTTATATATATATATATATATATATATATATATATATATATATATATATATATATATATATATATATATATATATATATATATACCATTTTCTCGGCCTCAGGTCTAGTACTCTCTCTCTCAAAAAAAGTCTCCAGTCTCCATTCTTCTCTTATTTTTTTTTCATTTATTTCACTTCTAAGTGTCTTCTATCTCTTTTTCCTCATTGCTCATTTATTTTATCCATAAATTTGTGTAATTTTCATAATATGCCAGCTTTGCTGTTTTTGATGGTACTTCTGCTATCATTTGAGACCTTAGTTTGATTTTTTGTGGTCTATTATATTGCTTTTCTTTAGAGTATTGCCCTATCCTATGTACCTCTTCTAATTCTCTATCTATTACCTGTCCATCCTCTTGTATCTCTTTTAGAATTTCTTTCTTCTTTTTCTCTTTGGTATCTAGGTATATTTTTCTTTAATACCATAAACTACAATGCACTTTTTGATCCACTGTGTCTCTGACCCAATTTTCTTTTTCCTTAATTACTTTAGTTACTATTTCTTTAGCATTTTCTTCCACTTGTTTGTGTACTATTTCTTTAAAATTATTAGTATTATTACTATTTTTTTTTTTGTTCCACTTTCCATTGATTTTTTATTTCTTTGAGATATTTCTCTTTACACTCACTATCCGAGTTACGACCTGTGCGACTTACGTCCACCCATACCTACGACCACATTCAGCAGATGCCTACATGCACATATTATGAGTTTACTGGTTTACTGTACGTTTGCACTTGGCGTCCAGCATCCCGTACGACAGTTACGGCAGCACAGCACAGCATCTCACCAAGGTTGCGCTGTCTGCCATAATTATGGTATTTCTACCATAATTTAGTGTGTCTACCATCTACCATACGATGTCTACCATATACCATAATTTTACTGGAATTGATATTATACCGTATTTCGATTCCCAGTTCCCACCGATAATCAGGGCAGGTGGGAATGGTCAGAAAGGGCAGTTTTGCCAGATCGGTGATACACGCTTCCCCGAAAGCCAAGACAGAGAGTCATTTACAGTAGTCCTGCATTCGTACTTTTCATTCTGGTTCGAGTTCTCTATTGGTGGAAAGTCGAAAGCTGTAGTGTACGAACATGGATAAAAATAGCTTTAATCCAAGTCTATGATATTCCTGGAGTTCTGAAGTATAATATCTTATATTCAATAAGACAATATATCTCACTGTACTATTCCATGCATAAAATATTTATTTGATGAAATAACGTTATGCTATGATTATCGTTCTTTTCTCACGGAGACAGACCGAACGTTTTCGCATGGGAGGCGACGATTGAGCCCAGTGCATAGAAGCGAATCTTGTACTTGTTTTCATGTACATTTGAGGGAATTATTTTAAATGTTATTAAGCCTTTATTACTTCAACCTCTTTTTATTAATTATGCCTCGACCAGCGGATACCAACGGATCTCCCATGCTGCCTCGCCAGACCTACTGCCTGATCTTTTCCTCGACCGTACGCACGAAGAAAGTGTAGATGACGTGCAACCAAAAAGTGGATTTTAATTTTTTTGTTTTTTACATGCATATTTTCTATCTTTTATATTTTGTATCTTTGTGTTAATTTGTATTTTCGGTCTCTGATAAGAATCCTGTGTAATATATTTTCTTTCTTTACCCTATCCTATTAATTTATTATTAATTTATTATTTAGTATAACAATCAGAGTATTGGATATTTTGCATACACTGAGAATGTTCTACAATGAGGCCACAAACGAAACATTTGAGCAGGATTTACGCTCTGCATCATATGTCCTTGAATATACACCTCGAATGTATACGGTCCGAGTTATGACCGTTCCGACTTACGACCGGTTGGTCGGAACCGATCTAGGTCGTAACTCGGATAGTGAGTGTAATTGTTTCTCCAACTTTCTTGGTCATCACTTGTATTTGTTCTTTCACTTCTTTTTTCAAAGCCTCATTTTTGTTTTAATCTTCATTTTTCATTCTTTTGTTTTCACTTTTGACCATGTTTAATTCCTTTTTTAGATCATTAAGCTCCCTGTTAGTCTCATCATTAGCTCTTTTTAGTTAGTTCACCTCACTGTACATTGCCCTGTATTCAGCTTTCAGATCCATTAGTTCCTCTATCAAATCAGCAATATCCCAATTTCTTAGGACATTTTTATACCTAGATTCTCTTTCCAATTCTAAACCTCCACCTAATATTTCACTTTCCTTATATATATATATATATATATATATATATATATATATATATATATATTCAACAAAAACCCACTGTGTTGGATAAGAAGAAATGAAATAAATGAATTCCATATATTTCGATCACGGACTGTGATCCTCTTCAGTGGAATACAGAAAGGTAGAGCAAAAGGCATGTCTTATATACAATAAAAATAAGGGACAAGGGTAGGACTCAGGTAGCGTCTAGTGCTTTGTGTGGCAGGTCACCCGCCTTCACCAGCGATGGTAACAATTTGTTGACTGCCCAGGTGGTAATGCAGTCAGGTGACCACTGCCCATATGATATATTAAAATTTGGAAATTTGTTAATCAAGGATGATTCTATTATTTTTCTTTTAAAACTGCATTTTGAATTAAAGATAATCTTTGCCTCATTCCAATCCATATGATGGCCTTCCTTGTCTACATGTTGGAAGAGAGCGGAATTATGTTGTGCGTATTTAATTGAATTTTTATGTTCTTGCATCCTAGTATATAAATCTCTACCTGTTTGTCCCCAATATACATTGTTACAATCAGAGCAAGAGAGTTTATACACACCTTGATGTATTTCTTCTCTAGGTCTTTGATGTACATTGACTATTTTCTTAAACAAATTATTGGGATAACTAAAAACAATTTTAATATCTTCCTGTGGAAGAAATTGAGAAATGTCATTTAAGGACCTATTATAAGGCAATTTAATACAGTTTTTGTCCCAACTGAAGTTCTTACTGGAATGGGAAGTGGATCCAAAGTAACTAGTTTTGGCTTTACTTAGGGCTCTGTTTAGAAACCAATCAGGATACCCTATTCTTTTTAATTGATTCCTGATGGTTGTTATCTCCATTTCCAAATAATGTGGACTACATAATCTAAGTGCCCTCACTAATATTAAATTCAAAGTTGAATGGGAGGTGGATAATAGACTACCATTTTTAGATATCCTATTAATACGGTATCAGGACCAATTGTCTTTCACAGTGTACAGAAAGCCCACACATACGGGGAGTTATGTGCACTTTTTCAGTCACCATCCTGATAAAATTAAATATAGTGTTGCCTCAGGTCTTTTCCTGAGGGCACTTAGATTATGTAGTCCACATTATTTGGAAATGGAGATAACAACCATCAGGAATCAATTAAAAAGAATAGGGTATCCTGATTGGTTTCTAAACAGAGCCCTAAGTAAAGCCAAAACTAGTTACTTTGGATCCACTTCCCATTCCAGTAAGAACTTCAGTTGGGACAAAAACTGTATTAAATTGCCTTATAATAGGTCCTTAAATGACATTTCTCAATTTCTTCCACAGGAAGATATTAAAATTGTTTTTAGTTATCCCAATAATTTGTTTAAGAAAATAGTCAATGTACATCAAAGACCTAGAGAAGAAATACATCAAGGTGTGTATAAACTCCCTTGCTCTGATTGTAACAATGTATATTGGGGACAAACAGGTAGAGATTTATATACTAGGATGCAAGAACATAAAAATTCAATTAAATACGCACAACATAATTCCGCTCTCTTCCAACATGTAGACAAGGAAGGCCATCATATGGATTGGAATGAGGCAAAGATTATCTTTAATTCAAAATGCAGTTTTAAAAGAAAAATAATAGAATCATCCTTGATTAACAAATTTCCAAATTTTAATATATCATATGGGCAGTGGTCACCTGACTGCATTACCACCTGGGCAGTCAACAAATTGTTACCATCGCTGGTGAAGGCAGGTGACCTGCCACGCAAAGCACTAGACGCTACCTGAGTCCTACCCTTGTCCCTTATTTTTATTGTATATAAGACATGCCTTTTGCTCTACCTTTCTGTATTCCACTGAAGAGGATCACAGTCCGTGATCGAAATATATGGAATTCATTTATTTCATTTCTTCTTATCCAACACAGTGGGTTTTTGTTGAATCTTTACGAATGTGTTACATTACTTTATATATATATATATTTATATATATATTATATATATACATAAACTGTATATATATATAGAAAAAGAAAGGGCGCTAAGAGAAGAAGCAAAGGAAAAAAACTTGAAAAGATCGGAGACAGAATGCAAAGAATTCCAGTGGAGAGTAATAGACTTGAGATTAAGACAATGGCGCTTCAAAACGAACAAAACAAGGGAAGAAGAAACCAGGGAGAAGGAAGAAAATTAAAAGTGGCCTATACCAACATTGACGGACTAATTTCGGGACTGAACGAACTCAATGATTATCTGTTAGAAGCAAAACCAGACATAATGGGAATTGTAGAGACTAAACTAAGAGGTGAAATACCATCCACTGTTATCGGACAAGGTTTATACAACTACTGGATAAAAAACAGGGACAAGAAACAGGGAGGGGGAATCATGTTCTTGGCCAAGAAAGACCTAAAGGTGACAAAAATTGCAGAGGGCAAAGGTAATGCTGAATTGATCATGATAAAAGTCGAAGGCAAGAATATGAAGAGTAGAAAGTTTGTGGTGACTTATGTGCCTCCAAAAACAAGCGCTTGGAAAGAAATTGAACATAAAAAAATGCTAGATGACACAAGAAAATCACTCAATGAGATACTAATGGGTAAGGGTAATCTGGTAGTTATGGGGGACTTCAATTGCAAAGAAATTTGTTGGGACAGCATGACAGTGCAAGGAGGAGATGACTCGTGGGGCAATGTACTGCTAGATATGACCATGGAGTACACAATGACCCAATGGGTCCATGAAAACACAAGGTACAGAAATAATGAAGAGCCATCGAAACTAGATCTAATATTTACAACAGAGCCTGAAATAGTGCATAAAGTCCAGTATGAGACACCAATTGGAAAGAGTGACCATGTACTCATCGAAACTATACTAAAGGAAGAAATAGACATAGAGAGGAACGAAAAGCATAGGAAAGGAAGACTGAGGTACAACAAAACAGACTTTACAAAACTAAAGACATTCTTCCGGAATGCAAACTGGGAAATATTTTACAGGGAAGAAACAGCAGTGGAAGAGAAATGGAATATATTGATGGAAAACTACAATGAAGGGGTAAACAGGCATGTACCAAGACAAAAGCGAGAGAGAGAGTACATTAAATGTTGGTTCAACAAAAGATGCAGTGAGGCAAAAGACAGAAGGGACAAAGCTTGGAAAAAGTGGAGAAAAGACAAAAAACAAAGCAAATGGCAAATTTATGTTAACTATAGAAATGAGTATGTTAATGTGAGAAGAGAGGAGAAAAGGAACCATGAGAAGGATATTATAGACAAATGCAAAGAGCAACCCAAACTATTCTATCGGTATGTGAATGGTAAACTTAAAAACAAACAGGAATTGGTGAAACTATGCCAAGGAAACATAGAATACACAGAAGATTTAGAGATGGCCGAAGTCATGAACAATCACTTTAAATCTGTTTTCACCAGAGAGAAAATACCGAATTGTGACATAGACGAAAACAAGAAATCTCCCCTCATGAATGAGTTTACAGCATCACTAAAGGAAATATCAGAACATTTATCAAGGCTGGATGTCAGAAAATCACATGGCCCGGACGGTATTGCAAATTGGATTCTAAAGGAGTGCAAAGAAGAACTAACAGACAAAATACACATCTTAATAAACAGCTCACTCAAAGAAGGAAAGATACCCGAGGACTGGAAAAACGCTAACATTGTACCAATACACAAAGGAGGAAACAAAGAAGAACCCACCAACTATAGGCCAGTATCACTAACAAGCACCATTGCCAAAATTTGTGAGAAAATAATCAAGAATAGATGGGTAAAACATCTGGAAGACAATGACATATTAAACCCAAGACAATTCGGATTCAGACAAGGAAGATCATGCTCCACAAACTTAATATGCTTTTACTCAAGACTAATAGACATAGTGCAAGAAAGAAATGGATGGGCTGATTGTGCATTCCTAGACTTGCAAAAAGCCTTTGACAAAGTACCACACAGAAAACTACTAAAAAAACTGGAACACATAGGAGGAATACAGGGAAACCTACTAAAATGGATAGAGGACTTTCTGACTGGTAGAAAGATGAGAGTAGTGCTCAGAGAAAAATATTCAGACTGGAAAGAGGTGATCAGTGGAGTACCGCAAGGATCTGTGCTGGCACCAATAATGTTTGCTATCTATATGAATGACATGGATGAGGACGTGAACTGCTACATGAGCTTCTTTGCCGATGACGCCAAACTGCTAAGGAAAATAGAAACTGATGAGGACTGTGAAGCACTGCAAGATGACCTAAATAGGGTATGGAACTGGAGTCAGAAATGGGAAGTGGACTTTAATACCAAGAAGTGTAGCATAATGGAGTTTGGAAAAAGCAAAAACAGAATATCAGGAAAATATACAATTGGAACCAAAGAAGTAAAGAAAGTAGGATCCGAAAAAGATTTGGGAGTAATTATCACGAACGACCTGTCCTATGATATACAGATTAACAAAATTGTCGGGGAGACTTACAATTTGCTAAGATCAATAAAAGTGGCGTTTACATACTTGGACGAAGACATGATGAAAAAAATATTGGTTACATTGATAAGGCCTAGATTAGAGTATGCAGCGACATTGTGGTCCCCCAGTACCAAAAAGAATATAAAGAAAATAGAAAGAATCCAAAGAGCAGCTACAAAAATGGCACCTGCACTTGCAAACCTATCATACGAAGAGAGATTGGCTAAACTGGAGTTACCGACACTGGAGCAAAGAAGAGAGAGAGGTGACCTATTGACCATCTACAGAATCATGAAAGGCACAGAGGTACTCGATAGTGAGAACTTACTTAACTGGGACAAAAGAAACACAAGAGGACATGGAAAGAAAATAAAAAAACATAGCTATAGAAGAGAACTGAAGAAAAACAGTTTTCCTCATAGAGTTTTGGACACTTGGAACAAACTGGACAATGAAATAGTATGCGCAAAAACCATTCATGAGTTTAAAAACAAACTAGACACTGCAAGATACAAAGGCGGGACAACACGAGCATAGCTCCCCTTCCCGCAAAATACAACTAGGTAAATACAACTAGGTAAATACATATATACACACATATATATATACACACATATACATATATATATATATATATATATATACAGATGCTCCTCCACTTACGTTCATTTGTTTTACATTTTTTTTTAATTTACATTTGAACTGACAAAAAAAAAGTAAAAAAATAAATAAATAAATAAAATTGTTGAGTGAATTTTTGAGTTTAGCGCGCTCTCCTTAGTATGAGACGTTCAAACTATACTTAAGCATGACGCTGCGTCTATTGTTTACATGGCACAAATGACAGACTGAACGTGCCTTGCCTCCTCTTCCTCCTCCCCCTCCTCCTTCACCATCTCACTTTATGTTGATTGAATTTAATTTACTTGAAACTAATGTTATTATTTTACAATGTTATGTTTATAATTAATGATTTAGGGGGTGTTTTATAAGATACGGTAATAGAATTTATGGATGTATAGTACAGTATGAACAGTCATACATTACTGGAATGTACAGTAACAACTTACCTTCATTTTCACATTACGTTCGGCCGTTCGGAACGTAACTAAAACGTAAGTTGAGGAGCATCTGTATATATATATCTTTTTACAACCACAAATAACTTTTAATTCCATGCCATCGCAGTCGAGACTGAAGAATCGCTCAATGGAGGCATTCATTGGAAATTGAAACGTGGACGACCCGAGGAGTCGAACCCAGCTAACCCGTAACAAAGTTACAGTGACTGAAACCAATGAAAAAGGGAGGCATGGTTATGATGTAACTTTGTTATGGGTTAGCTGGGTTCGAATCCTCAGGTCGTCCACGTTTCAATTTCCAACGAATGCCTCCATCGAGCGATTCTTCAGTCTCGACTGCGATGGCATGGAATTAAAAGTGATTTGTGGTTGAAAAAATATATTAATTGATCACTGGGAACCATACATTATATTGTAAACCTACCTTACCACAATTATTTCATCCACACATCCCTACCCTTCCTAAACCCACAATGCTCCACATCAATTACCCCCTTTGTTCCTCTCTTAAACCTCTTAATCAAAACAGTCCCACATGCCATTTCAACTAGTCAACAAACTTTTCCCAACTACTGTACATTCTACTACATTCCCACTTTACCTCTTTTCTTTTGTAAAGTGGAACTATACAGGTGCTCCTCTAGCACCTTCCCCTCCCTTAGATACACATTAAGCAACCTCACTAGCCAATCCATCATAACCATGCCTCCCTTTTTCAGACACTCTGCATGATACACATTCAACCCAGGTGCCTTACCAGCTCTTATCATTATCAAAGCTTCTTATACCTCATCTTTTCCTATATCTTTCATCTTCTCCCATCACACATCATGGAATGTCTGTTGAGCATGGAAGGGAGAAGGCAGGAGATAGGATGAGTGGAGAATGGCTGTGTAATATTATGATGCATGGAAGGGAGGGGCCAGGGGATGGGGGGTAGGGAGTTGTATTAATATTTTTACACAGCCTGAAGGGTTTTCTCCCTGTCTTCTCTTTTTCTACACGAGGGGATGGAGAGGGGGTTTGCCAATTAAGTGAGGTGGCCTTGGTGTGGATGTAATGTTGTGCTACAATTTTCTGACCCTGGGCAGTGGGAAGGATACAAGGACGACTCATCACCCATGAAGGGCTAAGATGAGAGGGAGGAAAGGGTGGTGGATGGGAGTGGAATGGGTAGGGCTAGATACATGCCTTTTGACTTGGCAACCTTTTTTATAAATGGGAAAAGCCAATGGTATATAGAGGTCACATGTCTTATGTGATAAGTTAAAAGATGAAGTTGATAGAAACTTGGGCCCAGTTCAGAGACCAAGTGTCAGTCCCCAAAGAGCTGCATCTCTTGATGGAGGTGAGGGGGTTCATGGGTTTCGAAATGGGCAGCTCTGCTGTCCATCCTACAGGACCACCTTAAATAGGAACCAATCACTGGTCCTTCCATATACAAATTGTCAATTGTATTACTCTATTTTCTTTTATCTATTTTTTTCCTATAGATAAAACTAAATTTGTACAAACTAAAATTTTAACAACATACCCTGAGCAGACTGTGCACACATGTACATAGCTAGGAACACGCCCAACTAAATTGTCATACTTTGCTATATCTGTGTTACAGGTTGAAAACTTAGCTTGCAAATTTTCACTTTTACAAAAAAATTTCTCCATTTTATTTATTGTTAATAATAAAAAATCAGCAATTATCAATTTACAGATCAAACAATACAGTTAACATACTAGGTCAATGCTTCAAATCAGATTATGTTCACATATAGACGTTATACATTAGAAGCCCGATTTAGTGAACTAATTTAGCCACGGGAGAGTTCATTAACTTGATTTTTTCCACTAAATCATGTGTTCATTATTGATGACCTATCTAATAAAAATTTCCAATAAATCAAGAAACTTTCTGCCAAATACCATTGGCCATTAGTAAGATATGGTACAATATGATAAGAAAAGTAAGAAAAACATATCATAGCAGTAGATAATGGAAAAGTGTCCAATTTAATTAACATCTTTCTGCTAAACCAGGATACTCCACTATTAATTTCAAACTTCAGTTAAATTTGGCTTCTGTTAAATAAGGAGTCATTTAATCAGATTTCTATTGTATACATACAAATTAATAAATCTAATAAAGTAATTCACAGCCAAATGAATACAGTATCTTAATTTTTTCTTTGCATATTTCTTCAACCAAATGAAGTTGCTAAATGATGTAAAAAGGATTTAATATATCTGTTGAAAATTAACATTATAAAATAAGCAATAACTTAAACGAAAACTCCACAAATATTGACTTACCCGATCCACCCGCAAATGACACGTAACCTAGCCCAGCACATGATGCACAAGAGAAGCAGGTGTAGATTGGGTGGTAGGTAAGGATAGAAGGATAATGATGGACAAGGTAGAACCACACAAAGAAGTCATTCATCCCATGAACATGGAGGGAGAGATAACAATGATGAATTTTTTTTGGTGATTATGAGGAAAAGAATTATATTTTTGATTACACATATTAATTAGTGATGTTCATTGCAATAGTTTCAAAGCATAAATTTACAGCATTATTTATGTATTTATCCACAAAATATATGAGATCAAGTTGTGTAATGGGAAAAGAGTTCAGTATTTTGCCAAAATGAGAATATAATTTTATATAAAAATATTTGATACATTGTTATAATATCACCATCATCAAAACATAATTCAAACAATCCAAGTACAAATTGATGAACATTGTAATCAATTAGTTAATTAAGCATATTTAATGAAGGACATATAAAGGATTTAATGGAAACATCCATAACAATAGGTTTGCATTGGTTGGTGAAGAAGGGTGTTCAGGATTTCATGGTTAGGAATGTGGAAGAGGGTGGGGAGAGGCAGAGAGAAAGAGGAGAGAGAAGAGAGAGAAAAAAATTATTTTTGATATAAAATATATGACCAGGCAATTACAAAATAAATGGTGCATTCACAACCTAAAACTGACTTTTAATCACTTTTTAATAAAAAAAAATATATATATATATATAAAACTGAAAAAACAAAACAAAATATATATACACTTGGGTCATGCTTAAAAAAAATTTAAACTAAATAAAAGCGAGTTCATTGTTCTAATACATTGGTAAGATGAACTGTAGATCCCACGAATGGAGAAAAGAATGTTGCACAAGGATATGCACATTACACTTTCCGTGATCCTCTTCAGTGTGGACCACAGATAGTGATCATAAGGTATCTTTGTATAGCATTCTTTTTCTCCAATAGTGGGATCTACAATTCAAATAAATAAAAAATTACTGATAAAACTATGAACAGAGAACATATAATAAACTATATCCCTGAATCATGAATACTACTATATCATGACAATACATAGGATGCAAGTGCATTGTAAGAAACTGGAAGAGTGAAAAAAGTAAGACTATAAAAATTAAGACAAAAGACTAGGTAAGGGAGATGATAAAGGAATAATCAACTCTGTAAACAGTATTTATCAGTTCTGTATATAAAAGCAGAGTACTTATGAAAGTAAAATTATGCTGGGAATTACAATTTTTTAAACCATAAACAAAATGATACACTGGAAAAATAACTGAATAGGATTTAAAACACAAAAGGAGGATACAGTAGAAATGATTGAAAAGTTGCTAGACATTAAGAGTACTTAAGCATTTAATATCCTTTTGAGAGGGAGAGATAAATTTACTGTGCATATGTACATACATATATATGTACGCAGACACAATCGAGCTATGGAACCTTAAACATCTCTTCGTATGTGCTCCGCAGAAGAGGAAAATTCTTGGTTATACAACAAAAGGAGGAAGCCTGGTTTGTATTGAATAGGAGGGGAGCAATTGTGAGTGTCCACAATGAAGTTTCTGCAGTGCTAATTAGACGTAATAAGAGAAAATAAAGGAAAACAATGAGAACTTTGAATCCAAAGATGACTTGACAGCAGAGACATCTAGGGGTGCCACACCGAAGTATGATGTAAACTGGCATTATGAAACACCAGCGGTAGGACAAATATATGATGAATCATTTTCAGGCTTTGGTAAGTATGAGAGAAGGAAAGTCAAATCTTAGACACAGAAAGGAAAATGAGTAAAAATAGAAAATGGTGGGAGAATGAAATCATGAAACTAAGGAAAGAAACTGTAAAATTAACCTCTTCAGTGCGGGCCAAAATTTTGCGGGCAGCATTAGCTGCCAGACGTACGATGTGTCGTAATAATACTCTCATCATAAAATATAGTCACCGCTTATATCAATTGTTCTCTCTTTCACCCGTGAATTTTGATAACCATAGAAACTGTGATGAAGACAATTTAGAGAGTATGTAGAAACGCAGGGGCAACTGCAATAAATATAATCAAGATGCCGATATGGCAGCCTCGCGTATCCACTTGCTCCTCATGCCACCTATGTATGTGGCACCGTATGGAAGGGGTTAATGGACTGCTTAGCCCAAGCTAACATTGAGATTTCCAACCTAAGAAAAACAAACTCAGAACTAAGAACCGCACTTAAGGTAATGAAAAATTATAGAGGTAAGCACGAAAATGAAAAGAGGAAAATTAATTATACTACCAATAGTGAAAATCTAAAAAAAAAAGGTAAATAACAAAATACAAGAAATGATGGAAAGAACTGAAGAAAACTTAGGTGAGGAAAGTATGCAAAAGATTAAGAAATGGAAGGAAAACACAGAAAATGCCTTTAAAGAAATAGTCCAACAACAGATGCAGGAAAATGCAAAAGATACAATCTTTCAAGTAATTAAAGAAAAGGCAAATTGGGTTCGAGATACAGTAGATAGAAAAAAATGTATTGTGGTATATGGACTATGGAAAAAACATGGTCTGGCGAGGTACATGAGAAAGAAGAAAAAGAAACAGCAATAGCAATCATAAAAGAAATAAAGGATGGTGATCAGGAAGTAGAGAATGATATAGATATGTATAGAATGAGACATCATTCTAAGGAAAGAAATCGACCCCTAAAGATAAAACTAAGATCACAAATGGTAGTGGAAGACATATTAGAAAAAGCAAGTTGGCAAGGAGTGAACAGTACAATAAGATATGGATAAAAAGAGAAATGAGTGTTGAGGAATTACAGAAAGAGAAAACACTATAAGATGAAGCTTGGGGAAAAAAAAAAAAAAAACGCGAAGAGAACAGAGACCAAAAGCAAGGAATTCTATTGAAGAATAATTGACATGAGACTGAGAAAATGGAGCATCAGAATGGGCAAAGCAAAAACAGAAAAAAAGATGGAGAAAGAGGAAAATTAAAAGTGGCCTATACTAATACTGACGGGTTGATTTCAGGACTGAATGAATGAAATGATTACATGTTAGAAGAAAAACCAGACATAATGGGAATTGTGGAGTTGAAATTAACCCCTTTCATACAGTGCTGCATACATAGGCGGCATGAGGAGCAAGTGGATACGCGAGGCTGCCATATCGGTGTCTTGATTATATTTATTGTAGTTGCCTCTGTGTAATGACATACTCTCTAAACTGTCTTTAATCACATTTTCTATGGTTATCAAAATTCAAGGGTGAAAGAGAGAACGATCGATATAAGCGGTGACTATATTTTATGATGCGAGTATTATTACGACACGTCGTACGGCTGGCAGTGGCTGCTGCCTGCGAGATTTAAGGCCCGTACTGAATAGGTTAAGGGGTTCAAT
This sequence comes from Oratosquilla oratoria, assembly GCF_046742065.1. Classification (NCBI taxonomy): domain Eukaryota; kingdom Metazoa; phylum Arthropoda; class Malacostraca; order Stomatopoda; family Squillidae; genus Oratosquilla; species Oratosquilla oratoria. The sequence goes on along the minus strand of NC_134808.1, from coordinate 12,134,178 downwards.
ACCACCCATTAATGTTGGACAAGGGTTATACAATTCGTGAATTAAAAACAGAAATGAGAAACAGGGAGGAATCATGTTCTTGGCCAACAAACACTTGAATGTGACAAAGATTATGGAAGATAAAAGCAATGTAGAACTGATCATGATAAAAGTTGTAGAAAAGGACATGAAAAGTAGAAAGTTCATGGTGATTTATGTGCCCCCAAAAACAAGCTCTTGGAAAGATAATGAGCATATGAAATGCTAGAAGATACAAGGCATTCATTAAATGAGATACTAATGAGCGGAAGTAACCTGGTAATTATGTGGGACATTAACTGCAAAGAAATTTGTGGGAAGCAAATGACAGTGAAAGGCGGAGAAGACTTGTGGAGTAATGTATTACTGGACATGACCATGGAATATACAATGACACAATGGGTCAATGAAAACACCAGATACAGAAGTACTGTATTGAGGAACCATTGAGACTAGATTTAATATTTACAACAGAACTGGAAATTGTGGATAAAATTAAATACAAGACACCACTTGGAAAGAGTGACCATATAATTATAGAGACTGAACTGAAGGAAGAAATATATATGGAGAGAAATGAAAAGTATAGGAAAGGAAGATTGATGTACAACAAAACGGACTGGAAAATTAAAGAAATGCCTTCAGAATGCAAATTGGGAAAAATTCTAAAAGAGACAAACGTGGAAGAGAAATGGGAAATCTTGATGGATAATTATAATGAAGGAGTGAATAGGCATGTACCAAGACAGAAACAAGAGAATGTACATTAAATGTAGGGGGGCGGGGGGGGAAGTATCGGAATATAGTTTTGGCAATAGAAACAGCTCAGACAGGGACTGTGGTAAGAATCACCAAAGCAGGTGGAGGGAGGATAAAATTAAAGTTTACTATACAAATAGCAGAAGCATAATAAACAAAATTGATTTGCTGCGAGGTAAAGCATGCGTAGAGAATTTTTATATTCTAACTATTACTGAATCCTGGCTCAACATGGCTGATAAACATTTCTTTCCAGAAATCAAAATAGAAGGATACAAGTTTTTTCACAAGGACAGGGTTGGCAGGAGTTGGGGAGGAGTAGCACTTTTCGTTAAAAATACAATAAACTGTATTATCAACAATTCGATTATGGAAGAGGACAGTATGGAATCTATTTGGGTGGAAATTATAGGCAAGAAAAAGAAAGTTATTATTGGCATCCTGTACAGACCTAACCTCAGCACTGAGCAGACTGATCCCCTGATTCATGAAATTCGCAGAGCATCCCAGTACAAAAACATTGAGATCATGGGAGATTTTAGTTATAGAAACATTGACTGGGAAATTTTAATGGATCAGGAAGCGAAAAAATTCTTAGATGTGGTGCAGGATAATTTCCTAAAACAAATTATTACCGATCCTATGAGGGGAGAAAATACTCTGGACTTGCTTTTAACTAGTAATGAGCACCTAATGAGTAACGTAAAAGTGGGAGATAGTCTAGGCTCTAGCGATCATCATGAAATAAGATTTAATATTATTTGGGAAGAATTAAAAAGTACGAATAACGTCCAAGTACCAAACTTCAAGAGAACCAATTTTGATAAGATAAAAACCTATTTGAAATTAAATACAAAATGTCATATGGATGATTCATCCATTACCTGTGTGGTCAAGAGTCAGGACATGACCAGGGGTCAGGTCACGACCATGGGTCAGGTCATGACCAGGGGTCGGGTCATGATCGGGTTGGGTACATATGCAGACTAGCCCAAAATAGCTTGACAAAGAAACTGAAAAAAGTATTGCTAAAAAGAGACAGGCTTATAAGAAATACAAGTGCTCGGGTGCACCTAATGACTATCAAAGTTATATAATAATACAGAGATTAAAAAAAAAAAAAAACGATAAATGAATATCGTTGATAAATCCAAAGAGAATCCCAAAGAATTCTATAGTTACATGAGAGATAAAAAGGTTATTAGGAATCACATTGGCCTACTATTATCTGCTGATGGTTTCACTTTCTCTAAAACACTTTATACACTGATGTTGGTGTGAATGAAAGGCTAGCAATGAGCTCCAAATCAGCATTTTTTTGCTAAGAACAAGGAAGTTGTGTTTTTCGAGAGACTGCTGTTAAAATAAGTATCCAGTTTGATATAATGTATTAACACACAAAATGGAGGAAGGAAAAGAAGAACAAAGGAAAATTTAACCAATGAAGAGAGGATTGGACATAGAGTCGAAGTTACCACTGAGGGTGATACTGAAAAATACTTGTTTGAATGATACCCCAAGGTCAACTCAAAGGTGGGAAAACAATAATTTTCAGGGTTTCCAAGAGAAAGAGGACTATAAGGTAAAGGTTTACATGTAGAAAGAGAAACTTGGTATAACAATACACAGATAGGCTATCTACAAAAAGCTAACGAAGAGATGAACAGAGAGCTTAATGATCTAAAAAATTAATTAAATATGGTTAGAAGTGACAACAAAAGAATGAAAAAATGAAGATAAAAACATAAATGAAACGTTGAAAAAAAAGAGGTCAAAGAACAAATACAAGCAGTGACTGAAAACATTGGTGAATCAATTAAAAAGATGGATCTCCTAGAAATGAAAAAACCAATGGAAACAGGAACAATAAAATCAGAAAATAACATTTAAAGAAATAGTACAATAGCATACATACATATACCAAAGGCTTTTTCCCCCTTACACGGGGGGTAGCCAAAAAAAGGCATAGAAACCACTCCCATCCATTCCATTTCCTATACATTTCACTCCCCTCCACCCTCCTCCCTCCCTCTCATCTTGGCACCTCCTGGATGACAGGTCATCCCTGCATCCTGTCCACTGCCCTGGGTCAGAAGCAGTGTCGCAAGACACAGCACATCCGCAGCAAGGCTGCTTCGAAAAATTTGGCGACCCTCCCTCTCCATCCCCTCATGCAGAAAAGGAGAAGATGGGGAGAAATCCCTTCGGGCTGCGTAAAATTTTTCTCATACCGTACATACTTCCACACCCCCCATCCACTCCCCCTCATTACACAACCCTTCTCCATTCATCCCTATCTTCTGTCCTCTCCCATCCTTCCTCAACAGACATTCCTCTCTTTTGTAATGCCCTTTCACCTCATCCATCCATCTCATCCTAGGACGCCCCCTCATATTCACTCCTTCCACAGGTCTTTTACTAATCTTTCCTCACTCATTCTTTCCATGTGTCCAAACCATCCCAACACTCTTTCATCAACCCTATCTCCAAGCTCCCTTTCCACCCCTGTTCTCCTCCTCACCTCATTTCTCACTCTATCTAGCCTAGTAACCCCCATCATACTTCTCAGACACCTCATCTCAAACACATTCAAACTCCTTCTCTCTTCCTCTCTTATGTTCCATGTTTCTACCCTGTACAGAGCTGTTGAGACAATCACTCCTTCATATAACCTCCTTTTACCATCCATTCCCATATGTCTATTTCTCATTACACTTTTTAATCCACCAAGGCATTTACTCGCTTCTCTCAATCTACATTTTACCTCCACCCCCACTCCTCCCTTTCCTGCCACATTCGCACCCAAGTATCTAAAACTATCCACTTCCTCCAGTCTTTCACCCTTTATGCTCACTTCCAGCCTGCTGTCACTCTCTCCCTTTGTACATCTCATCACCTTACTTTTCCCCACATTTATCTTCAGCTTTCTTCTTTCACACACCTTCTCAAACTCTGCCACTAACTTCCTCAATCCCTCCTCTGATCCTGCTAAAAGTGCAGTGTCGTCAGCAAACAACAGCTGGCTCACCTCCCACTTTTCTCCATTTTCTTTAACCATCTCAAACCCCTGACCACCTTTGCATTCATCTCTTGCATCACCCCATCCATGTTAAGATTGAACAGCCAGGGTGACATAACACATCCCTGACAAAGTCCCACCTTTACCTCAAACTATGCACTCTCCATTTCTAATCCTAACAGAAGCTCTACTACTCTCTTAAAAACTCTTGACTGTTCTTAACCCCTTCCATACGGTGCTGCATACATAGGCGGCATGAGGAGCAAGTGGATACGTGAGGCTGCCATATCGGCGTCTTGATTATATTTATTGTAGTTGCCCCTGCGTAATGACATACTCTCTAAACTGTCTTCATCACATTTTCTATGGTTATCAAAATTCACGGGTGAAAGAGAGAACGATCAATATAAGCGGTGACTATATTTTATGATGCGAGTATTATTACGACACATCGTACGTCAGGCAGCTAATGCTGCCTGCGAGATTTTGGCCCGTACTGAAGAGGTTAACAGCTTTCCACCTATCCCACATATCTGCAGTACCTCCCACAGTGCCTTCCTGTCTACCCTGTCATAAGCCTTTTCCAGATCCATAAAAGCCAAAAAAACATCCTTATCTTTTCCTATAGCTTTCTCACATATCTGTCTTACCACAAAAATCTGATCTACCCATCCTAAACCCACACTGTTCCTCACCAATTACTCCCTCTCTTCCTCTCCTAATCCTCTCAATCAAGATCCTCCCATAAGCCTTCCCAACTACACTCAACAAGCTGATTTCTCTGAAACTATTACACTCACACTTGTCCCCCTTTCCCTTGTAAAGCGGAACTATACAGGCACTCCTCCAATCCTCCGACAATCTACCCTCTCTTAAACAAACATTAAATAACCTCACCAGCCAGTCCACCATAACTGTACCTCCTTTCTTCAGACATTCTGCATGGCATCCATCCAACCCAGGTGCCTTACCTGCTCTCATCATCTTCACAGCTGCTTTCACTTCATCCTTCCCTATTTTTCCTCCATTTTTCTCACTCATCACTCATTTTCTTAGTGCTTCCCACTGCAACTACCTTTCCCTCCCTATCTTCCTTCACATTTAGCAACTCCCTAAAATACTTTGCCCACCTTCCTCTCACTGCCTTCTCTTCCATTATCATCTCTCCATCTGCACCTTTTACCTTTTCTTTACTTGATTCGCCTCCTCCTCCTCTTTTAATTTCCTTCCAAAACATCTTTTTATTACTTTCAAAATTTTCTGTCATACTGTCTCACATTTGCTCTCCTCTTTGCTTCCTTTATCTTATGCTTAACTTCCCTTCTCTTTACTTTGTACCTCTCATACAATTCCCTTGTCCTAATTTGTAGCCAATCTATGAATGCCTGCTTCTTCTCTTCTACACCCTTCTTTGCTTCCTCATCCCACCGCTCACTACCCTTCCTTCTATTTCCTCCCACCCTCCTTGTTCCACACACCATCTTTGCACACCTTGTGACTCCCTCCTTGAACCATCCCCATTCCTCCTCCACTCCTAGTTCTACTCTATCCTTTACTCCCTCCCACTCTTTCAGCTTCTTATACTGATTCTTTTTTTTTTCTCATTTAAGCAGTTCACTCTAAGTACCTCCCTACCTTCTGCCCTTTTCCTCTTTCTCCACCTATTCTCCACTCTCAATTTACCTTCCACCAGAAAATGATCCGATATTCCTCCACTCTCTCCCCTTAGGACATCTACATTCTTAACTCTTCCTACCATACTCCTGGTCACCACTATATAGTCCATTAATGCTCTATCTACCACCCTTCCACCCACCACCCTCTCCCATGTGTACTTATGCTTGACTTTCTTCCTAAACACTGTATTTGCTATCATCAACTCTCTAGACACATCACCATCAATTCTCCACTACAATTTTTACCTGGAACTCCATACTTCCCAATCACTCCGTCTATTGGTTCATTTCCTACCCTAGCATTAAGGTCTCCCAATACAACTGTATTGACATTTCTTCCTAATTCCTCTATGCAGTCATTTATATCTACCTAAAAAGCCTCCCTTTCTTCTATGCTCTTCTCACTACCAGGCCCATACACACTTACAAAAACCCACATCTCCCCAGCTTCACCTTCATCCACTTCAACCTTAATGAAACCTCCTTCCACTCCACTACCCGCTTACTTGTCTCTTCACCTACTAGTATAGCCACCCCTTCTCTCCCTCGTCCACTCTTCACTCCTGAGTACCTCCCAGCTACACTCCCAAACTCACACTCGCCCTTCCCTTTCATTTTAGTTTCACTCAAAGCCAGTACATCCATCTTTCTTCTCATAAACATACTGCCTATCTCTTCCCTTTTACTCTCCTCTGTACCACATCCACACACATTAAAAGACCCAAACCTTAGGGTACTGGTTGGAAAACTCCCAGACCCTCTTATGCCTTTACTTTTGGGGCTATAGGTTGCAGGACTCCTAATCCCATCCCCCATCCTGTTTTTTGTCACCTTTTATGACTCAAGTGGAAAGACTTGGTGGTAGCATTCTCTTCCCCCACCACAAGGTATGCAAAATAAGGAAATGAATATTCAGAGAAATGGTACAGGACAGTAACAAGAGGTTGGGGGACAGCATAATAGAGGGACAGTCATAGTATAATAGTGTCAGCATTTCTATATGAACAGAGCTTTCCTCTATCACAAACAAAATGATGTGTGGCTCTGGTCTGTAGGGGCACCCCATATAGACCCTAAAGTATCAACTGCATGCTACTTTGCCACAATAACATGCAGCCAATACCCTAGGTAGAGAAAAATGCTAAAGAAATGATAATTAGAGTAATTACTGAAAAGGAAAAATGGGTAAGAGACATAGTTCATAAGAAAAGTCCATTGCAGTTTATGGTATTAAAGAAAAACATAATGTATACAAATACCAAAAAGAAAAAGATGGGAAAGAAATTGCAAAGGCAATTCTGAAAGAGGTTCAAGAAGAGGGAAAGGAATTAGACAAAGAGATTGAAGTACATAGGATAGGACAATACTCTAAAAATCAATACACTAAAAATAAGGTCTCAAATGATAGTTGAAGAGGTACTATCAAAAGCAGTAAAGTTGGCAAATAGTGAAAATTACAAAAATGTATGGATAAAAAAGGAAAAGTGATGAGGAAAAAGAGAAAGACAGAAATGAAGCAAATGAAAAAACAAGAGAAGAACGGAGACTGAAAAGAATGATTTTTTTTTGGAGAGTACTGGATCTGAGGCTGAGAAAATGGTACATCAAAATAAAAGGAAACATAACCAAAAAAGAGAAGAAAAGAAAAAATTAAAAATAACATATACTAACACAGTACGATTTCAGAACTAAACAAATTAAACAACCATCTGTTAATAGAGAAACCAGACATAATGGGAATTGTAGAGACAAAAGGTCCACTACCATTAACTACTGTGGGGCAAGAACTGTAAAACCACTGGCCGAAAAATAGAATAGTGAAACAGGATGGAGGAGTCATGATTTTGACTAAGAAAGGTTTAAATATAACAAAGATAACAGATGGAAAAAATAATGTGGAATTGATAATGATTAATGTTTAAAACAGAAACATTTAACCCCTTCCATACGGTGCCGCACACGTAGGCGTCATGAGGAGCAAGTGGATTTGCGACGCTGCCATATCGGCGTCTTGATTATATTTATTGTAGTCGCCCCTGTGTTTTTACATTCTCCCTAATCTGCTCTTAATCCCATTCTCTGTGGTTTTCAAAATTCACGGGTGAAAGAGAGAACAATCGATATAAGCCGTGACTATATTTTATGATGCGAGTATTATTACGACACGTCGTACGGCTGGCATTGGCTGCTGCCCACGAGATTTAAGTCCCGTAGTGAAGTGGTTAAAGTAGAAAATTTATAGTAATATATGTGCCCCCAAAAACACAGGCTTGGACAGATAGTGATCATTCCAAAATACTGGAAGAAATAAAGAATGCATTAATTGAATTATTGAAAGGAGGAAACATAGTAATTATGGGTGACTTTAACTCTAAAGAAATATGTTGGGAAGAAATGACAATGAAAGGTTTGTAAGAACATCTTTGGTTCTACAAGTAAGGTGGATCCTATCAGAAGCATAAAAGTCTCCCTTACACATACTGTAGCGAAAATATGCGAAAAAGCTATCAAAAGTAAATGGATTAAACACTTGGAGGACAACAAAATGCTAAATCCAAAACAATTTGGATTCAGAAGTGGAAGATCATGTGCCACAAACTTAATATGCTTTTACTTGAGATTAATAGAAAAAATTCAAGAGAGGGATGGATGGGCAGATGGTGCCTTCTTAGATTTACAAAAGGCATTTGACAAAGTACCACACAAACTGCTGCTAAAACAATTGAAGCGATAGGTGGAATACAAGGAAAGTTATTGAATGGATGAAAGATTTCTTGATCGGTAGAAAAATGAGTGGTATTCAGAGACAAGAACTCAAATTGGGAAGAAATGATAAGTGGAGTCCCACAAGGCTCTGTATTGGCTCTGATAATGTTTGCCATAAATATAAATGACATGGATGAAGGTATGGAATGTTATATGAACTTCTTTGCATACGATGTGAAACTATTAAAGAGAGTAAGCAGAGAAGAAGATTGCAAATCATTACAAGAAGACCTGGACAAAATCTGGAAATGGAGTCAGAAGAGTGAAGTGACTTTCAACATCAAGAAATGTAGCATAATGGAATTTGGAAAAAGCAAAAACAATATCAGGACAATACAAAATTGGTACAAAGGAAATTAAAAAAGTCAACTCAGAAAGGGATCTAGGAGTAACTATCACCAATGACATGACACCAGACAAGCATATCAAGAAATTATTTGGAAAAACTTTTAATTTATTAAGATCAATGAAAGTGGAGTTTGACTACATGGATGAAGAAATGTTAAAGAAAATATTAGTTACATTGATAAGACCAAAATTGGAGTACGCTGCGACAATATGGACACCTAGAACTAAAAAGAACATAAAGAAATTAGAATGAATTCAAAGAGCAATGACAAAGATGGCACCAACACTCTCCAATTTGACATACGAACAAAGATTGGATAAACTTGAACTACCTACCCTGGAACAAAGAAGAGAAAGAGGAGACCTGCTAACCATATACATATTTATGAAAGGGTTGGAAGTCCTTGATAGAGATGACTTATTAACCCCTTCCATACGGTGCCGCATACGTAGGCGGCATGAGGAGCAAGTGGATACGCGAGGCTGCCATATCGGCGTCTTGATTATATTGTAGTTGCCCCTGCGTAATGACATACTCTCTAAACTGTCTTCATCACATTTTCTATGGTTATCAAAATTCACGGGTGAAAGAGAGAACGATCGATATAAGCGGTGACTATATTTTATGATGCGAGTATTATTACGACACATCGTACGTCTGGCAGCTAATGCTGCCCGAGAGATTTTGAACCGTACTGAAGAGGTTAAAGTGGGATAAAAGAAAAACCAGAAGACACGAAAAGAAACTTAAAAAGGATAGTTACAGAAGAGATCTGAAAAAGAATAGCTTCCAACAGAGAGTGATAGATATCTGGAACAAACTGAATGAAGAAACAGAGTGCAAAAACTATACAAGAATTTAAGATCAAACTGGATGCTGAAAGATACAAAAATGGGTCACCACAAGCATAGCTCTCTTCCGGTAAAATACAATTAGGTAACTTCAGTACAGGCCCCCTTCTACAGTGAACATGCCTCGAAATACTACTATCTCTCTCTGTGCGAGAACTAATTGTGAAATTGCGTTACAAAGAAAAACCTTCAATTAGAGTCATTGCTGAGACTGTCAAATGTCCCAAAAGTATAGTGAACGATATTTTGAAGAACTATGACAAGACTGGTAAAGCAGGAAAACCCACTGGCAGGCCGAGTATGGCAAAGCAAGATTGAGCCATTTGCAGCATCATGACAAAGAATTGCTTTGCAACAGCTGCAGCAGTTTCCCATGAGCTGATCTCACTATGGCAGTCGTGTCTAGGCAAATTGTATTATGTTGTCTTAAAGATGAAGATTTGCACACTGACACACCTTCAGCCAAACCACTGATTAGTGCAAAGAATAGAAAAGACCGTCTAAGATTTGCAATGGAACACATTGTGTGGTCAAAGGGCCAATGGACCTTCGTCCACTTTAGTGATGAATCAAAGTTTGTTTGGCTTGAATGGTGTTACCATACTGTGTATGTTAGTCACCCTTTTTGGTTTCTGTTCTCTATGTATATTCCAATTCCTACGAAAGGAAAATTAAGTTGTTTGGAAATGAACATATTCATGTATACGTTGTATGATTTAGGTTATATTCTAATTAGTGCATGAAAATTCAAGGATATATTTGCTTTATTTTCTTGTGATGTATAGATAATGTATGATTTGTGTTAGTGACAATATATGTCGACATATTGGTTATTGTTGCTCATTGTCGACCCATACTGAAAAGAATGTTTTGGTCCTCTCTTCTTGGTACAAGCAAACTAGTAACATCAATCTGTTACTCTAAAGGGATTCAAAATCATATGACTCATTTTAGCGTATTTAAGAGTAAAATGGGGGGAACTCCTGCACCAGAGAGAGCATATAATTAAGGTATGTAAACCCAGACTTTGCATTGTATCAAGGATTAATAATCATCCTGGTTCTATTGAAGATGTAATTGATATTAAGTAATATTTATTCCATACTATGTGTGTGCAGATTATGTCAATTTGGTTACATTAATACTGTGGTTGATATTAAGTGATATCTATTCCATGTGTGTGAAGATTATGTCAATTTGTCTGTATTGATGCTATTTATATTATCAATTTAATTCCAAAGAAATAGGAATGTGAAGAACAAAGTATAGATCTACTGAATGAATGCAATGGTTATATGATTTCATTTTATATTTCTAAGTTGCATATCTTGAGTTAATAAAATTATTAGTGTCAATATGTTGAATGAGTGTCTATGTTGGAGAATCATTTTGAATTTAATGAGGAAATGTCATTGTATACTAGAAATAAGGTTCAATATATGTATTTTTATATTAACAAAGGAGAAAGAGTACAAAAAGAGTACAAAAAGAAGCTGAAGGAGGAGTGGGAGGGAGTGAAGGATAGAGTAGAGCTAGGTGTGGAGGAGGAATGGGGATGGTTCAAGGAGGGTGTCACAAAGTGTGCAAAGATGGTGTGAGGAACAAGAAGGACAGGAGGAAATAGAAGGAAGGGTAGTGAGTGGTGGGATGAAGAAACAAAGAAGGTTGTAGAAAAGAAGAAGCCAGCTTTCACAGATTGGTTACAAAATAGGATGAGGGAGTCATATGAGAGGTACAAAGAAAAGAAAAGAGAAGTAAAGCAAAAGGTAAAGGTGGCAAAGAGGAGAGCAGATGTGAAATGGGGTAAGAGTATGACAGGAAATTTTGAAACTAATAAAAAGATGTTTTGGAAAGAAATTAAGAGAGAAAGAGGTGAATCAAGTAGAGAAGAAAAGGTAAAAGGTGCAGATGGAGAGATGATAATGGAAGAGAAGGCAGTAAGGGGAAGATGGGCAGAATATTTTAGGGAGTTGCTAAATGTGAAGGAGGATAGGGAGGGAAAGATAGCTGCAGTGGCAAATGCTAAGAAAATGACCGTGATGAGTGAGGAGAATGGAGGAGAAATAAGGAAGGATGAAGTGAAGGCAGTTGTTAAGATGATGAAAGCAGGTAAGGCACCTGGTCTGGATGGATGCCATGCAGAATGTCTAAAAAAAGGAGGTACAGTGATGGTGGACTGGCTGGTGAGGTTATTTAATGTTTGCTGGAGAGAGGGTAGAGTGCCGGAGGACTGGAGGAGTGCCTGTATAGTTCCACTTTACAAGGGAAAAGGGGACAAGTGTGAATGTACTAGTTTCAGAGGGATTAGCTTGTTAAGTGTAGTTGGGAAGGCTTATGGGAGGATCTTGATTGAGAGGATTAGGAGAGGAAGAGAGGGAGTAATTGGTGAGGAACAGCGTGGATTTAGGACGGGTAGAGGTTGTGTAGATCAGATCTTTGTGGTAAGACAGATATGTGAGAAAGCTATAGGAAAGGGGAAGGATGTTTTTTGGGCTTTTATGGATCTGGAAAAGGCTTACAATACGGTAGACAGAAAGGCACTGTGGGAGGTTATGCAGATATATGGGATAGGAGGAAAGCTTCTGGGAGCTGTCAAGAGTTTTTATGAGAGTAGTAGAGCTTGTGTCAGGATTGGAAATGGAGAGAGTGAGTGGTTCGAGGTAAAGGTGGGACTTCGCCAAGGTTGCGTTATATCACCCTGGCTGTTCAACTTATACATGGATGGGGTTGTGTGAGAGGTAAATGCAAGGGTAGTGGGTCAGGGATTGGAGATGGTTAAAGAAAATGGAGAAAAGTGGGAGGTGAGTCAGCTGTTGTTTGCGGACGACACTGCGCTTGTGGCAGGATCGGAGGAGGGATTGAGGAAGTTGGTGACAGAGTTTGGGAGAGCATGTGATAGACGAAAGCTAAAGATGAATGTGGGTAAAAGTAAGGTGATGAGATGTACAAGGGGTGAAAGTGGCCATAATCTGGAAGTGAGCATTAACCCCTTCCATACGGTGCCGCACACGTAGGCGTCATGAGGAGCAAGTGGATTTGCGACGCTGCCATATCGGCGTCTTGATTATATTTATTGTAGTCGCCCCTGTGTTTTTACATTCTCCCTAATCTGCTCTAAATCCCATTCTCTGTGGTTTTCAAAATTCACGGGTGAAAGAGAGAACGATCGATATAAGCCATGACTATATTTTATGATGCGAGTATTATTACGACATGTCGTATGGCTGGCATTGGCTGCTGCCCGCGAGATTTAAGTCCCGTAGTGAAGTGGTTAAGGGAGAGCGACTGGAGGAAGTGGATAGTTTTAGATACTTGGGTGCAAATGTGGCAGGAAAAGGTGGAGTGAAGGTGGAGGTAGAATGTAGATTGAGAGAAGCAAGTAAATGCCTTGGTGGATTAAAGAGTGTAATGAGGAACAGACATTTGGGAATGGATGCTAAGAGGAGACTATATGAAGGAGTGATTGTGCCAACAGCACTGTATGGGGCAGAAACATGGAACATAAGAGAGGAAGAGAGGAGTTTGAATGTGTTTGAGATGAGGTGTCTGAGAAGTATGATGGGGGTTACTAGGTTAGAGTGAGAAATGAGGAGGTGAGGAGGAGAACAGGGGTGGAAAGGGAGTTGGGAAATAGGGTTGATGAAAGAGTATTAGGATGGTTTGGACACATGGAAAGAATGAGTGAAGAAAGACTAGTAAAAGAGATATGGAAGGCAGATGTGGAGGGAGTGAACATGAGGGGACGTCCCAGGATGAGGTGGATGGATGGGGTGAAGGGGGCTTTGAGGAAGAGGGGAATATCTGTTGAGGAAGGACGGGAGAGGACAGAAGACAGGGGTGAATGGAGAATGGTTGTATATGGATGATGTTGTGATGCATGAGGTGGAATGGGCGGGGGATGGGGGTGAGGTAGTATGTGTGAGCAAAATTTGACACAGCCCGAAGGGATTTCTCCCCGTCTTCTCCTTTTATGCATGGGGGGACGGAGAGGGGGGGGTCGCCGATTTAATGAAGCGACCTTGCTGTGGATGTGCTGTGTCTTGTGACACTGCTTCTGACCCAGGGCAGTGGACAAGGTGCAGGGATGACCCGTCATCCAGGAGGTGCTAAGAAAAGAGGGAGGGTGGAGGGGTGTGGAGTGTATTCAGGGATGGAATGGGTGGGAATGATTTTATGCCTTTTCCTTTTTGGCTACCTCCATTGTAAGGGGGAAAAAGCCTTGGTATATGTATGTATGTATATTAACATTTTTGTCTAACCTCAATAGTTGATGATAAACATCAAATTTGTTAGGTCAACTTTAGGAGATGAAGCAGTACCACTAAGGATAAGTATTGTCCTCCATGATCTCTTATTAATCCAACTATTTTAGGTATTGGAAGTGATTCATGAGACTTAACAATGGCAAAAGATTTGTTTGTTGCAAGACAGGTGAAAAATTACCTAAAAATTGCATCTAGAGCAGTGTAAATTTTGGTGGAGGGAGCATCATGGTTTGGGGCATAATTTCAGCTGAGGGCAGTGGGCCACTTATTTCCTTGCAGGCCAAAGTGAATGTACAGGTGTACAAGGAATTACTGTGTCAACATGTAGTGCCTAATCTGTGTGCTGTTGCTTCTCAACCTGTAATATTTATGCAGGATAAGGCTCACTGTCACACAGAAAAGCTGGTGAAGTAATTTTAGCTGACCAAGAAACTGAGGTTCTAGACTGGCCTGCGCAGAGCTCAGACCTGGCTCCTACTGAAAATGCCTGGAAGATACTTGGTGAAAGAGCAAAAGCAAGAAACTCTAAAATAGTACAAAAACTTTGAGATATTCTTCAAAATGAATGGTGCCAGATATTTGTTGAGGAGTGCTGTATGTTAGTTCATTCCTGTGGCAAGAGATCTCAAGCTGTTATTGATAACAAAGGGGGCATTCTCTGTTAAATCAACTAAAAAAAAAATTTAATTAACACCCTCATCTCTCAGATTTTGATGAAATATGGTTATAGGGAAATCATAGGCCCTGAATCCATTTCTGAAATTTCTAGATCAATCGGACAAACGGTTCAAAAGATATGACCTCAGGAAATTTGAGGTCACGTATGAGGTCATATGTTTTCAGTGACCCATAACTTGGTTAATAATAACCAGAATTGCATATATGTATATATATCTAGAATCAGAAAAACCAAGGAATTCAAATATACCGGTTTTAAAACTCTAGGTTGAAAAATTAATAAGTTATAAAAAAAAAAAAAAAAATTAGGTCACAATTTGACCTCCGGGGTATCAAATGAGAATTTTTTTTATAGATGTAAAAAATGAAGGCAAAGGCATTAGCTATTTGAATCAGCAAAAAAAAGTTTGTGTAAGCGTTTTTCATGAAACTAACCTATAAGTGAACACCATATTCCTAAGTCTGGCATCAATTCTACCTATTTTCCACACTTAAGCTCATATTTTGACATATAGATTTTTTTTTATAGATATAACAGCAAAAACAGGGTTCTTACCAATGAGAAACAATCATAAAATCCAAAGTGTATGTTGGTAAGCAATGAGAAACAATTAACAGTGTTGCTAAACAGCCTGTTGAAACAAATTGCTACTTGACTAATTTTAGCATCCTTGTCCACAGGTTAGTACAGTTGGAGCCATATAACTGGGTGGTTGGTGGGTATGGTGCTCTGATCCTTTGTGACTCAAGGCTCAAAACATCAAGTGTACATGGCTATATTTTCTAAAATAATATTATGTCATCTAATTGATTTTCCTGTATTCATATCTTTACAGATTATGTCACAATGGTTTGACATTTGAAATATTGCCAGGATCCAATTAAAAAACACATAACAATCAATCTTAGAAAAGTGACAGATAAACTTGTTGAAAAATGTGATGGTACACTGAAAAAAGACTCATTGTTGTGTGTGAACTGTTGGAAAATTATAATGAAAAACCCCAATGTACTTAGTACCACTGAAAACAACTCTGATCAAGATTCAAGTGAACCATGTGCTATTGACAGCAATTTGAGTAACATATCTCCAATCAAAGATACGAAAAGTGACAGTGATTGCTTCATAGCTGAAAATCCTTCAACCTCAGTTTTTGCAATCCTAGACCAAACACCTATTAGAAAAAGTAAGTATTCAATCAATATATAATACTGCTTCATCTGTTGGAACTACTATATGAACAATTATATTTAATTTATGGTAGCTACTGTTTACGTATACAGTGCAACATATATAATTAGAAAGCTTTTACTTTGAAATGTTAAATCTTTAATGTTACTATCGAGCTGTCACAAAATGCAAGTTGAGCTACATCCAATTCTATATATATATGTATATTCAAGTGTGTAAATTCTGTCTTTCTATTCTTTTCAGAAGGACTATCATCAAGCCAGAAGAAGCGCAAGGCTCGTAGTAACCTATTATCTGCTCAGAAATCCCTGAAAAAGAGGCTGGAAGTCAGTTATGGTGTTGAAATTCTCGATAAGAAAAATTATAGTGCAGAACCTGAAACTCAATCTGAAAAAAATCTGAACACATTAACCCCTTCACTACGGGCCACATCGCATGTCTGGCAGCATTAGCTGCCAGACATGCGATGTTGCGTCATAATACTCGCATTATAAAAAATAAAGTCACTACTCTATAGCTCGTTCTCTTTCACCCGTGAATTTTGATAACCATAGAAAATATGATGAAGCCAGTTTACAGAGTATGGGGGTCACACAGGTACGACTACAATAAATATAATCAAGACGCCGACATCGGTATCCTTGCGTACCCACTTGCTCCTCATGACACCTACGTAGGCGTCACTGTATGGAAGGGGTTAATGAATGAATTGAAATAGTCATTCTTGGAGAGCAAATGTCACAATCGCAAACTACAAATATTGACACTCTCATCATACACAATTGATAAAACAGCTAGCTTCTTTCAAACTACAATACATATGGTAAAAAAAAGCCGTTTACTGAAATCAAAACATGGAATCCTTGCAAGAGTTCCAACAATGAGCAAAGGAAAAGTAATAACTGAAGAGAACAAAGACATTATAAGAAGATTCTATGTGTCAGATGAAGTTAGTCGTATGTGTCCTGGACAAAAAGATTGCAAAGTTATCAGTGCTGAAGGTCCAACAAAGGTACAAAAGCAATTGATCCTTGGAAATTTAAGAGAGATTTTTGAACTATACAAAAATGATGAAAAGAATCCCAAAGTTGGATTTTCCACATTTGCAAAATTACAGCCATTATATTGTGTGCTTGCTGGTAGTGGTGGGACTCATTCTGTCTGTGTGTGCACTTATCATCAAAATCCAAAATAACAGCTAGCTGCATTGGGAGAAAGAGGTCTTTCTTACAAGGATCTTCTAGATTACAGTGTCTGCAGCACAGAGAAAGAGACCTGCATGATGCAACTTTGCAATGATTGCCCAGGGGAAGAGGGTGTCCTGAATTTTCTTGAGTTGCTTGACAGTGTGAAATCAGCTCCAACTGAAGTAACTTACAAGCAATGGGTGACTGCTGACCGTTGTACAATGGTTGATAAGCTGGAACCACTTCATGAATACTTATCATCCCTAAGCATGAAAATCTGTCGGTTGGCTCGTCATCACTATGTTGCTCAGCAACAATCCCAGTACTTTAAGCAGTTGAAGGAATTGTTACAAACTGAGAGTGAGGTAGTTGTAGTAGGGGATTTCTCTGAGAATTATTCTTTTATTGTCCAAGATGCTTCCCAAGGTTTTCACTGGAACAATTCAGTGTACAGTTCACCCTTTTGTCATCTATTACAGTCATCTACATGCCAGGAACTTAGTTATTTTAGTGTGTGTTTCTTATCTGGATCACTAAAACAACACTATAATGGTTTATACATTCATAATGAAACTTATGACTTACATTAAATTTAGATGCCCACAAGTAAAGAAGGTGCACTATTTCTCAGATGGATGTGCTGGCCAATATAAGAACAAATATAATTTCACAAATCTCTGTTATCATGAAGAGAATTTTGGTCTGGCTTGTGAGGGTTTCTTTGCTACATCCCATGGAAAAAATGCCTGTGATGGGATTGGAGGGACAGTAAAAAGAGCTACTGCTCATGCCAGTTTCCAGAGACCTACTGAGGGGCAAATTCTTACACCAGAAGACATGTCTCAGTTTTGTGAAGAAAACTTAAGCAAGAAGACAAAATTTTTCTGTTACTTCAGCAGATTTGAAAGAGGCAGAAAAGAAGGTGGACCATCGATTTAAAGAAAGTAGGGCCATTCCTGGAACTCTGAAATATCACAGATTTGTTCCTCTGAACAAGGAAGAGCTGATGGTGTATCCCATCTCAAGTGGCATTGGAGAAAAGAAAAGAATAAGGAAAGGTCACATTTCTAATGAACCTAAAATACTTGGTGACCCAAAGCATATCAAACCAGGAGAGTATGTTGGGTGTATTTACAACAAGGAAGTTTGGTATGGAATTGTGGAAGAATACTGTGAAGAGTTTGATGATTTCATAGTGAACTTTCTACACCCTTCTGGGTCATCAGGAACAAGTTCATATTATTATCCCTCAAACAAGGATTCATGTGCTGTGCCAGGACATCATATATTATCTGTAATGAGTTGTCCTAGCCTAGGAGGAGGCAGCAGAATTCAATACATTTTTCCCAAAAAAGAAATTGATGAAAGCATTGCAAATGCAAGACTGGTGTTGGCTAGCACATGAATCCTTAAAGTAGGTGAACATTGTTCTTTGTCATATATATTATTTTCAGTGCAGGTTAACAGTAATATAAGTTTCATTTCTTATATTCTTGATGTTTGCCAACCTCAAATCTATGGACTAAGATATTACAATTCCTAGAATATATATGCAATTTATAAATTCGGTGTTTTCTTAAATGACGTGAAATGTACCAACAATGATTTTTTATTTTGTTCACTTGTAAATTAGTTACACAAAAAGTACTAACATTACCAAATATTTTATGATTCTTTCTCATTGCTAATAATTCTGTCTTTGTTTATATATCTATAAAAAAAAATCTATATGTCAAAACATGGGCTTAAGTGTGGAAAAATAGGTAGGACTGACACAAGACTTATGAATATGGTGATCATTTATAGGTTAGTTTTATGAAAAATAATTACATACACATTCTTTTTTTGCTGATTCTAATAGCTAATGCCCTTGCCTTCATTTTTTACATCTATGAAAAAAAATTCTCATTTGATACCCCAGAGGTCAAATTGTGACCTTAAATTTATTTTTTGTATAATTTTTTTATTTTTCAGCCTAAAACTTTAAAACCTATATATTTGGATTCCTTGTTTTTTTCTGATTCTAAATATATATACATACAGTAGAACCTCTAATTACGATTGCCTAAACATACAAATTTTCCAACATACAATGTGAAATTCGATCTAATATTTGACTCTACACCCGAAGTAATTTCTAACATATGAAGAAAATCAAAGAAAAGAAAGTCTAAAGTGAGTGAAAGTGAAGAGGTTGAATGTGAAAATTAAAAAGTAAGAAAAATATAGAATATAAAAATTAAATAAAAATAATTAAGCTAGGTCTAAGTTAGTTTAAAGTTGAAGAGGCTGAAGGTGAAAATTAAAAAGAAAAGGTAAAAAAATATATAAAATATAAAAATTAAATCAAAATAATTAAGCTAAGTTAGTTTAAAGTTCACCTAGTGTAAGTTAGAGTAGCCTAAGTTACGATACGTATCTCAGTCACCACCTCTCTACCCACACCTACCGTCTCCTGCATTGCCAAGCCTACACCTCCATTCGCCTGTCTCTAAGGTAAAGTGACAATAAAAACCTCTTTTTATTGATTATTTCCTTATAATTTTTTTTTTTTTACATCTCTGATATACAGTAATGCATTTGTTTTATTGCTGTGTGTAATTATCTGCAGTACAGTATCTATTAAGGAGTTACCATAGGTTTTTGGGCTGTGGGACGAATTAAACGAATTACTGTACAGTGTATTCTTATGGGAATATTTTATTTAACATACGACCATTTCAACATACAAAGTAGGTCCTGGAACGAATTAAATTCGTATGTAGAGGTTCTACTGTATATGCAATTCTAATCATTATTAACCAAGTTATGGGTCACTGAAAACATATGACCTCACATGCGACCTCATATTTCCCGAGGTCATATCTTTTGAACCCTTTGTCTAATTGATCTAAACATTTCAGAAATGGATTCAGGGCCCACAATTTCCCTCTATACCAAATTTCAGCAAAATCTGAGAGATGAGGGTGTTAAGCACTGGTTGATCTTCACACTAAATACTAATAATGTTACTTTTAAATGTGTTAACCCCTTCCATACGGTGCCGCACACGTAGGCGTCATGGACTTAGATCTCGGTGGCAGCAGCCAATGCCAGCCGTACGACGTGTCGTAATAATAATCGCATCATAAAATATAGTCACCGCTTATATCGATCGTTCTCTCTTCACCCGTGAATTTTGATAACCATAGAAAATGCGATTACAAAAGAATTAGAAAGAATGTCATTATGGAGGGGCGACTACAATAAATATAATCAAGACGCCGATATGGCAGCCTCGCGAATACACTCGCTCCCCATGACGCCTACGTGTGCGGCCCCGTATGGAAGGGGTTAAGAAACTTTAATTTTGTCGTTATCTCAATGTATGTACGGTACCTATATTCTTAGTGTCCAGATCATTTAGGGCACAATTTTTAAGATTGAATTGCAAATATACTAGTAACTTTTGGTGTATGTTTTCCTATTCCTTCAAATTTTGTCTAGAGGTAACTGATCCTTGTAGGTTGCCATGTTCCAATTTTTTAAATCTGGTCTTAAGTCTCAAGATGATAGTAGTAACTTTAATATGAAATTACAAGTATTTACCTATTTACCTAGTTGTATTTTACGGGAAGGGGAGCTACGCTTGTGGTGTCCCACCTTTGTATCTCGCAGTATCTACTTTGCTCTTAAATTTGTTAATGGTTTTTTGCACACACTATTTTTTCATCCAGTTTGTTCCAAGTGTCCACCACTCTGTGTGGAAAACTGTTTTTCAGATCTCTTCTATAACTGAGTTTCTTTCCATGTCCTCTTGTGTTTCCCTTGTCCCAATTTAACAAGTCCTCTCTATTGAGTATTTCTCTGCCCTTCATGATTCTATAGATGGTCAGTAGGTCACCTTTCTTCTTTGCTCCAGTTGGTAATACCAATTTAGTCAGTCTCTCCTCATATGACAAGTTTGAAGGTCCAGGAGCCATTTTCATGGTTGCTCTCTGGATTCTTTCAATTTTCTTTGTATTCTTTTTGGTACTGGGTGACCACAATGTCACCGCTTATTCTAGTCTAGGCCTTATCAGCGTGACTAATATTTTTCTAATAATTTCTTCATCCAAATATGTAAATGTCACTTTTATTGATCTTAGCAAGTTATAGGATTCTCTGACAATTTTGTTTATTTGTTTATCAGAGGACAATTTGTTTGAGATCATTACTCCCAGATTTTTTTCAGATCCCACTTTCTTTACCTCCTTAGTTCAAATTTTATGTTGTCCTGATATTCTGTTTTTACTTTTTCCAAACATTTTGAATGCTACTGTGTACATGCACAATATACCACCTACCTCAGAAATACAAATCTCTTCCTATGCAGACAACATAACAATTACATGCACACACAGTCACACTCCAAACTCGGTCGGCGCAAGACATATAGATCGAACACCCCGAAGCGCTAGCTAGCTAGAGAGACACGAGTGAGTGATTGGAAACGATTGAAAACCGGACCTAGTTGTTTACATATACGGTGAAGTATAACTACTAACTCGGTGTGACAAAAATGTAATTCGTCTTTGTATCTCCATTTTATCTTTTTTTTTTTTTATTATTACTTTTTTTCATTTATTACTTTTTTCATTAAAATGGAAACACCAAGAGACAAAGAGACAACCAAAAGAAGCCTGGAAGAAAGTAGAATAGAGACTCCACTCGGTGTTGTTAAGGGGAATACCAAAGGTTTGAAAGAAGCTTCTTTTTGGGGTTTGAAAGGGAAGGAAATATTATGTATAGTGGATTAGAAATGGATAGAGAACCAAGGTATAGAAATATAATGAGAAATTGAGATTTTAATGACATTTTGGATGAATTATTGGAGCTCAAGAGTACAAAATAATGTACAAAGAAGTATCCATGCTACGGAAAGCCAATGAGGAGAATAATAGGGAGATAGATGAGTTAAAAAAGGAATTAAAGCAATTAAAGGGAGAAACTGAAGGGTTAAAAAGTGAAGACACAAATAGGAATGAGGCCTTGAAAAGGGAAATAAAAAAAACAAATGAAAGAAGTGACTGAAAAGGTAGAAGAAAAAAATAAAAGAAAATGACTTACAAGAAATAAAGAAGCAGTGGAAAATTGAACAGGAAAGTCAAGAAATATCCCTAAAGAAAATAATGGAGCAACAAGTCAAAGAAAATACCAAGGAAACAGTGATCCAAGTAATCAGAGAAAGGTAACTTAGGGCATTAAAGAGAAGCATGATGTACCCAGATATCAGAGGGAAAAGGAAGAGAAAGAGATCACTAAGGAAATTCTGAAAGAATTACAAACAGATGAATTAGGCTGGGATCAGGAAATCGAGGAAACCCATAGAATGGGCAGATATTCTAAAGAAAAACCATACAGGCCACTGAAAGTAAAGCTTAGATCTCAAACAATTGCAGAGGAAATACTATCCAGAACAACAAAGTTAGCTAATAGTGAACATTACAAAAATATATGGATAAAAAAATAAATGAGTGAGGAAGAAAAAGAGAAAGAAAAAGAACTTCGGAATGAAGAAAATGAAAAGAATGAAAAAAGAACTGAAACTGAAAAAAAAAAAAAAAATTTGGAGAGTGGTAGATCTGAGGCTGAGAAAATGGTATATAAGGAAAATGGAAGCAAAGACAGAAAAAGATGAGGAGAAAGGAAATTAAAAATAGCTTGCACTATTATAGATGGAATAATTTCAGGAATGAATTAAATGATTACCTGGCCTTAGAAATACCAGACATAATGGCAATACTGGAAACTAAATTAAAGTATACTCTACCTCCCCACACTGGGACAAGGGGTATACAACTGCTGGACAAAGAATAGAAAGGATAAACAGGGTGGCAGAGTTTTAATTTTGACCAATAAAGATTTAAATGTAACAAAAACAAATGAGGGAAAAAATAATGTAGAATCAATTATGTTACAAGTTGAAAGCAAACATATGAAGAGTAGAAATTTGTAGTGGTGTATGTGCCCCCCAAAACACAATCCTAGACAGAAAGTGATCATTCCAAATTATTAGAAGATACAAAATATGTATTAATATACTGAAAGACAGAGGAAATACAATAATCATGGGTGACTTTAATTCAAAAGAAATATGTTGGGAAGAAATGACAGTGAAGGGGGGAGAGGAACTCTGGTGCAATGTCCTGCTTGACTTGACCATTGAATACACAATGACCCAGTGGATTAGAGAAAATACTAGATATAGAGGTAGTGAAGAACCCTCAAAATTAGACTTAATACTTACGACAGAGCCTGAGATTGTCGATAAAATTGATTACAAAACTCTGATAGGCAAGAGTGACCATGTACTAATAGAATTGGAATTGAAAGAACAAATGGATCAAAGCAAAAACGATAAACATAGAATAGGAAAACTAATGTACAACAAAACAAATTTTGAGAAACTCAAAATATTCTTTTGTAACGCAAACTGGGAAAAATTCCTAAACGAAGAAACAGGGATGGAAGAAAAATGGAACATACTAAAAGAAATTTATAATGAGGGAGTGAATAAATGTGTACCACAACAAAAAATGGACAGAGCATACATAAAAAGCTGGTACATCAAAAGTTGTAGTGAAGCTAAGGATAATAGAGACAAAGCTTGGAAGAAATGGAAAAGACAAGAAAACAAGCAAATGGCAAATGTACATCAAACTAAGAAATGAGTATGTAAAAATATGCAGAGATGAAAAGAGAAACTATGAAAAAAAAGATAATAGATAAATGCAAGGAAGAACCCAAACTATTTGCAGGTATGTAAATGGAAAACTGAAGAACAAACAAGAATTAGAAAAACTGCACCAAGGTAGAAATGAATATACAGAACCAGAAATGGACTGAAATTATGATCAACCATTTCAAATCAGTATTCACAATAGAAAACTCACCTAACTGTGAGGAAATAGTTAGAGTTATCCCCCTCAATGAAAGAAATAATCGTAACACAAAAGGAAATCAGCGACCAAATTAAAACCCTTGATGTTAGAAAATCACATGGTCCGGACGGAATTGCAAATTGGATACTGAAAGAATGCATGGAAGAATTAACAGACACAATATACAATATAATTAAATTCTCACTTAAAGAAGGAAAAGTACCACAGGAATGGAAGAAGGTAAACATTGTACCAATATATAAGGGAGGAAACAAAGAAGACCCATCTAAAAACAGACCGGTCTCACTAACAAGTACAGTAGCAAAAATTTGTGAAGAAGTTGTCAAAAATAGATGGGTTAAGCATTTGGAAGAAAACACTACAGTAGAAGCCCGATTTAACGGATATCAATTTAGCGGAAGCTCAAATTAGTGAACTGCAAATAGCAATAATGAAAATGCTCAACTTAGCGGAAATGGTTCGCTAAGTTGACCATTTTCCCCCAGCTGGCCAGACGCGTGTCTACAGAAATAGCTCAATTTAGCGGGAACGGTCCACTAAGTTGAGCATTTTCCGTCAACTGGCCACATGCGTGTCTCAGAGTCCAATGTTACCAGATGTTACCAGATTGTGGTGGTGGAGTCAAGGAAAAATTTATAATTTAGTATTTTGGAGGTATATAAATATAAATATATATATATATATACAATAATATATAATTCAGTATATGTATAAGCATAATTGTAGCAGAAATATATTCAAGTAGAAATAGACGGTATAATAGGAAAACAAAATAATGAAACAGTAAGTTGATGGGAATATTCAAAATCAGTACGCGAGAGTAATCACCATGAAAAACACTTCTATAACAACGAACTACGTTTTCTGCAACATAACAATAACGCTCAGTATCCAAAAACCAACTGCCCAGTCCTATTAATCGCTAGAATTATGTACATCGAACCAAACACGAAGCTATGACTAATATTCCCCGAAATTCACAGACAGCTCATATCATTGTTACACGACACACACACACACACACACACACACACACAATTTGGGAGAAGAAGGAATAAAAAAAGTAGAAAATGAGAAGGACCTGGGAGTCATTGTTATGAATAATATGTCACCTGAGAAACATATAAATAAGATTTTTGGAGAAACTTATAATTTAATAAGAACAATCAAAGTGGCATTTACATACCTGGATGAAGAAATGGTGAGGAAAATCCTAATCACCCTGATAAGACCAAGATTGGAATATGCACCAACGATATGGTCACCAAGTACAAAAAAATGTATAAAAAAACTTGAAAGAATACAAAGAGCAATTACAAAACTGGCACCAACACTCTCAAAACTATCATATGAAGAGAGACTACAAAAACTTAAACTACAGACACTAGAGCAAAGAAGAGAGAGAGGAGATTTGATAGCTATTTACAGAATCATGAAAGGCATAGAAATTACTGATAGAGAGAATCTGATAAAATGGGATGACAGAAATACAAGAGGACACGGAAAGAAAATAAAAAAAGACAGCTATAGAAGAGATTTTAAAAAGAACAGCTTTCCTCACAGAGCAATAGACAGTTGGAACAAGTTAGATGAGAAAGTGGTGTGTGCAAAATCAATACATGAATTTAAAAATAGTTTAGATAAAATGAGATATGAAGACGGGACCCCACGAGCATAGCTCCCCTTCCCGTAAAATACAACTAGGTAAATACACGTTGCAACAAATTACTGCACGTTGCTGTTCGTTTGCAATTCATGATTGTGCTGCCTATAATTCACTTACAATAATATATATACAGGTAAACGTCGACTTACGATGGCCGCGACTTACGATTGTTCGACTTTACGATGACGACGACGATATGATAATTTAACCCCTTCCATACGGTGCCGCACACGTAGGCGTCATGAGGAGCAAGTGGATTCGCGACGCTGCCATATCGGCGTCTTGATTATATTTATTGTAGTCGCCCCTGTGTTTTACATTCTCTCAAATGTGCCTTGAATCCCATTCTCTGTGGTTTTCAAAATTCGCGGGTGAAAGAGAGAACGATCGATATAAGCGGTGACTATATTTTATGATGCGAGTATTATTACGTCACGTCGTACGGCTGGCATTGGCTGCTGCCCGCGAGATTTAAGTTCCGTACTGAAAATACATATTATAGTGTTTGAATATGGTAAAAAGGATAAAAATAATTAAATACACTACTGTACATGTTTAATAGGCTATATTCAGTATCTCTGGTGGTTAATATACAGGTAGGCTAGGTACAGTGACCACGGAACAGTGATACATAAATTGGGGATCGACTTACGATGAAATCGTCTTACGATGGCTCTATCGAAACCTAATGCCATCGTAAGTCGACGTTTACCTGTACTATATGTGTGTGTGTGTACACTAGGGAATTTTTAGGTACGTATCATTTTTACAATCCGCTCTGGCAACACTTGTTACACCAACACTCACTCGCTCAATTTAGCAGAAAATTCACTTTAGCGGACTGGACCTTGGCTGAATTAGTTTGTTAAATCGGGCTCCTACTGTATACTGAATCCAAACCAATTTGGGTTCAGACAAGGAAGATCATGTACAACAAACTTGATTTGCTTCTACTCAAGACTAATAGACATAATACAAGGGAGAGATGGGTGGGCAGACTGTGCCTTTCTGGACCTACAAAAGGCATTTGATAAGGTACCACATACAAAACTAATAAAGAAGATTGAGTCAATAGGTGGCATCAGAGGAAAATTATTGGAATGGATGAAAGACTTCCTAATTGGGAGGAAAATGAGAGTAGTAATTAGAGATAAATTCTCAAACTGGGAAGAAGTGATAAGCAGTGTCCCGCAGGGATTAGTACTGGCCCCAATCATGTTTGCCATATACATTAATGACATGGATGAAGGTGTAGAGTGTTATATGAATTTCTTTGCAGATGATGCTAAATACTAAAGAAGGTAAAAACGGAGGAAGATTGTGGAATTGGACTCAAAAGTGGGAAGTAAAATTCAATATAAAGAAATGTAGTATAATGGAATTTGGAAAGAGTAAAAACAGAATATCAAAAGATTACAAAATTGGTGAAGAGGTGAAAAAAGTAAACTTGAAGAAAGACCTTGGAGATATGATCAGCAAGGACATGACACTGGATAAGCATATTGATAAAATATTCAGAGAAACCTACAATTTATTGAGGTAAATTAAAGTGGCGTTTGCTTATTTGGACGAGGAAATGATAAAAAAATTCCAACTACACTAATAAGACCAAAACTTGAGTACGCAGCAGCACTATGGACACCCAGTACCAAAAAGAATATAAAAAATTTATTAAGAATACAAAGAGCAACAACAAAACTAGCACCAACTCTTTCCGAACTGACATATGGGCAAAGACTGTCCAAACTAGAATGACCAACTTTGGAACAAAGAAGGGAAAGAGGAGACTTGCTGACTATCTATAGAATAATGAAAGGAATGGAAGTCTTAGATAAGAATGACTTGTTAATATGGGATAATGGTAAAACAAGAGGACATGAAAAGAAATTAAAAAAGGATAGTTACAGAAGAGATCTGAAAAGGAACAGCTTCCCACACAGAGTGATAGATACTTGGAACAAATTAGACAACGAAACAGTGTGCACAAACACTACAAGATTTTATTAAAAAACTTGATGCTGAGAGATACAAAGACAGGTCACCATGAGCATAGCTCTCTTCCCGTATAATACAACTAGGTAAATACACTAATACAAAGCTGCAGAAATTCTACAACCATGCCTCGACACACTCAACACCTGGTTCACAACAAAGAGACTCAAAATAGCCCTAACCAAATCTACAACCACACTTCTCACCAACTGGACAACAGAACACAAATACATACCATGCCTCTATATCAAAAACACTCTTATACCACACACACACACACCTAAGATTCCTGGCATATGATACATCCATGTCATTCAAACAACACATCACAAACATAAAGGCTAAATGCATACCTAGACTTTATGCACTGAAATCCATCACAGGTACATTTGAAGAATATAATATATATATATATATATATATATATATATATATATATATATATATATATATATATACATACATATATATATATATTATATACATACTTTACTACTACTAAAAATACAATATACAAACAATGCATACTGTGTGAGCCCTGCATGGAACTCTAATCTCACTGAGACATACCCCAACACCCTTCAGACCATACAAAACAAAGCCCTAAAGACAATTACAGGCTGCACAAATACAACACCTATTGACCTATACATTATGAAACAATAATCTTCAAAGTCAAGGTCCACCTTGATATGAGAGGCACACAAACTCTTGCTGCAGCCTCCACAAACACAGCACACCCACTATGCTACATGGCAGAACACCCACACACGGCAAGAAACATCAAAACAACACCCAAGTACCTATATCACACATAAATGCTCTCTTTTCTTCCTTCACAACCACCAGACACCAGCCTCTGGAAACATATCCATAATCATATTACACACTGCTCCATCTACAAAATGAAAGGTGACACATTGCTGCATGCCAGACCCCTGATATCCATCCTTCTGAATCCGCTTTACCCCCACAAGGACATAGTCCACCTGGCCAGACTGCAATGTGGCCACCATCCAGCCCTTCTAAACTACCAGAAGAGGCTGCATAACCGCATTGCAGATAACTGTCCTGGATACAACATTTCACCCCATACTATACAACTCATTACAGATGACTGCATCACACACAAACACACATACCAACAAAGGATATGTGGGAAAACCTCATTTCAGCCATGGCATTCCTTAGAGAGATGGGACTGCTTGGCCAGACAGTCTAGTGAATAACAACAACTAAATTGAAAGGGAGAAGCAATTTTGAGTTTGGGAGTGTGGTGCAGGGAGTGTTGGTGGTGATGAGGGGGTGAGGGAGGAAAGTGGTTCTACTGGTAAGTGATGAAATAGGAAAGCATGTGGTAAAGAAAGTGTCTTCAAGGGTAATAAGTATAAAGGTGAAACTGGTATAGGATATGTGGGTTTTTGTGAAGGCATATAGACCTGATAGTGACAAAAATGAAGAGGAGAGGGAGGCTTTTTTGGACAGACTTAAATGAGTACTTAGAGAGTTTTAGGAGGAGTGTAAATGCCAGAGTTGGGGATGATCCAATAGATGGAGTAGTAGGGAAGTTTGGGGTGCCAGATATGAATTGTAGTGGTGAGATGATGTTAGAAATGTGTCTAGAAAGGGAGTTGATGATAGCAGTAATATCCTTTTCAATAGTCAAATATTTGTGCACACAATACGCACATTATAAAATATAAAGTTACAGCTGTTATACTCATTCTTTCACCCAGAATGTTTGTAATCACAGAAAATGTGATCAAGCCTGCTCCCAGAATACAGGGGCCACTCAGCTACAACTACAAAATAAATATAATCAGGAAGCTGATGCTGGCATCCTCATATACTCACTCACATGTTCCTCTTCCCCTTATACAGTGGAGCTATACATGTATGCCTCCAATCCATCATTACCCTTCCTTCCCTTTGATACATATATAATCTCACCAGCCAGTGCACTATGACAGGTATATGCATGTGTCCTGCAAGATGGATAACAAAGTTGCCCATTTTCAAAACCTATCAACCCCCTTACTTCCATGAGGAGGTGCAGCATTTAGGGGATGACACTCTTGTCTCTGGACTGGGCTCAAGATCTCTCTCCTTCAACTGTATTTTTTGCACCTTTTCACACATGGGGAGCTGACCAGCAACTGCCCTCATCTTCCTACCACTTTCAGCAGGTAACATAGAGACAGTCCTACACTGACACAATTCAGTCCAAATTTTCTTCCTAGGGAGATCTGTGGGAGGTTCTGAGGACTGCTGCCAGCCACCATGGGGCTGTGAGTTTTCGATTTAGTGAAACTTGAAACTTGAGGCAACAATTAATCTAACCAGCCATTCCACTATAAATACTCCATTTTTAAATCAAAGGCTACAAAAGGCTTATATACTTATGTGTGAGAATTTCTGTACAATACACTCTTCCCCATCCTCTTCATCCTGAAACTTGAACTTTAAAGTTTTCACTTACTCTGATGATTAGGATCCATGTTAGCTTCACTATTCATAAAATCATCTGATGAACTTGAGTGGGTCATCTGGCTTGTTCCTGTTGTCTGTAAAAATAAAAATATAAATGAAGTGTGAAGAGTCGACAAAATTGCTAGGACCAAGAATGCAATCAATACAATTATACATTTCCTTGCAAAACTCTACTAATCACCTCCTTCCAACCTGAATATTTTTCTCTGAGTACTACTCTCCTCTTTCTACCAATCAGGAAGACCTCCATCCATTTTAGTACATTCCCTTGTATCCCTCCTATATGTTCGTTTTTGTTTTTTTGTTTTTTTAATAATTTTTTATGTGGTACCTTGCCGAAAGCTTTTTGTAAGTGCAAGAAAGCAAAATCAGTCAATCCATCCCTTTCTTGCACTATAACTATTAGCCTTGAGTAAAAACATATTAAGTTTGTGGTACATGATCCTCCTTGTCTAAACCCAAATTGTCTTGGGTTTATTATATAATTTTCTTCCAGGTATTTTACCCATCTATTTTCGATAATTTTCTGACAAATTTTGGCTATAATGCTTGTTAGTGAGACCAGTCTATAGTTGGTTCTTCCTTGTTTCCTCCTTTACATATTGATACAATGTTAGCATTTTTCCAGTCTTTTGGTATTTTTCCTTCTTCAAGTGAGCAACTTATTATGTAATGTATTTTGTCCATTAGTTCTTCTTTGCATTCTTTTAGAAACCAATTTGCAATTCCATCCAGGCCATGCGATTTCCTGACATCAAGGTTTGATAAATAATCCATTATTTCTTTTTGTGTTATCATTATCTCACTCATGGGGGGGAGATCTCACTTCATTTCCTGCACCCCAATATTGTGCCTTCTCTCTAGTGAAAACAAAGTGATTATTCATGACTTCGGCCATTTCTAGATCTGTGTATTCAATATTTCTTTGGCGTAGTTTCACCATTTCCTGTTTATTTTTAAGTTTACCATTCATATATCTATAGAATAGTTCTGGGTTGCTCTTTGCATTTTTCTATATTGTATTTTTCATAGTTCCTTTTTTCCTCTCTTTGCACTTTTACATACTCATTTCTATAGTTTATATATACAACCACTCCTCGTTTAACGACAATTGGGACCAGCGCACCGTCGTTAACCGAATTGGTCGTTAAGCGAAAGTGTATACATATACGTACATGTACTGTATGTACAATGTCCAGCAATACATGTATCTTTATTTTCGTGTATTTCCCTCTTTTATACAGTACATTAAAGCTTTATTTACTGTTTATTTACGGTGGTTAGGTTCCCGAAATTACCGTATATGACCAAATCCGCGTATGCTGACATTCCATATTGAATACCGGGGTATTTTTTTAGTTTCCACCATGGGTGCACTATAGCAATAGAAAATTAATTATTAATTTTGTAAATCAAAATGTATCAACGTAATATGCAATTTTGTGGGCGGAAATGAAAGTAAAAAATACCATGCTACAAGAAAATATGCTAATGAACGAAGTCGGTAGCATAGGATTGGGACGCCATCTTGTCGTCTGTCAACGTCTCTCACGCCGACGACAACGAGGACGAGCCGGATGACATTTAATTTGCAGGTAATGATTTATCAAACACAGGTCAGGTTAGTTTAGGTTAGACGAATTCAACATCCTTTTATTTCTTCGACATCGGCATCTATCATAACAAACATGGTGTACCATTCGTCCGACATGACTTCGTTACTTATGAAATTTGTTTTAGCACCTTTTTCTTTATTTCCGCTCACAAAATTGCATATTACTTCGATACATTATAATTTACAAAATTAATAATTAATTTTCTATTGCTATATTGTGCCCATGGTCGAAACTAAAAATTTACCACTACCGGATATATACTGTACCCCAGGTAGTTTTTGCAGCTTGCAGGATGGTAATGTAGACTTAAGCTTCAGAACACTTTACCTCACAGGTAATATCCACCGTACAAGTTCATTTATAACATCATACAAATTTGCCTCAGCCAACTTAATTATCGTACACGACGTCGTAACTTCGGGAGATTTACATTAAAATGTCATAAAGCCCGTCGTAACTCTGCGTCGTCATTAACCGAGTAGGTCATTAAACGAGGAGTACCTGTATTTGCCATTTTCTAGGTTTTTTATTTTTTCTCCATCTTTTCCAAGCTCTTTCTCTTCTATCTTTTGCCTCACTGCATCATCTGTTGAACCAGCATTTAATGTACACTCTAGCTTCTGTTTTGGTATGTGCCTATTCACTCCTTCATTATAATTATCCATCAAGATCTCTTATTTCTCTTCCACTTTTGTCTCTTCCATGTAAATTTTTTTTCCCAATTTGCATTCTGAAGGAATTTCTTTAACTTTCCAAAGTCCATTTTGTTGTATATCAGTTTTCCTTTCCTATGCTTTTCATTTCTCTCCATGTATATTTCTTCCTTTAGTTCAGTCTCAATAAGTATATGGTCACTCTTCCCAAGCGGTGTCTAGTATTCAATTTTATCCACAATTTCCGGTTCTGTTGTAAATATTAAATGCAATCTCAACAGTTCCTCATTATTTCTGTATCTGGTGTTTTCACTGACCCACTGTATCATTACATATTCCATGGTCATGTCCAGTAATACATTACCCCCACAAGTCTTCACCTTTCACTGTCCATGGACAACTGTCGGAATTATTCGAATGACATCATCGTCATTGGCGATTCTATTCAGGTATTACAACGACGAAAGTCTATCAAGGATAAGTACCAGCTTAACCATTAGCTACAAGTGGGCTTGGTTCTTTGTAAAATCGAGATTAGGACGGCAGTTAGCGGTCAACCCAAATCCTGCAGGAGTTTGATTAACCCCAAGGTTGAAGAATCTTATAGTCTCAGTAGTATAGTTGGTAGAGCAATGACCTGCCATCACGCAAGTCTCAGGTTGGAGTCTGGGGACAACTGTCAGAATTATTTGATTGACATCGTTGTCATTGGCGATTCTATTCAGGTATTATGATGAAAGTCTATCAAGGATACATACCAGCTTAACCACTAGCTACAAGTGGGCTTGGTTTTTCGTAAAATTGAGATTAGGAAGGAAGTTAGCAGTCGACTCAAATCCTGCGGGAGTTAGATCAACCCCGAGGTTGAAAAATCATATAGTCTCGGTAGCATAGTTGGTAGAGCAACAACCTGTCATCGCGCAAGTCTCAGCTTCGATCGAGTCCAGGGACAACTGTCGGAGTTATTTGACTGACATCATCGTTATTGGCAATTCTATTAAGATATACAGTAGAAGCCTGATTTAACGGATATCAATTTAGCGGAAGCTCAAATTAGCGAACTGCAAATAGCAATAACGAAAATGCTCAACTTAGCGGAAATGGCCCGCTAAGTTGACCATTTTCCACTAGCTGGCCAGACGCTCACCTACGGAAAAAGCTCAATTTAGTGGGAACGGTCCGCTAAGTTGAGCATTTTCCGTCAACTGGCCACATGCGTGTCTCAGAGTCCAATGTTACCAATCTGTGGTGGTGGAGTCAAGGAAAAATTTATAATTTAATATTTTGGAGGTATATAAATATATATATATATACGTACTATAATATATATACAATAATATATAATTCAGTATATGTATAAAGTATAATTGTAGCAGAAATATACTCAAGTAGAAATAGACGGTATATTAGGAAAACAAAATAATGAAACTAAGTTAATGGGAAAATTCAAAATCAGTGAGAGTAATCACCACGAAAAACACTTCTATAACAACGAACTACGTTTTCTGCAACAACACAACAATAACACCATCCAGACTACTATAGTGAGAAAATGACCGAGAGAATTTAGCAAAAAAAAAAAGCTCAATATAGCAGAAAATTCCGCTACGTAGGGAGTCAAATACCGAACCAGAGTTAGCGGAAATAAGCTCAAGCTAGCAGAAAATTCCGCTAACTAGGGGGTCGAAAACGACCTCCAATTTAGTGGAAAATTCACTTTAGCGGACTGGACCTTGGCTGAATTAGTTTGTTAAATCGGGCTTCTACTGTATATATATATATATATATATATATATATATATATATATATATATATATATATATATATATATATACTGAATATACAGTAGACCCTTGTTAAGTCGGACTACATGGGGGGGAGGGTGTTTGACTATGCCGATTGTCTGACTTAACAGATGGCCTATAGCCCCTAGGCTAGCCTAACCCAGTAAACAAATAAAAGACTCAAATAGAATTACCTGTACAGATATCGGTTGTTATTACCTAGGCTATTTTGTTTTACCTTACCTTCATAATATGCAAACACTGTACAGTGGAACCCCGCCATTCGTCCACCTCTCTATTCCTACAACTCGTTATTCGTCCAACTTGTTCAAGGTAAAATTCAACTCGTCATTTGCACTTGCCCCGCAATTCGGACAGTGTCACCTTGTTACTGGTCGAGCCATATGATTGTTTCAGCTGTCTCGTGCTAGCTTCTGTAAACTACACATCATCCATGCAAGCTTTGTGAAACTTTGTGCTACTTTATTGCTTTTTTTATTTATTTTTATTAAAAATAGTGCAGCCATGGGTCTAAAAAAGATTAGTGATTCAACCAAGCCTAAAAGGAAAGCAGTGAGAACAACAATTGAATTGAAAAAAGAACTCATTGCAAAGTTTGAAAGTGGAACTCGTATCTCTGACCTGGCAACTCAGTATGGCATGGCGAAATCAACCATATCATCTATACTGAAAAATAAAGACATAATAAAGGAGGCTAATGTGGCAAAAGGAGTGACCGTTCTTGCTGTAACAGGTCACCTATAATTGAACAAGTGGAAAACTTTTGTTTGGATTAACAAAAAACAACTTGCTGGTGACAGCATTTCTGAAACAATAATTTGTGAAAAAGCAAAGTGGTTGCATGA
The DNA here is from genome assembly GCF_046742065.1 of Oratosquilla oratoria. Classification (NCBI taxonomy): domain Eukaryota; kingdom Metazoa; phylum Arthropoda; class Malacostraca; order Stomatopoda; family Squillidae; genus Oratosquilla; species Oratosquilla oratoria. The sequence goes on along the minus strand of NC_134808.1, from coordinate 12,099,427 downwards.
TGACCTTAAGCGAGACCGCTCTAGAACCATTACACAAAGTGATGAATATAAAGCAAGTAGGGGGTGGTTTGATCAATTTAAGAAACGAAGTGGCATTCACAGAGGCTGCCAGTGCAAACAAAGATGCTGCTGAGAAGTTTGTAGGGGAATCTAAAAACTTTGTAGAGAGTGAGGGATTTACTCCTCACCAAATTTTTAATTGTGACGAAACTGGCCTCTTCTGGAAGAAGATGCCTAAGAGGACCTACATCACAAAAGAGGAGAAATCATTGCCAGGACACAAGCCTATGAAAGACAGGCTTACACTCTTGTTGTGTGCTAATGCTAATGGGGACCTTTGCTTGTCTACCACTCGGAAAACCCATGAGTGTTCAAGAAAAATAATGTTATAAGAAGTAAACTCAGTATAATGTGGAGGGTTAATAGTAAGGCTTGGGTAACAAGGCAGTTCTTCACCGAGTGGATGTATGAAGTGTTTGCCCCGAGTGTGAAAAAATATCTAGATCAGAAAAATTTACCACTCAAGGCCATTCTGGTAATGGACAATGCTCCTGCTCACCCTCCAGGCTTGGAGGAAGATCTGGTGGGTGAATACAGCTTCATCCAAGTGAGGTTTTTGCCCCCTAATACCACTCCTCTAATCCAGCCCATGGATCAGCAGGTCATTTCAAACTTCAAAAAGCTTTACACAAAAGCACTTTTTCAAAGGTGCTTTGAAGTGACCTCTAACACAGAACTAACCCTCAGGGACTTTTGGAAGAACCATTTCAATATCCTTCATTGTTTTACAAAGGATTACAAAGGCAAAGCATGCCGACAGGAGACCTTTTGATCCATATCTAGGTCGGATGAAAAAAAAAAAAAAAAAAAAAAAAAAAAAAAAAAAAAAAAAAAAAAAAAAAAAAAAAAAAAAAAAAAAAAATAAAACTATAACAATGTAAATAACAATTAAAATACATAAATAAATGCATTGGTATAGTTGAATAACAAACAAACAGGTAAATAGTAAATGATAATAAATTGACATATAACTAATAATAAATGAAAATCAGACAGACAAATTATAACAAAACAAAAACAAATAATATAACATAAATTATAATCATTACAGCATCTTACTTAGGTATTTATCTAAATGATTCTTAAAGCTTCGAACTGAACTACATTGCACTACCTGTGCAGGAAGTTTATTCCATTCATTAACTACACGGTTGGCAAAGTTGTTTCTACCTACTTCCAAATTGAATCTATTTCCGGACAGTTTGAGACCATTGTTTCTTGTCTGATTCTCATTCAATGTGAAAATTTGGTCACTTTTGATGTTGTCAATTCCCTTTAAAATCTTAAAGACCTGTATCAAGTCACCTCTGAGTCTACGCTTTTTTAGGGAAAACAGATTCATGTGCTTAAGTCGATTTTCGTATGATTTATTTTTGATATTTGGAATCAGTTTTGTGGCTCGCCGTTGTACTTTTTCCAGTCTGTCAATGTCTTTAATGAGATTCGGTGACCATACGGAAACAGCATATTCCAAATGTGGACGAACTAACGATTTATATAGCTTGTTAATGAGTGATGGACTTTTGAAATCAAAAGATCGCGCAATCAATCCCAGAATCTTATTTGCTTTCTCAGAGGCTGAAATACACTGCTTGGATGATTTGAGGTCGTTACTGATAATTACGCCGAGATCTTTTTCACTATCCACTTTTGTTAACGAATTTCCAAATAACTTGTAATCGTACTTGCTGTTATTTTTACCTATGTGCATTACCTTGCATTTACTTGTGTTAAATTTCATTAGCCACTTTTCAGACCATTGCTGTAATTTATCTAAATCTTCTTGAATATCTAATTGGTTTGAGTGATCATTTGCCACTCCGCACAGTTTTGTATCATCAGCAAATTTGGAAACAGTAGATTTTAGTCCATGGTCTATATCATTTATATATACTATGAATAGAAGTGGCCCAAGAACGGAACCCTGAGGAACTCCACTTGCAACACTTTTCCATCCAGAAGTTTTTCCATTTAAAACAACTCTCTGTTTTCGACCTTTCAACCAATTACTAGTCCAACCTAATAGGCTACCACTTATTCCATGCAAAGCTAATTTAGTAAGTAGTCTTTCGTGTGGGACGGTATCAAAAGCTTTTGCAAAGTCTAGATATATTAAATCTATATTGTTTCTTTTGTCATAATTCGAGACAACTGTGTTGTAGAATTCGAGTAAGTTAGTCACGCAAGAACGTTTCCGTCTGAAACCATGTTGGCTATCATTTATCAAACGGTTACTTTCTAAATGATATTCGATAGCATCTCTGATGATAGTTTCCATTATTTTTCCTACGATCGAAGTCAAACTAATAGGCCTATAGTTATTTGGTTTCTTTTTGTCACCTTTTTTGAATATGGGAGTAACGTTAGCTAGCTTCCATTCTCTTGGGACATCTCCGGATATGATGGATTTCTTGAAAATAATTTCTAATGGAACAACAATCTCATTTTTCATTTCCTTTAAGATTCTTGGATGCCAACCGTCAGGCCCTGGTGTTTTATTAACTTTGAGTTTGTCTATACACCTTTTAATTGTTTCTTTTGTTATATTTACCGTAGTGAGTAAGTTTACCCCAGACTTTTCACAGGTTTCAGTTTGAAATTCACTTTGAGGTGTTTCGTTTACGAATACCGAGCTAAAATAATTGTTTAAGAGATTACACATTCCTTCATTTGAATATTCAAGTTGACCGTCAGCAGATAATAGTGGACCAATGTGATTCCTAACAACCTTTTTATCTCTAATGTAACTATAGAATTCTTTGGGATTCTCTTTGGATTTCTCAGCGATGTTCATTTCGTATTGTCGTTTTCTTTTTCTTATTGTCTTTTTTAAATCTCTCTGTATTGATACATAACTTTCATAGTCATTAGATGCACCCGAGCACTTATATTTCTTATAAGCCTGTCTCTTTTTAGCAATACTTTTTTCAGTTTCTTTGTCGAGCCACTTTGGGCGAGCCTGATTTGGGGGACGTCTGTCCTTAAAAGGAATGTAAGTTTGAATCATCTTAGTGAGCGTATTTTGAAATATTTCCCACATCTGATCTACAGGCCTTTCGTTTAATTTTTCCTCCCAATCTGTAAGCTGAAGCTCCTGACGTAGTTCTATGAACTGAGCTTTACTGAAATCGGGTATTTTAGAAGCACAAGTATCTATTCTAAAATTGTTTAGGAGTTTGAATCTGACTAAGTTGTGATCGCTATTTGCAACAGATTCACCGACTTCTACATCAGTTGCCATGCTTTCGCGGCTAGTGATCAATAAATCGAGTAAGTTTCCATATCTTGTGGGTTCTTTTACATGCTGAATTAAGTAATTGTTTGAGGATAATAGACAAAGCCTGGGGGGAAGTTTCTTTCAGGACACTGAACTCTGCCTGGAAGAATCTGTGGCAAGACTGTGTGGCAGCCAGAGACTTTGAGGGCTTTCATATGGAGCCTGTAGTGGTGGATGATATTGTGTCCCTGGGGAAGTCCATGGGATTGGATGTAGACAGTGATGTGGAGGAGTTGGTCGAAGACCATAGAAATGAGCTGAACACTGAAGAACTCCAAGAACTGCACAGGGAGCAGCAACAAGAAGTGGTTGAAGAACTTTCTTCAGAGGAGGAAAGTAGTAAGGGAAGCATTTCCACTGCAGAAATTAAAGAACTGTGTTATCACTGGGAGAAAACACAGAGAGTGGTGGAAAAATGGCATCCTAACACTGCTGTGGTCAACAGGAGCATCAATTTGTTCAATAACAATGTTATGGACCATTTTAGAAAAATTCTGAGAAATCGTCAAAGGCAGACAACATTGGACAGGTTTTTAAAGAAAGAATCCCAAGATTTTTTTTAGTGCAAAAAGACAGAAAAAAGAAAGAACACCAAAAAGAGAGAAAACACCTGAAGGGATGTTACCTGATGTTTATATGGAAGGTGACTTCCCTTCTAAACAGTAACATCAACATCCCTCCTCCTCCTCTACACCTTCCACTTATGCCATCAGCTCACCTCAGTACAGGTAAAGTCCAGTTAGATTTTTTTTTATTTCATGTACTGTACAGTACTGTATATTTATTGTTTTTCATAGTTTTAATGTATTCTATGCTTAAAATATTATTACAGTACTACCTCTCATTAACGGATGTTAATTAGCTGTGTTTGTGGTGTTTTCGGTGTTTTTGGTGTTGTTTAGTGCGTGCAATCACTATGCCACCCAAAAACCACTCCAAGTCAAAGGATCATTCACATCAACATACACCGTTACCCCCCTTTTATTCCATTACTGAGAGGTAGTGCATATATACATACATATACCAAGGCTTTTTCCCCCTTACAAGGGAGGTAGCCAAAAAAGGAAAAGGCATAAAATCATTCCCACCCATTCCATCCCTGAATACACTCCACACCCCTCCACCCTCCCTCTTATCTTGGCACCTCCTGGATGACGGGCCATCCCTGCACCTTGTCCACTGCCCTGCGTCAGAAGCAGTGCCACAAGACACAGCACATCCACAGCAAGGCCGCTTCATTAAATTGGCAACCCCCCATCTCTGTCCTCCCATGCATAAAAGGAGAAGACGGGGAGAAATCCCTTTGGGCTGCGTCAAATTTTGCTCACACATACTACCTCACCCCACATCCCCCCACCCATTCCACCTCATGCAATCACAACATCATCCATATACAATCATTCTCCATTCACCCCTATCTTCTGTCCTCTCCCATCCTTCCTCAACAGACATTCCCCTCTTCCCCAAAGCCCCCTTCACCCCATCCATCCATCTCATCCTAGAACGTCCCTTCATGTTCACTCCCTCCACATCTGCCTTCCATACCTCATTTAATAGTCTTTCTTCACTCATTCTTTCCATGTGTCCAAACCATCCTAATACTCTTTCATCAACCCTATCTCCCAGCTCCCTTTCCACCCCCGCTCTCCTCCTCACCTCCTCATTTCTCACTCTATCTAGCCTAGTAACCCCCATCATACTTCTCAGACACCTCATCTCAAACACATTCAAACTCCTTCTCTCTTCCCCTCTTATGTTCCATGTTTCTGCCCCATACAGTGCTGTTGGCACAATCACTCCTTCATATAGTCTCCTCTTAGCATCTATTCCCAAATGTCTATTCCTCATTACACTCTTTAATCCACCAAGGCATTTACTCGCTTCTCTCAATCTACATTCTACCTCCACCTTCACTCCACCTTTTCCTGCCACATTCCCACCCAAGTATCTAAAACTATCCACTTCCTCCAGTCGCTCTCCCTTAATGCTCACTTCCAGTCTACTGCCACTTTCACCCCTTGTACATCTCATCACCTTACTTTCATCCACATTTATCTTTAGCTTTCTTCTGTCACATACTCTCCCAAACTCTGTCACCAACTTCCTCAATCCCTCCTCTGATCCTACCACAAGCGCAGTGTTGTCCGCAAACAACAGCTGGCTCACCTCCCACTTTTCTCCATTTTCTTTAACCATCTCCAATCCCTGACCCACTACCCTTACATTTACCTCTCGCACTACCCCATCCATGTATAAGTTGAACAGCCAGGGCGACATAACGCATCCTTGACGAAGTCCCACCTTTACCTCAAACCACTCACTCTCTCCATTACTAATCCTGACACAAGCTCTACTACTCTCATAAAAACTCTTGACAGCTCCTAGAAGCTTTCCTCCTATCCCATATATCTGCATAACCTCCCACAGTGCCTTTCTGTCTACCCTATCATAAGCCTTTTCCAGATCCATAAAAGCCAAAAAAACATCCTTCCCCTTTCCTATAGCTTTCTCACATATTTGTCTTACCACAATGATCTGATCTACACAACCTCTACCCGTCCTAAATCCACACTGTTCCTCACCAATTACTCCCTCTCTTCCTCTTCTAATCCTCTCAATCAAGATCCTCCCATAAGCCTTCCCAACTACACTTAACAAGCTAATCCCTCTGAAACTACTACATTCACACTTGTCCCCTTTTCCCTTGTAAAGAGGAACTATACAAGTACTCCTCCAGTCCTCCGGCACTCTACCCTCTCTCCAGCAAACATTAAATAACCTCACCAGCCAGTCCACCATCACTGTACCTCGTTTTTTTCAGACATTCTGCATGGCATCCATCCAGACCAGGTGCCTTACCTGTTTTCATCATCCTAACAACTGCCTTCACTTCATCCTTCCTTATTTCTCCTCCATTTTCCTCATTCATCACTCTCATTTTCTTCGCATTTCCCACTGCAACTATCTTTCCCTCCCTATCCTCCTTCACATTTAGCAACTCCCTAAAATATTCTGCCCATCTTCCCCTTACTGCCTTCTCTTCCATTATCATCTCTCAATCTGCACCTTTTACCTTTTCTTCTCTACTTGATTCGCCTCCTCTTCCTCTCTTAATTTCTTTCCAAAACATTTTTATTACTTTCAAATTTTTCTGTCATACTCTTACCCCACTTCACATCTGCTCTCCTCTTTGCCTCCTTTACCTTGTGCTTTACTTCTCTTTTCTTTGTACCTCTCATATGACTCCCTCGTCCTATTTTGTAACCACTCTCAACTTACCTTCCACCAAAAAATTATCTGATATTCCCCCACCCTCTCCCCTTAGCACATGTACATCCTTAACTCTTCCTATCATAATCCTATTTACCACTACATAATCCATTAGTGCTCTATCTACCACTCTTCCCTCCACCACCCTCTCCCATGTGTACTTATGCTGGACTTTCTTCCGAAACACTGTATTTGCTATCATCAACTCTAGACACATTTCCACCATCAACTCTCCACTACAATTCTTTCCTGGAACTCCACATTTCCCAACCACTCCATCGATTGGACCATTTCCTACCCTAGCATTAAGGTCTCCCAGTATTATTACATTGATATTTCTTCCTAAATCCTCTATGCACTCATTTAAATCTATCCGAAAGGCCTCCCTTTCTTCTATACTCTTCTCACTGCCAGGCCCATATGCACTTACAAAGACCCACATCTCCTTTCCCAGTTTCACCTTCATCCACATTATCCTTGAGGAAACCTCCTTCCATTCCACTACACGTTTACCTATCTCTTCACTTACTAGAATAGCCACCCCTTCCCTCTCTCGCCCTCTCTTCACTCCCAAACTTTCACTCACCCTTCCCTTTCAACTTAGTTTCACTTAAAGCCAACACATCCATCTTTCTTCTCACATACTACCTATCTCTTCCCTTTTACTCTCATCTGTACCACATCCACGCATATTAAAAGATCCAAACCTTAGGGTGCTGGTCGGAAAACTCCCAGACCCTCTTATGCCTTTACTTTTTCTTTTAGGAATGTCCCCTGTGGGGCTACAAGGAGAAGGATGCCTAGTCCCAATCCCCGTCCCTTTCTTCTCGCCTCTTACAATCCAAGTGGAAATACTTGGTGGCAGTATTCTTTTCCCCCACCATAGGGAATTCCCCCACAGCAGAAAATGAATACTCAGAATGGTACAGGACAGCAGCAAGGGGTTGGGGGACAGCATAACGGAGGGACAGTCGTAGTATAAAAGTGTCATCATTTCTCTATGAACAGAGTTTTCCTCTATCATAGACAAAATGATGTGTGGCTCTGGTCCATAGGGGTACCCCATATAGACCCTAAAGTATCAACTACATGCTACTTTGCCATAATAACAAGCAGCCAATACCCCAGACAATGTGAGAGGTAGTACTGTACAATAAACAATAATCTGTGGGTCTGGAATGGATTAATCCAATTTACATTATATCTTATGGGAAAAAATGATTCGCCATTCGTACAAATCGCCATTTGAACAGCCTCCTGGAACGGATTGTGTATGAATAGTGAGGTTCCACTGTACACTGTAAATCAGATTTGTTTTGTTTTTGTTTTTATAAAAACCAAAACATGACGAAGGCTACTGTCAATTTGTAAGGTAGAGTGGCCATACAGCTGATCGCATAGCATAAACAAATAAACGAAAGACGTAAATGAAATGAATGGTTATCATTTCTTTGAGATTTTATTTATACAAGTATTTATTTATTTATGCATTAAGCATTAAATTCTTGCATTTACTGTATTTATTTATGCATTAAAGAACAAACGAAGAAATAGTGAAATTAAAAATAAACATTGCAAATTCGTACATTTTTTTTTTGTATCATACATAAAAGAATAATTAACCTCTTCCCTCCAGGGCACATCGCATGTCTGGCAGCATTGGCTGCCCAACGTGCAATGTCTCGAAATAATAATCGCATTATAAAAAATAAAGTCAGTGCTACATTGTCCGTTCTCTTTCACCCGTGTATTTTGATAACCATAGAAAACTGCTGAAGCCATTTTAGAGAGAATAAAAATTACATAGGTACAACTACAATAAATATAATCAAGATGGTGACTTCAGCATCAGCGAGTACCTACTTGCTCCTCATGCCGCCTACGTAGGCGGCACCATATGGAAGTGGTTAAGAACAATTAAAAAGAATTAAAGAACAATTCAAAAACAGTTTTTATACAAAACAATTACTCATCAGAAGAGTGAAGTCCACTCATTGATGGTTGAGGAGAGTCAGGAGACTGAAAGCTGGTTGATGTTTGAGGAGAGTCAGGAGACTGAAAGCTGGTTGATGTTTGAGGAGAGTCTGACTCTGCAGCTGTAACAACTGGCTTGAAAAAAGAATTAATTTTTAATTGCTTTCCTTCTCTGTGTTGCCTCTGAATGATCATATCCCTCAAAGATCTTAAATGTGGGTAATACTGGTTGCTTTCCTTGTCTGCAGTTAAATCAATGTACGCTATGATAGTGTCAAGGGCTCCTCGAACCACTGAAAGCTTGGGATTTCAAACAGCCGAATCATTTTCTTCATCATCTTCCTCTTGTACCGTGTCACCTTTAAGAACTTCTTTGGCTATTTCTTCATCTGTCACAACATGATGGCCAGGGTCACTTTCTGTTTCTTTTAGCCACTCTCTTAAGAAACGTGTTCCCCTGTTTTTTTAAGGAGACGATGAAAATATTTGGCTCAAAACTTTCAAAGTCGTACAGTTTGTTTCTTCATCCCATACCCTTCACAAACACTTTTCACAGTAGCTCCAGCTTCTAATTTACGAACAAGTTCAAATTTCTTGGTCACTGATAGAGTCACAAGCTTTTTGAGCATTGGCTGCACCTCTTCCAGGCATTCTGCAAGATAATATTGAAGAAAAATGGAGATGAGCACTTCAACAACTTGATATAGCCACAGCAAGCTTTGGAGTACTGCTAAAATTTAGAATGACCACATGCTATCTATTGAGTAAAAAACAAAATATTGGCGTAAAAAAAATGGCCACTTGTAAGCCTTTGAGTGCAAACATTTGTATTCTCGGTCACGGTCCACCTTATCCGATATCCGAGTTATCAGGGTCCAAGTTAACAAGGGCATACTGTATATGTATTTACCTAGTTGTATTTTACGGGAAGAGGAGCTATGCTCGTGGTGTCCCGTCTTCATATCTCATTTTATCTAAACTATTTTTAAATTCATGTATTGTTTTTGCACACACCACTTTCTCATCTAACATGTTCCAACTGTCTATTACTCTGTGAGGAAAGCTGTTCTTTTTCACATCTCTTCTGTAGCTGTCTTTCTTGATTTTCTTTACGTGTCCTCTTGTATTTCTATCATCCCATTTTATCAGATTCTCTCTATCAATAATTTCTATGCCTTTCATGATTCTGTAAATAGCTATCAAATCTCCTCTCTCTCTTTGCTCTAGTGTCTGTAGTTCAAGTTTTGCTAGTCTCTCTTCACATGATAGTTTTGAGAGTGTTGGTGCCAATTTTGTAATTGCTCTGTATTCTTTCAAGTTTTTTTATACATTTTTTTTTTGTACTTGGTGACCACATCGTTGCAGCATATTCCAATCTTGGTCTTATCAGAGTGATTAGAATTTTCTTCACCATTTCTTCATCCAGGTATGTAAATGCCACTTTAATTGTTCTTATTAAATTATAAGTTTCTCCAAAAATCTTATTTATAAGTTTCTCCAAAAATCTTATTTATATGTTTCTCAGGTGACATATTATTCATAACAATGACTCCCAGGTCCTTCTCATTTTCTACTTTTTTTTATTCCTTCTCCCAATTTATATGATCTTGTTATTCTGTTTTTGCTTTTTCCAAATTCCATTATACTACACTTTTTAGTGTTGAACTCCATCTCCCACTTCCTACTCCATTCCCATACTTTATTTAGATCACTCTGTAGTGACTCACAATCTTCTTTCATGTTCACTTTTTTAATAGTTTTGCATCATCTGCAAAGAAGCTCATATAACTTTCAATTTCTTCATCCATATCATTAATATATATAGCAAACATTATTGGGGCTAGAACTGTTCCTTGTGGAACACCGCTTATTATGTCATCCCATTTTGAGTGTTTGTCTCTTATCACTACTCTCATTTTTCTTTCTTGCAAAAAGTCTTCCATCCATTTAAGCAGTTTGCCCTGTATTCCTCCTTCAGTTTCTAATTTCTTAAGCAACTTCTTATGTGGTACTTTGTCAAAAGCTTTTTTTAGGTCTAGAAATGCATAATCAGCCTATCCATCTCTTTCTTATATTATATCTATTAGGCTTGAATAGAAACATATTAAATTAGTGACGCATGATCGTCCTCGTCTGAATCCAAATTGCCTTGGATTTAGCACGCTGGTTTTTTCTAAATATTTTACCCCTTTACTTTTGATAATTCTTTCACAAATGTTTGCTATTGTACTTGTTAGAGAGACTAGTCTATAGTTGGTAGGGTCTTCTTTATTACCTCCTTTATATATAGGTACTATATTTTCTTTTTTCCAATCTTCGGGAACTTTTCCTTCTTTCAAGGAACTATTTATTATGCTATGTATTTTGTCTGCCAGTTCATTTCTGCATTCTTTCAAAATCCAGTTTGCTATTTCATCTGGTCCATGCGATTTTCTAACATCAAGATTACTCAAGTGTTTCATTATTTCATTCTTTGTTACTTCTATTTCTTTCATAGGGGGGACTTTCTCTTTCCATTCAATCTCTTCTGGTTGTATATTCTCCCTTGTAAACACTGATTTAAAATGCTTGTTCATAATTTCCGCCATTTCTATTTCCTCTGTGTATTCAACTCCTTGTCTTAATTTCTCCAAGTCTTGTTTGTTTTTCAGTTTGTTGTTTACAAATCTGTAAAATAGTTTTGGTTGATCTTTACATTTTTCTATGACATCTTTTTCATATTTTCTCTTTTCATCTCTGCACGCTTGTACATATTCATTTCTATAACAAGTATATATTTTCCATTTTTCAGGTCTTTTGTCTTTCTTCAATTTGGTCCAAGCTTTTAGCTCTTTTGTCTTTTAACACTCTACAACTTTTGTTGTACCAGCACTTTACGTATTCTTTTTCTTGTTTTTGTCTTGGGATATACTTTTCCATTTCTTTTTTATAATATTTTGTCAAAATATTCCATTTCTCTTCTACTGTTGTATCTTCTTTGTGTATTCTTTCCCAGTTTTCATTTTGAAAGAATTCTCTTATTTCATAAAAAAAAAAAAAAAAAAAAAAAAAAATCCTTCATCAATCTTCCTTTTCTATATTGTTCATTTCTTTTCATGTATTTTTTCTCTTTTAGTTCTAGTTCTATCAATATGTGGTCACTTTTACTTATTGGTGCCTGGTATTCTATCTTTTCCACTATTTCAGGTTCTGATGTGATTATTAGGTCTAATCTTGATAGTTCTTCATTTCTATACCTAGTGTTCTCTTGAATCCATTGTGTCATTGTGTGGTCAATAATCATCTCAAGTAGAACATTTCCCCACGAGTCTTCTCCACCCTTTACGGTCATCTCTTCCCAGCAGATTTCTTTGCAATTATAGTCACCCATCATAACTATTCTTCCTCCATCTTCCATTATCTTGTTTAATGTTATTCTTGTGTCTTCTAACATACTTTTATGTTCACTCTCTTCCCATGAGCCTGTTTTTGGGGGCACGTAGTTTATTACAAACTTTCTGCTCTTCTTATCTCTGTCTTCTACTTCTATCATAATCATCTCTACTCTATTCTTTCCATATGTGACACTCTTCACGTTTATATCCTTCTTAGTCAGGAACATATCTCCACCCCCTTGTTTTATCTCTCTGTTTCTAATCCAATAATTATATGCATTGTGTCCTATGCTGTTGGGTGGTAGTGGACCTTTTAATTTTGTCTCTACAATTCCCATTATGTTCGGTTCTTTTTCCTTCAGATACTCGTTCAGTTCATTCAGTCCTGTTATTAATCCATCTATATTTGTGTAGGACACTCTTAACTTTGTTATTTCCATTGTATTATCTGTTTCTTTTTTGTTTCTCTCTGTTATGGTCCATTTCCTCAATTTCATATTCACTACCCTCCAGTAGAATTCTTGTTTTTCTGACTCCGTTCTGGTCTCGTTTTTTTTTTTAGCTTCTTGTCTTTTAATCTTTTCCTTTTTTTTTCTTCCTCTTTATTCATTTCTCTTTTTATCCATACCTTTTTATATTGTTCACTTGCTGCTAGCTTCCCTGTTTTTGCAAAGATGTTCTCTGCTGTTGTTTGTGATCTGAATTTAATCTTAATTGGTCTGGTCTTATCTGTACTATATTTTCCAAGCCTAAACATCTCTTTGATTTGCTTCATTATTTCAGGTTCATCTTCCTGAACTAATTCTAGTAAACTGCTTACTTTTTTCTTTTTCCTCACTGATTCTTGAAGTTCTATCTAGGTTATGTTTCTCTTCCATTCCTAATATAATTATACATTTCTTTTTATCTGCTAAGTCTCTTACTATATTCTCCTGTCTCATCACTTTGATAGCTGAGTCTTCAGTTTGTTCTTTCATTTGTTGTTTAATTATATCAGTAAATGCAACTTTACTGTTTTCCTGTATTTTTCTCCACCCCTGTGCTTCTCTTTATTGTCTTTATTGTTCCTTTTTAATTCTTCATTCTCCTCTTTTACTTCTTTTAACTGTCTTTTTAATTCTTCTATTTCATTAGTTAAGTTTTTGTTCGCCTTCTCTAATTCTTCCAATCTTTCAACCCTTTGCGCAATTTTTGACATTCTACCAAACCTAATCTCCCAATGTTCGGTCATTTGTTCAAGTTTTTCCTCTAGTCTTGCCAGTCGGAAGTTGGTATCCGACCCCCCTCATTAAATCCATGGAAATTATTATCCTCACCTTCTATTGTGCTGCTCTTATCTATGTTTCTAATCTTTACATTTTTGTTAGTCCCTTCATCGTCACTAAATTGCTCTGGCCCGCGTTTGTTTACATGGCGTCTGCCTGCCTGGACCAAGTCCTCTCCTTCCTCATTTCCTTCCATTTCCCTCAGTAATCCCTCCTCTTCTCCTTTTTCCTCACTTTCCCACTACACCATGAACAATCCCCTTCCCTGCAAATACAATAGGTACTTCCTTTGCGTTGAGATCCACGAAAATTTCACTTTTTCTTCAGGACATCAACCTCGCTGTCCATCCGACGGAAGTGTGTGTGTGTGTGTGTGTGTGTGTGTGTGTGTGTATTTATTTACCTAGTTGTTTCTTACAGGAAGGGGAGCTATGCTCATGGTGTCCCATCTCTGTATCTCACAGTGTCTAAATTGTTCTTAAATTATGTATTTTTTTGCCCACACTATTATTTCATCCAGTTTATTCCATACATCCACTCTTTGGGGAAAGCTGTTCTTTTTCAGGTCTCTTCTGCAACTGTCTTTTTTGAGCTTCATTCCATGTCCCCTTGTATTTCTCTTATCCCAATTTAGTAAGTCTTCTCTATCAAGGAATTCCACACCTCTCATTATTCTGTAGATAGTCAACAAGTCACCTCTTACTCTCCTTTGTTCCAGTGTCGACAATTCCAGTATTGACAATCTCTCTTCATATGACACTTCTGAAAATGTTGGGGCCATCTTTGTAGTTGCTTTCTGAATTCTCTTAGTTTTCCTTATATTCTTTTTAGTATTGGGTGACCATAGTATTGCTGCGTATTCTGATTTAAGCCTTATCAGTGTGACTAGTATTTTCTTTACCATTTCTTTGTCCAGGTAAGTAAAGTACATATATATATATATATATATATATATATATATATATATATATATATATATATATATATATATATATATATATATATATATATACACACACACAGCCACTATCCGAGTTACGACCTAGATAGGTTCCGACCAATCAGTCGTAAGTCGGATTGGTCGTAAGTCGGATCCTATTCAAAATGGCCGACACGAGGGTTCTTCTCTAGGATACATGATATCAATCTGTTGCATTTTTAAGTAACTTTTTCTCTTGAATACTATTAAATACAAGCTGTTTACTGTTTATTTATCAATGCTTTTTAGTTTCATTTTTATAATTTTTTCAATTTTTTTAATGTTTTAATACTGTACTGTATTTCAGTATATATACGTATGCAGGTACTGTATGTATATACTATACCTGTATATACACACACACACACATATTAAATATAACCTTGCTTACCATTTTTAAGTTTTTTAAATTGTAGTTTCCTTTTAATAATTTTTTCTTAATTCTTCAATTGTTGTATGTACTCTAAATATATGTGAATTTTAAGATCTATTTTTCTCATCCATTTCAATCCATTCTAAGTGTGAGATATAGGTACAGCAACGACTGCAACAGCACTGTAGGAGAGAAGCCAAATGCAGGGCTTCTCCCAAAATAACATAGTGGACTTTTTTAAGGCTATCGACCCATAAGGGGGTCATAAAGCCTGGTGTGAAGTTGTTCAGTCTCTACTTTTTTTTAACACCAGTTTCATGTTCATTTCTCCCCGCAAGCTCGGGTTATATAAGGAGTCAGATGTTTGTCCACTATGTTATTTCTGAAGACGCCCTGGTGGGCGAAATGTTAAAATACATTGGATCCCATACTCTGCATTTGGATTCTCTCCTACAGTTGTTTACAGTTGCTTAGTTGTTAATATGATATGGTAAGTTAAAGAAAGAAAATACTTATTATAGTGTATTCGTATTAGTAAACTCATAATAGGCATCAGCTAGACGTGGTCATAAGTACGTAAATATCCTTCATCCATAATTTATCAAACTCTTCCACAAATGCCTTAGCTGTAGGCGCATCACCTGGTAATGCTCTTGAAAGCAACGAAACCACCCAGCACTCACTATGAACTCATGTGAAGCGTATTCTTCACCTGCACGTTCTTTCAACATGTGAAATTAACTTGTAGCCTTACTTTGCACTGCTTGCAAAGTCATTCTCACATTTCTTTGCCTATTATCTTCCAACCACGTGTATAGCAACTTTTCCATCTCTGCCATAACTGCCGTACGCGATGCCGGTTGCCACAACTATCTTACACGCTGTGCTGCCAGACATGTACAGTAAACTCATAATAGGCATCTGCTAGATGTGGTCGTAAGTACGGGTGGTCATAACTCGCGTACGTCGTAACTCGGATAGTGACTGTATATATATATATATATATATATATATATATATATATATACACAGGGTGGGGCGCGGAAACTTCCCGATTTGGGGATTGAATTATAAAGTGTTTACACTTCACAATTCTTTATTCTACTTTTATGTCTGTCACACAACATGGGAGATTTACTTTTACACAGTTCTAAAAACAATATCTTTTAAATGTCCACCTCCATTGTCAATACACTGATTCAGACGATTTCGGAAGCTTTGGTCTACTCTCTAGCATGGTGAGCGGTATATTAGCTATTTCAGTGCGGATGGCATTCTGTAGGTCTTCCAGGGTCTATGGACGGTCGTTATAAACCATGGATTTGAGATAACCCCACAGGAAATAATCACAGGGGGCTAAATCAGGCGAGCGCGCTGGCCAGTTTAAATTGCCTCTCAGGGAAATCAGCGCGCTCGCCTGATTTAGGCCCCTGTGATTATTTCCTGTGGGGTTATCTCAAATCCATGGTTTATAACGACCGTCCATAGACCCTGGAAGACCTACAGCTTTCCTCACAGAGCTGTAGGTCTGTGAGCTGTAGGTCTGTGAGCTGTAGGTCTGTGAGGACCTACAGCTTTCCTCACAGAGTAATAGACAGTTGGAACAAGTTAGATGAGAAAGTGGTGTGTACACAAACAATACATGAATTTAAAAATAGTTTAGATAAAATGAGATATATTCATGTTCACTCCCTCCACATCTGCCTTCCATACCTCTTTTACTAGTCTTTCTTCACTCATTCTTTCCATGTGTCCAAACCATCCTAATATTCTTTCATCAACCCTATCTCCCAGCTCCTTTTTCACCCCTGTTCTCCTCCTCACCTCCTCATTTCTCACTCTATCTAGCCTAGTAACCCCCATCATACTTCTCAGACACCTCATCTCAAACACATTCAAACTCCTTCTCTCTTCTCTTATGTTCCAATTTTCTGCCCCATACAGTGCTGTTGGCACAATCACTCCTTCATACAGTCTCCTCTTCACATCCATTCCTAAATGTCTATTCCTCATTACACTCTTTAATCCACCAAGGCATTTACTCGCATCTCTCAATCTACATTCTACCTCCACCTTCACTCCACCTTTTCCTGCTACATTTGCACCCAAGTATCTAAAACTATCCACTTCCTCCAGTCGCTCTCCCTTAATGTTCACTTCCAGTCTGCTGCCACTTTCACCCCTTGTACATCTCATCACCTTACTTTTACCCACATTTATCTTTAGCTTTCTTCTATCACATACTCTCCCAAACTCTGCCACCAGCTTCCTCAATCCCTCCTCCGATCCTGCCACAAGTGCAGTGTCATCCGCAAACAACAGCTGGCTCACCTCCCACTTTTCTCCATTTTCTTTAACCATCTCCAATCCCTGACCCACTACCCTTGCATTCACCTCTCGCACCACCCCATCCATGTATAAGTTGATCAGCCAGGGCAACATAACGCATCCTTGACGAAGTCCCACCTTTACCTCGAACCACTCACTCTCTCCATTTCCAATCCTGACACAAGCTCTACTACTCTCATAAAAACTCTTGACAGCTCCCAAAAGCTTTCCTCCTATCCCATAAATCTGCATAACCTCCCACAGTGCCTTTCTGTCTACCCTATCATAAGCCTTTTCCAGATCCATAAAAGCCCAAAAAAAACATCCTTCCCCTTTCCTATAGCTTTCTCACATATCTGTCTTACCACAAAGATCTGATCTACACAACCTCTACCTGTCCTAAATCCACACTGTTCCTCACCAATTACTCCTTCTGTTCCTCTCCTAATTCTCTCAATCAAGATCCTCCCATAAGCCTTCCCAACTACACTTAACAAGCTAATCCCTCTGAAACTACTACATTCACACTTGTCCCCTTTTCCCTTGTAAAGAGGAACTATACAGGCACTCCTCTAGTCCTCCGGTACTCTACCCTCTCTCCAGCAAACATTAAATAACCTCACCAGCCAGTCCACCATCACTGTACCTCCCTTTTTCAGACATTCTGCATGGCATCCATCCAGACCAGGTGCCTTACCTGCTTTCATCATCTTAACAAATGCCTTCACCTCATCCTTCCTTATTTCTCCTCCATTCTCATCACTCTCATTTTCTTCGCATTTCCCACTGCAGCTATCTTTCCTTCCCTATCCTCCTTCACATTTAGCAACTCCCTAAATTATTCTGCCCATCTTCCCCTTACTGCCTTCTTTTCCATTATCATCTCTCCATCTGCACCTTTTACCTTTTCTTCCCTACTTGATTCGCCTCCTCTTCCTCTCTTAATTTCTTTCCAAAACATCTTTTTATTACTTTCAAAATTTTCTGTCATACTCTTAGCCCACTTTACATCTGCTCTCCTCTTTGCTTCCTTTACCTTTTTCTTTACTTCTCTTTTCTTTTCTTTGTACCTCTCATATGACTCCCTCGTCCTCTTTTGTAACCAATCTGTGAATGCTCGCTTCTTCTCTTCTACAACCTTCTTTGTTTCCTCATCCCACCATTCACTACCGTAAAATACAACTAGGTAAATACACACACACACAATAATGGAAGATGGAGGAAGAATAGTTATAATGGGCGACTTTAATTGCAAAGAAATCTGCTGGGAAGAAATGACAGTAAAGGGTGGAGACGGCTCATGGGGAAACGCTCTACTTGAGATGATTACTGACCATACAATGACACAATGGACAGGAGAACACTAGGTATAGAAATGAAGAAGAACCATCGAGACTAGACTTAATAATTACATCTGAACCTAGAATAGTGGACAAGATTGAATATAAAACACCAATAAGTAAAAGTGACCACATATTGATTGAACTGGAACTTAACCCCTTCCATACGGTGCCGCACACGTAGGCGTCATGGGGAGCGAGTGTATTCGCGAGGCTGCCATATCGGCGTCTTGATTATATTTATTGTAGTCGCCCCTGTGTTTTTACATTCTCTCAAATGTGCCCTGAATCCCATTCTCTGTGGTATTCAAAATTCGCGGGTGAAAGAGAGAACGATCGATATAAGCGGTGACTATATTTTATGATGCAAGTATTATTACAACACGTTGTACGGCTGGCATTGGCTGCTGCCACTGAGATCTAAGTCCATGACGCCTACGTGTGCGGCACCGTATGGAAGGGGTTAATGAAGAAAAATATATGAAAAGAAATTAGCAATATAGAAAAGGAAGAATGATGTATGAAAAAACAAACTTTGATAAGATAAGAGAATTCTTTCAACAAGAAAACTGGGAAGAAATATACAAAGAAGAAACAACAGTGGAAGAGAAATGGAATATTTTGACCAAAATTACAAAAAAGGAGTGGAAAAGTATGTCCCAAGACAAAAACAAGAAAAAGAATATGTAAAATGCTGGTACAACAAAAGTTGTAGGGAGTTAAAAGACAAAAGAGACAAAGCCTGGACCAGATGGAAAAAAGACAGAAGACCTGAAAAATGGAAAATATATACCGGTTATAGAAATGAATATGTACAAACATGCAGAGAGGAAAATAGAAAATATGAAAAAGATGTCATAGAAAAGTGTAAAGATCAACCAAAACTATTCTACAGATTTGTAAACAATAAACTGAAAAACAAACAAGACTTGGAGAAATTAAGACAAGAGGGAGTTGAATACACTGAGGAAATGGAAATGGCGGAAATTATGAACAAACATTTTAAATCAGTGTTTACAAGGGAGAACATACAACCTGAAGAGATTGAATAGAAAGAGAAAGTCCCCCCTATGGAAGAAATAGAAGTAACAAAGAATGAAATATTGACACACTTGAGTAATCTTGATGTCAGAAAATCGCATGGACCAGATGATATAGCAAACTGGATTCTGAAAGAATGCAGGAATGAACTGGCAGACAAAATACATAGCATACTAAACAGTTCCTTGAAAGAAGGAAAAGTTCCAGAAGATTGGAAAAAAGCAAATATAGTACCAATATATAAAGGAGGAAATAAAGAAGAACCTACAAACTATAGACCAGTCTCTCTAACAAGTACAATAGCAAAAATTTGTGAAAGAATTATCAAAAGTAGATGGGTAAAATATTTAGAAAAAAAACAAAGTGTTAAATCCAAGGCAATTTGGATTCAGACAAGGACGATCATGCGTCACCAATTTAATATGTTTCTATTCAAGGCTAATAGATATAATACAAGAAAGAGATGGATGGGCGGACTGTGTATTTCTAGACCTAAAGAAAGCTTTTGACAAAGTACCACATAAGAAGTTGCTTAAGAAATTAGAAACTCAAGGAGGAATACAGGGAAAACTACTAAATTGGATGGAAGACTTTTTGCAAGAAAGAAAAATGAGAGTAGTGATAAGAAACCAGCACTCAAAATGGGATGAAATAATAAGCGGTGTTCCGCAGGGAACAGTTCTGGCCCCAATAATGTTTGCTATATATATTAATGATATGGATGAAGGAATAGAAAGCTATACGAGCTTCTTTGCAGATGATGCAAAACTACTGAAAAGAGTGGAAACTGAAGAAGATTGTGAATCACTACAGAGAGATCTAAATATAGTACAGGAATGGAGTAGGAAGTGGGAGATGGAGTTCAATACAAAAAAGTGTAGTATAATGGAATTTGGAAAAAGCAAAAACAGAATAACAGGATATAAATTGGGAGAAGAAGGAATAAAAAAAGTAGAAAATGAGAAGGACCTGGGAGTCATTGTTATGAATAATATGTCACCTGAGAAACATATAAATAAGATTTTTGGAGAAACTTATAATTTAATAAGAAGAATCAAAGTTGCATTTACATACCTGGATGAAGAAATGGTGAAGAAAATCCTAATCACCCTGATAAGACCAAGATTGGAATATGCAGCAACGATATGGTCACCAAGTACAAAAAAATGTATAAAAAAACTTGAAAGAATACAAAGAGCAATTACAAAACTGGCACCAACGCTCTCAAAACTATCATATGAAGAGAGACTAGAAAAACTTGAACTACAGACACTAGAGCAAAGAAGAGAGAGAGGAGATTTGATAGCTATTTACAGAATCATGAAAGGCATAGAAATTACTGATAGAGAGAATCTGATAAAATGGGATAACAGAAATACAAGAGGACACGGAAAGAAAATAAAAAAAGACAGCTATAGAAGAGACTTGAAAAAGAACAGCTTTCCTCACAGAGTAATAAACAGTTGGAACAAGTTAGATGAGAAAGTGGTGTGTGCAAAAACAATACATGAATTTAAAAATAGTTTAGATAAAATGAGATATGAAGACGGGACCCCACGAGCATAGCTCCCCTTCCCGTAAAATACAACTAGGTACAACTAGGTAAATACACACAGTGGGATTTGAAAAAGACTTGGGAGTAATCATCACAAATTACATGTCCCCTGATAAATAGATGAACAAAATTGTTGGAGAAACCTACAACTTGCCGAGGTCAGTAAAAGTGGCATTTACTTATTTGAACAAAAATAAAATGTTGAAGAAAATACTAGTCACACTGATAACACCAAGACTGGAGTACGCAGCAACACTATGGTCACCCAGTACCAAAAAGAATATAAGAGAAATTGAAAGAATCCAAAGAGCAACTATGAAGATGGACCCCATACTTTTAGAATTGTCATACAAAGAGAGACTGTCAAAACTAGAGTTACTGACCCTGGAACAAAGAAAAGAAAGAGGAGACTTGTTGACCATCTATAGAATCATGAGAGGTACAGAAGTCCTTGAAAGAGAAGACTTACTAAATTGGGATACAAGAAATACAAGAGAACATGGAAAGAAACTAAAAAAGAACAGTTATAGAAGAGACCTGAAAAAGAACAGCTTTCCCCACGGGGTGGTAGATGTATGGATAATACTGGACATATTGATAGTGTGTGCAAAAACCATACACAAATTTAAGAACAATTTAGATACTGTTCAATATAGAGACAGGGCACCATGAGCATAGCTCCCCTTCCTGTAAGATACAACTAGGTAATGGTAAAAAATACTAGTCATTGATAAGATTAAGATTGGAGTATGCTGTGACACTATGGACACCCAGTACTAAAAAGAATATAAGGAAAATAGAATCCAAAGAGCAATGACAGAGATGGCACCAACACTCAAAATTGACATACAAAGATTGTCTAAACTGGAACTAAACCCTGGAACAAAGAAGAGAAAGAGGTTATCTACTGGTAATTTACAGAATCATGAAAGGCATGAAGTCATTGACAGAGAATACTTATTAAAGTGGGATAAAAGAAAAACAAGGGGACATGAAAAAAACTCAAAAAGGATAGTTATAGAAGAGATCTGGAGGAAAAAAAAAAAAAGTGGTGGTCTGGAACAAATTGGATGAAACAATAGTGTGTGCAAACACCATACAAGAATTCAAGAACAAACTAGATGTTGCAAGATACAAAGACTGGTCACTACAAGCACAGCCCCCCTTCCTGTATAATACAACTAGGTAAATACAGCTTGGGAAGAGGTGATTAGTGGAGTTCCACAGGGATCAGTATTGGCTCTTATAATGTTTGCTAGTTATGTGAATGACATGGATGAAGATGTGGAATGTTACATGAATTTCTTTGCAGATGACACTAAATTGCTAAGGAAAATGAATGGTGAAACAGATTGTGAGTCACTAAAGACAGACCTGAACAGGATTTGGAAATGGAGTCAGAAATGGGAAGTAGACTTCAATATCAAGAAATGTTGCATAATGGAATTCAGAAAAAAAAAAAAAAAAAAAAAAAAATCAGGAATATATAAAATTGGGACAAAGGAAGTAAAGAAAGTGGAATCTGAAAAAGATCTGGGAGTATTCATCACAAATGACATGTCCCCTGAAAACAGATAAACAAAACTGTTGGAAAATCATACAACTTGCTAAGATCATTAAGGTGGCCTTTACATATTTGGATTGTGGTAATTGTTGTTACAGAATTGCATTGTTTACTTGAGCTATGGCAATTTCCCGAAAGCTTGTTTAATTTTCGAATCGGGAACCTTTCCTATAACTTCGTACCACACTATTGTAATTTTAATGAATATATTATTAAACTCCCCTCCCTCTTTATTATTTATTTAAGCCTATGTTGTAATTTTTATTAACAAATCGGGAACTTTGAGAATTTACTTAAAGTATCAGTTGTCCCGTGGCTTTGAAGCCGTTTTACGAGCTCGTAAGAATCCCAGCCGAACCAGACTAAGTTTAGTCCACTGAACGCCAGACAAGCTTCAACTCTGGTACCAGAAGGACAAATAAACCTCGGCAAGGGATTTCTACAATTACAATCGAAGCCTCAAGAATACTTCCAGTTCCGACGATTAGTTAACTCAACCAGGTAAGTTCTCTAATGTTCGCGGTGTGTAATCAATTAATTACAATATACTTAAAGTCTTCTCTAACTAATCAGAATTCTCGGAATTTGAGAATTTACGTATATATTTAAATTTAACTTTAGTAGTCGATTTCGACTTTAACTTATTACTCCTTTGTGTCGTAAGCCGCTATGTAAGTGTTTTTTATTAACGTTATGATAGTGTGTGGGTACGAAGTCCGGTTTCCTGTTCTTTACCGAGTTTGTTCGGTTTTATTAATTTCCTCGTTTGAGGACCTTGTTAACTTTCGGGAAATTTGCCAGCTTTGGTACCTTGTTTTTCTTGTGAACATTCGGAAATTTCCGAATAGTTCTCTATTCTTGGTGGCCTCTATTGTTATTTTGTCGTGGTTTCTTTTGATCTGTTGCCTTTATCCAATTTAAGCTAGTATTTAAATCAAAATGATTTTTACTTAATTTCTATCTTCGTTGTGTTTAGTCCATAAGACGGTTTTCGGCATGACTATTTTGCTCGTGTATTTGTGATGAATTGTTTGGGTTGGCATCGCTATGGCTAGCCACGATGAGACATTGTCCGATTCGGAAGTTTTGCAAAAACTCCGAAGACAGAGAGCTCATAAAAAGAGGCTTATCTCTAAGGACTTTAAAGCTAAATCTGATTCTTTATCTATTTCCGTCCTTGACGATATGTTAATTCAGATTGAGAATTTCCTCTCAAAAATACAAGATTTGGACGAGGAAATTAATGAATTGCTCCCCAAAGAAGAAAAGGACGAGGATATGGAGAAATCCAGAGCTTACCGCCTGTCCGTTCTTCTCGAATTGTCTCCTTATAAGGAACGGAGACAAGAGCTAAGGGGAGTTTTTGAATCTCAAATAGGTAAAAAACTAGACAAGTCCATTGATAATTCTGTAAAACTTCTTCCTCTTCCTCCTATTGTTCTTCAACATTTCGAAAACAATTCCAGCAATCCTTTTGCTTATTTAAACTTTAAAAAGGGTTTTCTGAATGCCTTAGCTGGTATCCCCAATCTGACTAATAGTCAGAAGTTAATTTATTTGAAGGGTTACCTCAGAGGGAAGGCTTTCCATTTAGTAGAGAATTTACCAGTGGATGATTCAAGTTTTGACTCTGCTTTCATTTTTCTTGACGAGTTGTATTTCAACAAGGAAGAAATTCTTGATAAGGTATTGATTTCCATTATTAATGCACCGGAGGTCTCACTCTTGAGAGACCTTGAAAGTTACATTAGGTCTGTAGATTCCAAGCTACAAGACCTTAAGGGAATTGGGGTAGATTTCACTAGGCCAGGAAGTGAGGGCCTCCTCTTGATAAGTAAATTAATCTTAATTAAATTGCCTAAATTTTTTCTAATTGAATTGTCTCGGGTGATTAATTCTAACTACCCCAATTTTAATCAACTCAAGGAAGTTTACCAGTCAGTTTTGGTTAGACTTAAAATGGGATCAGATGATCTTGGTGTCAAACCTAAATGAAGCCTTACTACCAGCTCCCTTGCTTTCAAGGAAATTTCCTTGAGAAAACCAGTTGATTCCAGTGAGGGAGTTGATGGCTCCTTTAAGGCCAATTCTAATCCCATTAATTAGTCTATTAGCAGATGTAAATTTTTCCCCGCTTCCGATCATGCTAGTTCAAAGTGTACTTCATATAAATCCCTTGAGCACAGGAAAGCTAGAACAGCTCAGTTAGGACTGTGCAATACATGCCTAAATCATGGACATGGTTCTTTGGAATGCCCTGGGTTAAGGGCTGCTCTGCCTTACAAATGTTTTGTTTGCAACAAACCCGAGCACCATGGAGACATGTGTCCTATGGCTTATAAGACACCACTTTCTGAAGGGAAAGTGTTTAATTTTCATAATTCAACAGATTCCATTGTTCCTCTGGTCTCCCTTCCTATTAGCAGAGGAAAGAGAACTGCCCAATGTCTCTTTTTGTTGGACACTGGAGCCCAGTTTTCTATCATTAATAAGGAATTTGTAGAGGACAAAGTTGGACCTTGTTTAAGTCCTCCTATGGACAAGTTAGTTTCTTCCTTTGGTTTACCTCTAATGAATAAAAGATGTTTTAACTACACCGCTAACTTAAAACTCCCTTCAGGGATGAATTTGTTTAGTTTGTTCTTTGCCATTGAAGGATTCAACTTGTCCTTACAAATTCCTTCCTTATCTTCTGTACTACTTAGTATGAATAATCACCAATTTTTTGTCTCGCCAAGTTTTCCAAAAGTGAAGGGAGACCAACTGAACGTTTTAGGGATCCTGGGTAATTATATTCTTCAAAACTTTTCAATTGAAAGTGCCCCCCTTGTATGGTAGCCCGTCATGCAAGGTTATCAAACTTGCTGATGGTTACATTCCATACGGGACTGGGGCTCAATATATCCCTCCTAGTGAGAAGCCTTTCTACTTAAAGAGAATGATAAGGGGGATTCCTGAAATGCCCTCTAATGAAATCCAAGACGTTGATAGTTTCAAATGCAAGGAGAGGCCTTTGAGGATAAAACCAGACTCTGACCTTGGAGTGGATTCTTATAATTGCTTAGAGGAATATCATGGAGATTCACTTGTTTTCTATAATTCTTCTTTCAAGACCAATGGAGTTTCTCTAAAGAAAACTGAGAAAGGCACTTCCCTTACTCAGTCTTATAAGACTGTTAAATATTTTCCTCCCAAAAGGTTAGGCAAAGAAAAGTTTCTTGTCAACTTCTGTTTAGAACCTGTAAGTTCTCAATTTGATCCTTTGCAGGAAGTCTTTATTAATTCTAATGTTGAGTATGGTCTTGACAATTTCTATTCTTTAGAGTCCATTGGTATTAAAGAGGAACAGGCCCTGGATATTAATAATTTACATATTGATGAATTTAAACAGTCCATTTCCTTCAAGAATGGACATTACTATGTGAAGATCCCGTGGAAAAAGGATTTGGTGGATTTTGTTCCCTCTAACCTTAAGATATCTCTAGCTGTAGCTCAAAGGGTTTATGACAAACTTGAGCAAAGGGGGCTTAGAGAGGATTATGAAGCTGTGTTTGACCAGCAAGAGGCCTTGGGTATTATTGAGCCAGTAACTAAAAGAGTCTCTGGACAAATCTTTATACCCCATAGACATGTGTTGAAGGATGATGATCTTTCCACTTCTAGAATAAGGCCACTTTTCAATTGTTCTCTCAAAGTAGGAAAAGCTCCTTCCTTAAATGAAGCTGCATTCCCGGGAGTTGACTTGATGAACAACCTCCTCTCTCTCTTGTTGTATTTCAGGACCAATAATCATGTCGTTTTGGCTGATGTTATGAAAGCCTTCTTGCAGATCTGTTTGAAGGATGAGGCTGATCATAACAGGTTCTGTTTCTTCAGGAGGATTAACCACTTCGGTACGGAACTTAAATCTCGCGGGCAGCAGCCAATGCCAGCCGTACGACGTGTCGTAATAATACTCGCATCATGAAATATAGTCACCGCTTATATCGATCGTTCTCTCTTTCACCCGCGAATTTTGAAAACCACAGAGAATGGGATTCAGGGCACATTTGAGAGAATGTAAAAACACAGGGGCGACTACAATAAATATAATCAAGACGCCGATATGGCAGCGTCGCGAATCCACTTGCTCCTCATGACGCCTACGTGTGCGGCACCGTATGGAAGGGGTTAATGACCAGTATATACCCTTCAGGTATAATACTATCATTTTTGGCTTCATCTGCTCTCCTTTCATTCTAAATTTCATTATCCAACACCATCTTTCTTTGCAGCCTGACTCTCTAACTGCCTCCTTAATCAAAGATAAATTTTACGTAGACAATTTGGTCTACACTACCAATGAGCTTTGTTCTCTCCCTGCAATGGTCGAGAAGATTAATGAGATCATGCTCAATGGAGGTTTACCTCTCAGGGAGTGGACATGCAATTCAACTTCTGTTCTTTCTGTTCTTGATCAAGAAGTAGTTTGCAATAAAGAGGAGGTTAACCTCTTCAGTATGGGCCTTAAATCTCGCAGGCAGCAGCCGCTGCCAGTTGTAATAATACTCACATCATAAAATATAGTCACCGCTTATATCGATCGTTCTCTCTTTCACCCGTGAATTTTGATAACCATAGAAAATGTGATTAAAGAGACTTTAGAGAGTATATCATTATGCAGGGGCAACTACAATAAATATAATCAAGACGCCGATATGGCAGCCTCGCGTATCCACTTGCTCCTCATGCCGCCTACGTATGCGGCACCGTATGGAAGGGTTATATTTATAATAAGGATCATGATACTTTGAGAATCAAGGATGTTTCCCTTGACAAGAATGCCTCGACCAAAAGACAAGTTTTGTCTTCCTTGTCTTCTGTATTTGATCCTTTAGGGTTTTTCTCTCCTGTGCTCGTGCATGGAAAAATCCTTATCAGAGAGATGTGCCAAAAGATGGTGGATTAGGATTGGAAATTGGATAGAGAGTTACTTGTTAGATGGAACAAGTTATGTGAAAATTTTAGGGAGGTTAATAACCTATCCTTTAAAAGGAAAACCTTTTGTACAGAATTTCCCATTAAATTGTTTGTATTTGCTGATGCTTCCAAGGAAGCCTATGGATGTGCCATATATGTAGGGCAAGAAGGAAGAGAATTAAAGGAGTCTAATACCTCTCTTCTATTTGCCAAGGTCAAAGTGGCTCCTATTAAACAGAGAACTTTACCGTCTTTGGAGCTTATGGCAACTTTTCTATCTTTGAAATGCCTCAACACTATTTTTGAGGAAGGACTGGTGTCTGCCCCACTGGTTGAATCAGTGGTTCTTTTTGTTGATAGTCAAGTTGCCCTTTCTTGGATCCTGACCAACAAGGCTCCTAAAAAAATATATATATTTGTCAATAATAGATTGAAGGAAATTTCCAATCTTTTGGAAATTTTCAAGGCCAAGTTCACACCCATTTCCTTTACTTATGTTCCTTCTGAACATACTATGGCTGATTTCCTAACTAAACCTTGTAGTGCTAAGGTGTTCAAGGAAAAATTTAATTGGTGGGTTTATGGACTTGAATGGTTGTTGTTGCCTCCTCATACTTGGCCAAAGGGTCACTTGGGATGTATTCCCTCCTGTTTCAAGGGAGACATTGTCAATGCGGCTGTTGTACAAGTTGACACTTCTCCTCTAATAGATATCTCTAAATTTTCTTCCTATGGCAAACTTCTTCATCACACTTCTTTGATTTTTAAGACTGTCTTTCTGTTCAAGAAGTCTAATGCTGACCCTGTTACGGCAGCATCTAATTATTTGATGGGTATTATGCAAAGGGATTCCTTTCCTGCTGAATTGGCTTATTTGCAGAATTCCAACACTAATGACATACCTCCTTTGGTAAGTCAAATGAACTTGTTCTTGGACAAGAATGGTTTGATTAGGTCCAAGGGCAGAATTGACAAGAACATTAACCTCAAATATGAGGTTGTCAATCCCCTTCTCTTGTCCAAATCTCATCATTTAACTAAGATCCTAATTTTCTTTGCTCATTGTCAAGTTATACACATGGGACTACAAGCCACACTTAATTTCCTTCGTATGCACGAATTCTGGATACTTAAGGTCAGACAAGCTGTTTTAAGCATTTTGAAGGATTGTATAGTTTATAGGAAATACAATTCCCGTGCAGTTAATTATCCTTCTCCTTCCTCTTTACCTGCCTCTAGGGTGAATCTAAGTGTGCCCTTTGCCCATACTGGTGTAGACTACACAGGGCATTTAAGGGTTAGAGACAGAATTGGAGAGAAGGTTAAGGCATACATTCTTATCTTCACATGTTTCAATACTAGAGCAGTTCATTTAGAAGTTGTGGATACTATGTCCACTCCTGAGTTCATTTTGGCTTTTGTTAGGTTTGCTAACAGGTATGGAATTCCTTCTGCTGTTTATTCTGACAACGCTAAATCTTTTGTACAAGCAGGAAATGTTATTGAACAACTTTTGTGTTCTTCTGAATTTGAAGAGAAATTTAAAACTTCCCCTGTTCAGCATAGAACCATTCCTGTCTATGCTGTTTGGTATGGTGCCACTTGGGAAAGGTTTAATACAGACAGTGAAACAATGTTTGTATAAGGTATTGGGTAGGTCTGTTCCTTCCCTGGCAGAGATTACTACTCTTTTGTCCGATGTTCAAATTTTTTTAAACAATAGACCATTAACTTATCGTTCTTCTGAAAATGAGGTAGATGTTATTACCCAAAATCATTTCCTTATTGGAAGGACCATTCCTTCCTTGATGTTTGGAGACTTGGAACAAGTCCCTGAATGGGAATCAAGAGAAGACTACCCTTCTCTTCTCAACTTGGTTATGGACTGTAGGGATTATTTCTATGAAGAGTTCAAGAAACGATGGTTAACAGAGTACTTGGTCAGCTTAAGGGAAAGGGATAGAGCTGCATATCACAGTTCTAGAAGCTGGGAAAAGGGAGATATTGCCTTTTTGAAACTTCCCTTCAAGACCAGACCCTTCTGGCCCTTAGTTCGTATTGTGGAAACTTTTCCTGACCAAGACAAGGTGATACGTACAGTCTCTGTCGTTAAGCCTGATGGAAACTCTATTAAAGTGAACATTAAACTTTTAATCCCTCTAGAGCTCCTTGCTGAGTTGAGTTCCAGTCTTGAGGATGAATCCCCTGGGGATCCTAATGTTCAGGCTAGAGAGTCTGAACCCTTTGAAGAGGTCTCTGACTCAGAGGAGGTTAACTCTTTACAAGATGATTGTGTCTCTCTGGAACCTACCTCTGTGAGGCCAACTCGTAAGACTGCACTGGCCTCTAGAGATCTAGGTCTCTAGAAAACAAAAACTTGTTATAAATTTTGTTCAAAAGTGTTATATTTCTTAAACACTTTCTTTTTGTTGTTGGGGAGGCTGTGGTAATTGTTGTTAGGGGAATTGCATTGTTTACTTGAGCTATGGCAATTTCCCGAAAGCTTGTTTAATTTTCGTATCGGGAACCTTTCCTGTAACTTCGTACCACACTATCGTAATTTTAATGAATATATTATTAAACTCCCCTCCCTCTTTATTATTTATTTAAGCCTATGTTGTAATTTTTATTAACAAATCGGGAACTTTGAGAACTTACTTAAAGTATCAGTTGTCCCGTGGCTTCGAAGCCATTTTATGAGCTAGTAAGAATCCCAGCCGAACCAGACTAAGTTTAGTCAATTGAACGCAAGACAAGCTTCAACTCTGGTACCAGAGGTACAAATAAACCTAGGGAAGGGATTTCTACAATTACAATCGAAGCCTCAAGAATACTTCCAGTTCCAACGATTAGTTAGAGAACTCAACCAGGTAAGTTCTCTAACGTTCGCAGTTTGTAATCAATTAATTACAATATACTAAAAGGATAAAGAAATTAAAACAAAACAAAAAAAATACTAGTCACACTGATAAGGCCTAGACTGGAGTATACTGTGACATTATGGTCACACAGTACCAAAAAGAATATAAAGAAAATTGAAAGAATCCAGAGAGCAACTGCAAAGATGGCCCCAACACTTTCAAACCTGTCATATGAGGAGAGATTGTCAAAACTGAATTTACCAACTCTGTAACAAAGGAAAGAAGCAACCTGCTGACCATCTACAGAATCATGAAAAGCATGGAAGTCCTTGACAGACAGGACTTACTAAATTGGGATAAAAGAAATACAAGGGAGCATAAGAAGAAACTCAAAAAGGACAGCTATAGAAGAGACCTGGGGGGAAAAAAAATCCACACACCGGTGAATGTCTGGAACAAACTGGATGAAACAACAGTGTGTGTAAAAACTATACACAAATTTATGAGCAAACTAGATATTGTGAAATACAAAGATGGACACCATGAGCATAGCTCCCCTTCCCGTAAGATACAAATAGGTAAAATACACAGACACACAGATGTAGCAATGGCTGAAATTATGAAAGAAATAATCGTGACAGAAAGAAATAAGGGACCAAATAATAAACCTTGATGTTAGAAAATCACATGGCCCAGACGGAATTGCAAATTGGATACTAAAAGAATGTATAGATGCACTAACAGACAAAATGTATATGATAATAGATTCCTCACTATAAGAACGAAGGTACCACAAGATTGGAAAAATACAAATATCATACCTATATATAAAGGGGGAGATAAAGAAGAACCAACAAATTATAGACTGGTCTCCCTTACAAGCACAATAGCTAAAATATGTGAAAAATTTATCAAAAGTAGATGGACTAAATATCTGGAAGAAAACAATATACATATACCAAGGCTTTTTCCCCCTTCCAAGGGAGGTAGCCAAAAAGGGAAAGGCATAAAAACACTCCCACCCATTTCATCCCTAAATACACTCCACACCCCTCCCACCCTTCCTCTCATCTGAGCACCTCCTGGATGACGGGTCATCCCTGCACCCTGCCCACCGCCCTGGGTCAGAAGCAGTGTCGCAAGACACAGTACATCCACAGCAAGGCCGCTTCATTTAATCGGCGACCCCCCCTCTCCGTCCCCCTTTGCATATAAGGCGAGGACGGGGAGAAATCCCTTCGGGCTGCGTCAAAATTTACTCACACATACTACCTCACCCCCCATCCACCCACCCATTCCTCCTCATGCAGTCACAACATCATCCATATACAACCATTCTCCACTCACCTCTGTCTTCCGTCCTCTCCCTTCCTTCCTCAACAGACATTCCCCTCTTCCCCAAAGCCCCCTTCACCCCATCCATCCACCTCATCCTAGGACGTCCCCTCATGTTCACTCCCTCCACATCTGCCTTCCATACCTCTTTTACTAGTCTTTCTTCACTCATTCTTTCCATGTGTCCAAACCATCCTAATATTCTTTCATCAACCCTATCTCCCAAATCCTTTTTCACCCCTGTTCTCCTCCTCACCTCCTCATTTCTCACTCTATCTAGCCTAGTAACCCCCACCATACTTCTCGGACACCTCATCTCAAACACATTCAAACTCCTTCTCTCTTCTTCTCTTATGTTCCACGTTTCTGCCCCATACAGTGCTGTTGGCACAATCACTCCTTCATACAGTCTCCTCTTCGCATCCATTCCCAAATGTCTATTCCTCATTACACTCTTTAAACCACCAAGGCATTTACTCGCTTCTCTCAATCTACATTCTACCTCCACCTTCACTCCACCTTTTCCTGCTACACTTGCACCCAAGTATCTAAAACTATCCACTTCCTCCAGTCGCTCTCCCTTAATGTTCACTTCCAGTCTACTGCCACTTTCACCCCTTGTACATCTCATCACCTTACTTTTACCCACATTTATCTTTAGCTTTCTAAAGATACTGAATCCAAAACAATTTAGTTTTGAACAAGGAAGATCATGTGCTACAAACTTGATTTGTTTTAATACAAGAGAGGGACGGATGGACAGATTGTGCTCTCCTAGATTTACAAAAGGTGTTTGATAAAGTACATACATACATATACCAAAGCTTTTTCCCCCTTACAAGGGAGGAATCGGCGAATAAGCAAATTGGTAACAATGAAAACGGGAAATGAGTTAGTTATGAATGAGCGAAGATTGGAAGTGGAAAGAGATAGTGTGAACTTGGGACATTACAATGAATTTCAAGAAAAATACAAGACCTGGCCAGGCAGAAGTTTATGAAGAAGCAAGCTAGGGTATATATGAAATTACGAAGCGGTAATTGAGCAGATTTGCCGGTAAGTGTAATTAAACATAAGCCACTTTTAATTTTTTTCTTCTCCATCTTGTTTTCTGTTCCTTTTGTTTCCCTTACCTAAGCATACCATTTTCTCAGCCTCATGTCTACGACTCTCCAAGACAACTCCTTTCTTTCAGTCTCTGTTCCTTTCCCCTTTTTTTTCTTTAGCTTCATTTCTTAGTGTCTTCTCTCTTTCTCTTTAACATTCATTTCTCTTTTTATCCATATTTTGTTGTAGTCTTCACTCTGCTAACTTTCCTGATTTTGCTTTTATGTCTTCTGCTATCATTTGTGATTTTAATTTTATCTTCAAAGGTCGATTTCTTTCTTTTGAATATTGTCGCATTCTGTACACTTCTATTTCCTTTTCCAATTCTTGATATCCATCTTGTACTTCTTTTAGAATTGTTTTAGCTATTTCTTTTTTCTGCTTTTACCAGGTCATGTTTTTCCTTTAGTCCATATATTACAATACACTTTTTTTATCCACTGTATCTCTAACACAATTTGCTTTTTTTTTTATTACTTGTGTGTGTGTATGTGTAGATATTGGGGAGAGAAGGAAAACTGTTGAGAAGTCAAACAATTTTCTGTGAATAGTAAACCTAATGTTAAGATTGGTAAAGGTGAGAGTAAATGGTTTGATTGATTGATTGATTTATGGAATTTTTGGCTTGAAAGCCAAGCGCCGGAGCCGGTAGGCCATTCAGCGCAGTAAGTGGTTTGAGGTGAAGGGACTGCACCAGGGTTATGTTTAGTACCATGGTTGTTCTATGTGTCCATGTATGGGGTGGTACAGGAGGTGAATGTGAGGGTGGTGGGCAGGACACTGAAGATGGTCAGTGAGAACGGAAAGTAGTAGGAGGTGAGCCATTTATTTGCTGGGTCAATGGAAGGTCTAAGGCAGTTAGTGATGAAATTTGGGAAGGTATGATATTGAGGAAGTTGAAAGTAAATGTGGGTAAAAGTGCAGTAATAAGAAGTACAAAGGGTAAGGGTGCAATGAGTTAAGAACATAAGAATGGATGAGACTACAAGAGATTATAAGGCCTACACCAAGCAGTTCTATGTCCCTTACCACCTATCATCCATATCTATAAAATTATCTAATCTTTTCTTAATCCCTTCAATACGGGCCAAAATCTCGCGGGCAGCATTAGCTGCCTGACGTGTGATGTTGCGTCATAATACTCGCATTATAAAACATAAAGTTACCGCTGTATTGGTCGTTCTCTTTAACCTGTGAATTTCGATAACCATAGAAAATATGATGAAGCCAGTTTATAGAGTATGGGGGTCATGCAGGTACAACTACAATATATATAATCAAGACGCCGACATCGGCATCCTCGTGTACCCACTTGCTCCTCATGACGCCTACGTAGGCGTCATCATATCGAATGGGTTAAAATAACCAATTGTTTCAGTACTCCAAATATTAAATGCCATTC
This sequence comes from Oratosquilla oratoria, assembly GCF_046742065.1. Lineage (NCBI taxonomy): Eukaryota > Metazoa > Arthropoda > Malacostraca > Stomatopoda > Squillidae > Oratosquilla > Oratosquilla oratoria. The sequence goes on along the minus strand of NC_134808.1, from coordinate 12,065,363 downwards.
TTTCACAATCAGCCACTCAGGATCACATCCTTGAAAGGAGGTGAAGATGCAGGTTTTGGACACAAGAACCAAAGATATGTTCTTATCTGACATCCCTACTGAAGGATCACTGTTTGAACACCCATCATCACTTTCACCCCTCAACATAACCCTCCTTTTGGCTACTATATTTGTATGGATGTCAATACTTGTTAATGTAATATACATACCTGAATGTAATAAGAAAGATACAAGAAATACATGCATCAAAGATAAAAGAGAAATAAATACATGGCAGAGAAGTAATTTATATGATGCAAAAGTTTCAAGATTCAGTATTGTGGTAAACATAAAACAACTATGAATACTCACATTTGATTGTGGCTGATTGAGAGCTTGATAATTTGCAGGTCGTACAAGCGGGTTACTCATACTATCATGGCGATTCAAAGGCTTAGTCTCCATTACAGATGCTCTGCCTTGTCCTGAGATCCTAAAAATATACAGAACATATATTTTTTTCCCAAGATGTATACAAAAAAAAAAAGTCATGTTTCATATTTTGTATAATCATATTAGGTATATTTTGTTTCATATTTTTGTACAATATTTGTACAAAGGCTTCCCTTGTAAGGAGGAAAAATATCTTGGTATAGCATACATACATACATATACCAAGGCTTTTTCCCCCCTTACAAGGGAGGTAGCCAAAAAGGTAAAGGCATAAAATCATTCCTACCCATTCCATCCCTGAATACACTCCACACACCTCCACCCTCCCACTCATCTTAGCACTTCCTGGATGACAGGTCATCCCTGCACCTTGTCCACTGCCCTGGGTCAGAAGCAGTGTTGCAAGACACAGCACATCCACAGCAAGGTCGCTTCATTAAATCGGCAACCCCCCCTCTCCGTCCCCCCATGCATAAAAGGAGAGGACGGGGAGAAATCCCTTTGGGCTGCGTCAAAATTTGCTCACACATACTACCTCACCCCCCATCCACCCGCCCATTCCACCTCATGCATCACAACATCATCCATATACAACCATTCTCCATTCACCCCCGTCTTCTGTCCCCTCCTGTCCTTCCTCAACAGATATTCCCCTCTTCCCCAAAGCCCCCTTCACCTCATCCATCCACCTCATCCTAGGAGATCCCCTCATGTTCACTCCCTCCACATCTGCCTTCCATACCTCTTTTACTAGTCTTTCTTCACTCATTCTTTCCATGTGTCCAAACCATCCTAATACTCTTTCATCAACCCTATCTCCCAACTCCCTTTCCACCCCTGCTCTCCTCCTCATTTCTCACTCTATCTAGCCTAGTAACCCCCATCATACTTCTCAGACACCTCATCTCAAACACATTCAAACTCCTTCTCTCTTCTTCTCTTATGTTCCATGTTTCTGCCCCATACAGTGCTGTTGGCACAATCACTCCTTCATATAGTCTCCTCTTAGCATCCATTCCCAAATGTCTATTCCTCATTACACTCTTTAATCCACCAAGGCATTTACTCGCTTCTCTCAATCTACATTCTACCTCCACCTTCACTCCACCTTTTCCTGCCACATTCCCACCCAAGTATCTAAAACTATCCACTTCCTCCAGTCGCTCTCCCTTAATGCTCACTTCCAGACTACTGCCACTTTCACCCCTTGTACATCTCATCACCTTACTTTTATCCACATTTATCTTTAGCTTTCTTCTATCACACACTCTCCCAAACTCTGCCACCAACTTCCTCAATCCCTCCTCCAATCCTGCCACAAGCGCAGTGTCGTCCACAAACAACAGCTGGCTCACCTCCCACTTTTCTCCATTTTCTTTAACCATCTCCAATCCCTGACCCACTACCCTTGCATTTACCTCTCGCACTACCCCATCCATGTATAAGTTGAACAGCCAGGGCGACATAACGCATCCTTGATGAAGTCCCATCTTTACCTCGAACCACTCACTCTCTCCATTTCTAATCCTCACACAAGCTTTCACAGATTGGTTACAAAATAGGATGAGGGAGTCATATGAGAGGTACAAAGAAAAGAGAAGTAAAGCACAAGGTAAAGGAGGCAAAGAGGAGAGCAGATGTGAAGTGGGGTAAGAGTATGACAGAAAATATTGAAAGTAATAAAAAGATGTTTTGGAAAGAAATTAAGAGAGGAAGAGGAGGCAAATCAAGTAGAGAAGAAAAGGTAAAAGGTGCAGATGGAGAGATGATAATGGAAGAGAAGGCAGTAAGGGGAAGATGGGCAGAATATTTTAGGGAGTTGCTAAATGTGAAGGAGGATAGGGAGGGAAAGATAGCTGCAGTGAGAAATGCGAAGAAAATGAGAGTGGTGAGTGAGGAAAATGGAGGAGAAATAAGGATGAGGTGAAGGCAGTTGTTAAGATGATGAAAGCAGGTAAGGCACCTGGTCTGGATGGATGCCATGCACAATGTCTGAAAAAAAGGAGGTACAGTGATGGTGGACTGGCTGGTGAGGTTATTTAATGTTTGCTGGAGAGAGGGTAGAGTGCCGGAGGACTGGAGGAGTGCCTGTATAGTTCCACTTTACAAGGGAAAAGGGGACAAGTGTGAATGTAGTAGTTTCAGAGGGATTAGCTTGTTAACCACTTCAGTACGGGACTTAAATCTCGTGGGCAGCAGCCAATGCCAGCCGTATGACGTGTCGTAATAATACTCGCATCATAAAATATAGTCACCGCTTATATCGATCGTTCTCTCTTTCACCCGCGAATTTTGAAAACCACAGAGAATGGGATTCAGGGTGCATTTGGGAGAATGTAAAAACACAGGGGCGACTACAATAAATATAATCAAGACGCCGATATGGCAGCGTCGCGAATCCACTTGCTCCTCATGACGCCTACGTGTGCGGCACCGTATGGAAGGGGTTAAGTGTAGTTGGGAAGGCTTATGGGAGGATCTCGATTGAGAGGATTAGGAGAGGAACAGAAGGAGTAATTGGTGAGGAACAGTGTGGATTTAGGACAGGTAGAGGTTGTGTAGATCAGATCTTTGTGGTAAGACAGATATGTGAGAAAGCTATAGGAAAGGGGAAGGATGTTTTTTGGGCTTTTATGGATCTGGAAAAGGCTTATGATAGGGTAGACAGAAAGGCACTGTGGGAGGTTATGCAGATATACGAGATAGGAGGAAAGCTTCTGGGAGCTGTCAAGAGTTTTTATGAGAGTAGTAGAGCTTGTGTCAGGATTGGAAATGGAGAGAGTGAGTGGTTCGAGGTAAAGGTGGGACTTCGTCAAGGATGCGTTATGTCGCCCTGGCTGTTCAACTTATACATGGATGGGGTAGTGCGAGAGGTAAATGCAAGGGTAGTGGGTCAGGGATTGGAGATGGCTAAAGAAAATGGAGAAAAGTGGGAGGTGAGCCAGCTGATGTTTGTGGACGACACTGCGCTTGTGGCAGGATTGGAGGAGGGATTGAGGAAGTTGGTGGCAGAGTTTGAGAGAGTATGTGATAGAAGAAAGCTAAATATAAATGTGGATAAAAGTAAGGTGATGAGATGTACAAGGGGTGAAAGTGGCAGTAGTCTGGAAGTGAGCATTAAGGGAGAGCGACTGGAGGAAGTGGATAGTTTTAGATACTTGGGTGGGAATGTGGCAGGAAAAGGTGGAGTGAAGGTGGAGGTAGAATGTAGATTGAGAGAAGCGAGTAAATGCCTTGGTGGATTAAAGAGTGTAATGAGGAATAGACATTTGGGAATGGATGCTAAGGAGACTATATGAAGGAGTGATTGTGCCAACAGCACTGTATGGGGCAGAAACATGGAACATAAGAGAAGAAGAGAGAAGGAGTTTGAATGTGTTTGAGATGAGGTGTCTGAGAAGTATGATGGGGGTTACTAGGCTAGATAGAGTGAGAAATGAGGAGGTGAGGAGAACAGGGGTGGAAAAGGAGCTGGGAGATAGGGTTGATGAAAGAGTATTAGGATGGTTTGGACACATGGAAAGAATGAGTGAGGAAAGACTAGTAAAAGAGGTATGGAAGGCAGATGTGGAGGGAGTGAACATGAGGGGACGTCCCAGGATGAGGTGGATGGATGGGGTGAAGGGGGCTTTGGGGAAGAGGGGAATGTCTGTTGGGGAAGGACGGGAGAGGACAGAAGACAGGGGTGAATGGAGAATGGTTGTATATGGATGATGTTGTGATTGCATGAGGTGGAATGGGCGGGGGGATGGGGGGTGAGGTAGTATGTGTGAGCAAAATTTGACGCAGCCCGAAGGGATTTCTCCCCGTCTTCTCCTTTTATGCAATGGGGGGATGGAGAGGGGGGGTCGCCAATTTAATGAAGCGGCCTTGCTGTGGATGTGCTGTGTCTTGCGACACTGCTCCAGACCCAGGGCAGTGGACAAGGTGCAGGGACGGCCCGTCATCCAGGAGGTGCTCAGATAAGAGGGAGGGTGGAGGGGTGTGGAGTGTATTCAGGGATGGAATGGGTGGAAATGATTTTATGCCTTTACCTTTTTGGCTACCTCCCTTGTAAGGGGGAAAAAGCCTTGGTATATGTATGTAAGTACACTTGTCCCCTACCAAATTTTTCCGAGGATAAACCACAGGTTTTCTTTGAACAGAAAAGATTCTAAACAAATTAGAAATAGAAAGGAATTGCTGGAGTTTACCTGTCCAAAGTTTGTAGGCAGAGCTAAAAAATGTGTATGCATCTCTAAACGAAACAGTGAATATGATAATGTGAAAGTGTAGGTCCTAGTGGCATATGAACTGAAGCCTGGAGCCTCATAGGTTAAAATTCAGGAATTTCAAAGTCTCCCCAAGATACATACTTAGATTTACTGTATATTTCCACATATAAGATGACCCTAAAATCCAAAAATTCACCCCTTAAAATGGGGGGGTCATCTTATACTACCATTATGAAAATCAGACCTTGAATTCTATGTGAGATGACTTGGTAGGCTAGCCTGCCGATAACCACTGATACAAAGGAAATGATTCACATTATGATAAGAACTGGTAATAAAGGTAATCAAACCATATCTACCTTATATATTATTGGCATATCTTTATAGTAAATGGCAATAGTTAATAAATTCGAGGAATAATTCTATATTAATGAAATTATGGTACTTTTAACTATTCTATGTAAACACATTTAACACAGCTGAAAAAATGTAAACATCGAGCACTGGTTGCGTTCATAGCAACCTTTTTCTTTCGCTAATTTTTCAGTAATTTTTAAGACTGAAAATAAAATTTTTAGATTACAGTACATTAAACGTTTATTTATAAAAATATATATATATATTACAGTAGTTGAACCAGGAACGAACCAGGAGCGTAAACAAATAATTTTTGTTAGTTGATGTGTGTTCTCAGAAAATCATGATTCATGATTTGCTTTATTTCATTTATTTTGAATTTATAAGGATACAATAAGTAATTTATCTGGTATTAGGATACAGTTAAGTAATGAGAAAGAAAAGAGAAAAAGCGGAAAAAACAGCTGATAAACGTAATCAAAACAATTCTTTTTGTACGGTGGGTTTGATACACTGATGCTTTTGTAATTTAGCAGTCATCTTATACTACCAATATGAGATATTCATAAAAATTTGCTCTAATTTTGTACCTCGTCTTATACACGGAAATATACGGTAGTTCCCACATGGCTAGGTATAGGGATTGGTGGCTTAAAGCAACAAATACAGACTCATTTGCTAAATTAAGAGAAGTAATCTGGCTAGAACAATTTAAGAAATAACTAGATCAAGATCTTAGGATTTATCTTGAGAAAAGAAGTCCTTCTGATCTAGCAAAAAAGACCTGAAGCAAACAAAACTTACTATGTCACCAAAATAAATCAGAGCCAACACAACATTCCCATTCCTTATAAAGGAGAAGTAAGATCAGCAAACAAGAAAAAATTTAAAAGACAGTTTCATGATAGGTATTATCCAATGACCTATCCCAAATATAGTTCCCGCAGTCCTACACTTGCAGTTATTGCCTCAAATTTAGACATAGTTTCTCTGAATGTAGGAAAATAATCAAACTCATTCACAACTTGTGCTTCTTTCAAGTAATTCCCCCAGTCCAACTAGATATTGCAGCCCATCTAGGACCAATTTACAAAGTAAGTTGTCCTCCCAAAGTATATCCAAACCCACTTCCTCATCACAAGTTAAAATGGAATCTTCAACTTCCATCCTATCACACAATTTACCAGCTGAACTAAAAAAAACATATTAGAACCCCATTTTGCTCCTTTTGTGATGAAAGGAACTATATCTAATTTTTGTAAAAGTGAATCAAAACCCATCTTCATCCTTACAGATACAGGGCTATTCAAACTCTTGTATTGGCTGACACATTACCAAATGCCTCTGAGTCATATCTGATGGAAAGGTACCAATTTTCCATCAGTTGAAAATGTAAAAAGAGCTGCTCTGACATGGCTCAGATCACATGATCCTCAGTTCTACTCAGACGGACTTAAAGGCTGGTATCGTTTGCAAAAGTGTATTGACCTTAATGAAACATATGTTGAAAAATAAACATCATAACTGAAACAATTTTTTTATACTGTCCTTTTTCCACAAACTTTTTGAAGCCCTCTCGTACATCATACTATCTTTACCCCTTACCACCCTCAATCTAGTGATTGAGGGTGGTAAGGGGTAAAGATACACTAATCTCAGAAAGTATGTTTTAGAAAACAATCTTGATTGGGAAGATGGATTACCTTTATTACTATTTGTAGCCAGATCGACCAAACAAGACAGTACAGGCTATAGTCCAGCTGAACTCATTTTTGGTCATGAAGTCAGAGGACCCCTTAAAGTATTGAAAGATAGTTGGCTTACTCGATTCTCGTCTCAACCACTGTACATGTAGAGAGAATGTTAGGAAGATTAAAGACAGCTTAGAACTTCCATACATATACCAATGGCTATTTCCCCATTACAAGGGAGGTAGCCAAAAAACAAAAGCATAAAATCCACTCCCACCCATTCCATCCCCACATATTCCACTCTCATTCATCCCCCTCCCTCTCTCTTATCTTGGCTCCTCCTGGATGACAGGTCATCCCTGCATCTCGCCCACTGCCCTGGGTCAGAAGCAGTGTAGCAAGACACAGCACATACACAGCAAGGCCGCTTCATTTAATTGGTGACTCATCCTCTCCACCCCCTCATGCAGAAAAAGAGATGGGGAGAAATCCTTTTAGGCTGCATCAAAATATTATTCACACATAGTGTGCAAAAACTATACATGAATTTAAGAGCAAACTAGACACTGCAAGATACAAAGACAGGACACCACAAGCATAGCTCCCTTCCTGTATGATACAACTAGGTAAATAGATACTCCCCCCCACATCCCATCTGTAATTATACAAGCTTGGAATTTAGGCCAGAAATAATTGAATCAGGCTCAAGAGAAGATGAAGAGAAAGTATGATAAAAGGACAAAAGAGAGTTTCATCCAGGTGATGAAGTCCTCCTATATCCACCTATACCAAGAGATTCTCTTCAGAGTAGGTTTCAAGGACCATACACCATCAAGGAGAAAGTAAGCCCTTTGAATTATATTATACAAATTCCAGAGAGGTGAAAGAAATTTAGGAAGTGCCACATAAACTCATTGAAACTATTCATTCCAACAAAGCCATCTTGGCTAATGTGATAAAGGAAGACACAACCAAATACTACTTGCCACATTCTGATCTACCATTGCAGAACTCTGTAGCTTTGATGAACTTGGAGTAAAAAGTAGAACACTTAGGCTGATAAACATCAAGATGTTGTAAGATCAATTCAGGAACCCACAATTATTTCCTGATGTTCCGAGGCAAAACACAGATGTAATGCATGACATCAAACTAATCTCTATCAGACCCATTACAAAAGCCCCTTACAAGTTAAATCCTGAGAAAAAGAGTAGCCTTAGAGCTGAAGTAAAATTTCTACTACTACGGGGAATAATAGAACCATCCTCCAGTCTTTGAGCTGTTCCCTGTTTACTAGTACCAAAACCAGGAGGGAAACATAGATTATAGGAAGTTGAATGATATGACTAGAGCAAATACTTATACACTTCCTAGGCAGGGCTGTGGAGTCGGAACACAAAACCTCCAACTCCGACTCCTCTATTTTTGGCACCTCCGACTCCGACTCCTCTTCATGTAATTAACTGATTATGGCCTACATATTTTATAAAGCCTATACAACACACATACGCTCCAATCTTGAGTAGACTTATATCATTATAACTGGTTTATATCAAAGAATAAAGATATATATTATAGTGTGGCTTTCCTATGTTTGACCTCATTAATACTTTATTACTAAAGTAGAGATTTTTTGAAAGGATATTGAAGAAAATGCAGTAAAATAAAGATTCTATAATGTACTTCTTGATTTAACTATATACTGGTACTGCTATGCGATTATTGCAATGGACATTACTCTGGTTCTGGAACCGATCTTATCGATACGAGTACAATACAAGATACAGCTGAACATGTTTGAAACGTGAAACTTTGTTGAACGTCTAGACCTCCTAGAAGACGTAATCTACCACCAAAATCTCCTAGATCTTCATCTACCGCCTCTACACATACTATCAGCACTGAACATATGCATCTCGGTGCATATAGGAGTCAAGTGGTACTCTGATCTCACTTTGTCACGGAAGGGTCATCCCGCGGTCATCTATGGTCAAGTCTCTAAATTGTTCGGACCAGTGCGTCAACCTTACAACCAGCACCTGGATGCCAGTATCGACACCTCAGAAAACCCAAGCGATATTGCCATTGATATTGAAATCCCTTTTCCTACGGGATATGTCCATCCTGTCCAAACCTTGGACAACTGTAATACATTGTATACATGTATATGCAAATTGTAAAGTAATTAAAACCTATCCTGATCTCTAATATTTGCTAAAACAGCATCTTGTAAATAAATAATATCTCGTTGGCAACCTAGCCACGAGCCATGTATATAAACACCTCCTATCACAAAATAAAGAAGAAGACCACAGAGAGAGAGCTACGCTGCTCCGCCGTGTTTATCTTGAGCCTCCAAACGCTGCTCAACTACCAACCACGTTACCACTCCAAACCATACGTTGGACAAGACCACAACATATCTGGAGGCAGCATAGGATACAACATATCTGGAGGCAGCGTGGAAATACAACATATCTGGAAGCAGCAAGTCGGATCAACAAGCAAAATCAACAAGCACAAGATCCCAGAGCAGGAACGCTGTGCAACCTACCCAACGCCATCAAGCCCATCAACTCAAAACTCGCTGTGAGCCCTACCCAGCGAAAGCGGACAAAAGCTCGCAAGCCATCAACTTCACCGTGCGACCAACCCAGCGAAGTGGACAAAAGCTCACGAGCCATCTCCCACGCAGTGAGAGCCAGCCCAACACACCGGAAAGTTCATCCCAGCGACCCAGCCCAGGAGCCGGCAATGAGACAAAAGCCCATCTCCCTTGCTGTGAGCCAGCCCAGCAGCATCGGTCAACACCTCAAGGAAGTATCGCTCTCACGTCCGAAAGTCAGGCAGACACCTTTCAAAACTGAATAAATTCCACAAACGAACTAACCCATTTGTCACCCTTCTCATTCTTTTCAATATTTCCTGATCTGCACCATTGCACCATTCAACTTCCACCTCTTGTGAACCCTTCACCACCGCATCATACCCGTCAGCACTGTAAGTAGATGCTTGTACTTTTATTGGGGCTAGGTGTAGCTCTAAATTGTTGCGAGTTCGAGTGAAGGCTATCCAGTGATTTTTTTATATTTTTTTTGCAAAGCCTTAAATTTTTTCAGTGATTTTTTTTTCACACCATTACAACACTCGTTCCAAAATGGCAGCACCAAACGAAAATACCACAGTCCTTGCCAAATCAAAACACAAACCCAACCATCGCTCAACCACACATGCAATGTTCTGCAACAAATCTACTAACACTCCTTCAGCATGACAACATTCTTCCCAAGTTCAATGGGACAAACATCGCCATCCACACTCTGTTAGATGATGTTCGTTCAGATATACAACGCACACAGGTGCAAGACGATACGACTAAAATCGTGGTCCTTAAAAGTCGCATTGATTTTAACGACACTTTAGCAAGCAACATAATACAATCAGACACGTTCCAACAGCCACAGACCTTCCAAAATTTCGTTGATGAGTTCAAGAAATCTTTCACCCCATATGAACAGTTAGGCTCTCTCTCTCCCATCTACACACTTGGAACAAACTTTAACACACCCCCTTATCTCACTAAGGAAAGAGCAGTCAGGGAGGCGAGTCAGTTCAAGGAAGAACAAAAAGACGCACTCATTTCTTCACCTTGGGTTACAAATAACAAAATCAGCCTAGATCATGTACTCTCATTATTTGCCTACATAAAACTGATCTCGCGCCTTCACCCAGAAACACTGAAGAAAATAGAAAATATTCCCTTTGATCCAGACACAACACTTGTTGACTTCTCTAGAAAAATTTTGGACACGTCAACGACAAAAACACAAATTCAACAACAACAAATTCCCCTCACACACACTCTCACACCCCCACCCACTCCCACGGTAGCAAAAATCTCACAAGAACATCACACTAGAGGTAGAACCATGTCTCACGAACATCACACTAGAGGTAGACAAATATCACGCACAAGATCATGACAGCGTTCACAATCTAGGAGACAAATCTTTTGCAAAATCTGCAACATACCAGGACACAGCACAAACAGGTGTTATTACATACAACCAACTAGCTACTGCTCATATCACAGACCAGCTTTTCACGACACAACACAATGTCGCGTCTTACAATCACAAACCTACACGTCATACGCGCCTCCCCAACACCTGACTAGCGGAAACACAAACAAACAAAACACGGTATGACTATCGTCTCACGGTGAACAAAACACACGACCTCACGAGACAGAATCAAACCCCCCCCACTACCGATTCTCACAATGGCTGACTCTCGATATTCCCCGTATGCTATGACATTCCAGGCCACGGTCAACAACCTTCCACAACTACTCTTTCTGGACACAGGATCCCCAGTTAATATAATGTCCAAGGTTTCTTTCGACCAATTTCGGTTCAGACACAGTAGAGTAACAGTTCTAGAACCAACGGATATCACGTTACAAAATGTAGACGGAGTTCCTTTTCCCATCATAGGAAAAACCGAACTAGACATCTCCCTTCATGCCAACTGTCCTCCCATTACAATGACAGTATACATAGCGGAAGTAGTGTTTCCTGCAGATATTCTTATAGGTTTGACATGGATGCAGAGAAATTGCATCATCATCTATCCTGCTCAAAACGGCATTGGTTTCAATAATCACTTCATAACAGCTCTAAATACAGCCGACACGCATGCAAAAACAGCAAACACGCACGTCAAACACTTGCATATGATTGAGCAACAGCATGCAACAACAACTGAACAAAACATCGACGAAACAAAAAAGGTGACACTTGTAATGGACATGCCCACCCCATCTGCTCACCCTCGTAGCTCACAACACAAACGGAATAGGCGTAAACTGTCAGCGCACATGTCAAAGTCAACTCTCGACCAAGACGTTTTCACTAACATCCAGGAAATATCACCACAATACACTACCGTCTCACAAATCTCTCTCACGAACTCTCACGCAGTTGTAATCACTGACAAAACACACTATCCATGCGAGTACACGAAACTCAAAGTGCGTATCTTCAAAGCTCCCGACTCAGATGTTCTTTGCATCACAGACACTTGCCGTGTATCTGGTGTATCTCTCTTATCCGCCCTATCTCACACATCCAGCAAAGAACACACAACAATCATAGTTGCAAATAATACCAATGCACCTCTTCAGATGAACAAAGGAACAAACATTTGTGATTTTACAGTGTATCCTGCCCTATTACACATAATCGAGCATGACAACATACAACACGTATGCACCATCAACAACAGAGAACAGAACACACAGGAAACCATCAAAGCAACACACATTAACGATGTAAATTTCCCTGAAGCACGAGCAGATCACCTAACACTCATGAACACGTACAGGTATGCAATTGCACTCCCAGGCGAACCATTAGGTCTCACAGACATCATAGAACATCATATATCACTTCAACAGAATGCAAAACCACGGTACATACCCGCGTACCGTCTTCCTCACAGTAAAAGAAACATTGTTGACAACATCATTGCAGACATGCTCGACCAAGGCATCATAGAACACAGTCTATCACCCTGGAATTTTCCTCTCTTTGTCGTTTCAAAACACGATGGCTCCTTTCGCCCTGTTGTTGATTTCCGTGAGCTAAATAAACTCACCATTCCCGAAAGGCACCCTATTCCTCATCTCCAAGACACAATCTACTCCATAGGCGAACACAACACGGTCTTCTCTACTCTCGACCTTATGTCAGGGTATTTCCAAATACCTCTAGATGACGAATCAAAACCACTAACAGCCTTCAGTACCGATATGGGCCATTACCACTTCAAAAGGTTGGCCACAAGACTCGTCTCTGCTCCCTCTGTTTTCACAAGACTTATGTTCAAGGTTCTAGGTCTTATAGGAAAGACAGCCTTCATATATGATGACGACATTATCATTGCCTCACGGTCACTCACAGAACACCTTTTCACACTTCAAACTGTCCTCTCAAGATTAGCCGCGGCAGGCCTAAAACTTAAACTCAAAAAATGCTCCTTTCTCAAAAAGGAAATAAGGTTCCTAGGACACGTCATAAACTCACACAGCATCATTACTTCTCAGGACAAGGTTAAGGCGGTTCTAGAATTTCCAACCCCTAACTCTACAGAACACGTAAAATCATTTCTAGGACTCTCAGGTTTTTACAGACGTTTTATTGAAGGCTATGCTCACATGGCAGCTCCATTAACAGCCCTTCTCAAGAAGGATACTCCTTTTAACTGGACGTCTGAACACAACACCGCTTTCCACGAGCTCAAACAAGCACTCACAACAGCCCTGGTTCTGGCATTCCCAAACTTCTCTAAACCCTTCACACTATGTACAGATGCTTCATACAAAGGCCTTGGCGCAGTACTAATGCAACAACACGACTCCAAACTTAGACCTATAGCATACGCCAGCCGTGCATTAAACAAGCACAAACAAAACTACTCTGTCACTGAAATCGAAGCGCTCGCAATCGTATATGCCCTCAAACATTTTAAAGACATCATTCTAGGATATGAAATACATGTTCATACAGATCATCAACCCATTATCCACCTCTTCAAAGGCAAGAACCTAACTGGAAAGGAAAACTAGCCAGATTGTTCCTCACTATTCAGGAATTTATGCCTACCTTCCACTACGTCCAGGGCCGTGCACACTCTGTCACCGATGCCCTTAGTAGAAATGTAGCAACAATACGTCAAGCAGCAGAGCCACTTGACATTACGCGAGAACGCATCATTGCCGCTCAAGCGACAGACCCCCTATGGAAAAGAATCATACACTATCTAAATTCAGGTGACACCACAAACACAAGACGATTTTCCACCAACATAGACTACTCTCTCATAGACCAGGTTCTCTACCACACCACACTGCTCACAAACAAAAGCGAACCAAACCGCATGGTTACACAATTAGTAGTTCCCACAAGTCTTGTTCCATGAGTTCTCAAAATACTACATGATTCTCCATTAGCAGGACACTGCGGGAAGGAAAAGTGCCTCTCGCAAGCAAGGTTAAAGTACTTCTGGTCCACCATGCGTAAAGACATACACACATACATAGACACATGCCACTCATGTATAACTCATAAAGGTCACATTAGCGGTCAAGTACCAATACACAATTACCCAACACCTTCCAGACCCTTTGAAACCATTGCCATTGACTTACTCAAACTTTCAATCACTCTCAATGGAAACCAGTACCTTTTCGTATGCATCAACCATTTCTCTCGGTTCTGCATCCTCTCTCCTTTAGCGGAGAAGACAGCAAAAAGTGTAGCTCAATTATCAACAACGTCATCTGCCCATACACCACACCAAAAAAACTAATCTCAGACAAATGGCACTGAATTCAATAACGACATTCTCACAAATACCTGCCAACAGTTCAACATTACAAAGAGTAACACCACACCATACCACCCCAGCTCGAATGGACTCGTTAAACGACAAAATTGGAAGATACTCAACATTCTCAGACACCTTGCCACATAGACGCATCTTGGGACGAACATATACCCATGATACAAGCCTGCATCAACAGTGCAATCAATAGATCAATCTCGGAATCACCCCATTTTGTTTTGTTCGGGTCTGATAAGAAAATGCCGTACGACCTACTCACTTCAGAAACCCCCCGTGTATGATTTCAACGATTTTGTCAAGGTAACTCTCAATAATTTCAACACTCTTTTCAAGAGAGTACATGAGTCACTGACTCTCTCAAAAGCAGATATGATTAGGTTGAAGAGCTCACTCCAGAGATTGCAATGTTTCTGTAGGTGACATTATATACAACACCAACCACCAACCCACATCAAAACTTGCACCCAAATTCCATGGTCCATTCTGGGTCACCGACATACTTCCGCACAATAAGATCAAAGCTCTCAACTTACGCGAACTCACAGAGGCTATCCTACATTTAGATCATATAAAACTAGTTCCCAGAGGTCTCGACATGGATGACATTCCCTCCCCGCCCATAGTACAACCAACACACACGACCGAGACTCTAGACACAAACACCTCTACCACTCCACCGATCCCTACACCTCGTTATAGCCTCAGAAATAGAATTGTATAAGTTTCTTTAGCCCCAACAAAAATCCAGGCATCTATTTCCAAAACCAATATTTATCATTCATGTTCATCTTATCATGACATAACCAAGTATCTCCCTTCTATCTGTGCAGATCACCATTGCCACTCAGGGAAGATCAACCCCTTGACCTAGGCACACCCTCTTTCTTCTATCTCCTTAAGGGGGTTGTCTCTCATTTCGGTGAAAAATATTCGATTTTGTCAAACTTCGTGTGTGGACTGGTGTGGCGTCCCTGAACACCGCGGGACTGGTTTCCAGACGTATAACGCCACCCTTCTCAGGTAATGGCGGGTTTAAAGGGCCAGAAATTTAAAGGTCTGCCCGTCAGCCATGCCCCTTTCTTTGCTATGGTTTGTTTTCCTTGTATTTTGTCGTTTTTTTTTGTTTGTTTTTTTAGAATTTTATACTCTGATATTGTTGTACGATAGCTTAGGCAGTAGTCACCACACTCAGTGCAATCGAAAAAGGGTTCAGCGTATGCGTGCGTCATTTCTCCACGTGCTATCCTGTTTTATACATTTCTTGTTTATAAATTCACTACTCCATAACTAAATATGTCAGATGTGATAGTTGCCGAAGTATTTTGCTCCATTCTGAACCTGAGAAGTGCAAGAATACTAACCTTAGCAAAGGGATTGTAATGCATGTGTACTATTCATTATGTGAAGGATATGGAAGGTTAGGATTGTCACGATTCTCAGCTGGCATGGGCGCAAAAGAAATGTAATGAACATCTGCTGCTTACTTCCCAGAAATGATCAAAGGATTATGTAAGTAGATATGTGCATTTGATACTCTTTGGAGGCACTTTTATGGAGTAGTGAATATATAAACATAAAAATCTTATTTTCTAAAAACTAGTTTTTTCGCACAAAACTATAACTTCATGTGTAAATAAGCAATTTTGATCATTCTTGTTGGAAAATGATCATGATACTTATATCTAACAAAACTAGTAAATTCATTCTTAACCTACTTGATATATATTTTTGACAATTTTTTAAAGTTGTGATTTTTTTTTTTTTATAATTTGCTGTAAGGCTGACTTTCTTTTTCGCTTATAATTACGAGTATACTAGTTTAGGTACATCTGGATGTCTACTAACTGTACACCAAAGGAAATCATTATTCTTCTCATGCTTTTGGAAAAATAAACGTTATTTCAAAAATAACTCAAAATTGCAAGTAAATCGTCTGTTGTGTAAAAATTTCTTAATGGATTTCAATGAAATTTCTGTCACAGATGCATCCCATTTCCCTGCACATTGTGTTAAATTTCCATTGTCTTGCATAAAAAAATAAGGTTGGGAGGACCATAAATGCATAATCCGATCGAGCAAATCACCGAAATGAGAGTCAACCCCCTTAACAGTTCATGCACCAAGCCTATGTGGATCTCAAATCTCAAGGTGTCGTGAGGACGGACACTGGTAGCGTATGCCGAGCAACTGTTGAACGTCTAGACCTCCTAGAAGACGTAATCTACCACCAAAATCTCCTAGATCTTCATCTACCGCCTCTACACATACTATCAGCACTGCACATATGCATCTCGGTGCATATAGGAGTCAAGTGGTACTCTGATCTCACTTTGTCACGGAAGGGTCATCCCGCGGTCATCTATGGTCAAGTCTCTATTGTTCGGACCAGGGCGTCAACCTTACAACCAGCACCTGGACGCCGGTATTGACACCTCAGAAAACCCAAGCGATATTGCCATTGATATTGAAATCCCTTTTCCTATGGGATATGTCCATCCTGTCCAAACCTCGAACAACTGTAGTACATTGTATATATGTATATGCAAATTGTAAAGTAATTAAAACCTATCCTGATCTCTAATATTTGCTAAAACAGCATCATGTAAATAAATAATATCTCGTTGGCAACCTAGCCACGAGCCATGTATATAAACACCTGTCACAAAATAAAGAAGAAGACGACCACAGAGAGAGAGCTACGCTGCTCCACCATGTTTATCTTAAGCCTCCAAACGCCGCTCAACTACCAACCACGTTACCACTCCAAACCATATGTTGGACAAGACCACAACACATTTTTTTATACTTTAAATATCCTTATTTCAATAATTCAATGTTAAAAAGTATAGAGGGGACAAAGAAGGGGAAAGGAGAGAAGAGATAGTATTATTGCATTAGTCTACAATTGAAATCATAATTATCCTAGTGTTTAGCAACACAGCAGTGGGAGAAACCACCAAACTGATGGAGTGATGGAAACGACGCATATGGAACTTGACAGGAATATTATGGCTCCCATGACTGTATGTCAACAGAAGGTGTAAAATGGAGGTGTTTATCTAATTTATTCAAGTAATACTTTGGATGTTTATCGCTCTATGTATAAATTTGAAAGCCAGCGTTGCACAAGGACGTTTTGGGGGTTTAGTGGAATGACCACGAAGATAAGACAATGAGATTTATTACATTTTATAAAAAATATTTTTTTTTATATAATCTACTCATAAGGAGTGTGCACTGCATAGCTCTACAGATTAAATGAAGGCATTATAAAGTGTAAATTTAACTGGAGTTGGAGTCAGTATATTTTTACCGACACCAGTGACACCGTAATTGCTTCCAACTCCGACTCCAGTGACCGTAATTGCTTCCGACTCCGACTCCACAGCCCTGTTCCTAGGATTGATGATTTAATAAATAACATTGGCTCTTCTAAATCTGTCACTACCATAGATCTACTAAAAGGTTATCATCAAATATCAATGCACCCCGATGCCTTTGTAACACCAGATGGATTATATTATTTCAGTTTAAGGTTCTTCCCTTTGGGTTAAGGAATGTTTCTGCTACATTCCAAAGAATGGTTAATAAGATTATTTCAGGCATGAGAGGAGTTAACCCCTTCACTACGGGCCAAAATCTCATGGGCAGCATTAGCTGCCAGACGTGTGATGTTGTGTCATAATACTCGCATTATAAAAAATAAAGTTACCGCTGTATTGCTCGTTCTTTCACCCGTGAATTTTGATAACCATAGAAAATATGATGAAGCCAGTTTACAGAGTATGGGGGTCACGCAGGTACAAATACAATATATATAATTAAGACACCGACATCGGCATCCTCACGTACCCACTTGCTCCTCATGACGCCTACGTAGGTGTCATCATATCGATGGGGTTAAATCATATCTAGATGACATGGTGATACTTATCGACACTTGGGAACAACATCTAAATATGTTGCATGAGTTCTTTGAGAGCCAACAAGGCTAACCTAACCATCAAATTAGAAAAAAGTAATTTTGGAAATACCCAAGTATCCTACTTAGGTTTCAAAGTATGTAATTCTGAAATATCTCCCTTAGCAGCTAAAGTTCAAGCCATCAGAGACCTCCCTACACCCACAAATAGAAGAGAGATGATTCCTACGAACGGTAGGTTACTACAAAAAATTCTGTCCCAATTTCTCTGATATTGCAGAAACAGTGAGTGCCAAAACTATACAAGATTTTAAGAACAAAATGGATGCAGAGAGATATGAAAACGGGTCACTACAAGCATAGCTCTCGTCCTGTAAAATACAAGTCAGACCTCACCAAACATGAGTATTAGATTGTTTAGCTGCCATGAAGGAGAAAATTTGTGATGGGTGAATAACAGGTCTTATGGGAAAAAATAGGTTAGGTTCCCAGAATCTCTCCAGACACTGGCACACAACAGGACCCAGAAGGCTATTCAAATCATGCTTTCGTGAATCATGGTTGTGTTCAGCAAATGCTGGGCTATTGTACCTATTCATGTCAATGTAAAATTAAATGTTGGGTGGGGTCTGATAAATATATAAATATATTGAATATATATATATATATATATATATATATATATATATATATACACACACACACACAATGGAGGAAGAAGAAAATTAAAAGTGGCCTACACTAACATTGACAGATTAATTTCAGGTCTGAACGAACTCAATGATTACCTGCAAGAAGAAAAACCAGACATAATGGGAATTGTAGAGACTAAACTAAGAGGTGAAATACCATCCATCGATATTGGACAAGGACTATATAATTACTGGATAAAAAACAGGGACAAGAAACTGGGAGGAGGAATCATGTTCTTGGCCACGAAAGACTTAAACATGACAAAAATTGCCAAGGGCAAAGGTAATGTTGAACTGATCATGATAAAAGTCGAAGGCAAGAATATGAAAAGTAGAAAGTTTGTGGTGACCTATGTGCCCCCAAAAACAAACGCTTGGAAAGAGAACGAACATACAAAAATGCTAGAAGATACAAAGAAATCACTAAATGAGATACTAATGGGCAGGGGTAATCTGGTAATCATGGGGGACTTCAATTGTAAAGAAATTTGTTGGGATAACATGACAGTGCAAGGAGGAGACGACTTGTGGGGTAATGTACTGCTGGACATGACCATGGAATAAACAATGACCCAATGGGTCAGCGAAAACACCAGATACAGAAGCAATGAAGAGCCATCAAAACTAGATTTAATATTTACAACAGAACCTGAAATTGTGGACAAAATCCATTACAAGACACCAATTGGAAAGAGTGACCATATACTCATCGAAACTGTACTAAAGGAAAAAATAGACATGGAGAGAAATGAAAAGCATAGGAAAGGAAGATTGATGTACAACAAAATGGGCTTTGCAGAACTAAAGATATTCTTCCGGAATGCGAACTGGGATAAATTCTATATGGAAGAGACAAAAGTGGATGAGAAATGGAATATCTTGATGGAAAATTACAATGAAGGGGTAAACAGGCATGTACCAAGACAAAAGCGAGAGAGTACATCAAATATTGGTTCAACAAAAGATGCAGAGGCAAAAGACTGAAGGGACAAAGCTTGGAAAAGGTGGATTAAAGATAAAAAACCTTGTAAATGGCAAATTTATATCAACTATAGAAATGAGTATGTTAATGTGAGAAGAGAGGAGAAAAGGAACCATGAAAAGGATATCATAGATAAATGCAAACATCAACCCAAACTATTCTATCGAACAAACAGGAAATGGTGAAACTACGCCAAGGAAATATAGAATACACAGAAGAATTAGAAATGGCCAAAGTCATGAACAATCACTTTAAATCCGTCTTCACCAGAGAGAAAATACAAAATTGGGATGAAGATAATAATTATAAGCAATCTCCACATGAGTGAGTTTACAATAACACAAAAAGAAATATCAGAACACCTATCAAAATTTGACGTCAGAAAATCACATGGCCCGGATGGTATTGCAAATTGGATTCTAAAGGAATGCAAAGAAGAACTAACGGACAAAATACACAACATAATAAATAGCTCACTCAAAGAAGGAAAGAGACCTAAAGACTGGAAAAATGCTAACACTGTACCAATATATAAAGAAGGAAATAAGGAAGAACCCACCAACCAGTATCACTAACAAGCACTATAGCCAAAATTTGTGAGAAAATCATCAAGAATAGATGGGTAAAACATCTGGAAGACAACAACATAATAAACCCAGGACAATTTGGGTTCAGACAAGGAAGATCATGTAACACAAACTTAATATGTTTCTACTCAAGACTAATAGACATAGTGCAAGAAAGAAATGGATGGGCTGATTGTGCATTCCTAGACTTGCAAAAAGCTTTTGACAAAGTACCACACAGAAAATTACAAAAAACTAGAACACATAGGAGGAATACAAGGGAACCTACTAAAATGGATGGAGGACTTCCTGACTGGTAGAAAGATGAGAGTAGTGCTCAGAGAAAAATATTCAGATTGGAAAGAGGTGATCAGTAGAGTACTGCAAGGATCTGTATTGGCACCAATAATGTTTGCTATTTATGTGAATGACATGGACGAGGATGTGAAATGTTACATGAGCTTCTTTGCAGACGACACCAAACTATTAAGGAAAGTAGAAACTGATAAGGACTGTGAAGTACTGCAGGAAAACCTGAATAAGGTATGGAACTGGAGTCAGAAATGGGAAGTGGACTTTAATACTAAGAAGTGTAGCATAATGGAGTTTGGAAAAAGCAAAAACAGAATATCAGGAAAATATACAATTGGAACCAAGGAGGTAAAGAAGGCAGGATCTGAAAAAGATTTGGGGGTAATTATCACAAACGACTTGTCCTATGATAAACAGATTAACAAAATTGTCCGGGAGACTTACAACTTGCTAAGATCAATAAAAGTGGCATTTGCATACTTGGACGAAGACATGATAAAAAAAATATATATATATTGGTTACATTGATAACGCCTACACTAGAGTATGCGGCGACATTGTGGTCACCCAGTACCAAAAAGAATATAAAGAAAATAGAAAGAATCCAGAGAGCAGCAACAAAAATGGCACCTGCACTTGCAAACCTATCATATGAGGAGAGATTGGCTAAACTGGAGTTACCAACGCTGGAGCAAAGAAGAGAGGTGACCTACTGACCATCTACAAAATCATGAAAGGCACATAGATACTCGATAGAGAGGACTTACTAAACTGGGACAAGAGAAACACAAGAGGGCATGGAAAGAAAATAAAAAAACATAGCTACAGAAGAGAATTGAAGAAAAACAGTTTTCCACATAGAGTAGTGGACACTTAAAACAAACTGGATGATGAAATAGTATGCGCAAAAACCATTCATGAGTTTAAAAGTAAACTAGACACTGCGAGATACAAAGGTGGGACACCACGAGCATAGCTCCCCTTCCCGCAAGATATAACTAGGTAAATACACACACACACGTACGTCGGATACACGGTGAAGATTGGAACTCCAGAAAAGAAGGGCAATTTTCATGGACCTCAACGAGGGAGTACCTTGTTGTATTAGAAGGGAAGGGGTAAAGCTTGTGGTGTAGTGGGAAGGTGAAGAAATAGGAGGGATTATTGGGGAAAATGGAAGGAAATGAGGAAGGGGACGAACGGGCCCCGGATCTTAGGAGAGGTGTAAACAAACAGGGGGCAGAATACACACACGAGGAACAAGGAAGCAGAGGTGTCAAGAGCAGAAATATAGATAATAGCAGCTCAATGGAAAGAGAAGATAACTGCTATTATGGATTTAATGAGGGAGGTGACAACCTCCCCTGACTAGTAAATCTAGAGGAGAGAGAAAAAAAAAAAAAAAAAAAAAAAAAAAAAAAATGAACGAAGAATGGGAGGTTAGATTTGACCAATTATCACAGGTTACTCAAAGAGTTGATAAACTGGAAGAACTAAAGAAGGGAAATCAAAACCTAACCAAAGAAATAGAAGAATTAAAAAGACAGTTAAAAGTAAAAGATGAGAATGAGGAATTAAAGAATAATAATAAAGAGAATAAAGAGTCCATAGCAAAGGAAGCACATGGTTGGAGAAAAATCCAAGAGAACAACAACATTGTATTTAGAGATACAGTGACAACAGATGAAAGAACAAACTAAGGACACAGTTATTAAAGTGACGAGAGAAAAGGAGAATATAGTAAGAGACTTAGTGAACAAAAAGAAACGTATAATTATATTAGGGATGGAAGAGAAGTATAATCCAAATAGGACCACAAGAGTAAAGGATGAGAAGGAAAAGGTAAACAAGATATTAGAAGTAGTTCGAGAGGATGGACAAGAAACAGGGAAAGAAATTGAAGAAATATATAGACTAGGGAAATACAATATAGATAAGACTAGACCAATTAAGATCAAATTCAGGTCACAAACGACAGCAGAGAATATCTAAGCAAAAACAGGTAAACTAGCTGACAGTGAACAGTATAAATAAGTATGGATAAAAAGAAAAATTATTAAAGAGGAAAGAGAGGAGTTGAAAACAAAAAGACTAGAAGCTAAGAGGAAAAAACAAGAAAAGAACAGTCAGAAAAAGAGATATTCTATTAGAGAGTAGTGGATATGAAAGTGAGATGGTTCATAGCAGAGAAAAACGGAAAGGAAACAGAAAATACGATGGAGGTAGCAGAAAATTAGAAGTGTCTTACACATAGATGGCTTAATAACAGGCTTGAACAAACTGAATGACTACCTGATGGAAAAAGAACCAGATATAATGGGAATTGTAGAGACAAAATTGAAAGGTCCACTACCACCCAACATTGTAGGACATGGTGCATATAATTATTGGATTAGAAACAGAGAGGTAAAACAAGGGGTGGAGTTATGTTCCTGACTAAGAAGGATATAAATGTGAGGAATGTCACACATGGAAAGAATAGAGTTGAGATGATTATGATGAAAGTGGAGGACAGGGATGGAAAGAGCAGGAAGTTTGTAGTAAATTATGTGGCTCCTAAAATGGCCTTGTGAGAAGAGAACACAAAAGTATGTTAGAAGACACAAGGATAACACTAAATAAGATAATGGAAGAGGGAGGAAGAATAGTTGTAATGGGTGACTTTAATTGTAAAGAAATCTGCTGTGAGAGATGACAGTGAAGGGTGGAGATGACCTTATGGGGAAATGTACTACTTGATATGATTATAGAACATACAATGATGCAATGGATACAAGAGAATACAGTAAAACACCGATTATCTGAAACGAAAGGGGGGAAGCCTCTTTCGGATAAGCCGATTTTTCGGATAATCCAAATTTATCAGAAATATATTTCGTGTTGACATACTTTGTGTGTGTGTGTGTGTGTCCTGTGCCTTCCCCCCCCCTCTCTCTCTCCATCAGTCTCAAGTTGTGGATGGAACACAATTTTTACAATTTTTTTTTTTTCGCGTTGACGTACATACCTTATACGTAACAGAGAACAAGAATTATTCCATACATATATCTTCCACTATCCTGACGAACACAATAAAGCAACTCTGCCACTCCCTGCCTCCGTCACCATCACTCCACAACCCTTCCACTCCCCACCTCCTGGTGGTGGAGTCAGAAAGAAGGGTCGTCCATTGCTCCATCTTCACTGTCCAAATCAAAGGTAGACAAGGAGGATGAGGCACTTGATGAAGGGCGAGAAGACTGGGTGGACGAAGGTGTTCTTGGCCGAAAAAACGAGGTGATAGAAGTCTGTTTGGTGCAAGACAGCTGTTTCTCGATGACGTCACTCAGTGCTGTTCGCATCATCGGGTACAGTTGATTGCTATTTGAAATGTCCCTGAGTCGCTGGTCAAGAAACTGAAGCACTCCTTTGATGTGGGACCGGACTGTTGCCAAAGACATGGAAGGATCAGAAGGATCATCGTCGTCGTCGTCATCATCATTGTTGTCATGGCCGTGCATCACTTCCTCAGCTATTTCTTTGGTTGATTGGAGAGCGTAACCTGGGTCCCCCTCATCCACAGTGAGCCACTCCTGGACGTCCTCCTCTGTAACTGTCTCGTAATCACCCAGGGCCTCCTTCACCTCTCGCACCTCCCGGTCGAATCCTTCAAACACTTCTCGCATATCCTCATGGCCTCGTAGCAGGGGATTCCAGGCATTGGCCAATGTAGAAGGGGGCACCTGTTTCCACGCTTTCTCAAGGTTGTAGATTGCTGTTGTCCTCTGGGCTCTAGCGTCTCCTTCTTCTTCCCCCTTGAGCGTTACACACAGAATTTCCTGCATAAAGTGCCGGCGGTAGCGCATCTTTACTGCTTGTATGACACCCTGATCCATTGGCTGGATGATTGAGGTGGTGTTGGCAGGCAAAAACATGCAACGGATCCTGCCGTCTCGTGACACTAAATCCTCCTTGGCAGGGTGGGCAGGGGCATTGTCGAGGAGGATTAAAGCCTTCACGTTGTGTGGTGTCGTCTTCAGTTCGGTGATCTGGTGCTTGGTGATGGAAGGGACAATGATCTTGTGAAACACGTCCTTGAAAATGCCAGAGGTGAACCAAGCCTTTGCTGAAGAAAAACAGTGGACAGGCAGGTGGTCCATGCAGTCCTTCAGCACACGGGGCCTCCTTGATTTCCCAACCACAACTGGTGTAACCCAGTGTGTACCGTCAGCATTAGCGCCAAACAAAACAGAAATACGGCCCTTGTCCAGCTTCCTTCCTGGCGCGTCCTTAACAGCTGTGCTTGCCTGTGTGTTGTTGGGCAGTGCCTTCCAGAATAGTCCGGTCTCGTCAAAATTGTAGAGTTGATGGGGTAGCAGTCCTTCGTCACTCACTAATTTCCAAAAATCGTTAATGAAAGGCTCCACAACATCGATAGCAGCACTAGCAGTCTCTCCACAGACCCTCTTGTTTACTAAAAGATGACGCTTTCTGAACCTAACGAGCCACCCAGAAGAAGCTCTGAAGTCATTAATACCTAAATCGTTTGCCAGGGTTTCCGCCGCAGACTGTAGATCTACACCCTGCACTGGCAATCTGGAAGATGCGTGCTGTTGCTGCCACTTGAATAATGCCTCGTCTAGGTTTTGGTATTTACCCAGCTTCATGGTCCTCGGTCCTGAATCTTTGTTCTTGTGGTGGAAGACAGCTGGGAAATGCTTCTGAGTGAACTGCCTTAACTGTGGCCCTGCCTTTTTGATGTCCGTAACAGTAGCATTCCCAATGCCATATTCGTGGGCGACGGATGTTCCCGATTAACCCGCCTTCAGCTTGTCCAATATCTCCAGCTTCTGCTGTATGGTAAGGACGACTTTCTTCCTTTTCCTGGTTTCTTTCGGCATGGTGATGTAGAAAGAAGTGAGGTCGGAGCACAGGTAGAACGCGACTGCCCAGTGTGAACTCTGTGACGCGACTGCCGCCGACTGACGATATAAACACACGCTATGCTAAACAAAGTAGTACACTTAAAATGTATTCATTTTAACTGTTCTTATCAATTTCAAATGTGTTAATATAGTACATATGTAGTTACTTTTATTTATTTTCATGTTTTTGATGTTTTTAGTATAGAATTTTTTTTAATTTTAATTGCATTATCCAAATAAATTTCGGATAATCCCGTTTTTCGGATAATCAGCTTTCGGATAATTGGGGTTTTACTGTACTAGGTATAGAAATGAGGAAAAACCATCGAGACTGGACCTAATAATCACATCAGAACCTGAAATAGTGGACAAGATTGAATATAAGCAGCTTATAAATAAAAGTGACTACATATTGGTTGAACTGGAACTCAATGAGGAAAAATACATAGAAAAAAAATTAACAATATAGAAAGGGAGGATGGATGTATGGATTTTTTCTTTTCTTTTATATAATAAGAGAATTTTTTCAAAAAGGAGACTGGGAAAGGATACACAAGGAGGAAACAATAGAAGAGAAATGGAATATTTTGACAAAAATTTATAAAAAAAGGAGTGGAAAAGTATGTTCCAAGACAAAAACAAGAAAAAGGATATGTAAAGTGTTGGTACAACAAAAGATGAAGGGAGTTAAAAGACAAAAGGGACAAAGCTTAGATAAAATGGAAAAAAGCCAAAAGACCTGAAAAATAGAAAATATATACTAGTTATAGAAATGAATATGTACAAGTGTGCAGAGCAGAAAAGAGAAAGTATGAAAAAGATGTCATAGAAAAATGTAAAGATCAACCAAAACTATTTTACAGATTTGTAAACAACTGAAAAAAAAACAAGAATTAGAGAAACTACGGCAAGAAGGAGTTGAATACACAGAGGAAATAGAAATGGCAGAAATTATGAGCATTTTAAATTGGTGGTTACGAGGGAGAACATACAACCTAGAGATATTGAGTGGGAGAAAGTCCCCCCTATGAAAGAGATAGAAGTGACAAGGAATGAAATAATGAATCACTTGAGTAATCTCGATGTCAAAAAATCGCATGGACCAGATGAAATGGCAAACTGGATTTTGAGAGAATGCAGGAATGAACTAACAGACAAAATACATAGTCTAATAAACAGTTCATTGAACAAAGGAAATGTTCCAGAAATTGGAAAAGAGCAAATATAGTACCAATATATAAAGGGGGAAACAAGGAAGACCCCACAAACTATAGACCGGTCTCTCTTACAAGTACGATAGCTAAAATTTGCTAAAGAATCATCAAATCTAGATGGGTAAGGTATCTGGAAAAAAACAACATACTAAATCCAAGGCAATTTGGATTCAGACAAGGACGATCATGCGTCACAAACTTAATGTGTTTCTATTCAAGGCTAATAGATGTAATACTGATTGTGCATTTCTAGACTGAAAAAAGCTTTTGATAAGGAGCCACACAAAAAATTGCTAAAGAAATTAAAAACTGCAGGAGGAATACAGGGCAAACTGCTGAAGTGGATGGAAGACTTCTTGCATGAAAGATAAATGAGAGTGGTGATAAGAGACAAATACTCTTATTGGGATGAAGTGATTAGTGGAGTTCCACAGGGAACAGTTCTGGCTCCAATAATGTTTGCTATATATATTAATGATATGGATGAAGGAATTGAAAGTAATATGAGCTTCTTTGCGGACGATGCAAAATTGTTGAAAAAAGTGAACACTGTACAAGATAGTGAGTCGCTACAGAGTGATCTCAATATAGTATGGGAATGAAGTAGAAAGTGGGAGATGGAATTCAATATAAGAAGTATAGTATAATGGAATTTGGAAAAAGAAAGAAAAAAAAAAAAAAAAAAAAAATAGAGACCATATAAATTGGGAAAGAAGAAATTAAAAAAAGTAGAAAATGAGAAGGACCTGGGAGTCATTATTATGAATAATATGTCCCCCGAGAAACATATAATTTTTTTTTTTAAATTTGGAGAAACTTATAATTTAATAAAAACAAAGTGGTATTTACATACCTGGAAAAGAAATGAAGAAAATACTGTCACTTTGATAAGACCAAGATTGGAGTATGCAGTGACGACGTGTTCACCAAGTACAAAAAAAATGTATAACAAAACTAGAATACAAAGAGCAATTACGAAATTGGCACCAACAATCTCAGAACTATCATATGAAGAGAGACTAGCAAAATTTGAGCTACAGACATTAGAGCATAGAAGAGAGGAGACTTGATAACTACCGTATTTTACGGCTTGCAAGACGCTGCATCTTGGAAGACGCACCCTAATATTTGAAAGAAATTTCTAAGAAGAAAAAGAAGTCATTCTCATACAAGAACACATTCACCATATACCCAACCACTGAACACAAAAACATAAGAAGCAAGGACAACACGTATTGGACGCATTGTTTACATTATGAAATCACTTGTATTTACTAGTATTTACCTAGTTGTATTTTGCGGGAAGGGGAGCTATGCTCGTGTTGTCCCGCCATTGTATCTCTCAGTGTCTAGTTTGCTTTTAAACTCGTGAATGGTTTTTGCGCTTACTATTTCATTATCCAGTTTGTTCCAAGTGTCTAAAACTCTATGTGGAAAACTGTTTTTCTTCAGTTCTCTTCTATAGCTATGTTTTCTTAATTTCCTTCCATGTCCTCTTGTGTTTCTCTTGTCCCAGTTTAGTAATTCTTCTCTATCAAGTATCTCTGTGCCTTCATGATGTGTATGTGTGTGAGTGCGTGCATGCGTGTGTGAGTGTGTGTGTGTGTGTGTGTGTGTCTGCGTGCACGTGTATGTGGTGTATGTATGTGGCGATTGTGGTGTATGCATGTGTTTGTGCGTATATACATGTGTATGTGGCGTATATGCATATGTGTATGTGGCATATATACATGTGTGTGTATGTGGCGTATATACATGTGTGTGTATGTGGCGTATACACATTGTGTGTGTGTGTGGCGTATGTATATGTGTGTGTATGTGGCGTGTGTGTGTGTGTGTATTTTTACCTAGTTGTATTTACCTAGTTGTATTTTGCGGGAAGGGGAGCTATGCTCGTGTTGTCCCGCCTTTGTATCTTGCAGTGTCTAGTTTGTTTTTAAACTCATGAATGGTTTTTGCGCATACTATTTCATTGTCCAGTTTGTTCCAAGTGTCCAAAACTCTATGAGGAAAACTGTTTTTCTTCAGTTCTCTTCTATAGCTATGTTTTTTTATTTTCTTTCCATGTCCTCTTGTGTTTCTTTTGTCCCAGTTAAGTAAGTTCTCACTATCGAGTACCTCTGTGCCTTTCATGATTCTGTAGATGGTCAATAGGTCACCTCTCTCTCTTCTTTGCTCCAGTGTCGGTAACTCCAGTTTAGCCAATCTCTCTTCGTATGATAGGTTTGCAAGTGCAGGTGCCATTTTTGTAGCTGCTCTTTGGATTCTTTCTATTTTCTTTATATTCTTTTTGGTACTGGGGGACCACAATGTCGCTGCATACTCTAATCTAGGCCTTATCAATGTAACCAATATTTTTTTCATCATGTCTTCGTCCAAGTATGTAAACGCCACTTTTATTGATCTTAGCAAGTTGTAAGTCTCCCCGACAATTTTGTTAATCTGTATATCATAGGACAAGTCGTTCGTGATAATTACTCCCAAATCTTTTTCGGATCCTACTTTCTTTACTTCTTTGGTTCCAATTGTATATTTTCCTGATATTCTGTTTTTGCTTTTTCCAAACTCCATTATGCTACACTTCTTAGTATTAAAGTCCACTTCCCATTTCTGACTCCAGTTCCATACCCTATTTAGGTCTTCTTGCAGTGCTTCACAGTCCTCATCAGTTTCTATTTTCCTTGTGTGTGCGTGTATGCGTCTGTGTTAACATGTACAAGTAAGCATGTATGTGCGAGTGTCTGTGTTCGTATTTGTGTGTACACGCACGCGCATTCACAACATACACTGGTTGTCTAACACGTGTCTACGTGTGCGTGTCTACACGTGTCTAAGCATGTATATGTCTGTTTTTGATCTTCCAAACCACCACCGCCAGTAACAAGAACCTCATAAGAGAAATTAAGACATGACAAGCACAGTCATTATCAGACTTATTAGTTGTGTTCCAAACGAAAGAAACATTACACTTCAACAGGTTAGGGCGGTAAAATTGTTTGCGATGTTGCCACGTGTGTGCGTATGCGTGCCCAACTCAGCGCGAATTTTAAAACGGTTCTCTACATTTGAGATGGTTTTGAAATAAAATCCGCGTATGATTGAATCCGCGTTATTTGAGGGACCCCTGTATACATTTTTCCTTTTCCAAGGGTGGTTTTATTTTCATAAAAGGCGGTGGTCCAAAGTGTCTTTCTGCTGCTCTTTTACAGTGTTCTTTGGCATATCGTACACACACACACACGAGGTCGGTTGAAAAAAATACGCGGACTGTTTGAATTGCACGGATCTAGTTGGTTCCAGGGGAATCCGCTTGGTGTCACTAGGTTCACAAAGATCAGCTGATTACAACACCGTTTCCTGATTGCAGATATCTTTATTTGGATATTAGCTACTCAGTTTTTATTAAGTTTTTTTCTTTTCGTTTGGTGGATTTCAGAATGAATGACGTGAAGGAGCAACGACTTGCTGTCAAATTTTGTGTTAAACTTGGAAAATCTGTGACTGAAACTTTTGCTATGCTTAACACAGCTTACAGTGATGTTGCTATGAAGTGTACAGCATGTTTCAAGTGGCATGAGTGTTTTAAGGATGGTCGACAGTCCATTGAAGATGATGAGAGTCCTGGACATCCTTCCATGTCAACCGACGACACACACATCAACAAAATCAACACCCTGGTGCGGGCAAATCAACATCTGACTGTCAGGGAGCTTGAAGAGTGTAGGATATCAGTTGGATCTTGTTATGAGATTTTGACAAAAAGATTGAAGATGCACTGCGTTGCGGCAAAATTTGTGCCACGCCTGATGACGGACGAACAAAAAGCCCATCACGTCTAGGTTTGTCTGGAACTGCTTCATCATTCTGAAGAAGATGAAAACTTCTTATCCAGGATCATAACAGGTGATGAATTGTGGGTTTATGGTTTTGACATTGAAACGAATGTCCAATTATCCCAGTGGATGAGTGAAACATCCCCAGACCCAAAAAAGCTTGCCAAGTTCGATCCAAGGTCAAGGTGATGTTGACCGTTTTCTTCGATGCTAAGGATGTTGTTCACCACGAGTACCTCCCCAAAGGCTCCACAGTGAACCAGAGTTACTACACTGAAATTGTGAAACATTTGTGGGATGCCATCCAATGCAAAAGGCCAGAAATGTGGAGGAGTGGTGACTGGTTTTTCCATCACAACAACGCTCCAACCTATTCAGCCCTCAGAACTTGTGTGTTTTTGGCCACACACTCAATCACTGTTCTTCCCCACCCCCCTACTCACCTGACCTTGCTCCTTGCAATTTTTCTTGTTCCCCAAACTTAAAAGATCCTTGAAATGAAGAAGATTTGAGAAGATTCCCGAGATTAAGGCAAATGCGACGAAGGACCTGAAGGACACTACAAAAGAAGCATACCAGGACTGTTTCAACAAGTGGAAACACCGTTGGGATAAGTGCGTGCATTGGGGAGGAGAAGAGTACTTTGAAGGGGACCCAAATCTGTAAGTTCTAAACAAAGTACATTTTGCTTTATGACGTCAGTCCTCATATTTTTTTAACAGGCCTCGTGTATATATATACAGTCGAACCTCGAAAGCCCGGAATAATTGGGGGGAAGGGTGGTCCGGTCATGCCAAAAGTCCGGTCATCGAAAATATCTCCCTAACACCCCTAGATATTCATAGCGGTATATGATTAGGTAATGTATGATATGGCATACAAACACATAAGAATAATACTCAAACGCTGTAATAATAACAATACTGTAATAATAATGCTATAATACTAATAATTCTGTAATAATAACTGTAATACAGGCATGTAAATGTACTGTATATACAGTGTACTGTACTCTATTTTTATTACGTACACTGTAAATATCGGAAGGTATGCACGCAGGACAGTGGTGGCGGCCAGGGTTGCCGTGTTTTCTACACTGCCGTGTACAATGGGAGTGTTGCCATACCGGGGCATACATTTTTCTCGGGCGTGTGCAGACTTTCATAGCAAGATATACTTGTCAAACTTTGACAAAATGTTGGTTTTAGTTTTTTTATTCTTGAATGTATATAATGCCCCCATGCCCTAACATATTCAGTAAAATATAAAAATCATTATTTTTTTATATTATTATCGCTAAAAGAAAGCTGAAACTTTAGCGTAGAATTTTTTCTACACAGTAAAAACGTATCTTTTGGGGTATAATATTTTATAAGTAACACAATTACCAATAAAATTCATATTTTGATGTACCATTTATTATTTGATAACTAGTTCTATGATTTTTAAACAAAAGTTTGAGTTTCTGAATGGTTTTAACAGTCCGCTGATATGTAGAAAAATTTCCTCATGTTCTTGTGCAGTTGCCACATGCTGCTATTTTACTACGTTTTGGTACAAAATTCTACGAAACGGCAGCCCTGGTGGCGGCTTGACTGGGCCGGGTTTGAGTACACGTGTACGGCCGTCGCTGCCACCTACCGGACAAATAGGGAACTTTGCTTGAAAAGTCCGCCCTTTGTTCATTTCGACCGGTCATACGAGGGTCCGGGCATTCGGGGTCCGGGCTTTCAAGGTTCGATTGTATATATATATATACAAACATACACACCTCAAGGTGCTGTGGTTGAGTTCTCGCCTGCCATTATGGCGGTCTGGGTTCAACTCCCGCCCAGGGTTGAAATAATTTCTGTATCACTGCACTGCAGGGTGTTACTCCAACTCTCGTGGGCATGGAGTTGGGGGTGTGTGTGCGTGTAAGGTCACAGTATTACCATAGATCAGTCATACGAGCTCTGAGCTCTCATCCGGGAAGTTAATAACTGTTGATCATGAGTTCAAACCCGTGATCCATGACTATAGTGAATCACATACACACACATACATAAATAAATACATACACACACATACATATACATATGTTTGGCAAAAACTGTTGCTATGTAGTGAAATTTGTCACTTTAAATAATATGAACTATCATTATCATTCATTCTATATTGTTGCAACCCCTACAATATTGGGTATTATTTTAGTTGTGCACATTTATGCAATATAGCATTAGAAAATTAAATATTAATTTTGTAAATTATAATACATGAACATAATATGCGATTTTCTTGGTGGAAATAAATAACAAAAACCTTGGTACTTGTTCAGTTGTGTACATGGATGCAACATAGCATTAGAAAATTAAATATCAATTTTGTAAATTATAATACATGAACGTAATATGCGATTTTCTTGGCGAAAATAAAAATAAAAAATACCTTGCTACAAGCAAATATACTAACGAACGAAGTTGCTAGCATAGGATCAGGACGCCATCTTGTTGTTTGTCAAGTGTTGTCTGCCCGGTTCAGTTGAGGCCTTGTGTACACCCTCGGTATTTCCGCCAGTACCTCGCAAGGTATATATTCGTGAAGGAATGCTATGGAGTTAAAATCTATGCATTCCTTCAAGCTATGAAAAACCTATATACCTTGCAATCAGAAAGAGTGATTGAACAGGCTGCCAACATCCTTGATGACGACGACGACAACGACGATCTGGATGACCTTAAATTACAGGTACTGATTTACTAAATACACATTAGGTTAGGTTAGGTTAGATGAATTTATCATCATTTCATTTCTTCGACATTGGCATCTATCATAACAAACATGGCGTACCATTTGTCCAGCGCGACTTCGTTACTTACTAAATCTGTTTTAGCAACTTTTTTGTTTCTTATTTCCACCAAGAAAATTGCACATTATATTGATATATTATAATCTACAAAATTAATCATTAATTTTCTAATGCTATATTGCATCCATGTAAACAACTGAACATTTACCAAAACCTTGCTACAAGCAAATCTACTAACGAATGAAGCTGCTAAGATACAGTCCAGACGCCATGTTGTCATCTGTCCAGTTCAGTCAATATCAGTTAGATGATGGCTTTCACATTGTGGACTGAGTGTTCTCCAATGCCAGGTGATGTTAATAAATGATGTTACAAAGACAATAGGGCTTCCTTAGACTTTTTGAGAGAACACGGGGTTCTGCCATCATCTATTAATTACCTGAGGTACAATAATAATCAGATCATCAGCATCTATGACAATGACAACCTGGATGATCTTTAGAATTTGAGGTACCAAATTATTAAATATAGGTTAGGTTATGTAGATTAGTTAGGTTAGGTAGGTTATGTTATGTTATGTCAGAATAGACGAATTTATCATCCTTTCATTTCTTCGACCTCAGCATCTATCAAAACATAGCATATCATTCAACCACCGTGACTTCGTTTGCTAATAAATTGGTTTTAGCAACTTTTTTGTTATTGATTTCTGCCAAGAAAATCACATATGTTGATATATTATAATTTACAAAATTAATAATTAATTTTCTACTGCTATATTGCATAGGAGGTGTGCATTTCTAAAAATTTACCCAATACTGACTGTCCCAACCTGAAGTTAAGGTTAAACCTGCCGCTATACTAAATTTGGACACCCATACCATTTTGACTATGTTCTATTCTTTACAATATACAATTAAAGACAGTACACCAGTGATGTATTTGAAAGCATCTGAATGTAAACACACCCTATGAATTTCAGTTTTCTAAATGTCCAAGATTGCATTATTACATAATAGATGATGTTTACAACTTTGACAACTTTCACAATTGAAATTATACTACAATGGAAATATTTGTGTAATCTCATAAAATAATATACAAGTGATACTATATCATGATGATACTACAAGGGAAAATAGTTTTACTAATACATTAGAATTATCATGTTTCAATAAAGATATTTGTTCACTAAGGCTTGTTCATTGTTGAACCAACCCATATGAGGCCTGATCGGGCTGCATAATCATCATGCTAAATTCCACAGAGCAACTTGTTTTCCCTAAAGGTAGTTGCAACAACTACTGCTGTATCAATACCAATGTATCTTTCCTTGGCCTCAATATTAAAATGAACCTATTTTACTTTTCGGGCACTGGGATCTCAAACCTTATTCATGATAACACATATTTCCTGCTCCCTTTCTTCGTGGCTTGTGTGTTCTTGGTATACTGTAAAACGAATATATGCACATGTGTACGTTACCTTCACCTTATTA